>NC_140957.1:140451050-141110550 GCF_014529385.1 Adiantum capillus-veneris
TACTAAGATTGATTTAGATCGGAATAGGATATATTTTACTAAGAGCGATCTTGGTTGATATGGCGCAATAAGTTACCATGCCTCCGATAGGAAATGCCCTGATCGCAAATGCCAATGTACTAATTGTACCTCAAGAAACAATCATTGATAGAGACATCGATGCTATGCTCTGCAAGTCTCAACCTGGAAACTTTAGTGTGGAGAAGGCAAATATATAGGCACAGTTCTTGAAGATTGGATTGAACGTATGGATGATTGCTTTGACTTGGCTCATTTATTTGCAAAGAACAAGGCTATTATTGCTAAGTTCAAATTGGAAAAGATGGCCAAGCGTTGGTGGAGAGACCATTGTATTGAGAAGAATGTCGACTTTAATCCAACAACTTGGGATTAGCTGAAAGCTTAGCTAAAGAAGAATTATTAGAACAAAGTGTACTTTTAGGAAAAAATTGGACTTTCAAAGGGGCCCTATAAGGAGGTTTGAATTTGCCTCTCTTGTCCAAGGTGGGCAACTCGGTGAAGTACATAAACGCTTTGTCAAAACCCACCCTATCAACCAATATATTAGTGGAACAATTTTAGAAAGTAGGTTCTAAATCCCCAAATTCCGACAAATTTGGAGTTGATTTGTAGAAGTTATGGACTCCCCACTAAAGTTAAAATGTGGGGAAACTAGATTCCATTTTTAAGACGGAGTTGTCCCATCAACAAATGGAATCTTCTAGAATATAAAGAATCTGTTGGCATGCTACATATCAATGGATAGATCCCAATGAGTACATTCTAAATCCAAAAGGACTGACAAGTTTTGATTTCATTTGCAAAATTTTGGACAAGATAGAGAAAGTCAAAGTCCTTATAGGGCCCATTTGAGAGTCCAAAATTGCCCTAATGCATTTGGACCGTATGAATGAGTTTCTTGATTGAACTCAAGGAACCATAGACCTGGAGTCATATTAGCAATATTTATGACTCTTGTCAAATATGCTCCAGCAAGAATGTCCCAGGAAGTCAAAGTGGCATGATTTGTGTCACGATTACATAATCCTATTAAGACTAGACTTCAGAGTCTTTGACTTATAAATTTAGCAGATATCCTTGATGCAGGTAAACCCATTGAGCTTGAATTATCAATTAGTGGAAAGCAAAAACCAGAGCATGCTCTTGTGTGTGAAATCAAAAGACCTCATCCTAAGGATGAACAAAGATCTGGAAACTCATAACAAGGAAGAGAGAAATTATTATGTATGAAGGCCATGCGAGATCATCTATGTTATACTTGTCTTGATCCTGGCCATTAGTCCAAAGATTTTCCATTCTATGCCTCAAGATTTACAACATTGGTAGATAATTTAGAACCCAGAGCATCCCAAAACGGTCTTGGCAGCAGACTCAAAAGGTAAGTAGCCGGCAGTCGCTAGCTAGGGGGGAGAATTTGGAGTGGCCGGAGGTAGCGCTGCAGGAGGAGATTTGCAAGCTTGTGTGTGTACACACACACACACACACAAGATTACATGAGTCTGTTCTCACGCTTCACTACATAAATTGGACAAAAATAGCCTGGCTTAGATTCAATATAACCCTTCTTTTTTTCACCTTTACATCTCAATTAAACCTTCCATTACATGATCACACAGGCAGCTGTCTCAATAAAAACATGTGGTAGGATGCTCTGCCAAAGGAAGGATACGGCTGGCTAAAATGGCACTAAACTCCCTGGTCTGAGGTAAGAAGTTAAAATATTTTCTTGGGGGTTGGCAAAAATGGCGATACAAATATATCTTACAATGAGGAAGAAACTGTGCTAGCAAATATAATCGCTCTAAAAATCCACACTTCATTAAATGTTCCACATAATAATACTGTGGACCTAAGCCCAGGGCTTCCTTTACCATCGCTAGACGGATATTATTCTTGAAGTGTTCTCGACCCCATAAGGTCACCCGTGTCAATCTATTTTGATATGTCCACCATTTTGTTTGTGCAACTAATGTTCCTAATTGAGGGAATAGAAGATGTTCATAACGTAGTATGGTATTTCTCCTGATGGACTCAATTGACAGCTCCACATGGGCTAAAGTTATTGCTATTATCTGACCTTGATCATAAGCCATGGCTGATGAAGGGTAAGACACTGCTTAAGACAAGTTTTTAAAGAAACTTGCTAAATGGCTCTAGCCTGTTACAATGCTCTCGGAAGTAGAAAACACTGGTCTTATATAGACCCAGATTGCAACCCCTACCTAGTGACTTTCTGTACAAAAAACCAACCCTTCTTACCAACTCCTATTGGGTACCGAAACATATTAACTCACCTTTGCTTTTTTTTTTTTGACTTATGTTTCTCCTAGAAACTTACCAAACTAGGCCATCCTACCATGGTCTATCTTGAATATTGTGGATTTTTTCATCTGCAATCATCTAGAGTTGGATAGTAGTCCTTATTAGGATTTTTTTTTATCATGCATCGACTTAGCTAATTTTGTCTGATTTTTTCAAACTGTCTACTGCTTCCAATTTACTGGATCTTAGTAAATCACTAATGGCAGTAAGTGTTGGGGGATTTTTGGTAGTTGCTTTTTTAGAAATTACTTAAACTTGGGTTTTTTTCTGCTTAAAAAACCTAAACAAAATGATGATTACCCTACCTTATGGCACCTGGTTAGCGTTATTTTTACTTTTAACCTATTGCAATTCTGCTTGTACTGCTAATTCTGCTTCACGCTACCCTTTGCAAGAGAAAGATGTGTGCTCGCTCTGAGGCTTCTGCGCTCACACTTCGTCTTACTCTATGCGCTTCTGGATCTTGTGCGAATGCAATCCCTGAGACAGGGGCGGTGAGTAGCGACCTCGATGGCTGGTTTTGCTGGCAGAGGTCGGGTCCCATCCAATACGGCTTGGCATGGACCTCTATTTAACCCTCACTACTTTGGATTAGGTGAGTTCTTTACTCACTTAGCAGCATCGTGTTGTATTTTTCAACCTAAGCTTTCATTCCATCTAAAACTATTAAGATTACATCATGCCTAAAGGAAAGGAGAAATCTATGGAGGATTCATCATCTACTCCGAGTCTACAGGTGGATTTTCTTGAAGAAATTCCTTATGTTTTGTGGTCTAGCAATATAGAATGGGGCCTGGCAGTATGGCTGAGAGATTTTGATAAACTAAATTTTGAATATACAGGGTATTTTGTTCTCCGGCTTGTGGAATGTGTAGGTATGGAATATTTGCTCAGATTTTGGGTTGTTTCAAGGAAAAAATTCTCTAAATAACATGTGGTATCTCACTGGTAGATTTTTTACTTGATATTGATGTACCACCAGATCATAGAGAGATGAAAAAAAATAGTTACCTAATAATATCTAGTTCTCATTCTTAGCTTCATTATGGTTGCTTACTACTTTGAAATACCCAAAGGCTGTCTCGTTTTTTTACTGCACTAGCTTGATCAAGTGCTTACCATTTATAGCTGGTAAATTTTTTTTCGAGATGTTGTAGCTTTGGAATATCTTGCCTGGTTTTTGGTTTTGTGCCCCTATGGTTAAAAGATCTAGGCTACTCTCTTTTAAACTCGGCCTTACAACTCTTTTAAACTCTGCCTCACATACTCTCATTTCATTTCATATCAGGTAGGATTTTTTTTTTGTGCACTACAATTTGACCTGCTTGATGTCGGTTACAAAGACTATGAAAACCTTTATTCTTTAGCTTGGCAGTATACATTTAACATGGTGTAATGGTATTATGGTTACTCTCTAGCTTGTGAGAGCGTGACTGTGGTAAAATACATCGATTGATCTTTGGCTTTTTTACTATATCTTTGGCTGTTACTGTTTGGGCCTTTTCTTGCTTGATGCTTGGACTTGCCCTGCTGTGCTGTTTTGTTTCAAAGAATGCCACTTTGGCCTGCACTTTTCTTGCTTGGACTTGCCCTGCTATGCTGTTGTGTTTCAAAGAATGGAACTTTGGCCTGCACTATAAAAACATACTTTCTAATTTGTCAGCCCCCCTTTTCCCCATAATGAAAAGAAAAAATATGTAGTTTCTCTTTAATATTGGGTAAACGGGATTGAATTTAATATGTACTTGTTGAGCAAGGATAAAAACAGGGTTTTGTTACTGATTTTATGGAAGATTATGTCAACAATGACATAGGAAGAGAATCAGCTGTGAATAATGATGGCATTTGAAAGGATTAAATTGGTTCTTAATTCTAGTAGTGGTATAGTGTTTTAATAAAAATCCAAACTCTTGTTTTAGATTCCTCTAGGTTGGTATGCTGGTCCTAGACCTTTATGTGTAGTTTTGTTGTGGGTTGGTTTGGCTTTCACGAATATACTACTGAGGCCTTGTAAGCTTTGAAAAGGAAACACAATCAAGCTCTAACTTCGTTCATAAATAATCAGGCTATCCTTTATCTCTTCAAGAGGTGTTTTAGCCCGTAAAAAGCTGATATCTGTGGTCTCGAGCTATCTTGTGCTTGCTCCTACGTGGTAATATTCTCCCCGATCTGGTTAAAGAATGAGTTTGGGTTTTTTTTTTAAAACTTAGGTTTTTGATAATCTCGTTAAAACCCTTTTAACTAAGGTTTGGCAACGAAAATTTTGATAAAATAAATCTGGAACTAACTTGATATATAGTAGCTTTGTGGAAATCTCACTCTCGGGGATAGATTGGCTAAAAACCAAGGACTCTTATTCTGTTTTCAAAAGAAAACAAAATACATGTAGAGAACTGTTTGTTTTTTCATTGCGACATGGATAACTGGGATGCCCAACATCACCTGCATACAGTCACGTGCTAACAAATTGTTTTCTTATGGCTATGGGTGCAGGTGATGGCTACCTTCTTTGATAAAAACATTCTGTTCTAAGTGGTTGATGACATGCGGCTTATCGTTTACCTTGAAGCAGCTTATCCCCTGACTTGGGGATTACTTTCTCCCTTGTTATACTCAGTTTTCTTCACTACCTTGTACAAAATTTATTCTCAATTGCAAATAGATTATTGTACAAATCCATTGTATTTGCCTATAATTTTTGGTCTGTGAACAACTAGTGTTCGTTTGCACGTATTTATCTATTTAGAATTGCTACACACACAATAAACGCAAAAGAGAGATAGACTTGTCTTTCTCTCTCAGACCTTAGTTCTAGTACTTAGCGCCTGTTACAATATAATTTATTATATTCTAATAGGCAGAGGTGCTATCACATAGTCGTAGTGGTCCCCTTTTGACCTGACTGGTGAAAGGTTGCTAGCACTACCATCTTATTCTAACCTTTCTCGCTCTATATCTCTCTCTCTCTCTCTCTCTTTCTCTCTCTCTCTCTCTCTCTCTAAGGTCCTCTCTTCCTTTTCATTTCACTATTTTATAAAAGTCGGTCTCATTTCACTATTTTATAAATGTATGTCCACCAGGTCACTGGAAAACTCACTACAAGAATGAAGATTTGCTCTGACCCTGTTAAGAGGTGGATACTTGTACATTGATTGCCCTTGTGGTCTCATCAATACGTACTAGACATTTTCATAACAACACTTGTTTGTTTCATGGCTTATCCATTTCCTCTTGATGGCATGCCATTTTGATGGTATGGGTTGTCCCATCGGTTGCCCTTGTGGTGGACCCTATCCCAGACCTTGTATCAACATCCTTTGCATGTTATTCATCATCTCATTCATGCATTTAAGCATGTCTTCCATAACATTGACAAGAGCTACCCTAGTTGGTCATACATGTGCTGGTATCATGGATGTGGTCTGCTCACTTTGAGTATCCTATTATCAGTGCTTTCTTCATTGAAGATTTTGTAGTTATCCCCCAAGTCAATCGGATCGAGGCTGCACACTTTCCAAGTCATATGTTTTTTACTATACAGAATGGCCTGCAAATCTTTGTTGAGTGTACCTTCCAAGAACAATGAGACAAGTCTCTCCTCGACTGAAATCTCCAACTCTGGACATGTTTCGATGTATTGCCTCATCCAACTCACACAATCTCATAATGTTTCTCCCTGTTTCTGTATAATTCTATATATTTGTGCTACAGTCTTGTGTTTGATTCCCATTTTTGAACAAGCAGCAACAAATTTCATAGCTAATGTCTGTAGGTTAGTAATACATCCAAGAGGTATGGTTTGGAACCATGTTAAAGCTTTTCCCTTTAAGGTCATCCCTCAAACTGAGTATGGAAGTCTGTTATGCACTCAACTCTCAAAATCTACCTAAAGCTTACTAAATGGTCATACATATCCCCTAATCCGTTGTATTTTTTCACTCATTTCTAAAAATTAGATGATCTGGCTCTACAGTGATGTTTTGCACCCGCTCTCTTGGCCGGTGTTTCTCCCACTAAGCCTTCAACCAGTTGCTTGGTAGGTGTGACTCATGTGGACCTCTTCTTGTCTAGGCATCACCCATTCTTCTCCAATTAATGGTGGTTTTTGCATCTCTATCCCAATTTCCATCATTGAGGTGGCTACCTCAGGTCATGCTTCCTAGCTAATTGGTCATGCTACCAAATTCTCTTCCGTTTGGCCCCATATTTTGTTTTGTTTGAGGTATTGTACCCATGATGATTTTTGGGATTGAGTATCCTTGGCACTTTGCCTGCTCGATCTCTTTTAGAGTCATCATAACAAAGTTGTTGTTATAACAATCCCTAAAGAGATGGACGGGAAGGTCTGCTAGGTTTTTTTCCGTTATCTTTAAAATATACATGATTTTCAAGGGTGTTAGTTGCCCTGGTTTGGTATGGGTAGTCCAAATCAAATTTGTAACACTGTTGTCCTCCCAACAGTAAACTCCACCCCGTGGGTTGGTGATAGGTATACGCTTCAGAGGTTTGGTATCTTTCAAGTCATATCCTTCCAATTCTAACATTGGCGGTCCCTCTTTTACGGCCATGTTTGGAATAAAAAAATCTATCTCTAATCCCCATTTGTCTATAGTGTCAGGATTTTGTATTTTGTTATTGCACTATGTTTTGGTCCATCTTGCTTATTAGCCCTAGCGTTCTCTTTAAACTCAACGGTATGGTCATCTACCCTTACTACATACACCTCATTAGGATCCAAGTAAATCTAAGCCCCATGCTTGTTAGTCTTTTAGAAGGTCAAAATGTGCTTGAACCTGAGAGAGGTTCCAGTCCCGAATTGTGTTGAAAAGGAAGACATCTTAGAACTTGAGTCGGTATAAGTGTGTGGCACTTCTTCCACTATAGTCTTTAAAGGCTTCCCTTGGTTTGCTTTCTTTTGTAGATACTCTACTCTCAGTCTCTCTATTATAGACTTGATTCGTGACAAAAAAGCCTGGCCGTAGGTACATAAAAACTTGAACTTCACAATGAAAATGAATACCTGGCCTTAAGTACCAATATCAACCTGTTGTAAGTTGTCGTATCTTTACTTTGAAAAATTTCCAAGCTAATTTTAATTTCCCTGTGAAATCAAGAGTTTATAGGTTGGTCTAATTATCAATAAGAATATACAAGGACTCTTTGATGCAAATTTTGCTCCAGTCTTATTAAAACAACCACAATGTTAATCTGTAACCTCAATTTTGAAATACTCAACTTCCAGTAGCAAACAATGTCCAAATGACTTCAAACTTGCTAGGCTAGTTGCTTAAGGTGTCTACTAGCTATATGGACCAAAAAATGTCAAAATGGACTTCTTTAGCTAGTAGGAGATATAAGCGCGTTTATTATCTACTAGGCCAAAAAAATGACACTTTTGCACTTTTCTTGTCCACACTAGTCAAATATGTCCACAATAAGCCCAGAATGTTATTTCAATTTTCTATCAATTTGGTCTCAATCCGCAATAGTTTCTATATCTAGTAATTTTAGATGCAATTTTAGTGGTCATGCCAACCAAATAATGTCCAAATTGGTTAAAACTTCTTCCAAGGACTCTATTGCTTCCCTAGACCCAATCCTCTTTGAAAAAACTTGCAAAATTTCCATTTTTGGGATAGGAGATATTAAGCACGTCTATTTCTCCACGGTCAAAACGAGGCGATTTTTCAACTTTTCTACTCACACTGGATGTTTGCACTCTAAGCAAACCACAAATTGGATTTTATAAATTCTAGTTATTTTTGAGATTTCTAAGGCAAATTTTGTGTCTACAATTTGGTTTCAAAGATTTTTGAGCCTATCTGACAACTTACAAGTCCAAATTCTACCAAACTTGAATCAAAGCCTCCTTACACTATGTTGATACCAGTGGAGTTGAAAAAAGGTCAAAAGCTTGCTTTTTTAGTCTCGTAAACATTAAACGGGCTTATTATCTAGGCGGTGATTTTTTGCACTTTTTTCCAATCTTTCACCTCCCACAGTTGCAACAACATGTTTAGAGACTGTCAAGAGGTTTGATTAAGTTCTATTCAGTTTCAAGTGTTTTCACCTTCAATTGTCTATCTGTTTAGAGAGAGGACTGATTTGGCCCAATTTGGTACCCAAATGGAGTTATAATCACTTGTGCCTTCACAAAATTGTTAACTTATCACCCAAACAAGATGTTCATGTGAAAAAAGTTCAGTTTCAAGCATGAGAAAAAAAGCGCTTATTATGTACATGACAGAATCTGCACTTTTTGTGGAGTTTCAGGTCTTATACAAGCTAATGCAAACACTTTTAGCCAATTATACTCACGTTGCATGCATCTATCACTGGGGAGATGATAAGCTAAATTTTGGCCAAACTTTGAAAATTTTCCTAAACGTTGATTTTTTACTTACCCGTATGTTGCTATAAATTTTCCAAAATTAGTGATGACCAAAAATGCTACTTTGAAGCTTTCAACTCACCTTATGAGTCCCATATCTAAAAACTTTGAAATTTTCCGCAAGAAACTTTAGTGGTGTCAAATTAGAGGGTGAGATAAATTGGAAACCTTCCTCGATTCATACTTACCCTACTCCTAATCACATCAACCAAAAGATAGTAGATAGTGTCCACCAACACTCGTTTTTTCTTTGTTTTTAGCTTCCCAAAAGCATCAATACTTAGATATTGACATAGTCTAAGCTATCAACCACTAGAAAATGACCTAATCTAAGCCTAAAGGTCCTTAGCGAGTGCGACTACTCCCAAGACACTTCTACACCACTGAAGTAGACACACCTCAATCGTGCGGTTTCTAAAAGTTTATTTTGGTACTCTTGGAAAATCTAGAGGAAGTTTTTGGAAAAAATTATAGATCATTGAGCTTTTTGCTATTTTAGGTCAGTTCCTCCCCAGAAACGACGCCAAATTGTGCGGCTTTCCAAATACCAAGCCTCTCTATCTTCTTGTAATGACAGTGAGAACCACGAACATAAATGTCATACCATGGAACGAAATCGACTTGACTAGTGCATGAAGGCTATAGAGGTTGTCAATCTCTTGAAAAACACACTCAATCCTTGTCTCTCCCAAATCTACACTCTACTGCATGTCAAGCAGTAGAAGCTGTCTACGACACCATAGACAAATTTCATCGGTTGACCAAGTAAACAAAACCTAAACAAGATGAAATTTATAGGACGTGTTGACAACATTTAAAGTTACATATCTCAACCCTTAAATCCCCCTTTTGACCACTTGCCAAAATCATGCTTGTTATCTACAAGGCAGATTTGATCTAGTCATTTTTGACCTTGAATACATCCTAGAGCTCAGCAATGAAGATCCCTCCAATGCATAAAATGCAGTTTTGTTATGTAGATCTAGAGTTATAAGCATATTAAAAAGTAGGTAAGAAACAACAAAAACAAAGTTTGACCGCAAGAAAAGCACAATGTTGCGAAGAGCTTTCACCTATGAACGCAATAAAGCAGACGGTACTTCAAATAGACCCTTCACGAGGTAGTTATGAGCTTGAGAAGAAATCAAGAGAGTACACAGTGCTCTTAAGTTAGTTGTACGCTTATTATGCAAGAAAGTCTCTTTTAGATTCTACTAAAAATGGCTTTATACCTTCGCCAAAGGGGTAGGGTTCAAAAAATGAGAAAAGATTCGAACTCACATCAGCTTAGGATTTCCTTGAGACAATCTCGAAGCACGTAGCCCCACTCTGTTTGGTTCATAATCACATAATAGATACAAATTAATTGCAAAAATAAAAGAATTACAACGGCTAAGTGTAGAGTGCATGTGCATGCGGATGTGTGTGTGCATAGGTGCACTAGCAAGGGAGAGTGTTTGAGAGGGGAATTGGGGAAGAAGGAGAAGCATAGACAGCCGGCTTGGGTTAGTGGAGTAGAAAGTGAGAGTGCAAGTCAACTCTCACTTTCTCTCCCTATATTTCATTGTAGAGAAAATGAAGTTAGGGGTGGTTCCCATGGCCACCCGGCCTACACCCAATAACCTCCCACTTGAAGGTCAGTGTGGCCAATAGCGGCATTAGTATAGTTAGTCTATACAAAGTTGATGAAGCATCACCTAGGCTTCATCCTACACCCATAAGCTCTATGTAGTGTGCAAACCAGTCTGAGGCTAGGCTCTTTGTGAGAGCATCTGCAGGGTTGTCGTCAGTGTGAACCTTGATAGCTCAATGTCTTGCCAGCCAATACATCTTGTATGACATGGTATCTAACCTCTATGTGTTTTGACTTTGAGTGAAACACCGGATTCTTTGCCAAAGCAATGGCACTTTGACTATGACAATGCAATACTAGAACCTCGTGAATGCCCAAATCTCCCACTAGACAAGCTAACCATATGGCTTCCTTGCTGGTGTCAAACGTAGCAAGATAATTTGCCTCAGTGGCAGATGAAGACGTGTAAGCTTGGAGACACGATCTCCAAGAGATAGATGCTCCATCAAACATGAACACATAGCAAGATGTGGATCTTCTACTATCCACACAACTCACATAGTCCGCATTCGTGTAACCCACAATAGATGCATCGCTGTTCTCAAAGCGTATATAGTTGCTAGCTGTACCCTTTAGGTGTCTGACAATTTTCTTCACTACTTCCCAGTGCTTCTTGCCAGGGTTTGACATGTACCTACTAACCACTCCCACTGCATATGCAATGTGACTACCATAACGTACATCAAACTTCCAACTACTGAAGAGTATGGGACTTTCACCATTTCCTATTTCTCAGCATCTGTCTTGGGAGAATCTTCCTTGCTATAGTTTAAGTATGCTTGCATTGGGTTACTCAATGACTTTCCCCCCTGCATTCTAAAATGTTGCAAGACCTTGTGGATGTACTTTTCTTGAGACAATTCAAGAATTCCACGCTGCATATCTCTCTTGATGCGCATATCAAGAAAGTGATTGGCATTTCCCAAGTCTTACATGGAAAACCAAGTGCTTAGCATCTTTTTCAATTGATTGATCTCATCAATTGATCTCCCTAAAATAAGCATATCATCTACATACAAGATTAAGATGATTAAAGAACCATCGTTCAACTTTCTTGTGTATAAATTGTGATTTTCTTGACTCCTTATTGTAACCTTGAGAATGCATGAATTTGTCGAATTTTTGGTACCACTGCCTTGAGGCCATAGAGAAGTCTACAAACCAATTCTACCCTTGTTGGCTTTTGAGTTTCACATACAAAACCCTCTGGCTGTTTCATGTAGACATCTTAATCTAGATCCCCATCAAGAAATGTTGTTTTCACGTCCATTTGGACAAGTTCCATGTCCTGGATAGCAACCAAGCCAAGCACGGTGCAAAGCGTAGTCATCTTGACTACTGGAGAGAAAATCTCATCAAAATCCACAACTTTTTGCTGCTTGAAACCCTTGGCAACTAGACGAGCCTTGTACCTAGGCTCGGGATCTTCCATTGTATACTTCTTCTTGTATACCCACTTGCAAGGTAAAGCATGTTTGCCCTATGGTAGTTCAACCAAATCCCATTTCTCATTAGCCACATTGAAGTGTATTTTGATTGCATATGCCTGCACCCACTTAATGCTATCATCCATCGATATAGCTTCCTTGCAGCAGGTTGCCTCTCCACCTCGTTAGTGACCAAAATGTGGTGTATACCCGGCTCAACCACTCGGGTTCACAATGTGATACTCTCACAGAGCATCTCGGTGCTTGACTACTAGACTCTTCTCTCTTTGGAGCAATAGTAGTATCTTGCACTTGAAGATTAGGTGCATGATTCACACTACTAAACTGAGTTGGTTCGGAGGCTACATCCTCAAAACAAACACGTCTATATTCAATTTCTGTAATGGGCTTCTTCATTGAAAATGACATGTGAGTTTCGAATGACTTTGTGGGATCTGGGTGCCAGAGACAATAGCCCATCTGTCCATCTGCACCATAGTCAATAAAAATGTATTTGTGTGACCAACAAAGTTCTTTGGGCACCTGTGCATATGCCTCACATCCATACACACGTAAATGCTCATAGCTTGGCATTTTCCCAGTCCACAATTCCTTTGGAATCTTGAAATTCAAAGGAGAGCTAGGTGACCTACTAATAATGTGCACTGTTGTCAGAACAGCTTCCCCCCAAAACTGTGGAGTAAGTTTCATCATAGAAACCATAGAGATAACTTTCTCTTGAATCATGCAATCCATTCTTTCAGCTATCCCATTTTGAGCAAGTGTGTACGGAGCAGTAAATTTCCTACAAATGCTTCTTCGATTGCAAGAATCCTTGAACTCCAAGGAGGCATATTCTCCACCATTGTCCGTGCAAAAAGCTTTTAGCTTTTTCCCTGATTGGTTCTCATCGATGGCGAGGAATTTTTGGAATGTAGAAAAGACTTCTTCCGTACGCTTAAGGAGATACACCCACACCTTTATGGTAGAATCATCTATGAAAGCGAGAAAGTAGTTTTCCCCCCTAGAGTTTTATGTGGCATTGAACCACACAAATCACTGTGCACTAAGTCTAGGGTTTTGCCTAGTTTCTTGCTCAATGGCGAAGAAGTTAGCCTAGTCTATTTGCCATATAGACAATGCTCACAAAATGGAAAATTTCTGTAAGCTAACACATGTAAGTATCCAAAACATTGAAGTGTTTTCATTCCCTTCTGGCTAATATGCCCTAGCTGGCTATGCCACAACTCAATAGACGGCAGCTCAACAACATAGATAGAGTGTTCGTCAACACTCGATACAAACATAGAGTACATGGATCCGTTTTTATGACCCTTCATCATGACAAGGTTGTTCTTGTGGATTAGCCAATAACGATTACCAAATATTGTAGTGTAACCAAGGTCATCCAATCGCCCTATAGAAAGTAGGCTCTTTGTAACATGTCTGACATTCTGCAATACAATTTAGTGCCATAATGCATCTGAAGCTTCACATCACCAATGCCAATAATGTCAAGCTCATAGGAATCACCAAGCTTGACTATGTCCCGCATGAACGCATAAGAGGAAAACCAATCTCTATGTGGTGTGACATGAAAACTTGCACCAAAAGCGAGATTCCAATTCTGTGCATAACCCTCATCCTATGCAATCAAAGCATCTGGAGTGAGATGCGAACTAAAAATGAGAACATCTCAGGGATCTATTGTCACCTCTGCATGAATCATTGATGGCATAACATTCATCACTTAATAGGAGAATTCTCCTATAGAGTGGTAGGTATGGGAGACACAACCACGTTGATCTCCTCAATCTTTACCGTACGGCTTCCTTTGCCAGAATTATCTTTTTGCATGTTCTTTTGCTCTCTTAGGAAATTGCAACAATCCTTTTTGTAATGGCCCTTTTTGTGGCAATGGTAACACTGGACATTTCTAGCACTACGTTCTCTACTAGAGTTCATGTTTCTACTTGGACTACGAGGATTTTGCTCTTTACTTTTGCTTTTGTTCTTGTTCTTGCCATGGCCTCTTTGCTTTGTTGAACTGCTAGCCATATATGCATCTCCATGACTAGCACCTTCAAGAGATTGATGCCGAATCTCTTCAGTGAGAAACGCATTTGTAACATCATTGAACACTAACTTGCCATTTGGAGTTGAATTGCTAATGGATGTGCAAAATACTTCCCATGAACTGAGTAGAGGGCATAACAGGAATATAGACTTGACTTTGTTGTCAAACTCACTAAAGCCCTGAGATGTCAATTGACTGAACAAGGAGTTGAACTCATTTAAGTGTCCAAAAAATTTGCTTCATAAGCTTTTTCATGAGAAAAACTTTGTTGGATGCACTTTTGCTCTCCCATGCTAAACATAAGCTATCACATAGATCCTTGGTTGTTGTCTTCCCTATGACGGTGAAGAACATTGACTCGGCTAGATGTAGACGTATTGTAGCCATGGCTTTTGTATCCAAAAGCTCTTACTGAGCTTGCATATAGACATCACCATCTACACATTATTTTAGTGATTCTGGTATACCTTTATTAGTCAAAACATCCTTCATGCGCTCTTTCCACATGATGAAGTTGCTGCCATCAAACTTGTAGATGAAATACTCCTCCTTTTTTTGAAGAAGAAGTCATCTCTGACAAGAGGTTTGGAGAGCTGTCAAACTATGGCAAGAAGGTGCAAAAATTTGGGTAGAGTAACCTTTGTATCGGGAGAAAAATCTCAACCGAAATAGGCTCAAAACTGCCGACAATGAAAGTCACAACTCGGGAAAAAAATCCGATAGAGTCTCTTTTGTATGTGGAGTCAAAACTCAACTTAAAAAATGCATAGAATGTGCCAACCGTAATAATTGGGCATAAAAAAACTGACACTTGTGAGTGCACGTGTGCAAGAATGCGTGCCTGCATGCAGTGCGGTGCGGTGCATGTAAGGAAGGATAGGAGCACGAGATGGTGTGGGTGGAGCAACCTCTGGAACTAAGAGTGACGAGCTCCTTATTCATATATGTATAATGAATAAGGGCATATACACATGTGGATGGACAGTCGGACACCGGATGTCCGGCCCGAGCAAAAGGTGTAGCACCTTTACCTCAACAAACTCCCACGTAAAGGAGATGCACCGATAAGTGAGATCTACTAGCTAAACTACTAGTATGTACAAGAAACTAGGTGAGAGACTCTCTCAACCTATGCCCACTGGCTCACTCTGTCGATCTACATGCAGTTGTATCGGCTCTGGTGGTAGGTGAGTGTGCGTAACCATGCTAAAGCCTGAATGTAAATCCCGTAGACTACTCTGTATGGTCTTCAAAACTCCACTATGAATCATGCTAGTGTCAGCCATTGCATGACTGACAACTCTTGTTGCAAATTCTCCCAACACAGTCGCTAGATTGGGCCTTGACAATAGTAAGTCGAACATGAGATACCCCAAATGTTGACAAAATATGTGTAAACTTGGTTGTACTCACCACCCTGCACTATCTGCAATCATTGCATCATCAAGACTACTCATCCCGTATGGATGTATCAACATCAACACTGGGAAGGCTACGTCCCTCTCATCCATAGGAAAAACTATGCATTCTAGCACCAACTCATCAGCCTCTAACATGAGCATATCAAAGAATTCCATATCTGTCAGTGTCAGCTGTCTGTGTCTCTAAGGAGCAGACCTGCTCTACCTCTGCCTACACAAACTCTGACAACACGTGTTGTGTCTCACTAGAGCATTGCCACTCTACCTTTCTCTCTACAAAGTCTACTGGCATGTCCTGCACAGCTAGATGCTCTGTCTCGTGAGCATGGTGGAACTCACATACAAAAGAGACACATCTCATCTATTGCTCAAAGCATGCCAGCAACAAAACCAAGACTATGTTGTCTTGTATCACAAACACATGCATAGGATATACCCGGCCAATGCGGGATCCTTTGGCAATCACTAGTGAATGGCAATGCATCTGAAAAAATTTCTATGTAAGCAGTATCTGATAGCCAAAGTCTTTTAACTGTCTCAATGAGAACAAGCTCTATCTTAGATGAGGAACGTAGCACATATGATACACCACTGGGCAAAGATAAACAAACGCCTCCTGCATCCTCTATGTCAAATGCCGAACCATCGGCCAAGTGTAGACAACCAAAACTCCCATTAGAGAAGGTGCTAAACCAACCACTATGCGGTGGGAAAACTGCATCCTCATTTAGCAACCAACGTGGAGAAGTGTCACTGCTCAAAGACATGTAATCAGGAGGAACGCTAAAGGAAAATGTGACATCATTGTCACTAACATATGAAGCCACTGCTCTAGCATGTGTCAAAACCTCGTGTGCACCATGCATAGATCTTTGCTGCTGTCTCATATGCCTGAAAGTGTTGGGTCTCAAGCCTGAGTCTAGTAAATGTCTACCTACAAGAATGTTCTCCTAAAGCATACAATTAAAACCTTCAGTTTTCTTGGGTAAGTTTGCATGTCAAAGTAGCCTTATATTATATCCCTTTTTAATTATCAAAGTGAGTTTTTTAGCGTGTCAAATCTCTCTCTCTCTCTCTCTCTCTCTCTCTCTCTCTCTCTCTCTCTCTCTCTCTCTCTCTCTCTCTCTCTCTCTCTCTCTCTCTCTCTCTCTCTCTCTCTCTCTCTCGCTCATCTTCAATCTCTGCTCGCTGCCTCTCTTGCCATGGTTTTTTCACACCACCATCCACCTTAACTTTCCCAACAACCGGTATCAGAGCTTTGCTTGGCTTGACATCAAGGCCTCGGCTTGGTTCAACAACGCAGGAGCAACTCCTTACATAGGAGAGAGAAGGTTGACCGACCTACACCAATTTGCGCATAACCTGCGCATGCTGATGAAATTTGAACACAGGTTTGTCAATTAAATGTCCCTCTACAGCCCGCTGCGAAGCAAAACCTTCATCTCCGTGCTGTTTGCTACAAAATTTTCCATTATTTTTCCTTTTCGCACTTTATAAAAGTGGCCATTATTCTTTAGCCTTGCTACTTAGAGAGTCTTCGCACCCCGGGTTCTGTGCTCGGTACTCGATTTGCACCATATTGGTCAAGCTTTTGAAGCCGGCATATTTTAGCTATTGTTTTCGACAAGCATTTCTCTTCTCAGTTGCATCGAGCATAGCTCCAAAAGCCGGTGACAACGCAGCATCATATCAAAAGGTGTTCTTGGTATTATTGCATTTCTTCTAATAGCATATGAATATGCTCCTTTTTGAGGTACATAAGAAACACAAAGACGAAGACAAAGCCAGTGCAATAACCAACAACGGCCACCCTCGTTACCAAGTTTCTTGAAGGCTTTAATATGGCATGAAAAGTCAACAAGTTTAATGGATCTGGCTTCCACGCCTGGCAAATCAAAGTGAAGGGCTATTTAATGCGCAAGAATCTCTGGAGCGTAGTCAAGCCTCTATCAGCAGACGAAGCTGGCACATCCGCTGCTGTTACGAGAGTGATATCTGTCGAAGGACGAGCAAACATTAGGTATTATTCTGCCATCTCTTGGGAATTATTTTATTCATTATCTAGATGACGTGCAATCTACAAATGTTGCTTGGATGGAACTAGAGAAAGTGTTTGGTCCTAAAGCCAAATCCTCCAAAATGAGCCTTAAAGTGCACTTGTATTCTCTTTCTATGCGTGATAACAAGAATATTGTAGCTTTAGCTAACAGATTGAAAAGCATCCGCACTAAGATGATTTATGTTGAAGCCCCTTCCTAGATGAAGATCTTATAACTATTTTTCTTAATAGACTACCTGCAGAATTTCATCAAATTGTCACTATTTTAAAGGAGAAGGATTCGTTGCCTTCTTTAGATGGTATTGTAAGTTCATTGCAGGAAGAAGAGAAACGAGTACCACGTATTAGTTATGCCGTACCTACACTGGTTGCACTTTGGCTGCAAATTCAACCAGGACGACAACTTCAATCATGTCTACTACCAACACTAGACCTTGTGCAACATGTGACCGCAACAATCATCAAACTAAGGATTGTTTTAGTAAAAATCCTTGCATCCATTGTGGAAAGACCAATCATCCTTCAGATAAATGTTTAAAGAAGAATAAACGACAGATCAACATGGTTGAAAGTGATGAAGATGGTGAAGCACTGATGCTTCTCATAGATATTGATGTCATGTAGTTGTTAGTTTGTTTTACATTTCCTTCTTATGTCAATTGTTTGTCAGTAAAATGTAAGGGTTGTAGACACTGCTACACATCAGTGGTAAGACCGCCCTTTATGTTTGGTACTAAGTTCTTGTAGTCTCACACTGATGGTTGTTTGAGGGAAGTGCACACACACACCCCTATGTTATTGTCAAGGGGGAACTTCTACTCATAGTTTTAGGTGATTGAACTCTACCATGGTCTATATCAAGTCCATAGTTAGTGGTTTGGGCTTGAGGGGGAGTTGTTGGGTGTCAAGCCTGAGTCTAGTAAATGTCTACCTGGGAGAATGCTTTCCTAAAGCATACAATTAAAACCTTCAGTTTTCTTGGGTATGTTTGCATGGCAAAATAGCCTTATATTGTATCCCTTTTTAATTATCAAAGTGAGTTTTTTAGCATGTCGAATCCCTCTATCTCATTCATCTTCAATCTTTACTTGCTGCCTCTCTTGCCATGGCTTCTGCACGCCACTATCCACCCTAACTTTCCCAACAAAAAAAACGATGCCTAATATGCCATGTGTGACCACAATGCCAACATCGTATATATCGACAAGAACGAGACCATTGACTCTCAGTGTCACACATGTTTGTTGCCATAAGTGAACGCCAAAATGGCAACAATGTAGGAGACTCGACCACTACACAATCATCAAAACCATGACCAATTGCATCAAAATTGATGCTCACATATGCATAAAACAACTCCACAATTTGCTATCTGCAAGCACAAACTAGGACAAACTGCTCAATAGAGCATAAAGCGCATAACCATATACGCAAGTAGAGAGAAAACTAACTCAAAACACATCCCACAAGAGAAACTGCCTGCAAAATTCTGCAAAAACCTGTGAAACCTGTGACTAGCAAAGTCGGTAGCCACACAAGCATACATAATCCTCACTCTTGCAAGAGTCGATACAAGAACACCAAACTGTGTCCAAGCTGACAAAACCTGTCAATGTGAGTGTAATCACATTGACAGGTCCATGTGATTACGCAAAGTCGGTAGCCACACAAGCATACATAATCCTCACTCTTGCAAGAGTCGATACAAGAACACCAAACTGTGTCCAAGCTGACAAAACCTGTCAATGTGAGTGTAATCACTCTTGCAAGAGTCGATACAAGAACACCAAACTGTGTCCAAGCTGACAAAACTTGTCAATGTCAGTGTAATCACTCGATCACTGTCAAAGTGGAAATATATCAACTACTGTACAAGATGACATAACACTGCAAACTTTTATGGCGAGAAGATGGGGAAAAACGAACAGAATTTCCTTTGCAAAATGAGTCAAAACTCAACGCAAACCGCAAGCCAAAAAACTACAAATAATTGCAAGAGTGGGAGTCAACTTAACCACTAAACCAACAGAGAGTAAACTGCAAATACGCATAAACCATGGCAAGAATTTGGGAAAAATCTGTCAGTTTCTCTGAAAACTAAGCAAAAACTCAAAAATCTCACAAAATACGCATGAAAATAGACACTTAGTGTTTCTGTAGAAAAATCCACAAATGGCATACAAAGCACTACCAAAACCCTGGCAAAATAGCTCACTCCTAACCGAATGGCTCTATGGACATATACCTATCCAAAAACATCTGTAAACCTACGAAGGTGCTACCTGCAAGCTATAGCTAGCTCAAATTATATTTGCAAAATTCATACATAGCATGAAACTACACACGACCATGCCAAAAGCTCTTTAAAAAGCTCCACATAGTCGTAAGTGAGCATTACATGTGCCACATAAGCTGTACTGCAAAGATTGTGCAACCTGTGAGCAAAACTGGTGGAAAATTGGCACACACTACCTCATTGGTAAACACATCGACCAAAAAAACATGCCAAGAGTTGAATGCGCTCAAGGGAAAAACTCGCTCTGGAAATGGTCAGTCAGAGCTGTATCTGTCAGTATGTGTCGTCGGAGCAAAAAATTGGAGGAACGTCAAAGTCGAAGCGCCATTGATACCACTTGTGAGTGCATGTGTGCATAGATGAGTGCGATGCGGTGCGGTGCATGTGGGGAAGGGGAGGAGCACAAGACGGTGTGGGTGGAGAAGCCTCTAGTACTAAGAGTGAGGATGTACACATGTGGATGGGCGGCCAGACACCAGACATCCAGCTCGGGCAAAAGGCGCAACGCCTTTACCCCAACAACACTGTCATTGCCAATAGACTGCCATACATGGTGTCAAGCATAAAATCCAATTGGATACATATCCTATGGCGAGGGTACCGTAATGGGGAGCTTCAGCTACCTGTATCATCGAAGGTATCTCAACATTTGAGAATACCCAAGCTCAAAGAAAACCTCACGATGGTCCCTCCAATAGGCTGCATAGACTCAAAGACACTAGCTGCAGTCTGAAAAAGGGCTCCTCCAGAACCGAGTCTTAGAAACAGCCGGGAAAAACTACTAAGACTAGCCAAATGTGGCTCCACAAAAAATGTGCATAGGCAGTATCCGCAACATGCGTACATAGAATCTGCAAGTGTCAAAATCCGTGCTAGGATCGGGCTCTCAAAAGAGCAAATAGCATAAAACTATATCCACTATGAAGACACCACCTTTATGGCCGTAGCCCAAGTCTACACCTCAGTTGAAAAATGTCCGTCGATTGGGTCTCCAATGCGTACACCACATGTATGTCGATATGGACAACTCCACCTCCAAGCACTGTGATCAAGAAAAGCGTCTCTCAAGAGCGCAAAAGTAAACAACTCTGTAAAACTACTCTATGCATCATGTTAGTGTCAACCATCGCACGTTTGACAACCCCTGCTACAAATGTTCCCACTGCAGCTGCTAGAGCGGGCCTTGACACGAGTAAGTTGAACATGAGATGCCCGAATGCTGGCGAAATGTGCACAACCCTGGTTGTACTCGCCTCCCTTGTGCTATTTTTAATCACTACCCATCGTGTATGGATGTGTCAACACCGACATTGGGAAAGCTACATCCTTGTCACCCATAGAAAAAACTGTGCATCCTGGCACCAACTCATCAGCCTCTAGCATGTGCATATCAAAAAACTCCATGTATGTCGGCTCTATATGTGTCTCTAGGGAGCAGACCCTCTCTACCTCTACCTGCAAAATCTCTAACAACACTTGCTGTGTCTCACCAGATCACTGCCACTATATCTTTGTCTCTATAGAGTCTACTAGCCAGTCCTACACAACAAAATTCTCTATCTCATGAGCATGGTGGAGCTCACCCGCGAAGGAGACCCGTCTCGCCTCTGGCTGAAAGATGCCAGCAACAAAACCGAGACTATGACATCTTGAATCTTAAACACTGCACCACTATATCAAAAAACTCCATGTATGTCAGCTTTGTTTTTGTCTCTAGGGAGCAGACCGCTCTACCTCTACCTGCACAAACTCTGACAACACCTGTTGTGTCTCACTAGAGAACGGCCACTATATCTTTGTCTCTATAGAGTCTACTAGCACGTCCTGCTCAACTAAATGCTCTGTCTTGTGATCATGGTGGAGCTCACCTGGAAAGGAGACATGTCTTTTCTCTCACTCAAAGCATGCCATCAACAAAGCCGAGACTATGCCATCTCAAACCTGAAACACATGCATAGGATATACCACACCGCTGTGGGCTCCTCTAGCAACCACTAATGAACCAAAATGCATCTGGAAAGACTCCTCTCTAAGAAGTGTCTAACAACCAAAACTTGCTAATTGTCTTACTGAGATCAATCTCTATCTCAATTGAGGAATGTAGCGCACATGGCATAGTGTGTATGACGCACCACTGGGCAATGACAAACAAACATCTCTTGCACCCTCTATGTAAAATACCGAACCATCGTCCAAGTGTAGACAACCAAAACTCCCACTCGAGAAGGTGCTAAACCAGTCACAATGCGATGAGACACAGAAAACTACATCCTCATCTAGCAACCAACATGGAGAAGTGTCACTACTCAAAGACATGTAATCAGGAGGAATGCTAAAGACAAATATGACATCATCGTCACTGGCATATGAAGCCATTTCTCTAGCATGTGTCAAAAGCTCATGTGCACCATGCATAGATCTCTGTTGCTGACTCATACACCTGAAACAATGGCACCTAATGTGCCATGTGTGACCACAATGCGAAAATCATACGTATCGGCAAGAATGAGACCATCGTCTCTCACTGTCACACATGTCTGCTGCCATAAGTGAATGCCAAAATGGCAACGAAAGTGGGAGATCACTCGATCACTACGCAATCATGAAAACCATGACCAATTGCATCAAAACCAATGCTTGCATATGCATAAAACAAACTCCACAATTTGCTATCTACAAGCATAAACTAGGATAAACAGCTCAATCGAGCATAAAGCGCATAACCATATACGCAAGTAGAGATCAAACTAGCTCAAAACGCATCCCACAAAAGAAACTGCCTACAAAAATATGCAAAAACCTGTGAAACGTGTGACTGTCTGTCTGTAGCCACAGAAGCACATGCTAATCCTCACTCCTACGAGAGTGGATACAAGAACACCAAGCTATGTCCAAGCTGACAAATCCTATAAAAGCGAGAGTAAACACTCGATCACTGTCAAAGTGGGAATATATCGACCAATGTACAAGATGGCATAATAATGCAAACTTTAATGGCAAGAAGACAAGAAAAAATGAACAGAATTTCCTTTGCAAAATGAGTCAAAACTCAATGCAAACCGCAAGCCAAAAAAATGCAGATAACTGCCAGAAGGGGAGTCAACTCGACCACTAAACCATCAGAGAGTAAAATACGAATAAACCATGGTAAGAATCTGGGAAAAGTCCAATAGAGTCTCCCCTGAAAACTGAGCAGAAACTCAAAAAACTCACCAAATACGCATGAAAAATAGACACTTAGTGTCTCAATAGCAAAATCCACAAATAACATACATAATGTTGCCAAAACTGTGGCAGAATAGCTCACTCCTAATCGAGTGGCTCTATGGATGTATACCTGTCCAAAAACACCTCTTAACCTGTGAACCTATTACTTGCAAGCTATAACTAGCTCAATTTGTATCTGCAAATGCATACATAGCATGAAACTGCACCAAAATGTGCAACAAGGCTCTCTGAAAAGCTCCACATAGTTGTATATGAGAACTACATGTGCCGCATAAGCTGTACTGCAAAGACTGTGCAACCTGTGAGAAAAACTGCTAGGAAAGTTGCACACACTACCTCATCGATCAGTAAACACGTAGACAAAAAATGCCTACCAAGAGCAAAGTGCACTCAAAGGAAAAACCTGCTCCGAAATGGGCTGTCAAAGCCGTATGTGTTGGTATGTGCCATCGAAGCCAAAAATTGGAGAAACGTCAAAGTCGAAGTGTCGTGGAGACTACATCGGAGCTAGGCTGCTCTGGATAGGGGTGGACGATGCCGATCTCGCTCTTTAATCTCTTGTTGTGTCGACATTGGGAAACGTCATTGATGTCATCTTCCGCCGCCGAGCAAAAGTACGCTAACCAGATAGTCGTTTGAGTGGTGTCAAAACTGATGCCGTAACGGCTAATCGCCAATGCTGAGCCATTGAGGTTGAGTCAATGCAAAACATCAAGAAGAACACTAAAGCCAAGGCCAAGCCCATGCGGATTGGTGCAAATCCCTGAAGTTGGTGTAAAAAACTGATGCGCCAATGTCAAGAGCCGAGATCAATGCCGAGATGATGCAAAATGTCGGGAAAACCACCAAAAATCGGTGTCAAGCCGCAAAAAGCCAAAACCAAAGTTGTAGAAAGTGTGCTCTTCAAGGCCAAGTCCGAGTCGAGGGCCTATCTACTCTCTCTCTCTCTCTCTCTCTCTCTCTCTCACTCGCTCGCTATCTCTATCTGTCACTTGATCGCTCCCTCTCAAGCTCTCTCTTTCTCACTCTTTCTCGCCAAGCTCAAGTATTTAGTAGGAGCAGGGGGGTGGGTTTAACCCTTGCACATGAGGAGTCATGGTTTGTCGAGGTGTCAACCCCCCCCCCCCCCCCCCGTGGGAGAAACTCTTGCACACAAAGCTGTGTGAGAGTCAATTAAAAAAAAAAACCTCCAATTCCTGCACACTGTCAAATTGTAGAACTGTCAAAGTTTGACGAGCTTTGTTGATTGTTTGAGGACTATCGATGGATTCTGCAATCCCTCCCAAGCTACTATGTGTGTGTGTGTGTGTGTGTGTGTGTGTGTGTGTGTGTGTAAATAGATACATACACGCAAACAAAAACTACCTGTTCACAGACCAAAAATTCTAGGCAAATACAATGGATTTGTACAATAATCTATTTGTTGTTGAGAATAAATTTTGTACAAGATAGTGAAGAAAACTGAGTATAACAAGGGAGAAAGTAATCCACAAGTCAGGGGAGAAGCTACTTCAAGGTAAACGATAAGCCTCATGTCATCAACCACTTAGAACAGATTTTTTTAATCAAAAAAGGTAGCCCTCACCTGCACCCATAGCCACAAGAAAACAATTCGTTAGCACGTGACTACACGCAGGTGATGCTGGGCATCCCAGTTGTTATCCATGTCGTAATGAAAAAACAAACAGTTCTCTACATGTATTTTGTTTTTCTTGAAAACAGAATAAGAGTCCTTGGTTTTTAGCCAATCTATCTTGGAGAGTGAGATTTCCACAAAGCTACTATATATCAAGTTAGTTCCAAATTTATTTTATCAAATTTTTCGTTGCCAAACCTTAGTTAAAAGGGTTTTAGTGAGAGTATCAAAAACCTCAAAAAAAAAAAAAACCAAACTCATTCTTTAACCAGATTAGGGAGAATATTACCCCATAGGAGCAAGCACAAGATAACTCGAGACTAGATATCAGTTTTTAATGGGCTAAAACACCTCTTGAAGAGATAAATGATAGCCTGGTTATTTATGAACAAAGTTAGAGGTTGATTTTGTTTCCTTTTCAAAGCTTAAAAGGCCTTAGGAGTATATTCACGAAAGCCAAACCAACCCACAACAGAACTACACATAAAGGTCCAGGACCAGCAGACCAACCTAGAGGAATCTGAAACATGAGTTTGAATTTTAAAAAAAACACTATACCACTACTAGAATTAAGAACCAATATCCTTTCAAATGCCATCATCATTCACAACTGATTCTCTTCCTATGTCATTGCTGACATAATCTTCCATAAAGTCAGTAAAAGGACTCTGTTTTTATCCTTGCTCACCGAGTACGTATTAAATTCAATCCCATCAGCTGTTTACCCAATATTAACCAGAAACTGCAGATTTCTTCTTTTCATTATGGAAAAAAGGGGGGCAGACAAATTAGAAAGTATGTTCTTATAGTGTAGGCCAAAGTGCCATTCTTTGACACACAACAGCACAACAGGGCAAGTCCAAGCATCAAGCAAGAAAAGGCCCAAACAGTAACAGCCATAGATATAGTAAAAAAACCAGAGATCAGTGGATGTATTTTACCACAGTCACCCTCTCACAAGCCAGAGAGTAACCATAATACCATTACACCATGTTAAATGTATACTGCCAAGCTAAAGAATATAGGTTTTCATAGTCTTTGTAACCGGCATCAAGAAGCTCGAATTGTAGTGCACAAAAAAATTCCTACCTGATATGAAATGAAATGACAGTATGTAAGGCCGAGTTTAAAAGAGCATAGCCTAGATCTTCTAACCATAGGGGCACAAAACCAAAAACCAGGTGAGATATTCCAAAGCTACAACATGTTGAATTTTTTTTTTTACCAGTTGTAAATGGTAAGCACTTGATCAAGCTAGTGCAATAAAAAAAACAGACAGCCTTTGGGTATTTGAAAGCAGTAAGCAACCATAATGAAGCTAATAATGAGAACTAGATATCATTACGTAATTATTTTTTTTCATCTTTTTACGATATGGCAGTACATCAATATCAAGTAAAAATCTAAAGTGAGATACCACATGTTATTAAGAGAATTTTTTTCATGAAACAGCCCAGAATCTGTGCAAATATTCCATACCTACATATTCCACAAGCCGGAGAATAAAATACCAAGTATATTCAAAAACCAGTTTATCAATATCTCTTAGCCATACTGCCAGGCCCCATTCTATAGTGCTAAACCACAAAACATAAGGAATTAAAAAAAAAAACCACCTGTAGACTCGGAGTAGATGATGAATCCTCCATAGATTTCTCCTTTCCTTTAGGCATTATGTAATATTAATAGTTTTAGATGTAATGAAAGCTTAGGTTGAAAAATACAGCACGTTGTTGCTAAGTGAGTAAAGAACTCACCTGATCCAAAGTAGTGAGGTTAAATTGAGGTCCATGCCAAGTCATATCGAATGGGACCTGACCTCTGCCAACAAAACTAGCCATCGAGGTCGCTACTCACCACCCTTGTCTCAGGGATTGCATTCGCACAAGATCCAGAAGCGCATAGAGTAAGACGAAATGTGAGCGCAGAAGCCTCAGAACGGGCACACACCTTTCTCTTACAAAGGGTAGCGTGAAGCAAAATCGGTAGTACAAGCAGAATTGCAGTAGGTTAAAAGTAAAAATAACACTTACCAGGTGTCATAAGGTAGGGTAATCATCATTTTATTTAGGGTTTTTAAAGCAGAAAAAAACCCAAGTTTAAGTAATTTCTAAAAAAGCAACTACCAAAAATCCCCCAACACTTACTGCCATTCGTGATTTAATAAGATCCAGTAAATTGGAAGCAGTAGATAGTTTGAAAATATCAGACAAAATTAGCTAAGTCGATGCATGATAAAAGAATTTCTAATAAGGACTACTATCCAACTCTAGATGATTGCACATGAAAAAATCCACAATATTTCAAGATAGACCATGGTAGGATGGCCTAGTTTGGTATGTTTTTGGGAGAAACATAAGTCGAAAAAAAACAAAAGTGAGGTAATATGTTTCGGGACCAAATAGGAGTTGGTAAGAAGGGTTGGTTTTTTGTCCGGAAAGTCACTAGGTAGGGGTTGCAATCTGGGTCTATATAAGACTGGTGTTTTCTACTTCCGATAGCATTGTAACAGGCTAGAGCAATTTAGCAAGTTTCTTTGAAAACTTGTCTTAAGCAGTGTCTTACGCTTCATCAGCCATGGCTTATAATCAAGATCAGATAATAGCAATAACGCTAGCCCATCTGCAGCAGTTAGGTGAGTCCATCAGGAGAAATACCATACTACGTTATGAGCTTCTTCTATTTCCTCAATTAGGAACGTCAGTTGTGCAGACAAAATGGTGGACATATCAAAATAGATTGACACGGAAGACCTTATGGGGTCAACAACACTTCAATAATAATATCCATCTGGCGATGGTAAAGGAAGCCCTGGGCTTAGGTCCACAATATTATTATGTGGAAATAATGAAGCGTTGATTTTCTGAGCGATTATATTTGCTAGTGCAGTTTCTTTCTCATTGTAAGATATATTTGTATCGCCATTTCGGCCAACCCCCAAGAGGATATCTTAACTTCTCACCTCAGACCAGGGACATTTTAGTCAGCCGTATCCTTCCTTTGGTAGAGCATCCTAAGACATGTTTTTATTGTGACAGTTGCCCGTGTGATCATGTAATGGAAGGTTTAATTGAGATGTAAAGGTGAAAAAAAGAAGGGTTATATTGAATCTAAGCTAGGCTATTTTTGTCCAATTTATGCAGTGAAGCTTGAGAACGGACTCATGTAATGTTGTGTGTGTATGTGTGTGCGCGCGCGCCCACCCATTCCCAGGGGCCATATTTTAAGAGGTAGTAGGCCCATAGAATATGGGCCTACTACCTCAAAAAGAGAGAAAAAATTAATTGAAAAGGGGTTTACTAGCCCGAAGTGAGAAATTAATTTCCTAAGTGTAGTTCATTCTGGTTTAATGAGACTCATTAAGTTCTGTAGGTCAAACTTAAGGTCGGACCAGATATGCATTTTTAAGGAGTTGCAGATACATGCAACTAGATCTTTTCTAAGAAACCCATTATTGATAAACTTGGTAATAAGAGTATTGATTTCTTCAAAAGCTGAAAAACAGTATGACGAGGCATACATTATTAGAAAAAGCATTCCTAGACAGGTGTATAAAGAGTTTTTAAAGGGTTTATTGCTTTTTCTTTTTGTAAATTCAAAAGATATGAGCTTGAGATTATCTCTTTTCCAGTATAAAAACTACCCAAGAATGGGGGAATTAGAGTAAACTCGATATTCAAGAAGTGAGTCCTAGAAACAACCCATTTATCAAGCCTCATTTTTCTATTGGAGAATGTAGGTTAAATATTAAGACAGGGAGGATATATATCTCTAAGCGTTTGTTCGAACATGGGATTGTTAAGGCCATACAGGTCATGCATAAACCTAAATGCATGAACAAAGTGTGTGAGTATCACAACCTTGTAGGGTCACTTATCATTTTCAAAAGCCATTGGTATTTGAAGTGACAAAGATATAGATTACACATAACTGGAGAGCAAAAAAATCCCATTGGGATCAATAATCCCTATTTTGAGACAGCAATTATTAAGGAGCCAAAAGATATATCTATAAAGATCATCTTCTCTAAAGATGACAAGTGTAGATATTTTAGATTTTTTAACCCAACATGTATTCTTTTTTGTTGAGACACATGTATACCCAAGTGTCACTCTGTGGGAAAAAGCTAACTTTATAAGTTTAGATAAGGTATTAAACAGACCAATAGATCCTATCAGAGGAATATTCTCATAGCATTGTGCTATGTCTGTTGTAAATATAGAAAAAATGTTTTCTGGGAGGTTAATAGAAACATCCGCTACATTTTTTACAATCCAAAAAGGGCAGTAGTCTAAATTCCCGAATCGTCTTAGATCTTTACGCTTGATGGTGCAAATAGCTTCTATTTCTAGTAGAATAAAGTTTAAGCAATAGGTGATGTCATTAGTAATACATGAAAACAAGCTATTTGAAGCATCAAAAATCCATCTAAATTTATGTTTATGATTTTCTAAGTTGGAAAGAGTACATGTATTTTCATAGAGATAGGACAGTAGCCAAATTCTGATAGTTCATCATTAACAAGTGTAGAAGTTCTAGGAGGAGAGGTATCAAGTTTAAGAAAGTCAACACCATTGAGTCTGGATAAGGCAGATTCAAAAGATAGTTTTTTACAGATAAATGAAACGGTGTTAGTCGCTTTATCTAGGCCTATAATAAACCACTTTTCCTTAATATCAGAGAAGGAAGTCTTATACTGGGAGTCAGCCAGGTAGTCTCAACACTTAGCCACTCATGTGGCATAAGACTGATCTTTTTCCCAAAAATATCTTTAAGTGTAGAGGTAAGTAGATAGTGAACATCAACCTCCAGTTGAAGTTTTAAGGCCAAGTCGACCAGGTATTCAAGAAGAGCCACGTAGGCAAGCTGAGGGTTTAATGGAAAAGGAGGAATATGATTCAAGCCTTTACTTAAGAGGCTCCTCACAAGTCTATCAGATATGATTTCTAAGTTAGAAGTACAAACATGTAATCCTAAGTTAGTAAAAGACTTACAGAACTTAGGAAACAAGTGATAGTCACAAACAGGGACTTCTTCATTAAGGAGGAAATCATTCGAATAAATAAGATTTTTTATCGGCGGCAAGTACTTCCATCCAAACATCACACCTGCTAGCAACAGATTTGGTCCAAAACATGTCTAAAGAATTCAGTAAAAATAGATTGGGGAGTAACAAATTCCAAAATCTTGCTAGTAAACAAGCAGTGTGTAAAAATTCTACTACATGCTTCTTCCTTCGGAGGTAGATGCAGTCTGTCGCAAGCGTTCCTTCATACCTGCACATTACATATCCAAAAGATTTTGGATTGGTAGGTTTCTGCCATGGCCTCTAGTATAACTTCTAGCCCTCCCTCTTCCAAACAAAGAGTCACTAGAGAATGGAGTCAAGAAGGAGGTGTAAGAAGCCGATGGGGAGACAAGAGTGTTAGGGCGTTTGGATACTTGAGTATCCTCATCATCAATATTAGGCTTGATTTGCCCAACCATCCCTTTGATTCCTTTATAGCTTCCATAAGTGGTTAACAGTGTGCCACAACCTTCAGAACCCAGCTCTTGAAGGGTGTCGTACATAATCGATCTGTAATGTATAAAGGTGATTTGAGCTAAGACCAGATCCCTAGCTTGTCCACCAAGCCATGAATAGAAGAGGGAAAGATGAAATTCTTTTGCTTTGTCAGGAAAGATATTTTGAAGATTGATGAGGACGTACCAAATAGCATGGTCAAACCAGATGATGCTCGACTCACAAGCAGCTTTAGGATCTAAAAATCTGTATGCACACTTAAGGTAAAATCTGAACACATTCCACACCGTTTCTATATAGTATTGAGCATTATTTTTACTAAAGGTCATCACACCTTTGGTTCTTGCATATAAACCTGTATTAGATCCACATTTTTTGTCATCAAGGAACTTCATATTGAAAGGAGCTTTAATCAGCTCTCCTTTATCCAAGAGCCGAATCCCTTTAAGAACTTTAAGCTTGCATCTTCAATAGTGGCCGGTGCTAGGTTGGCAAGGAAGACCCAAGTTTCGATAGAAATGGGAACCCCTTATTTGGGAACAACCAAAGTCTGTGCTCTACACCCAAGGATTCTACTTCAATCTGTTGTGAAAAAAGGAGAGGCCCGAGAGACCTTCAGCACCATATCTAAAAGGGAAGCCTCACTGAGTGAACAAAGGTCCTTTTGAAATTCCTTCACAACTTCCAAAGCAGCATCATCTCTATAAAAGAGGATGTTAGGAGGAGGGACTATTAGAGTAGAGAGAGCAATAAAAAAGATGGGACTTACCCCACATTTTTTTTTGAGAAGATTGGATAGTTCAGAGCCTTTAGATGAGAAGGATTCTAAGTCCTGAATATGGGCTTTGGAAAGACCAATCAAATTAGAGGAAAATTCCAGCAGTAGGTTGATGCCCTCAGTTTTATTCTAACAAGGAGAGCAAGAACTTTCACCCATTGGTCAAAGGAAATAAGCTAGACAAGTGATAGACTAGAATCTTTTGATGCATAAAAAATTAAAGCAGAAGCATTGCTATCTTGGATACATTTCAACACAAGTAGAGAAGCAAAGGAAAGGGGTTCCAAAGGAAGAGTAGGACCTTGGGAAAGAGAGATAATCTGCAAAGATTTCAAAAACAAAGGTTAGAATAACACATCATGGATGAGCATCATAGTCACGTAGAGCTTATACAGAGTGTAACTTCTATTTGAGTTTTACAGCCCTATGAAGTTAGGGGCTAATCCTAAGTGAGATATAAGGAAAGACATTTTCTATTTCTCTAACAAGTCATAATTTCTCCGAGATCTATGGATAGACCACCTATCAGGGCAAGAAGATCCTTTGTCATGAATCCATCTCAAAAAATTCCGGTCATGAATGCCTCTTCAAAGGTTTACATGTATTGTGAGGGCAGAAACATGATGCAAATGTACAACCCCATGATCACATTGCGGCTTGGAATCTCTGTTTCCATGGTCCAACACAAGCCTCTGGTGCCCTCCAAGAACACCTGCCATGGGTGTTCAGCTGCCTGAATGTCCTAAAATGAAATGATGTGGATGATAAGAACTTTGATAATTTTTACTAGCATCTAACATTGATATGTGGGACATCATGCATGTGTGTTATTACCCCTTGTAGTGTATACACCATATAGTGTTTTGAAGGTGGAAAGCTTTTGATCTGCTTTAATCTGATTGGGTAGTTTAGTACCATCAACCTTTTACTTTGCCAGGCATAGTAGCTATCCCAGGACCGTCTTGTACTGATGGGATAAAACATCAGGTCAATCCTGAGATTTTGTGGTGCATTCCTGTATAAGGTTTCATCATGTGGCTACTTATCAATCCATCTCTTTTGCCATAGGGGTTGATTTTCCAGGATTGCAAGTTCCTGATCTACTGTCGATGGGACGTCTTTGTAATCCCCCTTTTGGTTTGGCTTGAGAGTGGGCAATAGCTTCTTTTTCCACAAGATAGCTTCTTGCTTCATGAGTGGTAAGGAAATCATTTCATGGCCAAAATTCTTTACCACTTTATCTAGATTGATCATCAAAAGTGCCGTTGATTCTAGAACCTTGAGTTCATACTACATGTATTCTCGATGGGAGGGATCTTACACCTTTGAAATTCACTTCTTTATCTCTTCTTGGGCATTTGACGTGTCTTTTGTGGCCTTAAAATCATGTAAACCTTGTTACCATATACATGTGGTAGTGATGTGTGTGAACACACTAGGAACGCCAGGGCATGTTTTCCCTCTTTAGGAGGTTTTTTCCCCCAAGCATTGTATATACGCCCATCACTCTAGTGCTATATATCTTTCCATTGCACACTAAGTAACACACTCTCTATTGTGTGCCTTGAGCTTCCTTCATCTTCTCCAAGCTGTGTGCGTTTCTCTGCAACCCTAATTCCAACAATTGGTATCAGAGCAGGTACCGTCCTCCCGGGCTTAGTCGCCAGCAGCTCTAGCGCACGCCTGCTCACTTTCTCCGATTTTAGTGAGCTTTGGTGAGCGTTCACAAGTTGACAAAAATTTTGGGAAAATTCGTAGAGCTCAGCCTGCTCAGATTTCTGATTGGGGCTCATTTCGGCCTCCGTTTCCACTACACGCAGGTCTGCACATGCAATTGTGTCATTTTGTGTAGAATTTTGGTCAGTTCCATTTTTTGCATAACAGGTGCCTTATAGTCTTCTACGGTTTGTACTATATAGCACATGTTGTTCTTGCGTCGTTTCTCCTATTTTCGAGCAGTTTTCACATCAGGTGCAGCATTTACCATGGCTGACAACAACACAAATGTGTTCAAGATGTTTGCTGCTGAGGAAAGATTGGATGGGGACAATTACCCTATGTGGGCTTACATGATGCAACATGTTCTTGTGTGGAAGGGCATCTGGAATATTGTAAAGGGCATTGATGTACGCTCTGGTTCTGAAGATGCAGGCGATATTGAGGATGTTGCAGGTCTTGCTGCAAGAATTGTTGCTATTAGAGTTGTTTTGCCTATGGCAGAACAATCTCATTGGGATGTAAAGGATGCACAGGTTCATGCATTGATTGTGTTGTTTGTGTTGTTTGTGAAGTGCATCATTATTCCTCACATTTGTTCAATGAATCTGCAAAATAGGCTTGGGATATTTTGGTTGGTCTTTAGGGTTGTCGCAATGAGGCTAAAATTGCTTTGCTGCGTAAAGAGCTGGAATCGAAGATTATGCATGAGGAAGATGATATGGACACTTTCCTTGCTGGTGTCAAGGATATCAATGAGCAACTTATTTTTGCAGGTGAAGTCATTTCAGACAGTTCCCTTGTGCAGATTGTTCTTGATGCCTTACCAGATTCTTACCAGACTTTTGCTAGTACTTGGAGACTTATGACCCAAGGAAATCCTGAAGTTGTCAAGTTTGATGCATTATGCACATTGCTGTTGCAAGAGTCACTTTCCAAAAAAAGAAAACAGGACTAGACAGCATGCAGTTGAATAGTCTTTTATTGCTTCTCAAAGAAAGGGTGGTAAAAGCAATGCAACCATTTCTTATGGTTATTCTGCGAGTGGCAAAACTTCTGTTCCCAATACTTCGTCTGGCAATTTTGGTGATAAGGGAAAAAAGAAGATGCGTTGCCATGATTGTAAAGCTAATGATCACTTGATTAAGCAATGTCCTAAGTTTAAGGCCAAAGAGGCTAAGAAGAAAGAGGGTGGTTCCATTGCAAATGCTGGTTCCACTACAAATGCAGCCATTGTTGAGTCTTCTGTGAAAGGAGACTGTGATGTTGATGTTGATGCAAAATGGGCTTTTAGCGCAAAGTGAACCTACAATCTTGCTGTCCATGATGCATGCTTGTCAGTTGCTGCAGATTCACATGTGTGCTATTTCAACAGTGGTGCTACAAAGCACATTACCTCACATCATGAATTGTTCACCTCTCTCGAGTCTGTCCCTCATGACAATGCCTCTTGTCCAGTTGAGGGGGCTGGAAAGATTGTGCTTACTGTTGCAAATGGCAGCTCTTTTACACTTGTTGATGCCCTTTATGTACCTGGGATCAAGAAGACTCTTTTGTCTGTATTTGCACTTGCTAGACTTGGACTTGTAGTCAAATTTGTGGATGACAGATGTACAATTCATGACCTCAGTTTTGGTATGAAATTGTTGCATCTGGGCTTTTGTGCCATGGGCCGTATAAGCTCATTTTGTATGACAAGTGTGGACAAAAATTTTGCAAATGCAGTTGCTGATTCAAGGGCTATTTTAGATTGAAAACTTTGGCATGCATGTTTTGATCATCTAAATTTTGCCAGTTTGCTGCATTTGCAAAAATCTTATATGGTTGCTTCTTTGCCGCCTCTTGAAGCACCTGTCAAACTTGTTTGTGAAGGCTGCATTTTGGGTAAAATGCAGCGTTCTAAGTTTCCAGAGGATGGTTCAGTTAGGGCCACATGTAGCTGGCAGCTTGTGCATAGTGATGTTTGTGGGCCCATGCAAACTCCATCCTTGGGAAATTATCTGTACTTCGTGACTTGCATTGATGATTACTCCAGGCATGCATGGGTATTTCCGCTTAAAGTGAAGTCTGAAGTTTTTTTTGTGCTTCAAAAAATTTCTAGCTATGGCTAAAACTGTCTCAAAATGTACTATGGGCACCCTCCGTTCCGATCAAGGGGGAGAGTATATGTCTCATGAATTTAATGCATTTCTAGCTAGTTGTGGGATAAAACACCAATGTACAGTGCCTTATATGCCTCATCAAAATGGTGTAGCTGAGAGGAAAAACAGGTCACTTATGGAAATGGCACAATGTATGGTCAAGAGTCAAGCTTTACCACATTTGTTTTGGCTCGAGGCTGTCATGTGTGCCACTTAAGTACTTAACAGGTGTCCTACGAAAGCGTTGCAGTCTATGACTCCATATGAATCATGGCATGATAGAAAATCATCTATTGAGCACAAGCGTGTTTTTGGCTGTTTGGATTATGGTTTACTGCCACAAGTACAACGTAGAAAATTGGATGATAAGGCTGTCAAATGTATTTTTGTTGGTTATAGTGTTGAAAGCAAAGGTTACAAGTTGTATCATCCGCAAACAAAGCGTATTTTGGTTTCACGGGATGTAGTGTTTGTGGAAGATTCTGTTCAGCCCTTGCTGTCATGTACTAGAGACAGTAATGTAAGCTCACATGACATTTATGACACTTTGTTGTCTCTTTTGAGTGGTGGAAGTTCGAATGTAAATTCCAATGAGGCAAATGTACAACCTATAAGGGTTCCTGAAAATGTTACAGATCAGTCTATTACTGATGCAGATCTACATAATGTACTTGATGAGGAAAGGGCTGAAAATGAGCAGGCTAGAGGTATGTCAAAATGCCTGGTGCATACATTGCATGAGAGTAAACTGGATGCACCTTTGTCTAGTCGTACTCGTTCAGGCTCTTGCCATGCATCTTATGCATCCGATTGTTATGCTTTGTCTGTGTCTAGCGTACATGATGTTGAGGAACCTCTGTCTTTTGATGAAGCACATAATTCAAAAAACTGGAGTTAGGTCTTCGAGCGAGCTTTGGAGCGAGCTTCTTTTTTTTTTTGGAGTGCCGCCCTCTCTACCTCCGCTTCCTCCTCTTGCCGCCCATGTGCTTCCTCCTCTTCCCTTCCTCCTCCTCCTCAGCCTCCTCCTCCAAAATCTTTCCTCTCCTCCACCTCCTCTCTCCATCTCTCTCTCTCTCTCCCCCTTGCCTTCCCTCCCTTCCTGGAGTGAGCTTCACCCCTCTCTCCCCCATGTCTTATCTCTCTCTGTGTGTGTGTGTGTGTGTCACACACACACACACACACACACACACACACACACACACACACACACACACACACACACACACACACACACACACACACACACACACACACACACACACACACACACACACACACACACACACACATGAGAGGGAAGGGTGGCAAGGGTATACTCTCTCTCTCTCTCTCTTTGACACACACACACATACACACACACTAGGACGAGAGAGAGAGAGAGAGAGAGAGAGAGAGAGAGAGAGAGAGAGAGAGAGAGAGAGAGAGAGAGAGAGAGAGAGAGAGAGGGTGCAGAGAGCTATTTAAAAAAAATAAAGCACTAGCAGTATCTCTAGTGCCTCCGTTTTTTTGTAAAAGAGGGAGAGAGGGGGAGAGAAAGAGAGAGTGATAGCAGGAGGGGAAGAGAGAGGGGGGGCATTGGGAGGGAGAGAGAGATCAAGAGAAGTGGGGTGGCAGGTGGAGAGAGAGTAGGAGACTGGGAGGGAGAAAGAAAGCAAGCGCGGGGGGGGGGTGTACAGGGTGAGCCCGTCTTTCTTTAAAAAAAAAAACAATACACTTCACCTCTCTCCCTCAGAATTTTGTCGCCCCCCCCCCCCCCCCCTCTCTCTCTCTCTCTCTCTCTCTCCCCCCTTATCGATCGATCTCTCTCCCACTGCATCTTCCTTTGTTCTTTCTCTACCTCCTGTCACATTGTCGCTTTTTGAGTCCCTCCAATCCTAATGACAAATGAAATGAAATGCTATGTTAACTGTCATCAAAAGGCCAAAATGACCCATGCGACCAAAAGGACCTATGCGACCAAAATGATACATTCTTGGTGGATCTAATACAATGTCTGGGTACAAAATAAAATGAGAAAGAAGGGGGGGGAGAGAGAGAGAGAGAGAGAGAGAGAGAGAGAGAGAGAGAGAGAGAGAGAGAGAGAGAGAGAGAGAGAGAGAGAGAGAGAGAGAGAGAGAGAGAGAGAGAGAGAGAGAGAGAGAGAAATGAAATGTTATATTAACGTCTTCAAAAGGCCATAATGACCTATGAGACCGAACTGATACAAAAATGGTGAATCTGTTACAATGTCTGGGTACCTTAGTACCAAAGTACTAAGTGTCAAAAGTGTGAAACTAAATGTGAAAAACGAAATACAAAGTATTGAATAAACTTCTTAGGAGCATTCTGGGTGTCTGGCTAGAATGCTTCTAATCCTTTGTTGTAGTCTCCTCCGGTGAAGTGTGCTTCTGCATCTCGGTCGTGGTCGTCTCGATTTCCTAAGCTCAATCGCCCTATCAATGAGGGTGTCTTTGGTATGAATGTAGGTACTCCTTTGTGATAGTTGCTGGCCTCTTGCTTCTCCTTCCACTCCTGCTTCTCTCGATCCAAAGAAATCTGTGATCTGCCTCTGAGGTTGTAGTGCTCTTTGTCTTCTCATTAGATTATCCCTGTGCCGATGTAGTTCTAGTAGGTACAAGCCTAAGCATCTTTGATCTTGGTATTGCATGACTCTATTTAGAGGTCCAAAGCCTTCTTTAAATAGGCAATGGAAATGCCCACGTATCTCATAGTATACGGTGCAATGGCATATGTAGTGTAATTCTATCTCCTGCTCCATTCCGCATAACTTGCAAATTCTGCTCTCAGGTGGGTTTCCCTAAATTTGCCAAATTCAATTTCCAGTTGGTGTGAGGAGGTACGAATCTGACCAATAGCACATCTCAAACCATGAGACCGGTGGGTATCCATGTAGCTCGGGTGAATCACAAATCCATCTTCAGATAGCTATAGGAAGTTTTCTTTGTAGTCGGCCATCTTTGTGCCCAATTCTTGTGTAGGGTCTACCCATGTCTTCTTAGTATCCAACTGTATAAGATCCTGACGGATGATTTTATTAATTTCCGTTCGTGTAATTGCCAGTGATGGAGCCGCAAGAGAGTATTGGAAGAGAGAGAGAGAGAGAGAGAAGGGGGGAGAGGGGTCCGCAAGGGAAGGAAAGGTTTGGGTAGAGAGGAGTGCTTAGGCCCCCCAAAAAGAATTAAAAAAAACCATGCAAAGCAATACCGACCTCGCTATTGCTTTGCATGGTTTTTTTATATTTTTTTTGGGGGCCTAAGCACTCCTCTCTCTCCCTTTCTTTCCCTTAGAAAAAAAAAAACTACACTCCACTCTCCCCCTCTTACAGTCTCTCCCCTCCCCCCCCTCTCTCTCTCTCTCCCCCTTTCACTGCAAGTTCGAGAGGCTGAGTACCACACACTTCTAGAGTGCTCAGCTTTTGGTCACATGTAAACTTACTTCCTTCACATTTTCAGCCATGACCTAGACCTACACACTTTCCTCTCCCAGCCATAGCGTGGGCTCTCCATAGCGTGGGATAGGGAGAGCAAGATAGGAGGACACACACACACACACACACACACACACACACACACACACACACACACACACACACACACACACACACACACACACACACACACACACACACACACACACACACACACACACACACATACACACACACACACACACACATATACACACACACACACATAGAGAGAGAGAGAGAGAGAGAGAGAGAGAGAGAGAGAGAGAGAGAGAGAGAGAGAGAGAGAGAGAGAGAGAGAGAGAGAGAGAGGAGGTCCTTGTCTACTCCACTGGAAGGAGGGGCGGCAATTGGCGGTGGTGGTAGGAGTAGGGGCGGCACATGGTGGTAGTAAGTTAGCACCACTAACCACCAGTGGTGGGCTAGGGTGGTGGGTGGTGATGGTTGCTAGGGGCGGCAATGGGAGGTAGTGGTGGTGGGATGAAAAAAAAAAAGCTCGCTCCAAAGCTCACTTCGCTGAGCTCGCTCCTTAACCGTCCCCAAAAAATTGGAAGGCTGCCATGCAATCAGAATATGATGCGCTTATAGAAAAAGACACATGGACTTTATGTGATTTGCCTCTTGGCAAAAAGGCCATTGGTACAAAGTGGGTTTACAAGTTGAAATGCAAGCCGGATGGCGAGGTTGATCGCCATAAGGCTCGACTAATTGCAAAGGGTTATGCACAACAGAAAGGCATAGATTATGAAGAGACTTTTGCTCCCACTTGTCGTATGACTACTGTGAATTTTCTATGTGCATTGGCAGCTTATTTTGGTTGGGCTGTACATCAATCAGACATTGTTACTGCTTTCTTGAATGGTGACATATTTGAGGAAGTTTATGTAACGCATCCTCACGGTTTTGTCAAGAAAGGACAAGAGGACAAAGTGTGCAGATGTAAGAATGCTTTGTATGGGTTGAAGCAATCTTCTCATGCTTGGTATGAGAAAGCTAACACTCATTTGGTCGAACGAGGCTTTCGTACAATCCAACAAAAAGCACATTGTATGTAAAGCGTGAGGGTGATGTACTTCTCATTGTGGTTCTTTATGTAGACAATTTGCTGATCACTGGACCAAATGAGAGACATATTGTTGAATTTGAGGCTGATTTGAATGCTACTTTCGAGAAAAAAGATTTGGGGCTATTGCATCACTACTTGGGCATATAGTTTAAGCAGTGTGATGGTGGTATTGCCTTGTGTAAGAAGAGTTACATAGAGACTTTGCTATGTAAGTTTGGACTTGAGGATTGCAAACCTATTGCCACTCCCATGAAAACAAGTTTAAAATTGAGTCTACATGATGCTGGTGATCCTGCTGATGTCACTCTTTACCAAACTGCTATTGGATGCCTCATTTATGTATACAACACGAGGCCAGATATTCAGTTTGCAGTCTCATAGGTCAGCAGATTTATGCATAGCGTAGGGTCTAAGCATTGGCAGGCTGTCAAGAGGATTTTTTGCTACCTTAGTGGCACTTTACATCTTGGCTTGTTTTATCTCAAGGGGGATCATTGCCACCATACTTACATGCTTTTTTGGACTCAAATTGGGGTGGTTGTTTTGAGATGCGAGTGTCCAACAAGTGGTGTTTGTTTCATGCTTGGCAGTTCATGTATATCATGGTTGAGCAAGAAGCAGCCTACTGTGGCCACTTCGAGTTGTGAGGCTGAGTACAGGGCAATCTTCATAGCTACGGTTGAGTGTGTATGGCTCAAATGCCTTATGTCTGATTTGGGTGTTGGACAGGACACTGCCAACACTATCTACACTGACAGTCAGAGCGCATTGGCAGTTGCAAGGAACCCAGTTTTTCATGCTTTCACAAAGCACATTGAGGTACATTACCACTATGTCAGGGAGAGGCTCTCAACAGGAGAGATCAACTTGGCTTATGTGCCAACACAAGACAACCTTGCAGATCTTTTCACAAAGGCATTGTCTCGTGAGAAGCTTGAAGCTTTATGCAAAGCTTTGGGCTTACTCCCCTTTGTGGACTGATCATGTCCTCAAGGCATGGCACTTCCCTTTACTCATGTGCCAGCTCTCGTTCATCGCATCACTCCAGGGGGGATTTGTTACCATATACATGTGGTAGTGATGTGTGTGAGCACACTAGGACCACTGGGGCATTTTTTCCCTCTTTAGGAGGTTTTCTCTCCCGATCATTGTATATATGCCCATCACTCTAGGGCTATCTATCTTTCTGTTGCACACTTAGTAACACACTCTCTATTGTGTGCCTTGAGCTTCCTTCATCTTCTCCAAGCTGTGTGCGTTTCTCTGCAACCCTAATTCCAACAAACCTCCGTCAATTGAAGTGCTTGGAAACTCTAATGTTGGTAGTTCTACCCTTTCGTGCTCTCTTTTTGTTGTAGGTGGTGGTTGATCTGGCATAGCTGCTTTGCCTTTGATGGCACTAAGGGTCATGTCTCTCTTTTATAGCTCCGATACATATTCATCCTTTTGTGCAGCTAACTCTACCTATGCTTTTGCCATTGTTCCTTGATCTACTTGATCTCTTCATCTTTTTGGGCTTGCATAGACTTGTGTCCCATAGTCACAATATGTCTGCCATACCTTTCTTGAGCTAACTCTTCTTTGACAACCTTCAACTCTTGTAAAGCCGCTCCTGGAGCTGATGATGTCAAATCCGGGGTAGGTGCATCTTGAATTGCTAGAAGTTGTGAGAGTGTGTTTTTCACCACATTGTATGATCCCCTGAGCTTCACATTCTTCTGTTGATCTGCTTCTAGGTTTTTTTCAAGTGCCTGCATCTCTACATGCATTTGGCTATTTGCCTTTATATGCTCTTGCGAGGTTAGGATGAGGGTAGCCGTTTCTTTATTTTATTCTTTCAAAGCTTCCTTGAGCTAGACCTCACTGTCCTAGAGCTCTTCTATTTGTTGGTGAAGCTTTTGATTTTCTTCTTTTAGTGTGACTACCTCCACGTGGGCATCTTTCACATGAAGCTCCCTCAGGCTGGTGATGGCTCTTTGGCAATTGAGCTGTAGCTTGATGTGTTCTAAGTGCTCATTAATGTCAAATTTGTGGAAAAGTCTGGCTCCATCTTCAATGATTGCCCTTGAGCATGGAGATACTGACCCTCTTTCTGATGTAATTGGGTGTTGAGAGGTGCCAACCTTTGCCTCTATCTTCTTGCGTCTCTTGCATCTCTTGGGTCTCAACAATTGGAACGTGGTTCGTCTTTTTAGTTTCCTGTTCCTTGTGAGATTCTTGATGCTTTTGAGACTGTTGTTGCAATGGAGTGATTAGATGTTGGGTAGTTTCCCTTTTTGTTATTTTCTCTTTCTTTTTATCTTTATGTTGATCCCATGGTGGCTATGTTTCTTGCTTGTTTGCTTTATCCTTGGTGTTTTGAGCAAGAGGAGGGGTGGTTTCCTTGGGGGAGAGAGGTGACACTATTCTTGTATGGACTTCTAAGTGTTCCACACTCGTCTTCTCCCTTGGCAGTTCCTTATCGTCCTTCTCTTTGCTCCTTAAAGAGTCATCTGAGGATTCAAGTCGTAAGTTCTTTTCTTTTTGGACTCCTCTTGAGCTCCATGCTCCACTTTACGTTTGAGGATGTTGTGGATATGTTTCTGCATTGTTACATCAAGCTCCACTTCATAAGTTGCTATCCTCCTCTTGTACTACTTTACCTTTTCTAGGCTTTTTGCTTTCCTTTAATCTAGTGGCTTGTTTTGGTCATCTTCCTCCTTCTCATCCTCTTCTTCATCTAATGTGGTTTGGAATTCCGACGGAGTGTCTTTATTTCTGTGTTTGATCTCACAACTGAGCTCAATGTCAGTTTCAATCTTTTAACTGTCTGAAGTCTTTGTTTTGGAGATTTTTCCTCTTGTTTGCTTTGTACTAGGTGCTGGTGATGGCCCACATATTGCCCAGACCGCATGCTTTGACTTGTGCTTCATACCAAGTGCCAATGATGTCCCACCTATTGCCCGGATTGCATGCTTTGACTTGTGCAAAAGTGTCAGCAGCTAGCTGCCAAGCCTCACCATATCGATGCTAGCAAAGCAAGAACCACATACATAAAAATTATCAATCCATGGGACGTAGCTGACCCGACTAGTGCATGGAGGCTACAAGAGATAGCTAATCTCTCAAAAAATTTAAGTCTAAGTGGTTTCTACCTAACTCGGTCTCAAACGTGTGTCAAACATCAAAAGCTACTTTCCTTACCACGAGATTATTTGAACAAACCTGTGTAGCTACGAGACTCCGAATATGCAACAAAAATTTAATTCCTAGCATGAGTAGAGTATCCTTAAATCTCTTGTGTACTTAAATGTCATTTCTGACACTCGGACAAGATCGTATATAAGATTAAAAACCTATTTTAGGTCAATCATTTTGGCATCCAAAGCACTCTATGGCTTCCTCTAAACGTGCTCTATCTATTCCTAAGGTCAAAAACCAGTTTTGGTGCGTGTATTGTGTATAGGGAGAAAAAACAGCTCGTAGATAGACACGACTAAATACACATTTTGATTGCAAGAACTTACATTATAAATGGAAGAGCTTTCACCTGCAAACATGTTGGTATGCTTGAAAAAGCAATGCAACACCGTACGAGAGAGACACAAGGGGTTGAAGAAAACAATAGACTCACAATAAGATTCTACAGCGTATGCTCACTTTCATTATCCAAAAACTTAGGTCAATCGTTACAAAAATTGGCTTTTATATCTTAGCCAAGTGTTAAGAATGGATTCCTAGCTAATTGGTATGAATGAGAAGGTTTAACAACTGCATAAAGTTATAAATTTGGAAGCCCTTGGCCCCTTTACACTCATTGGCAGTCCATAATATTACAACGGCTTTGGACTTTGCGAGATTTCTCATTAATACAAAGGGTTTCAATAAAATCAATTGGGATAAAAAATGAGAGTGGTGTCCCTTTGATGCTCTTTTTTTTGTCTTTGTTAGTTGAGCAACTGACATTCTCCCCCCCTTGCCTGTGTTGTTCGCGACACAGCTACTTAGGGTACTAACTAGTGGTCGAGCTTTTTTGCTTCAGTCCTCCTAGCATGCTGTTCGAGACATTTTTGGTACTTGAGACGAAGTTCTTTGTCCTTTGTTGACATGAACTGCATGGATATTTTGTTCCTACTAGGTGACAAACCTGGCTCTCAAATTGGTGATGATGAGGGGGCCCAAGATTTTGAATCTGTAAGTGGAGAAGCCCGTAGAAAATGCTTCTTCAAAGATTTTTTATGTAATATGATGGCATAAATATCACTAGAGCATAAAATCCATGGATCACTTCCTCCAAAGGTTGGCCTAGTAGATTATAGCACAATCCCTTGTCACCTTCAAGGAAGGAAATTCATGTTGCATCTGTTTGCTCCACGCGGTGCAAAGTTTGTAAGCATGTCATTTTGGATATCTTGACTAGCATGATGCACGCCAAGTCAGGGATCCCTCTAAACAATTGTATAGTAGAAGAGAGTGTGTCCACCATATAGTTTTCAGTGTGGGTGGGCCAATTTGTTGTGGTGGGAACCTTGGGTAATAGAGCCAGGTTGGCCTCCTTTGCTGGATGATTGAGTGTTATTTCCAGCTTGTGACTCTTGATATTGTACAATACACATGATCTTGCTTGATATTTGATGGCGCGTTTGTATACAAGATGAGATACATGTTGGTTTAGCCAGATCTCTTGCCATTTTGGATGTGTCATGTTGGGTTGGATTGGAAGTCCTTTAGTAGTCTTTCTTTGATCTATAGTACTTCAAACTTTATGAGTGGAAAGGGGAGAGCTTGCTGATGTCATGCTTCATTGATATTGGCCAATGTGAGAAGGTTGACATTGATTGAGTGCATGATGCACTCTTCCCACTGCATCACCCCTTTCAAAATATGCTCTATCTCCTCTTCCATTGGTTTCTTATAGTAGCTTCCTCATCCACAGTTAAGCTTTTGGTTGAGCTGAGGGTCCAACGTCTTCTTGAGGAATCTCTAGCTCTAGTAGATTGCCCTCTTGAGTGGTGTTTGCTTCAAAGTTCATGAACTATAAGTCATCTTTATCTCCCATTGTCGAGTCTACTTGTTCTTCCCCTGATGTGGATACATGTGCTTTGGTAGCCTCTTGAGCTTGACTTTGAGTTTTTCAATCTCTTTTTGATACTTTTCCTCTCGTTGCATGAATCTAACGGACAGTTCTCTCCTTTGCATCTGTTCTAGCTTTACCTCCAGTTCTAGGTCTCAAACCTTCTATTCCAAAGCTTTGTAGGCCTCTTATGTTCCCTGTAGTGTGGCCATTGTTGGGTTTTCCTTGAGCTAATTTCGAAGTATGTTTTTCTCTTGGCATTGAGACTCTGATTGTGCTAGCTAAGTATCTGTAATATTTAGTTGGAGCTGCAGCCTTTGTCCCGTGGAAGTTGATTCTTGTAAAGTAGTGGTTGCTCTTGCTATTGATTCTTTGTTTTGAGAGCTTCCAAGTCCGCTTTGGACTTTTTTTATTAGTTCTGCGAGTTCCTTGTGTTTGATTTCCATTGATTCTTTATTAAAGGTGTTTGCAATGTCAAGCTTGTCATTTGAGTACTGCAATCGATAATAGAAATTGTGAAACTATTGGTGGGCAAGCATAGATCTCTTCTTTCATTCGGTCCATTGCTTCATGAGAAAATTGGGCATACTCATCAACGTCTTCTAGAATTTCTAGTTTTCTAGAGTTTCTCACTTTAGGCTGATCCGTTTGTGTGTCTGGAGCCTCTGTTGGGAGGGCTTCATCTGGATTATCGTCTTGTTCCTTTTCAGGCTCCTCCACAAGCTCTGTCTATGCTTCTACATTTCCAACATTTTTAGCACTTTCCTCTTGTTGTGGTTGCCCTTTTGGAGGGTAAAGTGTGAATCTTCTCAATTTGTACTTCTTTTGGTGTAAGAGAGTCCTCTCTAGGTGGTGTTTGATCTTTTTTTTGTGCCTTTTCTTGTTCTCTTTGACGTTCTTGTTGTTGTTGATAGAGACATTCTTAACCGGCTAGAGGATCATCATTCATATTATACATTGGATTTTTGGATTGAAATTTGAACTTTCTGGGTGATGGTTACCATTTCTTTGCAAAGTCACCCTTGAGCCCTCTTTCAAGCTCAAAAGCAACAGCTTCCCTCTCAACCCTTGCCGCTTTCTGGATTGGTCCCTCTATTGGTGCTGTAGGTCTTGGTCTCTTCTTGGGTTCCTCATAATCTATCTTAGATTTTCCTTTGTGTCTTTTCTTTCTTTTGAGAGGAGTTCCCTCCTCCTCTTCCTCTTTGTTGCTTTTAGTGGCCTTTGCCACGGCCTCACCTGCAGTGGTTGCTGCTTGTTTTGGGGCATTCACTAATCTGGTTCGTAATCTTGTGGCTATTGGAGGTGATTCGGTTTGCACTTCTTCTTCATCATCATTTTTATGTATTAGCCATAAGTTTTGTTCCAAGGCAGGTGGTAGATGCTATGCTTGGCTGATAGCATGATAGACTATCCATGTTAGTACTTCTTGAGCCCCCATGAATGAGATATTCTTTGGCTCCTTCACATATGTGAGGGTTGTAAAGACATACTAGGCATGGTTCACTTCAGTTACTCCCTCTTTCTTTGATGCCTGAGTGGATGTAGAAGCCACAACATGATTTGGAACCGTGTGTAACATTTAATGGCCTAAAAACTTGTGTGTAGCGGAAATTAGCATGAACATAGTGGGCATTTCATTAGAATAGATTCCTAATGAGAATCACAAGAGTGCTTGGGTGGAGAGAGAAACAAAAAGCATAACACCTAGCTAGATAGCTTCAACAATACTTTCAAAAGAGAGAGAAATTAAGCTATTGACAATAGTTGAGGACCGGATTTGCATGGAGCCGGCGGTCCCCCCTCCAAAAGGCTTTGTATTATGGTTTCTCCCATCAAGGGAGACATTGTACAATACAATTCTTTGTGTTCCTTCAAGACTAGCTAGTGCAATAAAGATGAAAGCTTCATGCACTAAGAAAAACTTTGTATTATGGTTTCTCCCATCAAGGGAGACATTGTACAATACAATTCTTTGTGTTCCTTCAAGACTAGCTAGTGCAATGAAGATGAAAGCTTCATGCACTAAGGAAAACACTTAACAAACACAACATCAATTATCCCCGGTCTCAGACCCAAGACCTCACACACCTTCGAAGATGGTGAGAGCTAGCAGGGTATGAGAGTAGATTGAGAGGAAGAAGGAGTATCTTACGAGAAAGATGTACATCTTCTCACATAATCACTCATATTAGCATAGCTTAGCTTAGTAATTAGCATGGTAGAGGAGATGAGCATGCATTGAAGCTTGGCTCTTGGTTGGATTTGCATCCACATGCCAAGAGTGTGTCGATGTAGGCTTCTATCTCACAAGCTTGGAGTAGGTGATGAGCTCTCCATTAAAGCTTGGGAAGAGATAGTCTTCTCTTTCTTCACACATGAGATTGTGTGAGTGTGTGTGTGATAATGCCTTGCAAAAATCAGCCCCCTCTCTCTCTCTTGGGCGAGCCCTCTTGCTATTTTCTCTTGCAGGCTCCCCATTGGACCTCTCCAGGGCTAGCCTATCACAATTAAGCAGCATAAGTGATAGCCTTTTGACATGTGTCCCCCTTTCCCCTTTTGTGAGAGCTTTAGGTAATTAAATAACTAAACTAAACTCTCATTGGTGGACCCCTTTGCCTCCTGGCAAATAGGAATCAGGCAAGCCATTGGTCTGCTGAATGCTCATTGGACCCCTTGGGAGACTGTCCAATAGTCTTCTAGAGGACTTAATTCTCATTGGTTCTTTTACTAAGTGTTTTTAAATTAACTAAACTAAATTTACTCTAGCCTAATTCTCATTGGTCCACCTCCAAGGCCATCCAATAGGAATTGGGCACACCTTGTGGGCATCTGGGCTAGGGAGCTGACATGTGTCCCTAACTCCCTTTGTGTAAAGGGAGCCTGTGTGTGTGTGTGTGTGTGTGTGACTTTCTCTCTCATCCCCTACTCCCAAGGCTCGCCCCCTCCTATGTAGGGATTTGAAAATACTTTTTGGTCACACACAAAGCATCCAATTTCCCCTAGGGTTGACCTTTGGACATAGCCTTTTAATTTTGGAACCTTAGCATTTTGGAAGTCTTAATGGGCTGAACCTTAGGGTCTTTTTAGCCCATTGTTTCACATGGATCTTTTGCAGATGGCCCCCCCTTTGGATCCCTATTTTACTTCCTTTGGATCCCTACTGTGGCCGGTCTGCTAGCTTAACCAATATTCTAGCTTTTTCTCTCCTGGAACTTCCCCATATTAAATGATCAGTTTAACATGAGAAAATCATTTAGGAGAATTAGATATTGATTATTATGACATTATGTCTCTCTTTAAATCATAGTTGTCCTCGACTATGGTGTAGAGAAGATAAAGCATATTCATGAGTCCTTTTCTTAGCGGGTAGAGGATCCCTATGTTACCCTACGACATCATTCCACAATGGATGACTAGTCCATTTGGTGCTTGAGAGCCTGAGGCTGCCGCAAGCATGTCTGCACATTAGTCCTATCAATGTTCCATAGTAGAGTGACAAGCTCTACTTGGTGTTTGGGAGACGTCGTCTCCGCAAACTTGATCTAAGCATGCATACTACTTCATTTTTGTGCACAATAAAGAAAAAGAGAGTCTTATAAGACAAAAACTTTGCTCATTTTTAACGTTTTGTACATTTGATTACTCTTGGGAAGCATTGTAAGCATTGACAAGGTTTAGGTTATCCTTTAATTGTATGCCTTGCATCCATCTAGCATCTTCAAAAGGATAATTCTTAAACTTAATAAGATATCGTCGGTATAGTCTTACCGCCTCTTAGTACCTTGTCTTCATGTAAGAGAATTGACTCGGGCTGCAGCACCTCCTCTTGGTCCTCGATCTCCGGTGGGTCTTCAATAGTTGGTTCTTGAGGTGGCTCTCCTTTGTAAGGCTTTAATAGGCTCACATGGAAAGCATTGTGTATGAGCCAATGATTGGGCAAATTGAGTTGATAGGCCATCTCATTGATTGGCCTAAGAATCTGGAAGGGGCCATAGTACCTTTTTGCTAGCTTAGCATAGTACTTTTGGTGGCCCGTAGGATTCTTGCCCGTCGTTTGCCTTAATCGAGCCTTCGGAAACTTTAACAAGACCCAATCGTTTTCTTTAAAGGCTTGGGCTCTTCTGTGCTTGTCAACTGCAGCCTTTTGCCTTTGCTGTGAGATAGAGATAGCATCCTTAATCTTTTGAAAAGATTCTTGTAGGTCTCGGCTATACTCATCTGCAACGAAGATCTTCCCATGTACCTTAAGTAGCAAGGGACTTTTTGATCTCCCCTCAATTACCTCGAAAGGTGCTTTTCCCGTGGAAGTATGTACAATGTTATTGTAAGCATACTCCACTAAGGGTAAGTACTTCTCCCATTGGGATCTTTGATCTACTTCCGTTACATAGGCTTTTAGTAGATTGAGAATGGTTAGGTTAGCTATTTCACTTTGGCCATCCGTTTGTGGATGATAGGCCGAAGAGAAGTTTAGCCTTGTCCCTAAATTCTCAAAGAGACCCTTCCAGAAATTACTGGTCATTCTAGGATCTCTATCCGACACTATAGACATTGGCAAGCCATGGTACTTGAAAATTTGTGAAATGAAGAGGGTTGCCATTTGATGGGCTTTGATAGTCTTTTTGACAGGTATAAAATGAGCTTGTTTACTGAACCTCTCTACTATCGTCCATATTCCCGTATTCCCATGGATAGACTTAGGAAATTCAAAGATGAAATCCATGGATATGCTCTCCCATGGTGAATTAGGGATTGGCAAGGGTTGAAGCAATCCAAGTTGCTTCCCTCTATCAAATTTTGTCTTTTGGCATACCACACATTTAGAAACATACTCTTGTATGTTCACTTTCATGGTAAGCCAATAGAAATATGTTTCAATTCCTTTTAAGGTAGACTGAATCCCCCTATGCCCCGCATAAGGTGGAGCATGAGATTCATACATTACTTTCTCACGTAGTGAGTTAGTAACAATAGTCTATTGCCATAGAGAAGATAACCATCTTGTAAAGTAAATGGTTCTTCTTTCTTCCCTAATGCAAGGGCTGAAATCACATCTCTAAAATCGGGATCAATAGCATCCTCATCTATCATTGAAGATAGATCATTGTGAGTTGCTATGGAAACCGCATTCACTCTCGGCCGTCTTGAGAGTGCATCATCTACTTATTATGCTTGCCAGCAATGTGAGCAATATGAAAATGAAATTGTGAAAGGAAATTTGCCCACCTCATTTGTTTGTCGGAGAGCTTGGTCTGCGTCATGAAGTAATTAAGACTTTGGTGATCCGTTCGTTCGGAGTCCCCAATAAATAGTGCTTCCATGAGTCTAAGGCATGTAGAACTGCAAGGAGTTCCTTTTCGTATATGCCTAGAGCTTGCTCAAGAGGGTCGAGCCTTCGACTCTCATAGCCTATGGCGTGCCCTTCTTGGAGCAAAACAGCTCCAAGGCAATCACCACAAGCATCACATTGGACCTCAAATGGTTTTGAGAGATCCGATAGTGTAAGCACATGTTGAGAGATAAGCTTTTCTTTAAGATTTTCGAAAGCATTGTTCTCCTTAGCAGACCATGTATACCTAACGTTTTTCTTTGTTAGATCATGTAATGGTCCCGCAATTTGTGAGAAATTTTCTATGAAGCGTCTATAGTATGCACACATACCTATAAAGCTTCTTAGTTCATGAAGATTCCTTGGTTTAGGCCATCCTTTTATTACCTCTAACTTTGATGGATCCATTTGGATTCCATCTTGAGAGATAATGTGACCTAAATACTGAATCTCTTGCAAGAAAAATTCACTTTTCTTTCGATTTACATAAAGTTTATTCTCTCTTAAAACTTGAAATATTACCTGGAGGTGTTGCTTGTGTTCATCTAATGAATTAGAGTAGATGATAATATCATCAAAGAACACTCCAGTGAAGGTTCGATGAGGCCTGAATAGCTTCTCCATCAAGCGGTTGAATGTGGCTGGTGCATTGGTCAAGCCAAAAGGCATGACAATGTATTCGTAAAGACCACATGTGGTGCGAAATGCGGTCTTTACAATGTCTTGATCAACTATCCTTATTTGATGATAGCCACTTTTTAGGTCAACCCTATTGAAGTAGGTCGATCCTTGTAGCTTATCAAATAGGTCTTCTACCCATGGAACGGGAAACCTATTCTTGATAGTGATCCTATTTAGTGCTCTATAGTTGACACACATACGATATGTGCCGTATTTCTTTTGCACTAATAGCACATGTGAGCAAAATGGAGATGAGCTAGGCCTAACCATGCCCTTCTCAACTAACTCATGCACTTGCCGCATAGTCTCCTCTTGTTGAGCTTGAGAAACTCTATAAGGAGGTTTGTTAGGTGGTGAACTTCCTGGAAGAAGTTCAATTGCATGGTCATCATTACCTCGTTTAGGAGGTAGCTCACAAGGGATGTCGTCAATAAAAGATCTTGAAACCCCTTGAGAAAATTGGATAACTCTAATTCCTTTTGGTTGCTTTTATTTTCTTTTGCTAAAGCATTAGGTTCATTTTGAGAATCTTTAACAAAAATCATGTACACGGAAACAGAGCTCTTTATTGACTTGTTGAAAGCTGGTGTATGTACAATGGGAATAGTGTTACCCATTTCCTTAGCATCTATATACATGTCTTTTTCCCTGAACTTAAAGGAGATTCTCCTTTCAGGAAATTTAACATCGGCAGCCAGGCGGTCAAACCATGGTGCCCCTAGGATTACATCCTCATGCTTGAGAGGAGAGATAAAGAAGTCCTCTTTGTCCACATAGCCTTGGACATGATGCCTCAATTTCCCGATTAAGGGAGTGACTGAAGCTTCTTGCCCCTTGAAGGCACCGTCTGCGGGTATGACATCTCCCATCTCGTAGGATTGTATGCCTAGCTTGGTGGCCAACTCTATAGATAAAAAATTGTGAGTAGAACCAAGGTCAAAGAGAATAAAAGCATCATGTTCTCTTACCTTTCCCCAAGCATGGCATAGAGGAGATCCTTTGTGGTGAGTCTCCTCCTCTTGGATTTCAACCAAGGAAGCTCTAGGAGGATCTTGGCGGTTGTTCTTTTGGGGACAAGCACGGTACGCATGCCCTTGTTCGCCGCACTTGAAACACCAGTTATCCTTACGATAACGCTCAAGATCTTCAGGAGAGAGTTTGTTTTTACCTTTGTAAACTCCCTTCTCTTTAGCTTTGTTGGAGTTGCCCTAAGGAGACTTTTGGACATTGTCCTTCCCCTTAGTCTCATTGGAACCCTTGTTTTCCGTGGGCTTATTATTTCTTTTAGCCCCCGTTTGGAAATTGATTCGAGAGGCCACCATAGTATGGTGTATTACCGCCGATATAGTACGTGGCCTTTGGGATTTGACATACTCCGCCATTTCTTCGGTTAAGCCTGCACAAAATTCTTGCTTTTGCTCTCCAAAATCCAACTTTTTGAAGACAGTGGCTTTGAGTTGTAGGTCCCAAAACTTGTCTACATATTTGTTGATGGATTCATAGGGAGAGAGCTTTAAGCTTCACCATTCGGTGAGTACTTTGTCTTTGGCATCGGTGGCCAAAAACTGCTCCATAATGGAAGCTCTTAAAGCTTTCCATGCTTGTGGAGCTTCACCGTTGGCTCGTAGTCTAGACCACCATTGTCTGGCGGACTTTTGAAAGTGCATAGCTACATGGCGTAGCTTAGAGGACTTCGTGAAGCCCTCATCTCCAAACGCCGCATCGAATTGCTGGATAAAGGCCAAGACTTTGTCCGTAACACCAAAGGTACCATCATAGGTAAGGAAAGAGATGCTCTTCCCTCCCTCTTTGAATTTCTTCAACTTGGACGACCTCTTCCATGCGGCATAGGATTTCCTATGGCCTCTTCTTTTTGATGGTTCAAAAGTTGCACCATCACTTTCTTCAGAAGGTGAAGAATTTGAAGAAGGTGGAGAAGAGGGTGACCTCTTTCTTGCCTTTTTCTTGTCTTGATCTTCATTGTCTTCACCATCACTTTCATAAGAGGAAGAGGATGAAGAAGATGGAGAAGAGGGTGTCCTCTTTCTCGCCTTTTCCTTCTCTTGCTTTTTATCATCCCTCTTTGAATTATGGCGTGGAAAAGAGTGTCATGGTCTTCTCCGCTTTGGTGGTGATGGAGAGCGTTTAGTCCGCCGTCTTCGTGGAGCCATCTCCACCAAGGTGGCGGGAGACTCACTTCTTTCTCGTTCCTTCGGTGGAGGCTCTTGAGTTCTTCTTTGGGAAGGAGATGCATCATCAAGAAGTAAATTCTTGAGCCCTTCGTACGGATTCTCTTCTTCTTCTCGAATCGGAGAGAGACCTCTTTTGGTAGTCTCACAAGGAGGCTTCCTAGGTGTTCTCTTGTCATGGTGATGAGCTTGGAGAATCCCGTGAGCAGGGAGCTCCCGTTGCACTTCACTTTGGAGAGATGGATTGCCCATGGATTTTTGAAGCCTAGAAACAAGATAGTTAACAAGCATCGGAGCATCATTAGTAGCTTGCTCATGAGCAAAATCAAAGTTATCAACATTAATTTCACTCTCTTTACTATTGTCAGCCATTCTAACAACTTTTAGGTGTAAAATTTTTAGGTGTACTTTGGCACTTCCAGCCCTAGTTGCTACTCCTATTTACCCCTTTAGAAAAAGCACTCAAGCTACTGTACCCGCGGCTCGAATACCATTAATTGCAAGGAAAAGAAGAGAGGGTCTTTCGACACCGAAACAACAACGGCTCCTGTCAAGCTTCTAATAGCTCAATAGTGGTTAAGCCGTAGGCAAGCTCCGTACGACTCCACTATTAAGACCATAGCTCTCGACGGTGATGCCCCGTTAACTGCACGAAGGCAGGCGCACTGCAAGGCTAAAAAATCCCTATTCTACTTACTCACAGGCAATTAATAATACCAACCATTTATAGCTAGCTTGAGGACCTCCCTTATTGAGCAAGAAAAGAGAAACCTAGTGCTCTGATACCAATGTAACATTTAATGGCCTAAAAACTTGTGTGTAGCGGAAATTAGCATGAACATAGTGGGCATTTCATTAGAATAGATTCCTATTGAGAATTACAAGAGTGCTTGGGTGGAGAGAGCTTCAACACCTAGTTAGATAGCTTCAACAATACTTTCAAAAGAGAGAGAAATTAAGCTATTGACAACAGTTGAGGACCGGATTTGCATGGAGCCGGTCCCCCCTCCAAAAGGCTTTGTATTATGGTTTCTCCCATCAAGAGAGACATTGTACAATAAAATTCTTTGTGTTCCTTCAAGACTAGCTAGTGCAATGAAGATGAAAGCTTCATGCACTAAGCAAAACACTTAAAAAACACAACATCAATTATCCCCGGTCTCAGACCCAAGACCTCACACACCTTTGAAGATGGTGAGAGCTAGCAGGGTATGAGAGTAGATTGAGAGGAAGAAGGAGTATCTTACGAGAAAGATGTACATCTCCTCACATAATCACTCATATTAGCATAGCTTAGATTAGTAATTAGCATGGTAGAGGAGATGAGCATGCATTGAAGCTTGGCTCTTGGTTGGATTTGCATCCACATGCCAAGAGTGTGTCGATGTAGGCTTCTATCTCACAAGCTTGGAGTAGGTGATGAGCTCTCCATTAAAGCTTGGGAAGAGATAGTCTTTTCTTTCTTCACACATGAGATTGTGTGAGTGTGTGTGTGATAATGCCTTGCAAAAATCAGCCCCCTCTCTCTCTTGGGTGAGCCCTCTTGCTATTTGCTCTTGCAGGCTCCCCATTGGACCTCCCCAGGGCTAGCCTATCACAATTAAGCAGCATAAGTGATAGCCTTTTGACATGTGTCCCCCTTTCCCCTTTTGTGAGAGCTTTAGGTAATTAAATAATTAAACTAAACTCTCATTGGACCCCTTTGCCTCCTGGCCAATAGGAATCAGGCAAGCCATTGGGCTGGTGAATGCTCATTGGACCCTTGGGAGACTGTCCAATAGTCTTCTAGAGGACTTAATTCTCATTGGTTCTTTTACTAAGTGTTTTTAAATTAATTAAACTAAATGTACTCTAGCCTAATTCTCATTGGTCCACCTCCAAGGCCATCCAATAGGAATTGGGCACACCTTGTGGGCATCTGGGCTAGGGAGCTGACATGTGTCCCAAACTCCCTTTGTGTAAAGGGAGCCTGTGTGTGTGTGACTTTCTCTCTCATCCCCTACTCCCAAGGCTCTCCCCCTCCTATGTAGGGATTTGAAAAGACTTTTTGGTCACACACAAAGCATCCAATTTCCCCTAGAGTTGACCTTTGGACATAACCTTTGAATTTTGGAACCATAGCATTTTAGAAGTCTTAATGGGCTGAACCTAAGGGTCTTTTTAGCCCATTGTTTCACATGGCTCTTTTGCAGATGCCCCCCCCTTTGGATCCCTATTTTCCCTCCTTTGGATCCCTACTGTGGCCAGTCTATCTTAACCAATATTCTAGCTTTTTCTCCCCTGGCACTTCCGCATATTAAATGATCAGTTTAACATGAGCAAATCATTTAGGAGAATTAGATATTGATTATTATGACACCGTGTATCTAGGAGATCGCTTTGTGGTGAAGTGGAAATGTTGGTGATAGACCCGAAGTGCCCACTCTATCTCTTTTTGCTTTAAATCAGAGAATGAAGTAGATCTACTGGTGAAAATAATGATTGTGAGTAGCTCACGATCTATCATCAGTTTTCCTCCTTTTTGCAGGTTTAGGGTATTTGCGACTCAATCATCTGTGATGTTTACTTCTATTGGAGAGTCATTCAAATCTGAAATGGTTACCCTACCTTCTTCTGTGATGCTGTGTCGAAGCTCATAGGCCCTCTTTTAATCCACACCGCAGGGCTCCAACTCTATGTAGTCCTTGAGGCCGATATTCTACCAAAGTGGCCTGACTACATCTTCTTTCATCAATCGTGTCCCACTCTTTGGATATTGCTTGAGGCTCTTTGGAAGGTCCAGCCTCATCTTTGGTTGTTTCTGGTAGCTGCTCTTGAATGGCTTCCTTCTCTTTTTTTAACCCATCTCCATTTATCTCCATGATTTCATTTGATTGGTCAGTTGATGAAGATCTTGGACTACGAAGAGGCTGATCCCACTGTTCGGTAATGGGTGAGGGTAGGCGTGGTGACATCACCTCCCTTTCTTGATGTGTTTCAGTTGGTTTTTCAGCTTCTGCTTGCTGTGGTTATTGGGTAGTTGATTCTTCTCTGGCTTTTCTTTGAGCTTCTACTAATACATCCTTTCTAGCATCTCTATAGGATCTTCTTGGAGCTTCTTCTCAAGGTTTTTGTTCCTAGGACCCTTGACTTCCCTTGGATCCCATAGAGCTGATGTCTATCTTCTAGCTTGGAAACTTTGTTCATAAGATTCCTTTTCCCTTTCAAACCTCGCCTTCTTCTGTGGAGGTTCTTCCTGATGAGCGGCGACTACCTTTCTCATCATCTTTTCCCTTCTTGCCCTTTTTTCTTCATTATTAGAAATTTCTTCGCTGCTGTGGGCTTCAGGTGAGCTTTCATCCGACCCTTCATTATTAGAAATTTCTTCGCTGCTATGGGCTTCAGGTGAGCTTTCATCTGACTATCCTTGAACTAGGTATAGCTTTGGGACTTCTTTATAGTATCTCTTCTTAGGCTTTGTAGCCACTTTGTGTGGAGTTATATGTCCTTCCTGAATCATGCACTATGTATGTAAGCGAGATATCTTTATAGCTTTGTACTCTCTACCCTTCACTTCTAGATTTGGAATCCTTTGAACCCGTCATGCTATCCCCCTTTTCAATCAACAAGAAGGAGCATATTTAGTCATATAATGTGTATCATATCACGTGGGTTAAGTAGAGAAGATTATGTATACTCCAAGATTGTAAATTTTATGAATACATTAGAGGAGGGGGGTGATGTTCTGTAAGAGAGACCCATATAGTATATATATGGCACGTATATAGGAGCATTAATAATAATTTCTGAACTGCTTTGAATTGGGAACTTTGGATAAGTGACCACCTTGAGGATTGGGATTGTGCTGGAGATTGGACCCCCCAACCTAGAGTTGTCTACCTGACGACTTCAATACTTGTGTGAATATGGTTGCAACATCATGTTTTGGGGTAGTGTACCTTGATGGTTTCTTGGCGAGGAAGTGGAAGTGCTGGTGGTATAGGCAAGCGGGATTCTCTACTTGCTTTGGCATAAGATTGGAGAAGGTGGAGGAATCTATACTCTTTGTGAATGTTCCAACTGTTTTCCTATCTTTGGCTCTCATCGTCATACCTTCTATTAGTAGCTTTAGTGCTTCAACCACTATATCTTTGGTGATGACTACCTCAACTTTTTGTCCTTGGTAATCTGTGATCTAAGCAGATCCATCCTCTTTAATCGTCGATAGTAGTTTATAAGCCCTTTAAAACTCCACATGCTTCTTGATCAAAAAATGCTTGAAGTTCCAACCTCCGTTTGGCTTCTTTCGTAGCTGGCTCAGCTGCTATGTCATAGACTACATTTGGTAGCATTTGGAACTCCACCTAACTTCCATCTTCACTTTTGAATTTCCCGGAAAAGACTGTGGTGTTGTGCTCCTCAAGCTGTTCTTTTGATAGGTAGGTTACTTTGGCCATTTTCACTGAACTGGGCTCCAACTAGTATGGTGGCAGCTCTAGTGTCTTTCTCCTCTTTGCTTTCTTAGCAGCTTGCAATGTGCCTATGAGGAAAAATATTGTTTCAAAGTTAGAAAATTTCACAAATTCCGCTTTGACATGCTCTTTGTCTAAATTTCTGGCAAATGATGTCCGTTTGCTTCAAAGTAGTTTTGGAGCATAGATGCATAAAAACATGTATACATCAAAATCATCCACTCGAGGCAAAAAATTGCAAGAAAAGTAAATAATCCCAATTATTCAGAGCAAGGAAATTTTTTCATATTTTTGCACTTTTGACTTCATAGGCTTGAAGAATATGTGATTTAGATACTCTGAGTGAAGTGTGAGCTCATTTGAGTGTATAGGTATGCATATGTTCATCTGGTATGCATATAACCTGTTGAGGGCATGAAGATCCATATACTATCGCATTCAAGTTAACCACTCCCAATGTCGGTGTTGGGTTTTTGTTGCATCCTTTGATAGCAGATATTCTTAATGCTAAAGATTGATTCATAGCTTTCTTGTAAGTGGAATAATTGACTGCATTCATTAGTGCATTTGTGCTATGATTGTTCAATTGTACTGTGATGCGAAGGTCAATTCTATTCAATCATTCATCATCCATTGATACTGCATCATTTTGTGATTCCCATAGTCTTTTATCTGGTTCCAAAGTGTTGATGGGAATAGGTGTCTGTTGATTTCTAAAACCAGCTTTCCTCTTGAGTACTCAAAGTCGAGCTTCCTCTTGAGCTTCGTCCACAACCGGCTGTCGTTTAATCTTTCTTTGCTTTGCTGCATGCATTTCTTCTAGAAAATCATTGGTTAGTGAAAAATAGTACTTCTTTAAGCGGCATCCACTAATCCAGTTACCCATTGGTTTACTATTTAAAGTGGACAATTTAATTGCTCCACTTGGAGATACATCATCAATGACAAACGATCCATTTCCCTTTTTCTTGAATTTTGGAATGTGTTGCTTAAGGGAATAAACTAAAACTAGGTCCCCTTTTTTGAAGATTTTGGTGACTAAATATGAATCAAAAAATTGTTTTTGCTTCCGGTTTTGTGCATAGATGTGAGCTATAGCTGTTAGCCTTTGTTCATCAAGCCTTTCAAATCTTCAAGCCTCTCTGACAATTCATGTCTTGTCCACTTAAGATCTTTAGCTACCCTTAGTGTTGGCAATAGAAATTCCATCGGTAGTATGACATCAAGACCATAAACAAGGTTAAAGGGTGTAGCATTTAAACCTTCCTTGAATGAAACTCTATAAGCGATAGAGCAGCATGTAGATTCATTTCCCAATTAGTTCGTTCCGAACTAACCACTTTAGTCAATACCAAGCTAAGAATTTTATTCGTGTGCTCAACTTGTCCATTCGCTTGTGGATGATATGGAGCGGATTTGTTATGGATGACCATAAATTCATTCAGTAGATACTCAATTACATCATTGAGTACATGAGTTTCCCTATCATTTGACAATTTCTATTGGAAGTCTATATCTTGTGAATACATTCTTGTTACCATCTACATGTGGTAGTGATGTGTGTGAACACACTAGGACCGCCGAGGCATTTTTCCCCTCTTTAGGAGGTTTTTTCCCCCGTGCATTGTATATACGCCCATCACTCTAGGGCTATCTATCTTTTCATTGCACACTAAGTAACACACTCTCTATTATGTGCCTTGAGCTTCCTTCGTCTTCTCCAAGCTGTGTGTGTTTCTCTGCAACCCTAATTCCAACAATTGGTATCAGAGCAGGTTGCGTCCTCCTGGGCTTAGTCGCCAGCTGCTCCAGTACACGCCTGCTCACTTTCTCTGATTTCAGTGAGCTTTGGCGAGCGTTCGTAGGTCGACAAATACTTCGGGAAAGCTCGAAGATCTTGGTCTACTCAGATTTTCGATTTGGGCTTTTTTCGGCCTCCGTTTCTACTACGAGCACTGCTGCACAAGCAATTTCGTCATTTTTTGCAGAAATTCTGTGAGTGCCGTTTTCTGCATAATAGGTGCCTTACAGTCTTCTACGGTTTGTGCTATATAGCTCGTGTTGTTCTTGCTCTGTTTCTCCTATTTTCGGGCAGTTTTCACATTAGGTGCAACATTTACCATGGCTGACAACAACAACACATATGTGTTCAAGATGTTTTCTCTGCTGAGGACAGGTTGGATGGGGATAACCACCCTATGTGGGCTTATATACTGCAACACGTTCTTGTGTCAAAGGGCGTTTGGAACATTGTGCAGGGCATTGATGTACATCCTAGTTCTGAGGATGTAGGCGATGTTGAGGATGTTGCAGGTCTTGCTGCAAGAATTGCTGCTGTTAGAGTTGTTTTGCCTACGGCAGAACAAGCTCGCTGGGATTTAAAGGATGCGCAGGCTCATGCATTGATTGCATTTTTTGTGAAGCGCACCATTGTTCCTCACATCCGTTCAACAAAATCTACAAAACAGGCTTGGGATATTTCGGCTGGTCTTTATGCAAGTCTTAATGAGGCTAAAATTGCTTTGCAGCGTAAAGAGCTGGAGTTGAAGATCATGCATGAGGAAGATGATATGGACACTTTCCTTGCTAGTGTCAAGGATATCAATGAGCAACTTATTTCTGCAGGTGAAGTCATTTTAGAAAGTTCCCTTGTGCAGACTGCTCTTGATGCCTTACCAGATACCTACCAGACTTTTGCTAGTACTTGGAGACTGATGACCCAAGGAAATCCTGAAGTTGTCAATTTTGATGCATTATGCACATTGCTGTTGCAAGAGTCACTTTCCAGAAAAAACAGGACTAGGCAACGTGCAATTGAATAGGCTTTTATTGCTTCTCAAAGAAAGGGTGGTAACAGTAATGCAGCCACTTCTTATGGTTCTACTGCGAGTGGCAAAACTTATGTTCCAGATGCTTCTGCTGGCAGCACTTCGTTTGGCAATTCTGGTGATAAGGGCAAAAAGAAGATGCGTTGCCATTATTGTAAATCCAATGATCACTTGATCAAGTCGTGTCCTAAGTTGAAGGCCAAAGAGGCTAAGAAAAAAGAGGGTGGTTCCACTGTAAATGCTGGTTCCACTACAAATGTAGCCATTGTTGAATCTTCTATGAAAGGAGACTGTGTTGCTGATGTTGATGCAGAATGGGCTTTTAGCGCAGAGTGCACTTACAATTTTGCTGTCCATGATGCATGCTTGTCAGTTGCTGCAGATTCACATGTGTGGTATTTCGACAGTGGTGCTACAAAGCACATTACCTCACATCGTGAATTGTTTACCTCTCTCAAGTCTGTCCCTCATGGGAATTCAGTCACTTGTGCCAACAATGCCTCTTATCCAGTTCAAGGAGTTGGAAAGATTGTGCTTACTGCTGCAAATGGAAGTTCTTTCACACTTGTTGATGCACTTTATGTACCTGGGATCAAGAAGAATCTCTTGTCTGTATCCGCACTTGCTAGACTTGGACTTGTAGTAAAATTTGTGGATGACAGATGTACAGTTCATGATCTCAGTTTTGGTGATGAAATTGTTGCATCTGGCCTTTTGTGCCGTGGCCTGTATAAGCTCACTTTGTATGACAAGTGTGGAAAAAATTTTGCAAATGTTGTTGCCGATTCAAGGGCTATTTCAGATGCAAAACTTTGGCATGCACGTTTTGGTCATCTAAATTTTGCTAGTTTGCCACGTTTGCAGAAATCTGATATGGTTGCTTCTTTGCCGCCTATTGAAGCACCTGTCAAACATGTTTGTGAAGGCTGTATTCTGCGTAAGATGCAGCGTTCTAAGTTTCCAAAGGATGGTTCAGTTTGGGCCACATGCAGGTTGCAGCTTGTGCATAGTGATGTTTGTGGGCCCATGCAAACTCCGTCCTTGGGCAATTACCGACTTTCATTGATGATTACTCTAGGCATGCATGGGTATTTCCGCTTAAAGCGAAGTCCGAAGTTTTTATGTGCTTCAAATTTTTTTTGGCTATGGCTGAAAATGTCTCGAAATGTACTATGGACACCCTCCGTTCCGATCGAGGGGGGGAGTATATGTCTCATGAATTTAATACATTTCTGGCTAGTCGTGGGATAAAACACCAATGTACAGTGCCTTATACACCTCAGCAAAATGGTGTTGCTGAGAGGAAAAACAGGTCACTGACAAAAATGGCACGATGTATGGTCAAAAGTCAAGCTTTGCCGCATTCTTTTTGGCTTGAGGCCATCATGTGTGCCACTTATGTACTTAATAGGTATCCTACGAAAGCTTTGCAGTCTATTACTCCATATGAAGCATGGCATGATAGAAAGCCTTCTATTGAGCACATGCGTGTTTTTGGATGTTTGGCATATGCTTTGGTGCCACAAGTGCAGCGCAACAAATTGGATGATAAGGCTGTCAAATGTATTTTTGTTGGTTATAGTGCTGAAAGCAAAGGTTACAGGTTGTATCATCCGCAAACAAAACGTATTCTGGTTTCTCGGGATGTAGTGTTTGTGGAAGATTCTGTTTAGCCCTTGCTGTCATGTACTAAAGACAGTAATGTAAGCTGACATGACATTAATGACACTGTGTTGCCTCTTTTCAGTGCTGGAAATACTAATGTAAGTTCCAATGAGGCAAATGTACAACCTATGGGGGTTTCTGAAAATGTTCTAGATCAGCCTATTACTGATGTAGATGTACATGATGTACTTGATGAGGAAAGGGCTGAAAATGAGCAGGCTAGAGGTATGCCAAAATGGCTCGTGCACACTTTGCATGACAGTAAATTGGATGCACATTTGTCTAGTCGTACTCGTTCAGGCTCTCGCCATGCATCTTATGCATCCGATTGTTATGCTTTGGCTGTGTCTAGCTTGCATGATGTTGAGAAGCCTCTGTCTTTTGATGAAGCACAGAATTCAAAAAATTGGATGGCTGCCGTGCAATCCAAATATGATGCACTTATAGAGAATGACACATGGACTTTATGTGATTTGACTCCTAGCAAAAAGGCCATTGGTACGAAGTGGGTTTACTAGTTGAAACGCAAACCGGATGGTGAGATCGATCGCCATAAGGCTTGACTTGTTGCAAAGGGTTATGCACAACAAAAAGGCATAGATTATGAAGAGACTTTTGCTCCCACTTGTCGTATGACTACTGTGAGTTTTCTATGTGCATTGGCAGATCATTTTGGTTGGGATGTACATCAATCAGACATTGTTACTGCTTTCTTGAATGGTGACATATTTGAGGAAGTTTATGTAGCGCAGCCTCGCGGTTTTGTCATAAAAGGACAAGAGGACAAAGTGTGCAGATGTAAGAAGGCTTTGTATGGGTTGAAGCAATCTCCTCGTGCTTGGTATGAGAAAGCTGACACTCATTTGGTTAAATGAGGCTTTCGTAACAGTCCAATAGAAAGCACATTGTATGTAAAGCGTGAGGGTGATGTACTTCTCATTGTAATTCTTTATGTTGATGATTTGCTGATCACTGGACCAAATGAGAGACATATTGCTGAATTTAAGGCTGATTTGAATGCTAATTTCAAGATGAAAGATTTGGGGCTGTTGCATCATTACTTGGGTATACAGTTCAAGTAGTGTGATGGTGGTATTGCCTTGTGTCGGAAAAGTTACATAGAGACATTGCTATGTAAATTTGGACTTGAGGATTGCAAACCTATTGCCACTCCCATGGAAATAGGTTTGAAGTTGAGTCTACATGATGCTGGTGATCCTGCTGATGTCACTCTTTACCAAACTGCTGTTGGATGCCTCATTTATGTATGCAACACGAGGCCGGATATTCAGTTTGCAGTCTCACAGATCAACAGATTTATGCATAGCCCAGGGTCTAAGCATTGGCAGCTGTCAAGAGGATTTTCCGCTACCTTAGTGGCACTTTACATCTTGGATTTTTTTTTCCCAAGGGGGGATCATTGCCGCCCAAATTACATGCTTTTTCAGACTCAGATTGGGCTGGTTGTTTTGACACGCGAGTCTCCACAAGTGGTTTTTGTTTCATGCTTGGCAGTTCATGTATATCATGGTTGAGCAAGAAGCAACCTACTGTGGCCACTTCGAGTTGTGAGGCTGAGTACAGGGCAGTCTTCAAAGCTACGGTTGAGTGTGTATGGCTCAGATGCCTTATGGTTGATTTGGGTGTTGGACAGGACACTGCCAACACTATCTACATTGACAGTCAGAGTGCATTGGCAGTTGCGAGGAACCTAGTTTTTCATGCTCGCACAAAGCACATTGAGGTGCATTACCACTATGTCAGGGAGAGGCTCTCAGCAGGAGAGATCAACTTGGCTTATGTGCCAACACAGGACAACCTTGCAGATCTTTTCACAAAGGAATTGTCTCGTGAGAAGCTTAAAGCTTTCGGCAAAGCTTTGGGGTTACTCCCCTTTGTGGACTGATCATGTCCTTAGGGCATGGCACTTCCCTTTACTCATGTGCCAACTCTCGTTCACAGCATCACTCCGGGGGGGATTAGTTACCATCTACATGTGGTAGTGATGTGTGTGAACACACTAGGACCGATGGAGCATTTTTTCCCTCTTTAGGAGGTTTTTTCCCCCGTGCATTGTATATACGCCCATCACTCTAGGGCTATCTATCTTTTCATTGCACACTAAGTAACACACTCTCTATTGTGTGCCTTGAGCTTCCTTCGTCTTCTCCAAGATGTGTGTGTTTCTCTGCAACCCTAATTCCAACAATTCTCGTACAAGAATGCGGTTGTGGTTCTAGCATCATTCTTCCTGGTTGCCTTAGCCTCTGCCCACTTGGTCAAATAGTCTATAGCTACAATGATATATTGATCTCGTGTTCTCTAAGTAGGTGGTTGTATTGGTTTGACAAAATCTATGCCCCATTTTGCAAAATCTCTAGCCCCCATTATTGGTCTTAAAGGCATGCTATCTACCCTTGTTGGCATTTTTGCTCATTGGCATGCATCACATCTTTGAACATATTCTTTGGCATCTGCAAAAAGTGTTGGCCACCATATGCTTGCCATTAAAATTTCTCTAGCGGTGGTTTCACTAGAAAAGTGACCTCCAGCTAATCCAACATATGCTTGTTCTAGAATGGGTATATGTTCATCTTCATTTGCACGGAGATGCAATTGTTGCTCCTTTTGCCTCCGAATTATTTTGGTTTCCAATAAGATCATAGTCTCTTGCTTCAATTTCAATAGCTCTTTGTGGCGGCATTTACTCATATCCTCAAGAAATGTTCTGCTTGATAAGTAAGTAACTATATACTTACTCCACTTAGGAACAAGTGAGATTTGAAATAACGGGTGTTTGTTTTTGGCATTGAGACAATCTTTCATGAATGAGCGAACATCACTTCTCATGGTTGGCCAAAATACTCCAAGTCTAAGGAGCCGTTGCATAGTTTGGTCTTTTGCAAAGTGAAGTCCTACTATGGTAATGTGAGATTGATTTAGTATTGGGTTTGTCCTTAGGATTAATACACAAAAGCAATATTCCATCTCGATTTCTTTTGTATAGTCACCCAGCTAGTAATTGATACATAGCCCATTGCCCAATTAATCTTGGTGTAATAGGAAGTGATATTTGAGAATCCACTTGAGCTATAGTCATAAATGGAACCATGTTTTTTGACCAATGGGGTATCATTTCCACGGAGAATAAATATGCATCTGGTAGATCATCTTCTACCCCTTTTGGTGGCTCTCTTGAAATAATCCTTGATAAATGATATGCTCTTTGATGTGTGGTGCCTTTTCTTACAACTACAGTAAAATCAAATTCCAAAAGAATGATGAATCATCTCACTATTCTTCTTGTGTTGCATCACAAAGAACACAAATTTGTTGGCTAATAGGTAATGTCTATACTGTTTTACGACATAGATCATCCCTAATCCTTCTCTTTGACGTTTGTATAGTTTTTCTCCGCCACATTCAACTGTCTACTAGCATAGGAAATGGAAAAATCAATATTTCCATCTCTTGGTTGCGCTAACATACACCCAATGGAAAAATTGGAAGCATCAACATGTACATGAAATATCTTATTCCAATCTGGTGCTTTCAATATTGGGGCTGTAGTGAGAGCTTTCTTAAGCTTCATGAAGGATTCTTCACACTCATTAGTCCATACAAAGAGTGTAATCAAGCCATACATGGGTTTTGCGATTATAGCATACATATAAATGAACCGTCTATAATATCCACAATGTCCCATGAAAGCCTGAACTCCTTTGATTTTTGTCGATCTAGGCAATTTAGCAACAACATGAATTTTATCCATATCGGTAGCTATGCCATTTTAAGACACTATATGTCCAAGAAATTTTCCTTGTCTGGTCATAAATGTACACTTTTCAGGATTTAAGCAAATCCTATAAAGTCTACATTTTTCAAAGACCCTTTTGAGACGTTCAAAATGATCAACCCGAATTGATGAATGTACACATAAATCATCCATATATACTTCCAAGAAATTCCTAAGATATTCTTTGAAAGCATGGCTCATCAATCCTGGGAATGTGGCAGGAGCATTAGTTAACCCAAAAGGCATAAGCTTATAGGAAAAAATACCCCATTCAGTTGCAAAGGCAGTTTTGCTGATCTTTTGGATCAACCAAGAGTTGATTGTACCCCAAAAACTAGTCTAAAAAGCTGTAAACTTCTTTTCCTGCAACTCGTTCTAAACATGCTCGGTGATTGGAAGAGGGTAGCTATCTCTAATGGTGGTTGCTTTCATTTTTTTGAGATTGACACACACTATGAATTTTCCATTTTTCTTGGGTACCACCACAATTGGAGACACCCAATCTGTGTGTCCAATTTCATAAATGAATTCAGCTTCCTTGACCTTCTCTATCTTTTCTTTGATTTTTTTGGAAAATGTTTCATTATAAGTATATGGCCATTTTCTACTTGGTTTTGCATCATCTCTCATAGGTATGGTATACTATCAAATTTTTTGATCAGCACCCTTGAGATCTTTATAAGACCAAGCAAAGATATCTCGGTATTCTTTCAATAAGCTTATCAAAAGCTCTTATTCTTCTTCATTCAAGTCGTTCGCAATGTAGGCATGTATGGTTCTTCTCCTGGTTTGGATAAATCTATTTTCTTTTCATTTTTAGGTCCTTCATATGAATCACCTTGCTTTTTTAGCTCCCTTACCGGTTGTTCCACTATGATCTTTTGGTCTTGGAGAGTATATTTTTTGTAATGGGATGAAACACTCATTACATCTTTATTCTCTTCCTCGGTTGTTTCCAATTCAGTGGTATACACCTCCTTTAAAGTTTTCTTCAACTCTTGATATTTTTTTCTTTCTTTCAACCTGTGTCATGGATGATTTGTCATCCTGGTGCTTAGGTTTTGATTGAGTTTCCTTTTCATTTTTTCCTCGGTGTTTTTGTTGTTCTTTGATTGTTGTTTGAAGGATATCTATCTGTGATTTTGTCTTTGACACAATCATGTGCATCTATCTGCATCAGAAATTGTGTTCTGCTAGAAACTGATGGCATAGTTCTAGATTTCAAGTTTTTTGTTTCTCTTTTCCTTCTATTTAACCATTTTTGTCTTCTTGGTTTTTGATTTGAGAAGTCAAAAAACTTTTCCTCTCCTCCTTTTAGGAGTAATTGGGCTCTCACATGTTCTTTTTTTGATCCAAAATCATCGGATGTAGCTGAATGTTCTTCAATCTCATCAATAGCATCATAATAGAGGTATGAAGTAAGTCCTTGGGTTCCTGAACTTCATCTTCAATTTGAATGGTTGAGATTATTTGTATGGGAATCATGTCATAACCATCCTCATTGCAAAACTGAGTAGGCATAGACGTATTTGCACACACATCCATTGTTGCTAAAATTTGAGTCCATTCAAATGGTTCAAACAAATGCTCCGAAAAATGTTCAGGTATATATGCTTTATCTGCTCAATCCCTTTCTAAGATACATTCTTCTCGTTTTAAACTTCCATTTTTTGAAGCTCCATGGTGTGTCTTTGTTTAACCAAGATGAAAGCTTTGATTCAAGTGTGATCCTTCAATTAACCCTTGTGATTGATCCCACTTGCTTCAAGTACATGTAGTTGTTTCCCCAATCTTGAATGAGCTGTACTTGCTTCATGAGTGACCTCCCAAGATGACTTCATAATTAAGTTTCTTTTCAAAGTCCACTATCGCAAAAGTATGTTGATAATCAATTCCACAGTAACTAACTATCACTTTTTCAAGCAGTCCTAGGGGTTTTTCTATTTGTCACAATCAGCCAATTGTAATTTCATTCGAGTTTGTCTACTCATTGGTTTTCCCCATGATTCACATACTGATTTTGTGGCTATGGCCATGCTTGCCCCACTATCCAATATTGCCATGGTTTCTACATCATGATATCTCACCGAAAGGGTTGTGTTTCTTTCTTCACCCTTGTAGTATTCTCCGGCTTTGTTCATAGGGATGAATCTAATCTCCTTGTTATTCATTTCATGTTTCAATTTACCCAAATTTTTTGTGAGTAGCCCTGTTATCCCCATTTTTTCTAGAGTTTTCTGTAAATCATTCCATAAATATGGTCTGATTTTTAACAATTCTCCCAAGGTAAGAGTACATTGAATGGGTGTTGACATGATTGAATGCATTTTCTCTACCTCTAGGGTTTGTTCCACTCTTTTTACCTAAGTGGTTTGCCACACCATGGACTCATCTTCGTTGTCTCTTAAGTAAGAGGGTAGTGTTTTTAGAGTCATTGGCTTAGACATTTCTGATGCTTCAAAACCGCAATCCTCATACAAGGATTGTATATCCATGTCCATATCAGGAGGTGAATTGTTTAACCACACTTCCTCTATAGGAGCTGATTTTAAATTTATACTCCCATCATTAATCTCTCTCACTTTTTTCCATAAATATCCTGGCTAGTCTTCTTCTACAAACGGAATTCCATCTAAAGCATCTTCACTGTCAGGCACTATGAGTTTTGGCTCTTTAGTTTCAAGGTGGGGTTCTACCACCACTTTGGAATTCTCTTTATTGGTTTCTACCACAAGCTCTTCAGGTTTTGCTTTACTCTCAAGCTTGGGTTTTTTGTTTTTTCAGTATTTCTTGAGTAATTCTTACCAAATTTTGATAAACTTCAAGCTTAGCTACTTCCATATCTGGAGAAGGATAGTTTTTCATTTGTTTTCCATATTTTGGCCTACTTTAAGCCCCACTTGGAAAGCTTCCAAGGTTGCATTGATTGGCTCAAAATTTTTTTCTACCAAAATTGATCCTCTAGATTTATTGTGGTTTCCTTGATTTCACTCTCAGTTTCTTTCACTTTTTCTTGGAATAGCTTTTTGGCCTTTTCCTCAATTTCTTCCTTTTATTTTTGTTTTCTGTTGAGCCAGCAGAGGATCACACCCACATTTTTGCTCACACTCATCATTTTTGTAACCATTGATTGTAATAAATGTCTTTCCGACATTGATTTTGAATTGAGCCATTCATTAAGCAACGGGACTCCATTGAGTTTCCAGCTTGTAATCCCGAAGTAATTTCACTTGCTGATGTAATTAGTTAGAGATGTTCTCACCTCCAAGGCTGAGGTATATAAGCCAAAGTTTTGTAACCTAAAGGACTCAGATTATTAATCAAAGTGAGTTTTTGAGCGCCGTGACTGTGTCTGAGAGAGAGTGAGAGAGAGAGAGAGAGAGAGAGAGTCTTATCCACTTGCTACGCGAGCTACGGAGCTGCCATTGGAGAAGCGACACCGCCATTGTGTTAGCAACGGCGAGAGCTACGCACAGATACCAAGAGTGCACGCTATCGACTTCTATGTGTGGTAAGTTCCTACGAGCTTCGGTGTGAGTTTTCTTCCAACTCGTGTGTCGGAATGGAGCGTGCAGCATATCTATAGAACCACAACGAGTAGAGCTACACATTAGTACCATCGGGGTCAAGTTTCAATCACCTGTATTTTTCGGCCTGTCTTCATACGCGTTTACCGCACGGAGTGATTATAGGTTGATTTTGCAGTTCAAGTCTTTAAGGTGTTGTTCTTACCTAGTGTATAGACTTCCCCTTGAGTTTGAGATCGATTCAATGATTCTAGATCCTGTTTCATATAGCATTCGTTCGTAGTAAGGATTTCAGTCACTTGCGTATTTTAGAACTTAGATTTGATTTCCTTAGTAGTGATTGTCATTAGAAGGTCGAGTAGTTGATTTGACACCCACCTAGTTGTTTCCATGCGCCTGCGGGTCAAGCTCCGTCCTCGTTTGACAAATTCTATTGTTGGTTGAGTTCTCGCTATTTAGCTTCCGCTAGCGGCGTAACTGCCTTAACATTTGGCGCCGCTGCCGGGGACGAGAGCCCTAAGTAGGTGACCTTAGACTAATCTTACGAGGTGAGTCGTATAAACTACTTTGTATACTTTAGTTAGAAAAGATCTAGGAGTGGTGGACTCTGAAGATCTCGAGAGATACTAGGAAGTGGGGTATTCTTGGGTCTTCCGTGTTGACAATATTTTTAGTTTAGCTTAGATTTGTTTGTTGTTTTGTTGGTGTTGAACCTGAACAACAGAGAAAATATGGCAGCAGGATCATCAAACCCTTCCGCCACAATGAAGCTATTGTTCATAAAATACCAATACGACAATGAGCAAGGTGCCAGGATCTACAAAGATGGAATGGACCGCTATTGTGTAAAGATAGAAGAGAGACCTAGTGAGTTCAAGGACTTAGTGCCTGTGAGCTATAGCGGAGATAGATATCTAGATGACGAGGGTACCATGTACTTGGTAGTCCTAAACCCTAACATTGTGGACAAGTGGGGATTGATGGGCACCAAAGCCAAAGTAGATGAAGAACTCGAGGAGAAAGCACCAATAATGAACTTCCCTGATGCGAGGTTAAGAAGAGAGAATGAAACTACAAGGATCAACACTGATAACATCTATGTGGGGCTATACAAATATAATAATGGGGAGCAAGATCTCTATTATAGATGTGAAGAACCCTACACCGGAGAGTTGACAGACCAAAAAAGACTTTATGTCTTTACCTACACAGAGGGATCGGAAGTGAAAATTGCTGCTTACGACAAGTATGGGAGGCAATACTCAACAATGGGCAAGAAAGAATTAGAAGGATATACATACTTTGGGGGACCACTACATCAGTATTATGTTACTTCTAGCTCACAAAGACCCGCACCAACAAATGGAGGGCAAAACCCAATGACGACAGGAGGACAAAGAACTCAGGCTGCTGACTCTTTCAGTCAACCTCAGTACTCGAAGCCCGGACCAATGGGATCATTACATTCCAGAGAGTCAATGGATACGAATCGAGGTAGTGCAGTTCCAATCTCCACATATACCACTCCAGGTCCAAGGTTCGAAGCGGAACCATCACATTTACCTCCTAGTAGTAGATTCAGAGCAGGGGAACCGACAAGGGTAACCCATGAAGTCCATGATGCTAGAGAAAGCTTTAGCCGGGACACAGGAGCATTGAGATTGGTAGCAGACCATAGACGTATGAGACCATCTCAAGTAGCGAAGTGTATGCCAAAGAAGTATGGTGGTTCAGGAGATCCGTATGCACATGTGTCACTCTTTAAGCAAGTCTTAAGAGCTGAGCAGATAACCGATTTCCATACACAATACGAGGGATTTGGTCTTACTCTGGAAGGTACGGCATTGACATGGTTTCAACCACTGAACATAGGGGGATTCCATGACATTGACCATTTGCTAAGAGAGTTTGCTGAGGAATTCTCAAAACGAGGGATTAAGCACAATACGGTCTCACAAATATATGCTTTTAAACAGAGAGAACACGAAAAAGTGAAGGAAGCTTCACTTCGCTTCAAACAATACATTGAGAGATGTCCAGTACGTGAACGACCACAAGATGACAGACTATCTGTTCTCTTTATTGAGGGACTGAGAAACGACACTCTCAAGAAGGACTTGCACTTGAAAGCTTGTACAAGTTTCGAGCAAGTAACGAGAGAGGCATTGTACTTAGTGGATAACTGTACGGTTTATGGAGAGGTGTCAGCGGATATAGATTTTGCATCCAGTAGCTCCTCCTCCGTAGCGAGCGAGACTACCACTAAAAAGAATGTTCAAACAACAACCATGCCAAATGTAGAGCAAATGATAGAAGATGCTCTAAAAAGGGTGGCACCATACCAAAAACCATTGCCAAAAACACTGAAATGGTGTGCTATTGAACAAAAATGGACAAACCATCCAACAGAGGAGTGCTATTACAACAAAGGGTATGTAAGGGAGCGTCAGTATGCACCTCCTGCTCAATTAGCACCACCTCAAGTACATCCAGTACCTCGATACCCAACGGAAAATGTACCAGGACCTATGGGGATAGAAAGACCGCAACCGGTATTGGGACAACAACCACCTTTACCAGGAGCAAGATCAGTGGGCATTAGATATGCACCAACCTTAGAGAATCAGGGAGAACAAGCCCTAGTGCCTGTTCAAGCCTATTACGAAGAATCTGGTACACCCATGTCTCCAACTGTGTATTACCCACCAGAAGAACCCAAATAACCAGAACCATGGGGCATGATTGGGAATGTTGGAACACCAACAGTTACAAGTGCTTCTGATGAAGAGAGATACAATTTGGACGCAAGAACATTGATGTTCATAGCTCATGGAGGGTTAACAGGACAAAGACCATCCTATCCACAAAGGACGAATCAAATGGGACCAAGACCAGCACTAGGACCCTGTTACAAGTGTGGAGGTGACCATCTGATGAATGTTTGTCCACATACGGAAATCATTAGAATTAACGCTTATTGCACTGAGTGTGGGGTTAATCACTTCATTGAGGATTGTTCAAAGAATCCAAACAAAGTGCAAAAGACGACATTGAATATGCTAGAAACTATTCCTACCAGCAGTGGGTCTGAAAATGAAACTCTGATACCAACGCAAGTTGTTACTAGAGCTCAAGCTAAGAAAACCACTAGAGAACCTGAGAATGGAAAGTTAGCGACCGAAATGGTTAGTCAAGGACAGCGGAGTCAGAGAAACACATGGAAAGCTAGAAAAGCACGCATGAAGTTGAGAAAAGAACGTGAAGACGCTATTCTAGCTGAGGAACTAAAGCGAACTAAAGATAGATTAGAAAAACTTGAGAGTCAAAACGGGAAACGAGAGATGAGCCCGGAAAGAACGAAACAGAAGAGTATCAAAGAAACAACGAGCTTAAGCTCAGGGTGATCAGTGCTAGTCGACAAAGTGCACGAACCATTGGACGCACTGATGAGAGCTTACGAAGCTAGGTTAAAGAACAACCAAACACAAGAACAGAGGTGGATGACATACCCAAACGCGGAATTGGAAAAGCAGAGACTTGAAATGTGCCAGAGAATGATCGAGACTGCACAAGCCTTATTAGAACCACCAAAAGAAACAATGAATTGTGGAATGGAAAACCCAATTCAGCAAGAGACTATTGTTTCACGGGTAGTTGAAAAGACTCCCAGTGCACAAAAGCCTGAAAATACACACAAGGATGACCACATAGTATTGAACACAACCGATCAGGAGATAGAGAGTTTTCATCCAGTGATACAGAGGTCTTATGGAAGAGATGAGGATTACAATGAATTTTGGAAACAAGTGAGAGAGGCAAACTTTGCAAACGAGCTAAGTTGCCAAGCTAATCAGACAAATTAAGAAAAGGACATCAGGAATCCTCCCATAGTGGAATTTGAGGCAGGATCTCAAGTGGACTTGGATCTGCAATCTTACTGGGGAGATGAGGGCTCTGTTAGAACAATGGAGAGCAAACCTCACTCACTGAATACCTTACCTTCATACTTAGGAGAGTATGAAGCAAAATCCGAGACTAGAGCACTTCCCACACGAAGAATTTCATAAAAAAAAGTCATGGACTCGCAAGGATTGATAGAGATCTTGTCAACACCAGTGACATGCACTATCACTCTAGCTGAGCTTTTGAGGCTAAGACCACATATGTGGACCACTGTAGGAAAATGCTTGGAGAAATTCTGGATAAAAGACCCAACATCGAGACTGAAAGAGGGTATACAAGAGCTGAGTAAACCACAAAAGAACGCTAAGCCAGTACCCTTAAACAAGGTCGGAGAGTATTGCGAAGGTGACGAGGGGAATACAACCTTACCAGTTGAATTCCAAGGAGTGAACACGATGGCAATACTGGACAGCGGAGCTGGGGTAGCCATTGCTACAAAAGAAATCTGGAAAAAATGGGGGAAACCAGCAATAAGGAAGACTAGGTTGAAACTCCAATTAGCAGATGGACACATGGAGAAACCTATGGGGTTATTAGAGAAAGTTGTAGTGACTTCTTGCGGCATTGAATACGAACATACTTTTGTTATTGTTGATTTTGGCAAGGAGAATAACTATGATATCATACTGGGACGACCATTCATGAGACAGTTGAAAATGGTCCAGGATTGGGGCTACGATCACATATACCTGAGAAATATGGAAACCACTACACGTGTGAACCTGAAAGACCATAGCTACAAAGATGTGAACCGAACACCGGTGGAGGAGTTTTATTCAGCTACTTTGGCGGGATCCGAATTTCCAGCTTGGTTAGGTAAGCCCAAGGAGTTATGGATGTGTGGAGCTTCGAAATGTGGAAGTCTGAAACGAGAAGAATGTGTTTTAGAAAGGGCTATCGAAGACGAAACTTATATAGGAGAACCCTTTCCAGAGGACACGCTTGAACCATTAGAATGGACACACATTCTAGCAACCCTAGATGTTTGTGCAATTCCGGATGGTCCCACAACGAAATTTTGCGACAAGGACGGGTACGACGTGGTTCCGTACTTCATGTTGAGAACTGTACTCAAAAAGAAACTGAAAAGAACGATACACTGGAAAAGGAAGATGAAGAGGAGGTGTTTCACGACATTCCCGATCATCCTGAGTGGGGAAATGAAGCAGACAACGAGTCAACAGACAATTCAAGCGGAAACGAAGAAACTATAACGGATGTCCGATTTTATGATTTTCCGAACCAAACTAAACAACGCCAGAAACGCTATAGAGCAAAGTGAAAAACAAAGGGGGTTAGAACCAATCCGATGCCTAATAAGAGGAAAAAATCAATTCCTAATGCTAGTAAAGGCGGAATATTGTGTTAAGGACAAGATTTCTGGAAGAATGAGAGGCAATGATCAAAAGAGCTTACGAAAAGACAAAAGAGGCTCAAGAAATCAAGTTCAAAGGAATGGAACGAAAACTGAAACAGAAAAATCAGAAAAGAACAAGCGCAACAGAGAACACACGGAGTCCAAGCTAGAACGTAGAAACAAGTACAGAGAGCTCAAGAAAACTCTGAAAGAAGTTTGGACGACAGAAATTGAGAGTGGAGAGGACGAAAACGCCAAAATCAAGGAAAACATGGATGTTCCCTCTCACTATAGGAAATTCACAATAGAGGATAGGAAGGTGGTATTAACCCAACCTATTCGAGAGAGAAGGGTGAACGAATCTTATGACGGACCGGAGGATGAAAAAAAAGTTGATTTAGCAGCTCCAGGTGAGCCACCTAGACCGGTGTACATAGCCACAGATTTGTCTCCAGGCGAGGAAGAGAGACTTTTGAGTCTTCTCAGAGAGTATAGGGATGTGTTTGCATGGTCTTATAAGGACTTAAAGGGAGTTGACCCATCGATATGCCAACACACAATCCCACTGAAACAAGACGCAAAGCCTAGCAGACAGAGACCATACACATATAATGATACATTTGCTAAGCGAATCAAAGAAGAGATAGATAAGCTAATGGAAGCTGAATTCATATACGAGATTGAACACACCGATTGGGTATCTCCGATTGTGGTAGTACCCAAGAAGAACGGAAAACTCCGAGTGTGTGTCAACTTAAAGAAAGTGAATGCTGCAACAATCAGGGACAATTATCCCTTGCCGATAACTGATCATGTTCTAGAGCGTGTATCAGGGAAAACAACATACTCTTTTCTTGATGGTTTTTCAGGATATAACCAGCTAGCCATAGCACTGGAAGATCAACATAAAACAGCTTTTGCAACGGAGTGGGGAATTTATGCTTATCGGGTTATGCCTTTTGGTCTAACGAATGCTCCCGCAACCTTCCTGAGGCTGATGACACATGCTTTCAAAGAATACTTAAGGTTGTTTCTAGAAATATACATGGATGATTTATGTGTACATTCTCTTCTGAGAGATGAGCATCTAGAACACTTAAGAAAAGTATTTGAGAAATGTAGGACATATCGCATTTGTCTCAATCCTGAGAAATGTGTGTTTATGGTCCGACAGGGCAAAATTCTGGGACATATTGTCTCACAAAACGGAATATCCACGGATTTAGAGAAGATAAAAGTTATAGTGGATATGCCTAGACCAACCAATGCGAAACAAGTACAGAGCTTTATGGGACAATGCGGATATTATAGACGATTCATTTACATGTACGCTATAATAGGCCAACCACTTTACAGGCTAATAGTGAACTTTGAATGGACAGAGGAGTGTGAGGAATCGTTCAAGAAATTGAAAGAGGCACTCATTACTGCTCCAGTCTTGAAATCACCAGATTGGGAGAAGATATTCCATGTGCATATAGATGCTTCGGCATATGCAATAGGATGCATTCTGGCTCAGCCAAATAAGGAAACATGGATTTTCCTATCTGTTACGCCAGTCGACAACTCAACAATGCAGAGAAGAATTACACCACAACAGAGCGAGAGGGATTAGGAATGATATATGCTGTGAAGAAATTTCGGCATTATCTTCTAGCCAACAAGTTTGTGTTTTTTACGGATCACCAAGCCTTGCTCTACCTAGTGAATAAACCATGCAATACCGGGAGAATAGTGAGATGGTTCATTATCTTACTGGAATTCGACATCACGGTAGTAGTAAAGAAAGGAAAAACACATCTTAGAGCTGATCATCTTTCGCGATTGACGAATGGAGAAGACCCTATAGGAGTAGATGACGACATGCCAGACGCGTACTTGTTTAACATAGAAATGATACCGAAGTGGTCTCAAAATGTCGTTAACCTATTAACCTATGGAGGAGAGTTCGATAGAAGAGAATACAACCAGAAACATATTGCTATTCAGCAATCCAAGAATCTTCAATTGGTTGCAGGAAGGTTGTATCAATTGGGAAATGATTATGTTTTACGACTATGCATCAATCCTGAGGAATATAATATATATCTGCGCGAAGCACATGTTCAGGAATGTGCATTTCATTGTTCAAGAAGGACCACATATAGGAATTCGTTACAATTGGGAGTCTATTGGCCAGGAATGAAAGAAAGCGTACATGAATATGTCACTATATGTATTGTATGTTCATCAAAACCGCCAGCAGAGTATTCGACATTATATCAGATAATGATCGCTCCAGAATGGAGTCAGTATATTATTGAATATCTCACAAATAGAACTTTCCCAGAAGGAACGTCAAAAGCTCGTCAGAAATCTGTAGAGACAGAAGCTAGAGATTACACTTTCATAGGAGATCAACTCTATAAGAGAGGTAAAGACAACCAACTTAGGATTTGCCCATCAGAGTCTGAGTATGTGATAATCCTGGAGCAAGCTTATGGAGGAGTAGGTGGAGGCCATTTCTCAGGTGATAAGACAACAAAACTTGTCTTAGCCGCAGGAATATGGTGGCCAACATTACATATGGACGCTGAGGAATACGTTAAACGGTGCGATGACTGTCAGCGGACCAAAGTACCACTTAAAAGAGATGATATGCCGCTTAGACCAATGATGGGGGCAAGAGCTTTTGCAAAATGGGGGATTGATTATGTCGGACCCATTTCACCTCCTGCATATAAGACTCATGCACAATACATCGTTGTGGTTAGAGACTATCTAACAAAGTGGAAGCAAAGGCAACTCAAAAAGCAGATGCCAGGACCACGGCACAGTTTCTATATGAATACATCTTTGTACGATATGGATTGCCAATAGAAATTGTGAGTGATCGAGGCACACATTTTATAAATGAAGTGATAGAGATCCTTCTAGATGAATTCATGGTAATCCATAAGAAATCAGCCCCGTATCATCCACAAGCAAACGGACAAGCTGAAGCAACAAACAAAACCATATGCACGGTCCTTACGAAGATTGTATCTGAGTCGAGAACTGACTGGGACCAGAAGTTGCATTCAACATTATGGGCATATAGGGTAGCATATAAAAAATCAATAGGAACGACCCCATATAACATGGTTTTTGGGCTAAATGCTATCTTACCAATAGAATTCTTGATTTCAATCTTACGGGTGGCTAAGGATCTAGAGTGGACAGGACACGAGCTTTCTGATAGAATAAATGACCTGGAAAAGCTAGATGAGCTTCGCCTAAAAGCAGTAGCTTCTATCTACGCTCAAAAAAGGCGACAAAAAGAATTTTTTGATAAGCATGTGCGGACTAAAGAGTTGAAGGTTGGGGACTATGTCCTAGTTTACACTCTGAAACAACATGCTAAGAAGCTTAAAAAGCGAGGGATGGGACCTCTGGTGATTAAAGATCTATCACCAAGTGAAGCCGTCAAGCTTGCTACATTAGACGGAGAAGAAATGACCAATTGGATTAGTGGATGCAGAGTGAAAAAGTATCTTTTGCCGCTAACCCAAGACATGCTTCTCAAAATACATCAAGAAAAGCAAAAAAGTAAAAAAAAGTGGTAATCCAAGTCCAGAAATCACAAATAAGTGTATATTCATATACACAGGGTTACCAGCTATTTATCGTGTATGTTTGGAATTTTTTGGCTTCAATTTGCTAATTTCCTTTATTTTTCATGATTTTCTTAATAAAAGTAAAAGAAAAATAAAAAAAGCAGGTGAAATGAGATCGGAAAAAAGAAAAGAATAGACGGTGATGGTCCTAATGACAAGGGCAATCCATGGTAAAAATTGGGTACAATTCTGAAAAAGTTGCGGAAAGCCCGAAATGACAGAATTTTGGCAAAGTGGACAGATTTCTCAGAAATAGGTCAAACGGAGTCCAAATTGAGAAATTTGAAATCCTAAAGTGCTTTTCACGACGAGATAGGAGCACATGTCAAATTTGGTAACAAGTGATCCGGGAAGCCCGAAGTTATGTATTTTTCACATCACTTTCAAGCTCATTTCCACTATTACCTTCTTGGAGAGAGCAAAGAGCACACAGGAGCATCTGACCTTCTACCGCCTTCTACGACTGCTACGAGAACTCAGAGGACACCAGACATGAGAGGTAGACTCGTTGCCATAAGATTTTGATGCTTATCGTTAACTTTTGTCGCGAAAACTGACCAAAACCAAGAAACAAGAGCAGACGGGGAATGGGGAAGAACGCTAGGTAGGGGCACAACCGCCTAACCAAACCTTGCAAGAACTTAGAGGTGGGTTACCCTAACATAGAAGATGGGTTTCTAACACTCAAAGCTCGAGAAAGAACGACTTGAAAAACCCTAGGTCAACAAAGCCTGCAAGAGGCAAACAGGAAAAAGTTGTCGAAACGACACAGAACTTCTCAGGAAGCTTAACAACATCGAGGGCAATGCAACCATGGAGTATCTCCGGGTTTGGATCACCAAAAGTAGGTCGGAACAACCGATTCGGCTGCGGACACACAAAGCGTCATTTTGGCATAACGGCTAAAATTGACGACCAAATGACATGAAACTTCACAAGCAGCTTCAAATATACATGGATGACTTAAGTTTGCAAGCAAAACCCAAAAGAAAGCTGATTCACTTACCGATGGTGAAAAAGACGCTTTCGGGCAACCAAATGGAGAAAGATGGAGAACGGGGAGCCAAAGTCAAGTTCAACCAAATAGGTGGCTTCACAACATATCCAATGAGCTGGAAATGCAACTCTCGAGAAGAAAAGTTGAAGAAATTCAACTCCAAGGCAAAAAGACGACTTCGGAGACTGAAATGCCTATAAGGGGGCTTTTTAGCTAAACTGATGACTTTTTAAGTTGAAAACTAGTTATCAGGGCTTAGGGCACTAGCACAAAGCATTCTTTGCACAAAAAGACCAACATTTCAAGAAAAGACATCATACGCGTATGATGTCTCACAGCATGATTTTCACATCCATTTCAACATTTGAGTGCATAGCCTCATTCCACATGTTAATCGCATCCTATGAACCAAGTATCATGAGAATTGGAGTTAGAAAACCTAAGGAAACCAAAAAGACGCAAAGTAGGCCATAAAATTGATTTTTGGTCCTAATTTTGTCAAAATAACTCCAAACTCATTGAAACTTTGTAGGATTGTTGATTAACACATCTATAAGCTATCTGGAACCAAAAAGCACCATTTTGACACAAAAGACATCATACGCGTATGATGTCTATTTGCACTTACAGAGCCAAAACTGCTCATTTGTCATCATACATCCATTATATATATCTAATACATGCTACATATGAAGTTTGGAACCATTTGGTCAAGTGGATCACCCCAGTAGCCCAATTGAGGAAAAATCCTTCATCCAAAGCCTATTTTAGCCCAAATTCAACATACTCAAGTCCAAACCAAGATTTGAGTAGGGACAGTCCTTCACTAGTACATGGGGAGTCCACAGAACCAATCCCATGAAAAATTGATGAAAAAGACATCATACGCGTATGATGTCTCCAGAGCCATTTTTAGCCCAAAATCTATCCAAAATTCATAAATCCACTGAATAAGCCTATCTAAACCCATATCCAAGCTTATAGAGAAATTTGGTCCAAAAGTACACTAAAAGACATCATACGCGTATGATGTCTCACTATGTGATTTTGGCACCTCAGGGCTTCAAACACCAAACAGAAGTGATCTACATGCCATTTGAAAGTGAACCACCAAGTTTTATCCAATTTGGATAATAAAATCCAATTCCCTTTCAAAATTTTGCCAAGAGCCGGAACTGGACTAAATTGGCCAAAACTTGACCAAATGGTATCCAAACTCAAATCCAAGCATATGATAATCATGTATACACTATCAGCTACAAGCACAACCAATATGAAGTCATTTTGACACAAAAGACATCATACGAGTATGATGTCTCGAGCATGATTTTGAGCCCAGTTTGCATACTTTTTTCACCTACCCTGCATCCTTAGGCCCTGAATAGCTCATGTTTCAATTTTCAAGTCATTTGAATAGTTAAAAGCTTCATTTCGGCTTTCAGTACTAAAAAGACGCTAACTTCTGAACTTGGAGTTACAGGATCCATGGATTCCGCCAAGTCATCAACAACAAAGAGAAAAAGACCGACAATCAAAGATGCTCTTGCAGAGGCGGAACCCTTTGACATTCCAGCAGAAACCCTCAAGCCAACCAAAACTTGGGTGGAGGAAGCAGTACTGGAGAAAGAGGGAATAAAGATCTACCAGGGGACTTTCAGAGATCCTCAAGGGCAAGCGGTGGATATACCGATGATCCCACAAGAATTGGTGGATTATAGCAGGTCAGAGAACATCAGCAGGTACCTGGAAAGGGCAGACTTGCACAGATTCTTCACTTTGAGACCATCAGGTGTAGATACAAGAAGAGTGTATGAGTTGGCAACCTCCATTCAGAAGGATGGGAAAGCCACATTGACAGCAATAGATGGAGAGAAAGTAGAGGTACAGATCACTCCACAGCTCATTGCAGATGCATTGAAGCTGCACAACAAAGGGAGCTCTGTCAGGGAAAGAAGGGAGGCTATAGAGGTTTATGGGTCCAAGAAACAGAATGCAACTTATGGAGATATGGCAGACCAAAGAGCGGCAACCCTTTGCCGACTGTACAACCAATTTCTCCATATTTGCAGTAAAAGACCGCAAAAGTATACGACACCGCCCCATGCCATTGCAACTACCATCACATGGGCATTGAAGAGAAATATGCCAAAAGAGGTGAATTACGCTCAACACATCCACGAGCAAGTAATTGCCATGCACAACGAGAAGCCAAAGTATATAGGAGGAGCTGAAGTTCTGACAAGAATAGCTTATGAAGCTATTGGAGCCAGAGATCAATGGCCAAAGGTTCCCTCCCAGAATGAGTGGCTTAGAGAAGCCGATGAGGAGGAAGAACAGCCTGAAGTATCCAAGAGGGCGTCCACAAGAGCACGCAGAAAACTAGAAATAGTTTCAGAACTTGAAGAGAATGTGAATGAGCCGCTTATGAAGAAAGCAAAGAAGAAGGTTGCTCCCAAGCAAACCAAAAGTCAGAAAGCGGCAAGAATGGAAAGACTGGTGGAGCAGTTTAGAGCGGAAAGAGCTCTAAAGGGGGACTTTGAAGAAAAGTGGGTGCCAGACCCCACTAAAGTCGGAACTAGCTCAGCCAGGCCACATGTTGATCAATATGATCTATATATTAGAGCTTATGAGGAGTCAGAGGCTATACTAGAGCAACAACCTGTCGAGCCATACACTGAAGAGGAAGTACAGCTTTTAAAAGCTGAGCTGAAAAAGGACGACAAGGGGAAGAAGAAAGTAGATGAGTCTACTGAACCTCAAGAGAAAGACGGGCAAGCAAACAAAGGGAAAGCCAAGATGACTGAGGACAATCAGCCCTCCTTTACTGATGTACCAAGCCCGAAGAAGACGGAAATCATTGTGGAAGAGACCACAGTAGAGATGGACACTGCTGGTATGGAAAAGCCGGAGGCCGGGACCAAGGAAAAGGAGATAGATCCAATTCAGCAAAAGAAAAACGATTATGAGGATCTGGTAGCGATAGGGTACACTGAAGAAGAGGCCCTTGAGGCAGTCTATGGGATCCACCTACAAAAACAAGATGATCGGAGAGGGACAGAGGAAAAAATAAAGAGTACAAAAGACAGTGAAGAGAAACTGGACGAGCAGAACGTACTAGAAGAGCCGAAGCCAGTGGAGGTGGTGGCAGAAAAAGCTTTAGAGTTGACAGATGAAGATGAAAAAGACATGCACATGGTGCATGAACTGCTCAACAAGATCCAAGGCAAAGGAAGTGGAGATTGAGACAGCCAAACAAAGGGAAGCCGAGTTGCAGAGGAAATTAGAGGATGCTATGACTTAATCTGAAAGTCATAAAGCATCACTCTACGATGCGGAAAACGAGAGAGACGGCTTGATACTCCAGCTAGCCGAGGCTTCAAGAGAAGTAACAAGTGCACAGGAAGCAAGGGAGCGGATGGAAGATGACTTGGAGGCGGCTAAAGATGAGCTCATTGAGCTAAGGGAAAGAGTCGAGCTCCAAGAAAGAACAATCACTAGACTCAAGACTACCCCTAGAGCTAGCAGAGCAGGAACCGAACAAGAGGGAGCTCTTGTACCAGCTATGGAAGACCAGGTCCGAAGCTTACAAAGAGAGCTAAGATTAGAGCAAGTGCAAAGGTTGCACATTGCGGAGGGATCATTGGCAGCTGAGGAAAGGCTCACTTTAGAAAATCAAACACTAAGAACAGAGAATGAGACCCTCCGCAAACAGCTCCAAGATCTACAAGAGCAACAAAGAAGAGAGACAGAGACACCACACGAAGAATCAGGTGGAGCAGCCATAGAGCTACCAGAAATTGGAGAGGCAACCACAATTGAAGATCCAGCCCCAGCTGAAGAGGTGGCCTCGACTTCAAGAATCTCTGAAGAAGAAGAACAAAGGCTCCATGACCAAATAGAAAAGTCAGCAGAGGAGAGTGCCAAGGCGGAAATGGAATGGGAGAGGAGACTCCTAATCTCCATTAGACTTCAGGGACTTGACACAATAGTGCTCCATGAACAATGGATGCAACCCAGCCTGCCTTTCCCTTTGATGAAATTTGAAGTGCTAAAGACGAAAAAGAGAATAGAGGAGGAGCAGTATGTCGCTCTTTACGAAGGCGACATCACAAAGGAGGAACAATCAAAGAAGATAGTAGATTCACAACCTAGATGGAGGAAAGGTTGGCTGAACAAATACCCAACCTACCTCATCTACTTGGTGGAGGCACTAAAGGAGATTCGCGAGGATGCAACCTTCTGCCCGGTGCCAAGAGTCAAAAACTGGAAAGAGCATGGCAGGATTGCAGAAAAGAAGCCAAATTGGCTTAATTATCCCAGGATGCCAGGACCAAAGGCAGGAGAGAGAATAGGTAAAGCCTACATGGTGAAAACCCTAACGGGCACCATCAAGCTCTTTACTGGATCTCCTGACCTTTCGTGTTAGATGCTCAAGAAAATCTGCAGGACTCTCTTAGCTTGCATTGAAGTGTTCGCGCCAGATAAAGCCACGACCTCGAGTCTACTATCAGCGGCCGACACGGTGACTGATATGATGTACGATCTTTCATTGCAGGCTTCTCCAAAAGTGTTACACCTCCTATACCAAAGGATTATGTTTTTGCCTAGCTTCCACATGCAAACATTCGAAGAAGCTTTCTACACCGGCTTTTTCACCCACGAAAGCAAAATATTCGGCCCAACCTTGACCATCGGCAACCTACGATACGAATCACATTTGCAGATGCTCAAGACGACAGGACTTTATTGACCAAGCATAAAAGTCATGTCAGGGACGACATGAACGCGGAGGGGGGGGAGTGTTGAGCCAGCAGAGGGTCACACCCACATTTTTGCTCACACTCATCATTTTTGTAACCATTGATTGTAATAAATGTCTTTCCGACATTGATTTTGAATTGAGCCATTCATTAAGTAACAGGACTCCATTGAGTTTCCAGCTTGTAATCCCGAAGTAATTTCACTTGCTGATGTAATTAGTTAGAGATGTTCTCACCTCCAAGGCTGAGGTATATAAGCCAAAGTTTTGTAACCTAAAGGACTCAGATTATTAATCAAAGTGAGTTTTTGAGCGCCGTGACTGTGTCTGAGAGTGAGTGAGAGAGAGAGAGAGAGTCTTATCCACTTGCTACGCGAGCTACGGAGCTGCCATTGGAGAAGCGACACCGCCATTGTGTTAGCAACGGCGAGAGCTACGCACAGATACCAAGAGTGCGCGCTATCGGCTTCTATGTGTGGTGAGTTCCTACGAGCTTTGGTGTGAGTTTTCTTCCAACTCGTGTGTCGGAATGGAGCGTGCAGCATATCTATAGAACCACAACGAGTAGAGCTACACATTAGTACCATCGGGGTCAAGTTTCGATCACCTGTATTTTTCGGCCTGTCTTCATACGCGTTTACCGCACAGAGTGATTATAGGTTGATTTTGCAGTTTAAGTCTTTAAGGTGTTGTTCTTACCTAGTGTATAGACTTCCCCTTGAGTTTGAGATCGATTCAATGATTCTAGATCCTGTTTCGTATAGCATTCGTTCGTAGTAAGGATTTCAGTCACTTGCGTATTTTAGAACTTAGATTTGATTTCTTTAGTAGTGATTGTCATTAGAAGGTCGAGTAGGTGATTTGACACCCACCTAGTTGTTTCCATGCGCCTGCGGGTCAAGCTCCGTCCTCGTCTAACAAATTCTGTTGTTGGTTGAGTTCTCGCTATTTAGCTTCCGCTAGCGGCGTAACCGCCTTAACATTTTCTCATCTCATATCTTTGACGTCTTCTATTCTTGGTCTTTTGCGAGGAATTTTAGTATTATTTGATTCATCAGAGGAGTTATGTTTCTTTTTCTTAGCTTGGGCTCTAGTGATCACCTTGACTCAAACAATAGGTTCACCTTTTGAGAGCTACTAGGTATCACTTGTAATACATTCACCACTACGTTTCCTTTGTTTATCAGATTCTTTGGACAGTCTTCAAGGAAGTGTCCACCCTTCTTGCAACATTGTGTACAAAGCTCTTTAGTTGGCTTAATGTTCTTGTCAAGTTCTGATTTTTCCAATGATCATCTACACCACAATTATGGCAGTTTCTAGTCTTTGGATTAAACATGGGTCTTACCATTGGAGGTCTAACACCTTGATTAGTTATAAAGTACATCGGTGTAAGCTCTGGTGTAGCATAAGTTATATCTTCCATTAAAGGTGGATGTGAATTATACCATTCTCCTTCTACCATCCTTGTAGATGGACTAGGCTCAACAAAAGGTGTAACAGGCACTAGTGCTTGTTCATCAATGACTCCTTCTGAGTGCATGTACTTTACAGGCACTGCATTATGTCTAGGAAATAGAGGTTGTTGACCCAACACTGGTTGTGGTCTTTTCATACCCATCGGTGGTCTCTGTGCTGGGGCCATATTAGGCTGATATCTGTACATAGGTTATCCTTGTGGTCTCATAGGCACATATTGAACATTACAGGCACTGCATTATGTCTAGGAAATGGAGGTTGTTGACCCAACACTGGTTGTGGTCTTTTCATCCCCATCGGTGGTCTCTGTGCTGGGGCCATATTAGGCTGATATCTGTACATAGGTTGTCCTTGTGGTCTCATAGGCACATATTGAACATTTCCATCGTACTTTGGTCAGTAATAGCACTCATTGGTCTCATGGTTTGTCCATTTACCCTCTATAGCATACCATTTTTGCGGCCTAATTGGTTATCCCTGTTGAGGTATTCCTTGCCCAGGTCCTCTCATAGGATCTTTCTGCATATTATTCATCATTTCGTTCATCCTTTTGAGCATGTCTTCTATGGATGCAAGTGGTGCTGCAACAGCTATTCCCACTTGTGTTGGTTTTGTGGATGCTGTTTTCTCATTCTAAGTATCCTTAGGAACATCTTCTTCATTGAAAATATCACAATTGACTCCCAAGTCATTGCATTTGATACACAATCTTCTAGGGTCGTATGATTCTTGCTATACAATATAGCATGATGTTCTTTATCGAGAAATCCTTCTAGAAACAATGACACTAATCTTTCTTCTGCTTTTCTGGGCATCTTGCAATGTATTGCTTTATCCTAGTTTCACAATCCCTAACAAACTCACCTTATTTCTATTTGAAGCTATAGATTTTAGCTACCATGTTACGCATGATCCCAGTTTTGGAACATGCAGCTACAATTCCCTGAGCTAATGTATTTAAATCCATGATTTTCCTTGGTGGAATGTTATGGAACCATGTCAAAGCTTTTCCTTCTAAAGTCATTCCAAGTCCCCAGATTGAGTGTGAAAATCAAATCTGCATTCTGCTCTTAGCACTTGCTTAAAGCTAGCTAAGTGGTCATATGGATCCCCAGATCCAGTGTATTTTTTGACCCATTTTTGAAAATCAGTTGGTCTGACACGTCTGTTTGGCTCAACTCTAACTCTTCTAGCAGTCGGTCTTGTCTTGAGTCCTTCAAACCAATCTGTTCAAAGTAGTGACTCATGTAGCCCTGCACTGGCTCTAATATCTCTTGGTTTTTTCTATGATAAGGTAGGTTCTGATTTTTTAGCATTGCTCCCAAAAGATTTCTCATGGAGTTCCTCTTTGAAATAGGATCAGGTCCTTGTCCCAATATCCAATCTCTTATAGAGTATCCTTGGTATCTAGTCTGTTCTACCTCCTCAAGACTCATCATAACAAAGTTATTGTTATAACAATCCCTAAATAGGTAAGATAATAAATCTCCCCTTGTCCTTGATCTTGAAGATATAGATGATCTTCATGGGTGTTAACTGACTTGGCTTGGCATGAGAGGTCCATAAAATATCCTTGACGTTCCTATGCTCCCGACAATAGACTCCAATCCTAGGATTATCAGTGCTAAACGGTTTCAAAGGTTTTTGAACAACTTGACCGTATCCCTCGAATTCTAAAGTCGGTGGACCTTCTTTTGCTAGTACCATATCCGGAATTATTGTATTCACTTCTAACCCCCATTTGTCCATCACATAAGATCTTTAAGTTTTACATATTGAGTCCCATTTTTATCCATATACATTTTTCTTGTTTGTTTGCCCTTATTTCCTCTTCAAACTCTATGTCATGGTCATCAATGTGAATGACATACTCTTATTAGGATCCAAGTAAACTTGAGCTCCATGGATATTAGTCTTATAAAAGGTGAGTATGTGCTTATATCACACTATTGTGCCGGTCCTTGACTGAGTCAAATAGGAAGACTTTACATATGTTGAGTCAGAATAAGTGTTTGGGACTTCTTCAAAGATAGTGCCCAATTGATCACCTTGATTCACACTTTCTTTGGTGGATACCCTACTAGCGATCTCTCCAATTATGCCTTGATTTGCTAATGTACGACCAGATCTAAGATTCATATAGACTTGTTAAGCCCTGGATAGAGTACTTGCTTGCATATTGGATCATTATCCATTTTTCCTCTTGACTTGAATTCAACTCCTCTCAAGCTCCCAATTCTTTGCTTGCAACCTGGTTCCTGTGATAGTCTTAACCAAGTTAGCTGTTTTTTCTTAAAGACTATACAATTTTGATAACTATTGCGATTGGTCTGTGTATATCACTTCAATCTAAGCTAAGTGAGTCAACAAATGAGATTTCCAAATTCTACCCTTGTAAAGAGCTAAAGGACTAATATGCAAACTGAAAAATGAGTTATCATGTATTAATTTTGATCCAATGAAACCCAAACCTGACGAGTGATTTTTTTAGAATTGTTTTTCCATATACACACCTTGTTGTAGTCTTTGGAGAAGTTTTACTGCGTTCGAACAAGATTTGTCCAAGTTACCAAAACTGTTTAGAATTTGCAGACTCAGTTTTCAAGAATCTGACTCAAGTCTCACTTTTGTGACCCAAATTTCTCCAAACTTGATGTGAGTGACCTCCTTGATATGCTTAACCCTATGGTATACTCAATTGTGCAAAAAAATTCAATTTTAAAGCAATTGTAAATAATCGTGATTATTTACTTTTGGCTTCATCTAGCACTTTTTTGCCAAACTGATGATACAATCAGGTAAACCAACTCAATTTAAGCTCTCCAAGAAGTTTTCAAGGTATTTGGATACAATTTTCTCAAGTCACACATAGTTTTTTCTTTGCAGTTTACAAGTGTGTTTTTTACCAGTTTTTAGTGCCAATTTGATTCAAATATTACCAAACTTGATTTGAATGCTCAATACATCATGCCCAAGCATGTGATACTACTATTTGACCAAAAACACTTTGATTTGGGACAAATGTAAATAATCACAATAATCACAATTATTTATATATGGTCAAATTGGACAACTTTCTGGACATTTGATTCTACACACTGATGTAACACTTCAAGATAAGCCTCTGAGCCAACTTTCACACAAATTGAAGCAAATTATCCAAGTCAAACATAACAAACAATACAGACTTCAGCTTTTTCCAAGTTTTTGGTTTGTTTTGTGATCCAAACTTTATGAGCCTTCACAAAAGATGTTTGTAATCATGCATAGAGTCTCCACTATCAATCTTGATCAATTTGAGCCAAATGTAAATAATCGCGATTATTTACTTTTGGCATAAATTGAACAATTTTTGTAAATTTTTCAATAGTCAGTCTTTTTGTGACATGTTTTAAGCCTCTAAGTCAAGTCAAAACTTAATTTGGCCTTAATTCTCAAGAAAATGTAAATAATCTGAGTTTTTGCCAACTCTTGAAAACTTAGCTCAAATGCATCCTTATGCTACCCACTGGTTCATACAAATTTTATGAGCATAATCTCCAGCCAGTTTCAGTGGTTGACAGTCTTTTGATGTTGTTTCAAGCCGTAGACCTGAAATTTTATAACTTCTTATAAACAACTCACAGATGATTCTTTTGGAGTGAGCAATGATTTGAGATCCCACCTTGGATTCTACTTACCCTGCTCCTAGGTTCTGCTACAATTGGGTTATGAAAGGTGTTCACAAATACTTGTTTTCTTGTTTTATGGTTTTTTGAGCATTGATCTTAAGGCTTGTCTTGTCCATCAATCATTCTCAAAATCCCAACCTAATCCTACAATCCTACAATCCTACAAGGTACTTATCAAGTACAATTTACTCCCAAGCTACCTCTACACAACAAAAGATGACACTCTTAAGCTATGCGGGTTTAAATAGAAAGTTTAACTCTAAGTGATCGTAGAGGAAGTTAAAGGACAACTATACTTGACTCTCTTGTTTTTCCTAGTTTAGGTCTACTTGTTTCCCTGGTAACGGTGCCAAATGTGGGTGGGATTCCAAACCTCACTCTTATCTTATTGCAGACATAGCGAGAACCACAAACATAATTGTCAATCCATGGGACGAAGTTGACTCGACTAGTATATGTAGGCTACAAGAGGTGTCAATCTCTGGAAAACAATAGACAACTCGCATCTAACTCAAGCCACACTCAAATGACCTAAGTCATCAAAAGCTAGTCTCGCTAATCGGCAAGTAAACCATGATTGTCACAGCATCAAACGACATCCGAATGCTATAGAACTTCTTGGAAAAGTATCTAAGACCTAGGCACATATGCTTATGGTCTCAAATCTCACTTTCAATGAGTGGAAAATCTCACTTAAAAAGTTTAGCAATGATGCCTGATACCCAGCCTATACCTACTTTATGATTTCCTAGCTTAAATTTCTACTTATGATGAAATTTAGGTCGCGGGTTGACGACGTCAAATGATACGATTTACCGTGATATGCTTACGTCAATGCCTAGAGCTCTTACCTGTGGTTGCAACGAAGCTCCACTTACAATGAAGCTCCCAAAAAATGTTACATGGGTAGCTTGCTGCTAACATAAGGTTTCGTGTCTGGATATATTCCAATTATCTCGTCTTTTATGCAGAGCACTTCATCTACTTTCATAAAAAAATGAATTTTGTTTTCTAGTGCAGGTTTTGCAATTTTCTTTCTTTAGTTATTCCTCTCGTTTCCTACGATATCTTTGTTGGCATCTTCAATGCTGGTTTGGAAACTCAAAGAACTTTCTTTCCCCTCCACTGAGTAGAAGTTTGGCTCTTACGTGCTCCTTTTCCAAGTCTGATTCCTCCGTGATAATTGTTTCTTCTTCCAACTTGTCCATGGCATCATAGTAGTGATCAAAGAATACTTGTTTCTCCTTGATCATTTCAATAAATACCATATGGATTGGGACTATATCATAGCCCTCTTTGTCACAAAAGTGTGTAGGTGTAGATTCATTAATGCACACATCCATTGTGGCTAGAATTTGGGTCCACTCAAAAGGTTCAAACAAACGTTCAAGGAATGGTTCAGGTATGTAATCCACATCTTTCACTTCTTTGTCCAAAATGCAGTCTTCCCTTTGCAAACTACCCCATTCAAAAACCCCATACATCCAAATTGGAGTGTCTTTATATATCCACGATGATAGTTTAGTCTACGTTGAGGTTTCAGAGTTCAATTCTTGTATAGGTGTTCTCAGGACATCCTTGTCTTTCAAGTTCACTCGAGTAATTGCTCCTACTTGTTTCAGGTAGAGATAATCATTGCCCCAATCTTGGATTAATTGTATCCATCTCATGAACAATTGTCCCAAGATGATTTCTTAATTGATTTTCTTTTCAAAATCTACAATGGCAAAAGTGTGTTGATAGTCGATCCCACAAGAGTTGACTAGAACATTCTCTAGTAATCCCATCGGTTTCCTATGTGTCCATCTTCGAATTTCAATTTCATCCTTTTTCTCTTGATTGCTAGCTTTCCCCAGGCTTCCCAGATAGCTTTAGTTGCTATTGCAATGCTTACTCCACTATCTAAAATAGCCATAGTTTTTACATCATTGTATTGTACTGGAAGGGTAGTGTTTCCCTCATTCCCTTCACAATAGTCCCCTACTTTGTTCATGGGTACTGAATGACAAGTCTCATCTGGCTCACACTATCTCTGACATTTTCTACTTATTTTTGTTTGAAACTATAGATTTGTGCCACCGTACTATGCTTTATTCCCATTTTCAAACAAGTGGAAACAAACGTCATTGCCAAAGTTGGTCAATCAGTTATCAATCTAGGAGGTATGGTATGGAACCAAGTTAAAGCTCTGTCCTCTAAGGTCATTCCAAACCCCTCAAGCTGTGTATGGAATTCTGTTATGTGCTCATCTCTCAAAACTTGTCGGAAGCTCACCAAATGGTCATACGGATCCCCTGACTCTTTGCAATTTTTGACCCATTTTTGAAAGTCTACTAGTATGTGTGCCGGTTGTCAAGCCTCACCATATCAATGCTAGCAAAGCGAGAACCACAAACATAAAATGTCAATCCGTGGGATGTAGCTGACGTGACTAGTGCATGTAGGCTACAAGAGATAGCTAATCTCTCGAAAAACCCAAGTCTAAGCCGTTCCTACCTGTCTCAGTCTCAAATGTGTGTCAGACAGCAAAAGCTACTTTCCTTACCGCAAGCTTGTTTTGATGATTTGGTATAGCTACAAGTCTCCAAATGAAATGAAACTTTATGCCTAGCATGAGCAGAATATCCTTAACACTCTCGTCTACTCAAATGTCATTTCTGACACTCGAAAAAAATTGCACCTAAGATAAACAATTTATTTTATGTTAGTCTATTTCAGACTTTGAAGCACACTATAGCTTCCTCTAGACATGCGCTACCTATTCTTAAGGTCAATAACCAATTTTGGTGCGTGTAAGGTGCATAAGGAGAAAAATCAACTTGTAGACAGTACGACTAAAATCACATTTTCATCGCGAGAAACTTACATTAAATGGAAGAGATTTCACCTGCAAACGTGTTGGTATGTGCAAAATAGCAATGCAACACCGTATAAGAGAGACTCAAAGAATCAAAGAAATAGTAGACTCACGTTGAGCTTCTGCAGCAAACACTTACTTCCATTATCCAAAATCTTAGGTCCAAAGTTACAAAAATTGGCTGCATATGATTACAAACTTGGAGGCCCTTAACCCCTTTAGACTCCTTGGCAATCAGTAATATTACAACGGCTTTAGACTTTGCGGGATTTTTCAGTAATACAAAGGGATTCTAATACATTCAATTGGCTTTTGATGCTCTTTCTCTAGCTCTTGTTAGTTGAGCAGCTAACATTCCCCCCTCCTTGCCTCTGTCGTCCGCCATGACACAGCTACTTAGGGTGCTAAGTAGTGGTCGGGCTTCCTTGCCGCCGCTGTCCTTTGTGCGTGTTGCTCGATACCTTCTTGGTATATGAGGCGGAGTTCTTTATCTTCTGTGGACATAAACTTCATGGTTACTTTATTTCTTTGATCAACTTAGGAGTAACAAACAAACCTTGCCCATAGATTAGTGATGATAGGGCCAAAGATCTTGGACCGATAAGTGAAGAAGCCCATGTAGAATGCTTCTTCAAATGTTTGCATGTAGAGGATGGTAGAAACATCACCCTAGCATAGAAGCCATGAAGCACTTCCTTGGAGGGCTGGTGCAATAAATCATAGCATAATCCCTTGGCACCTTTGAGAAAGGAAATCCATGCTGCATCTATATGTTATGCATGCTGAAAAGAATGCAAACAAGCCAGAAGAATTTTTGCAATCTTTACCAGCATGATGCATGCTAAATCCAAAATTTTGCAAAATAGCTGAATGGTAGAGGACAGTGTTTCCACCATGTATACTTCTATGGGTTGGTTGTTTGAAGGGGGTGGAAACCTTGGGTGTTGAGTCAAGTAGGCCACTTTTTCTAGAGGAGAAAGTCTTGGGACTGGGCAATGCACATGATCTTGTTTGATATGAGTTGGCACATTTGTAAACAAGATAAGATACCTCGGGTGTCGGTTTAGCCAGATCTCCCATTTTGGGTTGTGCCATTGTTGAGTCGGCTTCAAAATCTTTGAATAATCTCTCTTTGATTTGGAGCACTTCAAATTTGATGAGAGGGAAGGGTAGAGATTGCTGATGCCATGCCTCATTGGTATCTGGTGGTGTGAGGAGGTTGACATTAATGGAATGTAGTATTCGCTCTTCCCACTGCATGGATTCCTTCCAGATGGTATCTGTCTCCTTTTCCACCTGCTTTTTTAATGCCACTTCTTCATCAACAGTTAAGATTTTTGGTTGAGAGGAGGGTCTAGCTTCACCATGAGAAATATCTAGATCAGGAAGACTGGCCTCTTCGGTGGAAGCTACTTTAAAGTCCATAAATTGTAGGGTATCTTCATCTTGCATTACAGAATCTACATGTCCTTCCTTTGGTGTGGTAGTGTGTGCCATGGCTATTGCTTGAGCTTTTCTCAATTCTACTTTTTAGTTGGTCTATTTCCTATTAATATCTCTCCTCCCACTACGTAAACCCGATAGAGAGCTCTCTTCTCTGCATTTGCTCTAACTTCAGATCCATCTCAAGGTATTTAACTTTTTGTTCCACTACTTTGTATGCATGATTTGTGTCCTATTGTGTGGCTACTATAGTAGTGTCCTTGAGATGGTTTAGCAATGTATTTTTCTCTTGGTACTTGGATTCTGATTGTGCTAACTAATTGTTTGCAATGTTGAGCTAAGTTTATAGCCTACTGATTGTTGAAGCAGACTCTTATAGAGATAAGGTGGCCGTTGTGACTTGTTGCTCTTGCTGCTGATTCCTTGTCTAGAGAGCTTTCAAATCCGCTCCTGACTTTGCAATTAGTTCAACCAATTCCTTTTCTTTGAATTCCATGGCTTCTTTGTATAATTCAACACAAACATTGGCCATGCCTAGCCATTCATCTGAGAGTCACAGTCGCCTATATACACTATGGAGTTGTTGGTTGTGAGCATAGATCTCATCTTTCATTTTGTCCACCACATCATGTGCACACTGGGAATATTCTTTCTTTGTCCTCTAGGTTATCCATTCTTCTTATATTGCTCGCTTCAGGTTGATTTGTTTGTGTATCAAGAGCCTCGGTGATTGGCTCATCTGGCTGGCTGGATTGAGTACTTGGTGTCTCTATTGGGCTACCTGGTTCACCCTCTTGCTCATTGACAGTTTCTTTGGGTGGTTCTGTATGTGGTTCCATATTGCTAGCAATGGGAGTGGCCTCCTTTGGTTGTGGTTGTGTTGTGTCCTTTGATTGTGGTGGTGCACTTGGAGGAGAGAAATGTGTAACTTTTGCAGTAGAGTTGAGTGGTTCTTTGGGTGAATCCTCTCTAGGTGGTGTATTGCCTTCTTCTTGTGCCTTGGCCTGCTCTTGTTGCCGTTCTTATTTATGATAGAGATGTTCTAAGCCAGTCCGCGGATCATCCTTTTCATTGAACATTGGGTGTTTGCTTTGAATTTTGATTCGTCTTGGAGATGGTTTCCATTTTTCCTCAACATCCCCTTTGAGTCCTCTTTCCAGATCAAAAGCCGCCTTCTCAATTTCTACTCTTGCTGCTTTTTGGAATGGTACTTCTACTGCTACTATAGGGCGTGGCTATTTTTGGCTTTTGTGTCTTCTACCTTTGCTTTCCCTTTTTCTTTTTTCTTTATTTTGAGAGGAGCGTCTTTCTCCACAGTTTCTTCTGCTTCCTTGTCTCTTTCCGCGGCTCTTGTTACAGTAGTTGTTTCCCGGCTAGTGACATCGACTAGTCTGGTCCTCACTGGTGGAGCTCTTGTTTGCACTTCTTCTTCTTCATTCTTGTTGAATAGCCATAGATTTTGCTCTAGGGCACAGGCTGTAAATGCTCTGCACGGCCGATAACATGAAAAGCAATCCGTGTCAACACTTCTGGAGCTCCCAAGAAGGTGGTGTTCTTTGGCTTTTTCACATGAGTGAGAGTTGTGTGAATATATCGAGCGTGGTCTACTTCGGTCACACCTTCTCTCTTTGAGGCCCGTGTGAATGTGGATGCCATGAAATGATTTGGAACTGTGTATCTGGGAGTGTGCGCGTATGTCACACGTGTCAATGCAAGGAACTTGCCGATACACCGTGTGCGAGCCACAAATGGCTCCAAGCACACAATAAGCCTAAACTAGTAAGCTCAAAGAAGGCGATGGTGTGTCACTCACCGCTCTACGCTTGCTTTGTGGAGGATTCCTCGCCGCGAAGAAGAAGGAGACGCCGCTACGCCGCGCTCAACCGCCTCGCCGCCGTCGTGCCGCCGTCGCAATGCTCGATCTCACACACACACACACACTCTCTCTCTCTCTCCCTCTCTCTCTCACGCATACACACACACACACACACAAGGAGATGAAGAAGAAGAAGATGGAGATGGAGCAAGAGCACTCTTCTATTGCACAAATGAGAGAATGAGTGAATTTTAGGTTTAGTTGACTTTTATATGAGCTCGCCCCATTCACACTTGGGTACCCATGCTTAGCCAACTAATCCCTTTGATGTTCCAACTAGAGTGCGCCTCTCATCGGTGATCACTCTTACCCTTTTCCTATTGGACCGACAAGTCCGGTACTTGACTCTACCAAATAAATAATACAATGTCCGTCGTAGGTTACAACGTCCGTCGTAGGTGATAGGGTGTCCGTGAGCCGTGAGGGTTAACATGCCCCCCTTGCTGATGTAGATTCCGTCCTCGCAAGCTATTGAGTTGAAGCTCGTTCGTCGAGGTGGAAGAGCATTTGAGATGAATGTCCTTAGCCTTCTTCAGTCACACTGCAAAATCAAACAACATTGGCACAATAATTGCATTCTCATAAGCGATTAAAAAGCATATGCAGTTTTAGGTAGACAAATTGATTAATAACAAAATTTTAAACAATTTGTCAATAATAAACATTAAATTGCAATATAATCAAATGCATAAACAGATGTAAAGGTAAAAAATTAAACAAGTCTGGGGTCGCTAATTTAACGATCGAAAGGCACTAGAGATCGACTATTAATACCATGGGTAAGCTTCTTAATTTTCTCTGGTCAATTAAGTTGTTTAATCGCGAGAGCCAAGTATTTCATGTTCGAGGGCTGACTAGAGGCTATACCTAGAAGACCTTGTAGTTAAGCTGCGATAAAAGGAATTTCTCATAAAATCATAGCCTGACTGAGTACCTTTTCTTTGACCCCCCAAAGTCTTTTCACAGTGATTCAATTTTGATGTGTGTGCTTATTTTGTATGCATTGGGTTTTTTGCTTTTCAAGGAAAAGCGCCCACAATGGGAACCTCTAGGGCTCTAGTACCATAGGCGATACATGTGAGTGAAGTACCGAATCAAGCTGAGATTTCTCTTCCAGCTTAAGATTTTACATTGTGGCACTTTGATTTTTTGTTTGTTCATTTTCACCATTTTAATTTTGTAACTTTGGGGGGTCATATAACACTGATACACCTCCCCAGGCTCATCACACTAGTAAACTCCCTTTATAATACTTAAGCTAAAGGTCAATAGGGTAAAGCCCACTAGAAAGCCCTAGTACATTTCACACAATGCTACCTAAATCGGATTAAGAACCTAAGTAACCATTGATTATTAGGAAGGCATTCCCCATGGTATTAAGAGAGGATCTCTAACACCTAACTTGGTCAAACTAGCTTAGTCGAACTGCTTGATTTTTAAATCTAGACAAGTGATTAATGTTTGGTACTAAGAAAATGCGTTGAATATTATGCTACCAATCACAATCAAAGCAGACAAACATGGATGCAAAAAGATAAGGGGCAATGCTAATGGACAAGAAACACCTGTTTGTGTCGATGGTTGCGCTTGATTTGAAGTGTGAATGAGAGAAAGATCCCATGAAGGTCCAAATCCTAACAACAACAACACGTTCATGTACACACTAAGAAACACAAAGAATACCTCTAGGAGGCACATCAGTGGGAAAAGGTACCAACACTTATTGAACACAACAAAAAAAACATAAGGAATCCTAACCTAATTATTTGCACTCCCCCTAGAGAGTCAAGGGAATAGGATATTGTAGAGATTAGGGGGAAAACCTAAGGCTAAACCCCTATCCTCATTGTCGAGATAAACAAAGTCATCATCCATGAGACCATATGTGCCATCCGTGTAGTCATGTAAATCTTCTTTTTCATCATAGGTACCCATGTTTACTAAGAAGGTCACTAGACGCCTATAGTCATCTTGGTCAAAAGGATAGGCTTGTGCAATGGGAGAAATGCTCTCTACTAAGTATGGACCAGTCGTGGTCAAGAGACGTATCAGCCACTCTAACTCCTCAAAGTTCCTCTCACATGCTAGCGTACTTACCAAATCCCATTCACATGCAAGCACCGGAAAGACCATGTGAAACATTTGTGAAAAGTAACGAGGGTACCTCTCACCCAAGGCAGGAGTGGATAACTCTAGTGTACTAGCCATATCTGTACACACAAATAGATGATGGTTAGAGTGCAAATATTACAAGGGTAGTGTTCTTGTGCATAATGTGTTTTTATGATTTTGTGTTATGGCTCTTGCTCTTTTACTTTTTTATCTTGTTTTTGTGAGTATAAGGCTTTATATATACATTCCCTAAGATTGGAGATTAAGAGGTCAGGGAGAAAGGTTGAGAGGGAAGCAAGTGAATGATGGATGTCAACAAACACTCCCCCCTTCCTTGGGTAGATCATACCGTTTGAAATGATGTCGTCACCCTTTGAAACCGGTTGTTCCAAGCTGTTATAGGTGAAGGCTTTAACCAATAGTTTTCGACCACTCTATGCGTTTCATCTAGTTGCAAGGGTGGTAAGGTACTCTCCCATAATTTTATTTGCAACATCGTTGTAGGTGGTGAACTTACAACGGGAGGTGTAAACTCTTTATTGCTTGTATGGATATGTACAATGGTAGGTGGAGGTTGTGTCGAAGCTTCTATTTTCGTATAGGAACTACATGAAGAGCAAGAAGCTTCATTTGCTTTCCCTGTTCCTGAGCTAGGTGGAACAAATCGTTCTTTCTTTGGTACCCAAACTAGCTCTGGAGCAGGTGTGTCGCCTTCTGTGATTTTTTCCTTTCCACAATCTTCAATTTGTTTTGGAGCGACAGGATTGAGCTCACATGGGCCTGGTGACAAGTAAGAGCATAATTTACGTTTTGGCACCCAGATTTGATCATTTCCTTCATAGTAGCCTTGGGCTTCCAATAGTTTTTTAGGAATCCAACGCAACATTTCTTTACATTTCTTGGGGCGAATGGGACGTCTCTTACCAGCCTGCTGTCTTTTAGCATTCGCCATGGTCGCTAAAGAAGCTTTAGGGACCCACTTGTATGTTTTCTTTGTTATATTAGGACGAGTCTTGTCAGAAGCTATATGCATTGCTTGTAGCATATTTAAGGGTACAGGCATTTCATCCCCCTCAGGTGTTACCCAGGTCGTCCCCCTGTTTCCCCAAGTGTCTATGGTTACTGCTAGGTGGACCCAATCCACATTGTCTGACTCAGTCATCCCAGGTAGTACATCCATATAAGGAGAATCTTCCCCAACATCATTGTCTGCTTTACATGTGTAACAATACTGCAATGGGGTCGAGTGAACTGCGGTGTCAGATCTATGATCAATTATAAACCTGTTTCCTAGAGGATGTGCTCGATTTGTCACAAGATCCACTCGAATGACAGAATCTTGGAACTGCAAGTAGACATGGTTTTTAGACCAGTCATGCACCATTTTTACTTCCCTCATGAAAGGACGTCCTAAGATCATCTCCGATGCCATACTGTGTTTGAAGAAATCTATAACAATAAAGGTAATCCTTAATTATTTTTTATTTTTCTGGATTTTATTAGCTTTATTAGTAAAAGTAAAGGAAAATTAACCTAGTTGCTCAAAAAATTCCATCCTATACACAAAAAATACTAAAACATTACTAAATTTATAATTTGGCCCTTTTTTGTGGACTGCTCAAGTTTCATAATGATTTTGGCCAGAAAACATACAATATAAGTAAAACAACTACGCCATTTATGGAATTTTGGTAGTTATGTACACTATATACACATATTGAGGGATTAACTTAATGCACTCCCCAATTATTGTGTTACAAGGGCAATCTGTTAATTTATTCAAGAAGGATTTTATGTTAACACACAATTACTTCAAAACATTGCCCGTATCTTTTCCAGATCGATGTGCTGTGTCTCTTTTTAGATCGTCCCCACCCCCCTCCTTGCTTCAGTCTGCCAAAATAACCTAGTATTGTGGTTGTGTAGTGAGAGTAGGTTACAAAGTCATGTCTATGCATGGCTTTGATTGGCTCTATAAATGCTATTGATGTCAATGTAGTTAAACACGCTATGTTGTGCAAGAGGTGGGTATTGTACTCAAGGGTCTCCGTTGTGGTTGAACTCTCTTGAAGAGTAAACTCTGTAGCACTTGAGCATGTTCTTTCATGGTGCGATATGCACCATCTAGTGTGTTATGACTAGAACCGGTGGGTCCAATTGTGGTTGGTGGTTTGACTTTAGGTCTCCACTTGAACCTCACAAAGGTTGGTTTCAATTGCGGTGGGGTCTTTGGTACCCATAGTATGACTTCTCTGCTTTGGACAGTTGGTCTTCTACTATGATCTGTATATTTCTCCTTTGGTTGCCATATCCATTTCATCTTTAGTACTAGTGGTTCTTGTTGAAAAGATGGATGGGTTGTTGGTGGTGCATAACAATCTTTTGGGCACCCAGATTTTCTGTACCTTCTGTAATCACTTCTCGGATTGATGTCCCTGGTATTTAGTCTGCTCAATCTCCTTACGAGTCATCATAACAAAATTGTTGTCATAACAATCCCTAAAGAGATGGACCGGTAGTTCTGCTAAGTCCTTCTCCTTGATCTTGAAAATATACACTATCTTCAAGGGTGTCAATTGTCATGTCACGGCTTAGCATGGGTAGTCCAGATTAGATCTATGACATTGTTGGGCTCCCAACAATAGACTCCAAGCCTAGGGTTGTTCGTGGATATGTGTTTTAAAGGTTTGGTATCTATCAAGTTCTATACTTGTAATTCAAGCACAAGAGGTCCTTCTTTCACAGCCTTAGATCAGGGCACATAACACTTTTGCAACACAGGATGCCATTTCTGCACAAGGCAAGGAGGGGTGCCCTCCACCAAGCCCAAAAATGAGGTAGGGTGTAAAGATGAAGCAAGTGATCATGGTCGGGGCTGTAGGGCCCTCCATGTGAGGGGAACCCAGTCACGCAAGGGCAAGCCACCAAGCTCGTCCGCTCCACCAACCCGTCCGCACTGTATCTGCCTGCTGTAGGTCAAGCTCTGGCCTCCCTGCCCCTTGCACCCCGCAGGCCACAGAGCCTGTGTGATGAGCTCCCCCAAAACCTAGACCTTTAAATATTAACTACTTTGATGAGTATCTTAAGCATGATTTATGCTATACTATCATTTATTGTTTATTTTTTACTCTTGGTCAGGCCTCCTACTTTGTGACTTTCCTAAACTACTAACTCTCATAGCTTTGGAGGATGTATCTCCTTAGAACCGTTTTGAATACCATAAATGAACCACATTTTTCTTTTGCTTGACCTACTCACTTTGAACCTAGCCCGCTCTTCTACTAGTTTGATAGTGCACCCACCCTATTGCTTGTTCCTTTTTTTTTCCTGATAGTGCACTAATGGGGCTCCTTTGAGTAGGTTGATGAGCTCTCTTCATACTATATCTATCTTCATACTAAGTATCTTTTCCAAATTTGGTTTATGATTCAAAGCCACGCACACACACTTTTCACACCCACATACATGCTCTAATAAGAATTCCATGCTATAGTATGCTTTGCCTTGATCAGTGGTGCATTTGATCTCGTGCAGTGATTATATTGGCAGATTCTTTCTTCCTATTTTCAAGTCCATATTGGCTGTGGTAAACTCTTCCTACTACTTCTATCAAGGCTTAGGGTATAGACTTATTGGTTTCTATTTCATACGACTTTGACTACCAATACTCTCCTCCTCCTAGGCTCTATGAAAGGTGAGTGATTTTTTCTATCCCTCAGTCTTAGACTAGTTGATCTTGTTTTGAGAGAGAGAGAGAGAGAGAGAGAGAGAGAGAGAGAGAGAGAGAGAGAGAGAGAGAGAGAGAGAGAGAGAGAGAGAGAGAGAGAGAGAGAGAGAGAGAGAGGTGTTGGAACCATAACCCCCCTAGTCCCACCATCAACCCCCACCTCTTCTCGAGAGTGGCCTATTTCAAAAGTTAGAAACTTCTTTACAAACAATGAAATATATGGCCCCTCCCCAATTCCCCCCATGCTCCTTGGAGAACCATTATATAGACTCACCAGATGCATGAACCCACTATGAAAATCAAAAGCTTGATTAAACTTGTTGATAAATGTATTTAGGTCTCTAAGATCACTTTGTGAGTGTGAGTTATTAACTGTTCCATGTACGGGATTGCCTACGCGTGTAGGGTGGTGGTGTTGGTCTCACTAATTTTTGTGGAAATCAATCATCCTGTAGGTCATGGAGTTTTGAAAAAATTGTGCCTTGTGGTTTGACAAAATTATGAGCATTGTTGCATGTGCTAATTAGTATGGTAATGATTATTGTGGTCTCTAATCATCATTTGATATTTTGGAAGGATCTTGCTTTTAGGTTGTTACTTGATCCACTGGTAATAGGATAATTTTTATTGATTAAAAATCTACTTTGACGTTATTCTATGGCTATGCTATGTTGATATTATGGGAAAGATAGACTTATAGTATCCTAAGTACTTGTAGTGATTAATTTATTCCTTGATAAGGTTCAACCTCTAAAGTAGCACAAGCAACAAAGGATAGCAAAGTTGAGAGTGTGGAATTTTTTTTTGTACAAAAACATAATGACTAGGTTTGGATGCCTAGTGGAACTGGTTTCTAATCAGGGAGGTTATTTTATCAACAAGGTGATCAAGAAATAGAATGAATATCAGTGGATAATTCACGAGAAGTCTTCAATGTATTATCCTCTAACAAATGGTTAGGCTAAATCAAAAAGATCAAAAGAATGATTTTAGAAAATAGGCTCTTGGTGTCCATCATCTTTGAAAAAGGCTTCCATTGAGAAGGCACAACCTTTACCTCCAATTCTGTTTCATGCCCTTTACAGATATTTTGGTTCTTGTATCATCGTATAGAGACTATACTACCTTGTGCTAAGTGAAAAAGAATGCAGATCAATGCGTACTGCCATTTTGGGCTTTTTTAGAGAGAAAAAGAAAGCAGTCTACTGGTTGGTGTTAGGTAGGGTCACTTGTTGATCATAACGCTCTAAAAATATTTTTCTAACTTAAATTTGCATTGATATCATGTGACATCGATGGCATGTTTTACTTTTTCCCTATTTTTTAAAAACCTGGATGTTCTCATCCTTCAAAGTTGCATTTCTTGATAATAAGGAAGTGCTCTATTACAAAGAAACTCGGTCATTTTCTTTTCTCCTCTCCGACTGATTTGAATATGCTTTATTTGACTATGTACTAAAAAACTTATGGTTGTGTACCTTCTAATATTGTTGTCTATGGCAATAGCTCATAGACTTCAACGTTATGTTGTTTACTACTTTGTCGTTACTTAAGTATGAATTTAGAGTTGTTTTCTTGTGTTGGTTATACATTATGTGCTAGCATGTCATCTGATAGTACCTGGACACAAAAAAGTAAGGTCTACGGGTTTTGAATTGTGAAGCAGCACCACTCGATCACACCCAATGGTGCTGCAAACAATGTCCATGCCATTTCAGCCACTTGTCATCTAATATGTAAAAGTGTAGCGTCTTTTGAACACCACCATTTGCATTTCTTACATAGTGATGTGCACAAGTATTATGACTTGAGTAGAGAAGCAATGCATTGACTAAATCTCATTCTGAATTTTTAAGAATAATTCTTTGCAAAGTCGGTAACTGATACAATGACATTGCTAGGAAACTTGAGCAAACAATCCTTGAATTGTTGGGCTTGCCAGCGGAAGACAAAGTTGTGCTTAATGAAGCTAGTGAGGTGGGCTGAAAATAAGCTAAGAAAAGCCGCACTTTTCATTCATTGCACAATCAAGTCATTTCTCTTCATCTCACTCCCACCTGCATCAACCTGTCCCATTCCAACATCCATGAAAACCTTCACAAAAACACCTCCTTGCTATCCTTTGCTATCTCATTGGGACAAAATGTCAACTTTTGTACACCACATTGGGAGTAGTCCCCCATCAAGAATTTCTTGGCATGGTATTCACTATTTGAAGGCTTTGGGCCACATGATGGATTCCCACATACCAGTGATGTGATGACAAAATACTTGGTTTGCAAAAAACTCTCTTGTATCATCACTTCTGTAACATATGGAGCAAGTGCAAAGGTGACCTTTCCCGTGATGCCCAAACTTGTTGTGCCGCATCTAAGTAAAAGCCTCTTTGAAATAGAGCATCTGCACATGGGATACATGGTAGCAAGTATATTGATGTTTCAACTTCCAAAAAAAGTATGGCTTTGATGCCTCAAAGAATCTAAGAGACACTCCCAGTATAGGGTGAGCCTTCTTGAATCTTTGGTATAACTCAATCTATGGCACCAAAACAAAAATGGTAAAAAAAATCCAACTTGATACAAATGGTAAAATGCCACTCGTGCAATAGTGCCAAAGCTGGCTATAGAGAGTACCAAATAAGGTAATGTAGAACCATCTTTGGTAGCCTACCAAACTTTAAAAATCCATAGTACCAAAATGTCATGTTGGGTAACCAAAATGATTTATTTCTACCTTCTTTGGTACAATATAGAAGTAATACACAAAAATACACAACGAAGTGGGTTCTTCTAAGAGCCTTTGGTACTATGTAACCATTGCTCCATGAAACTATATAGCATTTAAGAGCTGGACACCACTAAAACCAGTCAAAGTTGAGACATTTGGTACTATTAACAACAATTGGCATTTAATGAGAGGTTAGAATTTGGTACTGTCTTCAAGCATTTGTTGCTATTTTGAACTTTTGCAATGTAGGAGAGTACCAAATTGGAAAGTTCAAAGATGCTTGGGTACAATTTATGCAACCTTTGGTACTATAACATACTATTTCCATATTTGGTATTGTCTTTATTGTTTTGGTAGTATGTACAACCATTGGCATGCAAGAGAGTACCAAATTGGGTAGTTCAAAGATTTTTGGGTATTATTCATGCAACCTTTGGTACTATAATAGACTTATTTCATATTTGGTATTGTATTTAGGCTTTTGGTACTATATACAACCATTGGCATGTAGGAGAGTACAAAATTGGGTAGTTCAATGCTGCTTGCATACTATATATGCAACCGTTGATACTATAACATACTATTTCCATATTTGGTATTGCCTTTAGTCTTTTGGTACTATGTACAACCATTGGAATACAGGAGAGTACCAAATTGCATAGTTTTTGGTACTGTCTTTAGTCTTTTGGTACTATGTACAACCATTGGTGTGCAAGAGAGTACCAAATTGGGTAGTTTACAGAGGCTTGGATACTATACAAAGACCTTCGCCTGATCTTCAGTACTATGGAGGACTAATGCTATATAAAAAAATTTAGATTTAACATTGTCTATCTGCTTTTGACTCATAATAGAAGTCCATGTAGAAGAGTAGCCATATAGGTACTTTGCAAATGATTTGGTGATAAACAAGAATGCTTTGGTACTATACAGGGAGTAGGTTTGGTACTCCACAAAGACTTTGGTACTACAAAATTAGGCTTTGGTAAAATAGAGTGAGGCTTTGGTACTCTATAGATTGGCTTTGGTGCCTCTAGGGAAGGAAAAGGTACTATACAAAGGCTTTGGTAAAATAGAGTGAGGCTGTGGTCTCTGTAGATTGGCTTTAGTGCCTCTAGGGATGGAAAAGGTACTATACAAGAGGCTTTGGTACTCTATGGATAGGCTTTGGAATTAGTATACAATAGAACCCAAATTTGGTATTGCACAGGGACTTTGGTTCTATGTTGACAACTTTGGAACTACATAGGAATGCATTGATACTCCTTATAACCTTTGTAAGGTATTGTACACACCCACTGCCGTATAGTAGACTACCAAATTTTGGTACTGTCTTGACCAAGCCATCCTTAAGGATTACCAAACAAATTACAATTGCTAAGAGTTGTTGGTACCTGAGAGTTATCGAGTAGATGCACATGATGTTTGAAGACATGTTCCCTTCCAATTCTCTTTTTGCATATGTCCTTATTGTTAGGTGAAACTCTGATCTTTGATGTCCAAAAGGCTTACACCAAATTTCTTTTTTCATTAATTATAAAGATTCCTCGAGGCAATTGTCTTGCACAAGCACTAAATGGCAACACTTCATCCTCATCTTTATTCTCCAGTCTTGAACTTGCAACAGCTATATTTCTTCGATGAATACCCAGAATACTAGCAATTTTATATTGGTTAACATAGATCACACCTGTACTATTGCTCAAGATCATTGTCAATGTGGTTCTCTTCACCAAAATCTCACTTGCTCAGTGTGGGACCTTAATTTGAGTCACAATGTTGCGCACATCCAATAGAATGGTGTCTTTGACATTGCTAAAATTTGATTTTTGCTCAAAAAATTTTTGGTGGTCCGAGAGTTGCTGGAATATTTCCTTTTGTTCGTTGCTTGATAGTCCTAGTGTTTTCTTGTGCCAACATCGTGCCACCGCTATGCAAATGTTCTTCCTTGTCCTTGCCTTTGGTAATCCAAGAGCAAAAGAAGGATATCTTTCTTTGCTACTTTGTTTGCATTTCTTTGTAGCCCAATAGTTACGAAAAAAAGCCTGATTAGTGAGATATGTCTGAGTGGAAGTGCTAATGGGATGGCTTTGTATCTGTTCATTTGTGCTTGAACCACCTTCTAGCTCGTCAAAGGAGAGCAGTTGTGGATCACCCGAGTAGTAATCTCCTACAGTACTTTCCATTAGCAAGGAGCAAGAGGGAGAGAGAGAGAGAGAGAGAGAGAGAGAGAGAGAGAGAGAGAGAGAGAGAGAGAGAGAGAGAGAGAGAGAGAGAGAGAGAGAGAGAGAGAGAGAGAGAGAGAGAGATGCCAATGGTTATGGAGCTTACTGGACCTTGTTGCTTGCTGGCTATGGCTATCTCCAGCTATGAAGGGGAGAGAGAGAGAGAGAGAGAGAGAGAGAGAGAGAGAGAGAGAGAGAGAGAGAGAGAGAGAGAGAGAGAGAGAGAGAGGGAGATGCCAATGGTTATGGAGCTTACTGGACCTTGCTGCTTGTTGCTGGTGTAATGTACCCAACATTTATCCATATAAGTCATTTCAGTTATTTTGCAAAGGAATTGAGATTATCAATTTCGTGACTCATCATGAGTTTATCAGAGCAATCGGATTGAAAATCGGGTTCAAAATCCATTTATTTATTATCTTTCTTTATGTGGAACAATAGGTTTATGTGGGAACCTAATCTATGTGTGAAGAAAAAGCTTAGAGATAGTATTTTTAGGAAAGAAAGAGAGGTGAGTCAAAATTAAGATACTTCTTTCTTTCTCTCTTTCAAAATAGAATGGAAACTTGTAAGTATAGAGCTTTTTAGAATGGCACATAGGCTTCGCATACCAAAAAAAAATAAAAATATATATATATATACTTAATAGAGCCGCGACGACGCGCGAGCTTTTCCTTCTCCTATTCTTGAAACCTCTTAGTATTCTTAGCACCCCCTAGGGCCTATATAAAGGACCCTTCTCTTCTCACTTTGAACACACATCTACAGAAGCGGAAGCTCTCTTGCAACGACGCGCCGGAGGAAGCCTCTCTCCCTTAACCTTTCACCTTCAAGCCATCTCCATCTCCAATCGTCAACGTGCCATCACCCGATTTGTGGACACACTCTCTCTCTCTCTCTCTCTCTCCAACAACGCGCTTTTCTTTTCTCCATTCTGAAGCTATGGCTCCGAAGTGTTTAACACGAAGTTCTAAGGATTTCCATGCCATTACACCACCAAGGAAGGTGTCTACTCTGAATAGATCTCATGCGGAAGTATCAACCGAAGAAGAAGTCGAAGCCGTCCAACCTCCAGCACACGAGTTAGCCACACGCGCTCCAAATCCGGTAAGACAAATTTATAATTCTGCATTTCTATTCATGTTTGACTTGGGAAGCTAAGCATATTTAACCCCTTAAATTGTCCGAGAAATGTGATTCTATCACATGAAACAAGCATATGTTTTCATAGATTAGTGAAAGGAATGTTTGATAAATTATTATTGTATGTTGAATTGTTATTGCTTAATAAACTGTTATTGTTTGATAAGTGGGTCCTGATTGATTGATATGAAGAATTGGTTGATCATGTTTGATGAATCATTTAATGAGAAAAATTGTTGAAAGAATATATTTTGTTATCGTGGGTAGCGAGATGATTCCACGGGTAGCGGAGATTAAGCTGAGGTTATCGGCTCTCTTTTGTTCCTCGTGGTTAGCGGGATGCCTCGCGGGTAGCGGGATGCTTGGCGGTTAGCAAGATGCCTCGCGGGTAGCGGGATGCCTCGCGGTTAGCGAGATGAGAAGGTTGCGCAATTCGCGGTTAGCGAATAAATCCTTTGCAAAGGCTCTGTTGGTTAGACAGAGAAAGTCCGCGGGTAGCGGCAAAATCATGAGAAATTGGAAAAGTTGTTTTTGTTGAATAATAGGGTTGCCTTCATTAGCATTGTTTGAATTGTTTGGTATTGTTTGAAGGGCTATACAAAAGAACCTTTGTTTGGAATTAATTAAGGAACACTGTTTGTATATGTAAAACAGTGTGGAAAAAAGTGTGCGTGTGGGGTGGAAAGTGGGGACTGGCTCAGGTTTCCAGTCAAGGATGGGTGGACTCGATTAGTCGAGTATTTTTCACTTTGTCTCAGTTAGTTAGATATTTATCCCATGTCATATTTGGATTTAAGGATGGCGGCCGTGCCTCTTAAACGCGGGGAAAAAGGCGTTGTTTTTGGATCCTTAATATGTGAAAGGGATTTTCTTCTCTTATAATGTAAGATCTAAAGTCCATAGAATCTTTAACCTCATCGACCTGGCTTGTGGCGTAGGGTCTTGCAACTACGAACACAATAGGTGGAAGTCTTCTTCTCTTTTGTTGCTCGTATCCTTGCTTCGCATTATCGGAGTAGGGTGTCATCAACGGATTTAGAGGATAAAGAAGGCTATCTTCCAAGTCGCCCCGATCTTTTAGGATGGGGACCTTACAGCTGGCTATGGCTATCTCCAACTATGAGAGAGAGAGAGAGAGAGAGAGAGAGAGAGAGAGAGAGAGAGAGAGAGAGAGAGAGAGAGAGAGAGAGAGGTGTTGGAACCATAACCCCATCCCACCATCACCCCCCACCTCTTCTCGGGAGTGGCCTATTTCAAAAGTTAGAAACACTTGTACAAACAAAGAAATATATGGTCCCTCCCCAATTCCCCCCATGCTCCCTAGAGAACCACTATATAGGCTCATCAGATGAATGAATCCACTTAGAAAAATCAAAAGCTTGATTAAACTTGTTGATAAATGTATTTAGGTTTCTAAGAAAATTTTGTGAGTGCGAGTTATTAACCGTTCCATGTAAGGGGTTGCCTATGCATGTAGGGGTGCTACTACCAAGGGAGAGTATCATACGATGTTGTGAGTTGGACGAGTGGTTCACATATGTTTTATGGTTTTTTTGGTGAGTTGATTTGAAGTGTTTGATGTCCATAAAATTGTATGGGGGAGTCATACTGAACCATACAGGCAAATATGAATAAGATGGCTTTCTTTTTGTAATATTGTTTGTTGCATGAGTCTCATATGGGCAAACTGATGTGATAATATGTTAGTCTATATTATGGGGTTCAACTTGATGCATTGGTTTGAGGTCAAATACTTCCATTTGTGTGCTATGCATGCATCCAAAAATGATAAAAAGTTGATTTTTGCATATATGTGAAGTTATGGTATATGGAGATCAAAGTGACGGGACTATTTTGCAACATGGTTGTTAAGTTGATGGGATGATGTTATGTGATGTATAGAACCACATGAATGGATGTGGACACCTCATGTGCATGCACATATTGTTGTTCACACTTTCAAGGTCAAAACTGGTTCTGCATGTTAAGGGGGTGAGGTGTGGTCATAGTGCATCATTTATGCATGGTTAGAGATTGTCAAAATTGAATTTTGAATTCATGTTTGAACGTTGATTAGATTTCTTTTATGCATAAAAAATTTCATTTCTTAAGGGCCATGTGTGTGAGCTCACTTTGATTGCAATGGATATGTCAAACTCCGAGTGTGGGAGTCGGCCTGGGAGTCGGCTCAGTATGGAATATGGTTTATGGTCAAAGGACTGAGATCTCTCACAGATTATGGTTGTGATTTTGATTGTGGAAGCTGGTGTGGCTCTTGGATCTTTTGCAGAGATATAGTTGTGCTTCCAAAATGCTACCAAAACAAAAGGGCCGATGACATGGGGCTTTGTTGGATCAAGGGTGTTGCCTAGGTATTCTTCCTGGTTAGGCTCATCTACACGGTTAGTGCGTCGGGGGTTGAATGACCTACATGGCTAACACATCGGAGATCTTGCATTGGCTTTGCTTAAACACTCAATGCTGGGCATCAAAGAGGCATGGCGCCTAAAGTGGTATGATTGGTGTTGATACCTTACCACCTGCTAGTATTTGGGATCCTTTTAGAGCTCAGGTTCATGGAGTGAGGCAAAGCGCCCTCAACCTATGTATGGCAGGTATATTGGAGGTGTTCTAGGTCGTTCCCTGCAAAGTGGATGGGCGGACCGATCGATCCCTACACTGCGTCCAGTGTTATGCTATTCATTATTATTTTAATGTTATGGTATACTCATGTTTTATTATTTCATTAATTCATGGTTTCTTATTTTATATAGATGGAGCATTTAAAGATTCTTTTTTTTTTCTTTCTTGTGTATGCACTCTATTTCACCCTCCGCCATTCTCTCTCTCTCTCTCTCTCTCTCTCTCTCTCTCTCTCTCTCTCTCTCTCTCTCTCTCTCTCTCTCTCTCTCTCTCTCTCTCTCTCTCTCTCTCTCTCTCTCTCAGATTGATGCGCAGAATGCAAGAGTTAGGGGTCCCCAAAGAGATGTTTGGGGGATCATGGCCTTATATGGGTCAGTAACTGGTTATGTACGTACTCCAGAAGGGGATTCCGACATTGTTCATTCCACCGTTGGAGTAAAGAAAGGATGCCCATTGTCCCCTACTTTATTTGGTATGTATATAGATGAGGTATCAGATTACATTGATAGAGAGGGTCACATAGGTGCTCAACTTACAGGGTCATGTATCCCTTTGTTGTTGTATGCATATGATATTGTATTGATAGCAGAATCACCAAATGGAATGCAGAGGCAGTTAGATGCGTTACATAAATTCGCGGAGGACAGTGGACTGTCGGTAAATTTGGGTAAAACCAAAGTTATGGTGTTTAACACCACACCGCAGTGGGTTAGGAGATCGGCACCTACATTTGCATATGGCCAGGATACAGTAGAGTACACATATGCATACACATACCTTGGTGTGGTATTTACAGGACCGAAGTTTACTCTTAAGAAAGCAGCGAATGCTAGATTGTCCAGAGCCTCTGCGGCCTTGGGAGGGTTGGAGAGGATGTGTTCACAAGTGCAGTTTCAGGAAACATGAACAAAACTTTGGCTCTTTGATACTGTGGTGGCTTCGGCTATGCTTTATGGGGTCCACATTTGGGGACCATCTGTGGATCATGATAATTGGAAGTCAATGGAGAGACCTTTGGTATCTATGATTTCCCGAATGATTAGAGCCAAGGCCTCCGTACCACACGCGATTACTCGAGCGAAACTAGCTGCCCCTGCGATAGAAATTGAAGCTCTTACCAGATCAGTGTCCTTTATACATGGTTATGGGATACAAATAATTGCAGATATACTAGATTTGGCCCTCGAATCCTCTTAACAATTAGCAATGAAAGGAGATACATCATGCTGGTATGCGCAACTGTCCTCGTGGTTTCAGAGACATGGGTTCAGTATGGAAAGATTACCCCCCTTCCAATGCTCTCTTGAGGCTCCATCACTGGCAATCACACGAACGGAGATTAATAAAATCATCCGCCAGGATCTTATACAGTTGGACACTAAGAGGACATGGGTAGACCCTACACAAGAATTGGGCACGAAGATGACCGACTACAAAGAAAACTTCCTACAGCTATCTTAAGATGCTTTTGTGATTCGCCCGAGCTACATGGATACCCACCTGTCTCATGGTTTGAGATGTGCTATTGGTCAGATTCGTACATCCTCACACTAGCTGGAAATTGAATTTGGCAGATTTAGGGGAATCCCACCTGAGAGCATAATTTGCAAGTTATGCAGAATGGAGCCGGAGACAGAATTACACTACATATGTCATTGCACCGTATACTATGAGATACGTGGGCATTTCCATTGCCTATTTAAAGAAGGCTTTGGACCTCTAGATAGAGTCATGCAATACCAAGATCAAAGGTGCTTAGGCCTGTACCTAGTGGAACTACATTGGCACATGGATAATCTAATGAGAAGACAAAGAGCACTATAGCCTCAGAGGCAGATCACAGATTTCATCGGATCGAGAGAAGCAGGAATGGAAGGAGAAGCAAGAGGCCAGCAATGAGCACAAAGGAGTACCCACATTCATACCAAAGGCACCCTCATTGACAGGGCGATTGAGCTTAGGAAATCGAGACGACCACGATCTAGATGCAGAAGCACACTTCACCGAAGGAGACTACAACAAAGGATTAGAAGCATTCTAGCCAGACACCCAGAATGCTCCTAAGAAGTTTATCTAATACTTTGTATTTAGTTTTTCGCATTTATTTTCACACTTTCACACTTTTCAGACATTGTAACAGATTCACCACTTTTGTATCGTTTGGTCTCATAGGTCACTCTGGCCTTTTGAAGACGTTAATATAACATTTCATTTCATTTCTCTCTCTCTCTCTCTCTCTATCTATCTATCTATCTATCTATCTATATATATCTATATATATATATATATATATATATATATATATATATTTTTACCGCAATGCGATGTAAACTTATATTCACCCTTCATCTTGAGTACGCTTTCATTCATATCACCCATTCAGAGGTAGCACTAGTCGTTGGATGTAGTTCGGCTCATGGCCTAGGCTCATGGCCTAATCTCCATGATAGGTCGGGCACTGAGAACTCCTTCCCTATGCAAATGGTTTCGCAACTCTGATGTATATATAGAAATTTTATAAAAGTGTGAATTGTTTATTTTTGGCATAGACCCTTGGGGAGGGGTATCTCTCATAGCAACTACACCATGTGTAGTGCTTTCTCTTTACCTTGGGCAATAGATTTCCCTTTGGGACAATCCTTTTTTATGTGTTCATTCCCTAAACAATTAAAACATAGATTTTCCTTCTCTGCTTTCTCAAACTCTTTACTAGATAAATGTCCCCTAAGCCCCTTGGGATTCTTGGACAGATTTTCTCTTATTATGCCCATGAGACGTGCATGCATTTGCATGTGAAGTCAGACATGTGTGTGGTGTGCAATGCTTTTTCATCGAGATCATCATGTATATGCACCTACACTATAACTTCCTCAAGCATCTTGGGGACTTCTATTTTAACGTGCTTCTTAAGATTTGGTGCTAATCTACGAATGAACCCATTCACTTGTTGGAGGGTTTCTAGACCCTCCAGCTTGAGAATCACATCACGATAGTGTGAGATATACTCTAATAGTGTCTTATATTGATGCATAAATCACTTTTCACATGCAAACCAATTTTGATCCGCTTCATTTGTGGGTAGAAATTCTTTTTTGAACATGTCCTTGAAGGCTACCCTTGTTTGCGATATGATTCCCTTCTCCTTGAGCGACATCCACCATCTATAGGCCTACCCTCTAGTGTTAGACTTGTTTGTAGTGCTTTAACTGCATCTCAAGTGTGTCTAAGATAGTGATACCATCCCATTTGCTCACGAATATATTCACAGTATTCTTGTTGTGCTCCTTTTTTTCTCCTCTAAAAATTGATCGCTTGGTATTCTTTTGCAAGTCATCCACCTCTTTTTGAGAGAGAAGGTGCAACCCCTCTAGATTGGAGCCTTGCTCCTACAAACCCGGGGTGTTCACTCCAGGAACAGGGGCCAAAAAGACGCTATTTTGCTCATTAACTGGGACCCGACTGTTGCATGAATTGCACAAACATATCAGACATTTTGGTCACATTTACATTCAACTGTACAAAATTGGATTTTGAAATAGACATGTGTTAGCACATAGCTAACATCGCGAGCCTATACACTTAGCCTATGATGTATTTGTTCACGTTTTTGATCATTTTGGACATCCATAGCCCTAATCTATTTTAATTATTTTATAGCTATTATGTGATTATGAGCCAGACAGAGTGGGGATACACGCTTCTAGATTGTATCAAGGAAATCCTAAGGTGCTGTGAGTTAGAATGTTTTCTCATTTTTGAACCATGAACCTTTGGCTAAGGTATAAAAGCCATTTTTTGTAAAATCTAAAAGAGACTTTTTGAATAATAAGCGTACAACTAACTTAAGAGAACTTTATACTCTCCTTCTTCTTTATAACTCCCTCGTGAAGGGTCCATTTGAAGTGACATGGGCTTCACTGCGTTCATAGGTGAAAGCTCTTCGCAACATTGTGCCTTTCTTGTGGTAAAATTGTGTTCTTTTTGTTACTTACCTACTCGTTAATATACTCATAACTCTTGATTTACATAACAAAACTGCATTTTATGCATTGGAGGGGTGTAGTGGCATTATTGCTAAGCTCTAGGATGTATTGGGGGTCAAAAACGGTTAGGACAAATCTGCCTGTAGATAATAAGTGCAATTTTGGAAAGTGGTCAAAAGGGGGATTTAAGGATTCAAGCATGTTTCTTTAAATGTTTTTAACCCATCCTATAAGTTTCCACTCGTTTAGATTTTGTTTGCTTGGTGAACTCATGAGATTTGTCTGCGGTATTGTAGATAGCTTTTGCTACCTGACATGCAATAGAGTGTAAATTTGCAGGAGACAAGGATTGAGCATATTTTTCAAGAAATTGACAACCTCTCGTAGCCTCCATGCACTAGTCCAGTCGACTCCGTCAGTCGACTCCGTCCCACAATATGACATTTATGTTCATGGTTCTCACTCTCATTACAATAAGATAGTGAGGCTTGGTATTTGGAGAGCCCCACATTTTGGTGCTGTTGCCGGGGGACGAGATGACCTAAACTAGGGAAAACCTCAACGCTCTGTAATTTTGTCCAAAAAATTTCTATGGATTTTCTAGGAGTACCAAAACAAACTTTTAGAAACCACACGCTTGACGTGTGTCTACTTCAACTGTCTACATAGCCTCCACGCACTTTTCAAGCTAAAATCAAAGAAAAAACAAGTGTTGGTGGACACTATCCACTATCTTTTGGCTTATCTGATTAGGTGTAGGGTACGTAGGAATCGAGAAAGGTTTTTGATTTATCTCACCCTCTGATTTGACATCACTAAATTTGCTTGCATAAAATTTCAGAGTTTTCAAGTACGGGACTCATAAGGCAAGTTAAAAGCTTCAAAATAGCATTTCTACTTATATACACACACACCTAGGGGCTTGATTTGGCGTTTGGCCCCATATACCTGTAGATTCATGCCGTATAAGGGAATATGTCCCTGGGTTAGTCTAGAAAATTTTGCAATCAAACAACAACCCTTAAAATAGTAAAACGTTGTTTTGTGTTGATCCTCCATTGCAATTGCTAGTTGGTTGTATCCTGAAAACCCATCTAGAAAAGAATAAGCTAGTTTCCCGGCCACCCTCTCTAGTACATGTTCCGTGATTGGCAAGGGATAATTATCCCTTATGGTGGATGCATTTACCTTTTTGAGATTTACACACACTCGCAGTTTTCCGTTCTTCTTGGGGACTACCACAATGGGTGACACCCAATCTGTATGCTCGATTTCATAGATGAATTCAGCATCCATTAGCTTGTCAATCTCTTCTTTCATTCGTTTAGCAAATGTGTCATTATATGTATAAGGACGCTGTTTGCTAGGTTTTGTATCTGATTTCAAAGGAATTGTATGTTGGCATATTGATGGATCAACTCCTTTGGACCATGCAAACACATATTTATACTTCTTGAGAAGTTGTGTTAACCATTCTTCTTCTTCAGGCTCTAAATCGGTTGCTATATAAAACGGCTGAGGCTTTTCACCTGGTTCAGCGAGGTCTATCCTTTTCGCATTTTTCGGCCCATCATAAGATTCCTGGTTTGTTCTTTCTCTGAGTGGTGGTGTCATTATGATTTTTCTGTCCTGGATGGTAAATTTCCGATAGTGTGATGGTACATTCATGTTTCCTTTTTCTAACTTCCCCTTACCATCACTATCTTCCTCAGTAGTCCATTCCTCTCGTAAAGACCATTTCAGTTCTTGGTATTTCTGTTTACGCTCCAGTTTGGTCCACTCTTGGTCTTTCGTTGTTTCTTTTTTTTATTTTTGAGATTTTTATGATTTTGTTTCGGTTTTAGCTTTTTGTACTTGTTTTATTTCCTCTCGCGTTCTTTCCCTTTGAAATTTTGAGAATCTTCTTGATATTTGATCTTTTACACAATCCTCTGCTTTGACAAGCATTAGATAGCGTTTCTTGCTCGTTTTCTCCTATAGCGTTCTTGACGTCTAGGGTGTTGATTAGCAAAATCATAAAACTTGATATTCTCTGTTTTCTCCCCACGCTTACTTGAGTTGTCTGAACACTCATTATCTGCATCGTTATTTACCTCCAGGTGCTCAGAGGAGTTGTAAAACTCTTCTTGTTCTGGTGGTTCTACAAACTCATCTTCCCCTGGTATAAGGCTTACCATGTAATAGGGTAGCACATCATAGCCTTCTTTATTGCAAAATTTTGTTGTTGGACTATCTGTAATGGTACAGACATCCAATGTTTCTAGTATGTGTTCCCATTCCAGAGGTTCTAAGGCATCTTCAAGAAAAGGTTCCGAAATATACTCCTTGTCCTCAATCGCTATTTCTAAGACGCATCGCTCTCTTTTTAAGCTCCCACAGTGTGAAGCTTTGCACATCCATAGCTCTTTTTGTTGCCCTAACCATGCTGGGAGTTCCGATCCTGCGCGACTATAGCTGAATCAAACTCTTCCACTGGTGTCTGGTTCACATCTTTTGTAACTATGGTCTTTCAAGTGTATTTTGGTTGTTGTCTCACCATGTCCGAGGTATATGTGGTCGTAACCCCAATCCTGGACCATCTTTAATTGTCTCATGAATGGTCTTCCCAAGAGTATCTCATAATTTTTCTTTTTGTCGAAATCGACTATTGCAAATGTATGCTAATACTCGAGGTGACAATCACTTTTTCTAAGAGTCCTAGAGGCTTCTCCATGAACCCATATGCCAATTTCAATTTCATTATGGTAGCTCTCAAAGCTGGTTTTCCCCATTTTTTCTAGATTTCCTTGGTGGCTATAGCAACTCCTGCTCCACTGTCAAGAATAGCTTTGGAAACTACTCCTTGGAATTCTACTGGTAGTGTGGTGTTTCCATCTTCTCCCTCACAATACTCTCCAATCTTGTTTAATGGTACTGGCCTAGTGTTTGGTTGAGGCCTGTCCACTGATCCCTTCCTGAAGCTTAGAGGTGGGGTCTTTCACTCCAAATTTTTCTAGGCATTTGCCTACTGTGGTCCACATGTTTGGTCATAACCTTAGGAGTTCGGCTAATTGATTGTGCATGCCACCAGGGTGGACAATAACTCAATCAACCCTTGTGAATCTATCACTTTGTTAGAAGAAAGTCTTTGAGATGGGATTGATCTCACCTCCGACTTGGCTTCATACTCTCCTAGGTAAGAGGGTAGAGTTTTCAACGAGTCTGGTTGGCTGTGCCCCGAACTAATTGATCCCTGGTCTCCCCCTTGTGAATGTATATCAAAGTTCATTTGTGATCTTGCCTCAAATTCTTCAATAGAAGGTAAGATCTCGTTTTTCTCTTTTCTCGTGCTGTTCATGTGGTAACTTACCCTTTTAGCTTCGTTGCCATCACGGATTTGCTTCCACAGATCATCTAGACCGTTACAATCCTTACCCATTTCTGCCAGTGTTTTAGGCTGGAACCCGTCACTTGCCTCATCTGTAGTATTTGTCACTATGATCGGCTCTCCCCTAGGTTCATGAGCATTCGTGAGTCTTTCCTTCATTTCTACTTGTTCCTCTAAGGTTGATTTGATAGGGGTTGGAGCTGGTACTTCATGCCAATTTGTAGGTTTACCAAGCGGGTTTTCTATCAAAGATTGAGCTGTTTCAATCATCTTTCGACACATTTCCAACCTCTGTTTTTCTATTTCGGCATATGGATAAGTCATCCATCTTTGCTCTTGGGTTTGGTTCTTTTTTAGTCTGGCTTCGTAAGCTTTTAGAAGTGCATCTAGCTGCTCATTTACCTTGTCTGCCAATACTAATCCTCCTGATCCTGCACTTTTGGGTTCTGCTATTTCCTTGGGTGCTATGGTTGCCGTAGTGTGTGAGCTTAGGCTAGCTAGATCCTCTAACCGCTCTAATCTATCCTTTGTGTGTTTTACTCCTTGGATAGAGCCGTTTGCTCTCGTTCTTTCCTGGCTTTCATATGTGTCTTTCTAGCTTTCCAAGTGCTTCTCTGATTTTTTGTTTCTGAACTTGGGGCATCGGTTTTTGGCTCTTCAATTATGGGTTCGTTCGTCATTCTTTGAGCTTGGGCTCGTGTCATGCCTGAATAGGTATTATTGTTTCGTTTTCTGACCCTCCACTGGAAGGAACTGCTTCCAGTATGTTCAAGGTAGTTTTTTCTCCTTTGCTCGGGTTCTTAGGGCAATCAGGAATCAAATGAGTAACTCCACACTCGGTGCAATATGCGTTGACTCTAATGATTTCATCATGAGGATAGTCTCTTAGCCAATGGTCTCCACCACACTTGTAGCAGGGTCCCTTGGGTTGGTGAGGTGCTCCTTGAGCTCCTCTTTGTTGGTATGCATGTCTCTGTCCGCCCATGCCTCCGTTGGCTATGAACAACAATATTCGTTCATCCAAGCTATATCTTCCTTGTCCTGCTGCGTGTGCAGTGGTTGGTGGTCCTGTATTTCCTATCATGCTCCATGGTTCTGTGTTGAGGGTTCTTCCGGTGGGATTTTCCACATATCCATTGGGATCTTCATAATATCATGCATAGGCACCAAATACTTTTTTTTTAATTCGGTTATGGTTGGTGTGTATCTTATGCCGACTGGTCATAATCCTGGTAGGGGTGGTTGTTTCCCCAATACTGGTTGTGGTCTTTCTACACCTACAGGTTCTGGTAGGTTGCCTGCTTGATACCTAGGCATCGGTGGAACTTGAGGAGAAGCTACCTGAGCTTGGGGAGTGTAAGGTCTCTCTCTCACATATCCCTTGTTATAGTAACATTCCTCCGTCCCATGGTTTGTCCATTTTTGTTTAATAGCACACCACTTGGGCTGTTTATCCTGGGATTTGGCATACAAGTTAATCTTTTTTAGCACTTCCTTTACAAGCTACTCCTGGTTTACAGCTACTTCACCTTTCGGTGTTGTCTTAGAATACTTGCTTCCACTTTGTTGTGAGGATGAATCGTCGTCAAGATCCTTGAACTCACCCTCTTTGTAGACCGCACAATTGTCCACAAGGTAAAGATCCTCTTTAGTTAACTCATTCAAAGTCGTGCTCCTCTTCATACGTAAGTCCTTCTGGAGATCTGCATTCCTTAGTCCTTGGATAAATATAAGCATAAGTCTGGACTGAGTTGGCAATTCTTCCACAGGGTAGAACTTAACATATCTTTTTAGTCGTAGGGCTGCCTTTCGCACAGATTCCCCGTCTTTCTATTTGAATTTATGGATTTGTGAGACTGTATTATGAGCTATTCCCATTTGTGAGAATTCCTCGATAAACTCGTCAAACACCTCCTCCATAGACTCAAAGTCTCTACGCTCCACAAAGTCGAATCAAGTAGCAGCGTCATCCTCTAGGGTTAGTCCAAACCTTGCAAATTGGGTAGGGAAATCTAACACCTCTTCCGCTCTAATTACACGCACAAAGACAGCTACATGATCTCTCGGATCTATGTTTCCCGTGTATTTCTTGTTTACCCATTTTTGCACTTGAGAAGGCCTAATTTTACGATGGTCTACAAATCTCATCATTGGATCTCCACGTCCTAGTCGATATACCTCCTCTGGTCTTCTGTAGTAGGCTGGTTCCTCTCCCAATGGTGCTCCTAAGCTGTAATTTCTAACAGTTCTTTCCAGAGATGGTTCATCTCTCCGAACTCGTTCTATGGGTGGTCTTCCAGGCTCTGTTGACCCTTGAGTTTTTGGCTTATTCTCTCCTTGAGTGGTGGTTCTTATAAATCCCTTAGCCCTCGTGCGGCTTGATAACCATCTCAGTTTCGGTCTTGTTCCAATGTTGCACTCTGTCGAAGCCATGCTTGCAATGATGGCTGAGTTGCTGGTTGGTTTTGGTTGTTGAATGTCTGCGGTCGGCGGGTGGAATGTGAGGTCGCATCATACTCCTCTAAAAATGGATTTGTCGACTTGCTAGGGGTGTAGGTGGCTCTTGGCACTTCATCGGGGGCATATGTTGATGCTCCTGGAACTGTTGCCTTTTCTACCTCCTCTGGGAGAATATGTTGGTATTCTCGCCCGTACCTATCAACAAAAACTATATCCTTCCCCCTAGCAATTTCATAAGAGAATAAGTAAAGAACCTTGTCTTTCCTTAACTCGTTTGGATAGGGTTCTTTGCAGCAAAAGTAAGAGACTATTCCCTTGCTCTCATGCTTGTAGATTCCCACATTCTCATTATAAGTTGAAACCTTGGTTGTTTTCTTATCATACATAAAAATTGTTCCAGGTCAATCAATGTTTGGAGGCGGTTCTTGAGTTTCTGAAACCATTTTTCCCTTCGCCATGTTATCTCCATATCTGTTGTAATCCTCAGGGTTACTAACTATCAGATAGTGGTTCCCCTTTTCGTCTCGGAATCTATCTCCATCATCATAGACTCGAATTATCTCCAATCTATGAGCCAGTCTTTCTTCAATACAAATACACTTGCATCCTCGATAGTCAGAATAAACTAGGGCTCCCCTTGAGTTTGTTCCTTCTAAGAAGATCACAGTGAACTGTTGAGCCAGCAGAGGATCACACCCACATTTTTGCTCACACTCATCATTTTGTAACCATTGATTGTAATAAATGTCTTTCCGACATTAATTTTGATTTGAGCCATTCATTAAGTAACGGGACTCAATTGAGTTTCCAGCTTGTAATTCCGAAGTAATTTCACTTGCTGATGTAATTAGTTAGAGATGTTCTCACCTCCAAGGCTGAGGTATATAAGCCAAAGTTTTTGTAACCTATGGGGATTCAGATTATTAATCAAAGTGAGTTTTTGAGCGCCGTGACTGTGTCTGAGAGAGAGTGTGAGAGAGAGAGAGTCTTATCTACTTGCTACGCGAGCTACGGAGCTGCCATTGGAGAAGCGACACCGCCATTGTGTTAGCAACGGCGAGAGCCACGCACAGATACCAAGAGTGCGCGCTATCGGCTTCTATGTGTGGTAAGTTCCTACGAGCTTCGGTGTGAGTTTTCTTCCAACTCGTGTGTCAGAATGGAGTGTGCAACATATCTATAGAACCACAACGAGTAGAGCTACACATTGGTACCATCGGGGTCAAGTTTCGATCACCTGTATTTTTCAGCCTGTCTTCATACGCATTTGCCGCACGGAGTGGTCATAGGTTGATTTTGCAGTTCAAGTCTTTAGGGTGTTGTTCTTACCTAGTGTATAGACTTCCCCTTGAGTTTGAGATCGATTCAATGATTCTAGATCCTGTTTCGTATAGCATTCGTTCGTAGTAAGGATTTCAGTCACTTGCGTATTTTAGAACTTAGATTTGATTTCCTTAGTAGTGATTGTCATTAGAAGGTCGAGTAGGTGATTTGACACCCACCTAGTTGTTTCCATGCGCCTGCGGGTCAAGCTCCGTCCTCGTCTGACAAATTCTGTTGTTGGTTGAGTTCTCGCTATTTAGCTTCCTCTAGCGGCGTAACCGCCTTAACATTTGGCGCCGCTGCCGGGGACGAGAGCCCTAATTAGGTGACCTTAGACTAATCCTACGAGGTGAGTCGTATAAACTACTTTGTATACTTTAGTTAGAAAAGATCTAGGAGTGGTGGACTCCGAAGATCTCGAGAGATACTAGGAAGTGGGGTATTCCTGGGTCTTCCGTGTTGACAGTATTTTTAGATTAGCTTAGATTTGTTTGTTGTTTTGTTGGTGTTGAGTAGTTGTTGATAGAAGAAGAATTTGCTAGTCCGTGAGTGGCAGTGGATCTCTTTAAAATCACAATTACCAAACCCATTTTATGATTAGGAATAACTTAGGTAGGACTTCATTTGATCCTGATCTGGAGCTAGTAATCATTGGAGTATTTGCTTGATATGGTTGATTGCATGTTAGATCACTAAACCGTTGAGTTAGTAGTGAAACTTGCAATAAACAAAAGCCAGAGAAATTTTCTGTGTATCTGGGAGTTGCTGAGCATTTGAGAAAGCTTTAGGAAGGATTCTGTGCAAAAAAACTGGAAATCTGCAACTTTAGACATCATACGCGTATGATGTCTAAATGACCAAACAGAGACCAAAACAGAAATTTTGACTTTACCAGAGTGTTCAAAAGGGGAGTTATACCCTAATTTCAACTTAAAACAAGAGCATTAACACTCAAAGAAACCCAAAAAGACAAGTCGGAGTCCAAGAAACGCAAAGAATAGGAAATTTTGGATTCAGATCTTGTTTTTACATTCAAACCTGACAAAAACACTTGAAACTCAATTATAAACATTGGAGAAGGCTTAAAACCAAAAATAGTCAAAATCTGGGACAAAAGACATCATACGCGTATAATGTCTTTTAGTACATTCACTGCTTAATTTTGATATCTGACCTGACAAGATTGTTACAAACACTGTAGAAAGCATAAATATCAAGTCTTGACCCAAATTGAGGAAAAAGACATCATACGCGTATGATGTCTTTTACCTAATTTTGGACATATTTTGATACTTTGCGAACACAGATCCATTGTAATAGCTGTCTAAAGGTTATATTTCAAGTTTCATCCCATTTGGATCATAATTGACCCAAAACAAGTCAAAAGCGGAAACTTGCCAAGAAAAGCCTAAATTAGCCATAACTTGCTCAAACAGAGTTCAAACTGAATTTTGTGAGTGGAAAGAGCATAAGGGGGCTACTGAGAGTGAGCATAACCAAAATAGTCTAAATCTGTGAAAAAAGACATCATATGCGTATAATGTCTTTTTCAGCATAACTGCAACAAAATTCTCACTTGATGAAACAGAAGTTGTCCAACTGACAAGATTAAACAATTGACCAAGTATCAATCAGTTTGGATCAATTCTGACCACAAAAACTTGGAAAACAAATTGCCGGAGAAGTTAAAGTCCTTTAGGGAATTGATGAATTTGAGATTGGGCAAGAATCTCCAGAATAACCAACCAAAACAAGGGGAACAAGCAAGTGTCATATCAACCGAGGGAAGTGTAAACCAAAGTTGGGTGCAACCATTAGAGCCGATCTTTGAAGGAAGTGTTTCTGATACTTCTTCGGAGAGATCTTACGAGATTTTCACCGAACACTTGGAACACTTGAACCTGAACAACAGAGAAAATATGGCAGCAGGATCATCAAACCCTTCCGCCACAATGAAGCTATTGTTCATAAAATACCAGTACGACAATGAGCAAGGTGCCAAGATCTACAAAGATGGAATGGACCGCTATTGTGTAAAGATAGAAGAGAGACCTAGTGAGTTCAAGGACTTAGTGCCTGTGAGCTATAGCGGAGATAGATATCTAGATGACGAGGGTACCATGTACTTGGTAGTCCTAAACCCTAACATTGTGGACAAGTGGGGATTGATGGGCACCAAAGCCAAAGTAGATGAAGAACTCGAGGAGAAAGCACCAATAATGAACTTCCCTGATGCGAGGTTAAGAAGAGAGAATGAAACTACAAGGATCAACACTGATAACATCTATGTGGGGCTATACAAATATAATAATGGGGAGCAAGATCTCTATTATAGATGTGAAGAACCCTACACCGGAGAGTTGACAGACCAAAAAAGACTTTATGTCTTTACCTACACAGAGGGATCGGAAGTGAAAATTGCTGCTTACGACAAGTATGGGAGGCAATACTCAACAATGGGCAAGAAAGAATTAGAAGGATATACATACTTTGGGGGACCACTACATCAGTATTATGTTACTTCTAGCTCACAAAGACCAGCACCAACAAATGGAGGGCAAAACCCAATGACGACAGGAGGACAAAGAACTCAGGCTGCTGACTCTTTCAGTCAACCTCAGTACTCGAAGCCCGGACCAATGGGATCATTACATTCCAGAGAGTCAATGGATACGAATCGAGGTAGTGCAGTTCCAATCCCCACATATACCACTCCAGGTCCAAGGTTCGAAGCGGAACCATCACATTTACCTCCTAGTAGTAGATTCAGGGCAGGGGAACCGACAAGGGTAACCCATGAAGTCCATGATGCTAGAGAAAGCTTTAGCGGGACACAGGAGCAATGAGATTGGTAGCAGACCATAGACGTATGAGACCATCTCAAGTAGCCAAGTGTATGCCAAAGAAGTATGGTGGTTCAGGAGATCCGTATGCACATGTGTCACTCTTTAAGCAAGTCTTAAGAGCTGAGCAGATAACAGATTTCCATACACAATACGAGGGATTTGGTCTTACTCTAGAAGGTACGTCATTGACATGGTTTCAACCACTGAACATAGGGGGATTCCATGACATTGACCATTTGCTAAGAGAGTTTGCTGAGGAATTCTCAAAACGAGGGATTAAGCACAATACGGTCTCACAAATATATGCTTTTAAACAGAGAGAACACGAAAAAGTGAAGGAAGCTTCACTTCGCTTCAAACAATACATTGAGAGATGTCCAGTACGTGAACGACCACAAGATGACAGACTATCTGTTCTCTTTATTGAGGGACTGAGAAACGACACTCTCAAGAAGGACTTGCACTTGAAAGCTTGTACAAGTTTCGAGCAAGTAACTAGAGAGGAATTGTACTTAGTGGATAACTGTACGGTTTATGGAGAGGTGTCAGCGGATACAGATTTTGCATCCAGTAGCTCCTCCTCCGTAGCGAGCGAGACTACCACTAAAAAGAATGTTCAAACAACAACCATGCCAAATGTAGAGCAAATGATAGAAGATGCTCTAAAAAGGATGGCACCATACCAAAAACCATTGCCAAAAACACTGAAATGGTGTGCTATTGAACAAAAATGGACAAACCATCCAACAGAGGAGTGCTATTACAACAAAGGGTATGTAAGGGAGCGTCAGTATGCACCTCCTGCTCAATTAGCACCACCTCAAGTACATCCAATACCTTGATACCCAACGGGAAATGTACCAGGACCTATGGGGATAGAAAGGCTGCAACGGGTATTGGGACAACAACCACCTTTACCAGGAGCAAGACCAGTAGGCACTAGATATGCACCAACCTTAGAGAATCAGGAAGAACAAGCCTTAGTGCCTGTTCAAGCCTATTATGAAGAATCTGGTGCACACATGTCTCCAACTGTGTATTACCCACCAGAAGAACCCAAACAACCAGAACCATGGGGCATGATTGGGAATGTTGGAATACCAACGGTTACAAGTGCTTCTGATGAAGAGAGATACAATTTGGACGCAAGAACATTGATGTTCATAGCTCATGGAGGGTTAATAGGACAAAGACCATCCTATCCACAAAGGACGAATCAAATGGGACCAAGACCAGCACTAGGACCCTGTTACAAGTGTGGAGGTGACCATCTGATGAATGTTTGTCCACATACGGAAATCATTAGAATTAACACTTATTGCACTGAGTGTGGGGTTACTCACTTCATTGAGGATTGTTCAAAGAATCCAAACAAAGTGCAAAAGACGACATTGAATATGCTAGAAACTATTCCTACCAGCAGTGGGTCTGAAAATGAAACTCTGATACCAACGCAAGTTGTTACTAGAGCTCAAGCTAAGAAAACCACTAGAGAACCTGAGAATGGAAAGTTAGCGACCGAAGTGGTTAGTCAAGGACCGCGGAGTCAAAGAAACACATGGAAAGCTAGAAAAGCACGCATGAAGTTGAGAAAAGAACGTGAAGACGCTATTCTAGCTGAGGAACTAAAGCGAACTAAAGATAGATTAGAAAAACTTGAGAGTCAAAACGGAAAACGAGAGATGAGCCCGGAAAGAACGAAACAAAAGAGTATCAAAGAAACAACGAGCTTAAGCTCAGGGGGATCAGTGCTAGTCGACAAAGTACACGAACCATTGGACGCACTGATGAGAGCTTACGAAGCTAGGTTAAAGAACAACCAAACACAAGAACAGAGGTGGATGACATACCCAAACGCGGAATTGGAAAAGCAGAGACTTGAAATGTGCCAGAGAATGATCGAGACTGCACAAGCCTTATTAGAACCACCAAAAGAAACAATGAATTGTGGAACGGAAAACCCAATTCAGCAAGAGACTATCGTTTCACGGGTAGCTGAAAAGACTCCCAGTGCACAAAAGCCTGAAAATACACACAAGGATGACCGCATAGTATTGAACACAACCGATCAGGAGATAGAGAGTTTTCATCCAGTCATACAGAGGTCTTACGGAAGAGATGAGGATTACAATGAATTTTGGAAACAAGTGAGAGAGGCAAACTTTGCAAACGAGCTAAGTTGCCAAGCTAATCAGACAAATTGGGAAAAGGACATCAGGAATCCTCCCATAGTGGAATTTGAGGCAGGATCTCAAGTGGACTTGGATCTGCAATCTTACTGGGGAGATGGGGGCTCTGTTAGAACAATGGAGAGCAAACCTCACTCACTGAATACCTTACCTTCATACTTAGGAGAGTATGAAGCAAAATCCGAGACTAGAGCACTTCCCTCACGAAGAATCTCATCAGAAAAAGTCATGGACTCGCAAGGATTGATAGAGATCTTGTCAACACCAGTGACATGCACTATCACTCTAGCTGAGCTTTTGAGGCTAAGACCACATATGTGGACCACTGTAGGAAAATGCCTGGAGAAATTTGGGATAAAAGACCCAACATCGAGACTGCAAGAGGGTATACAAGAGCTGAGTAAACCACAAAAGAACGCTAAGCCTGTACCCTTAAACAAGGTCGGAGAGTATTGCGAAGGTGAAGAGGGGAATACAACCTTACCAGTTGAATTCCAAGGAGTAAACACAATGGCAATACTAGACAGCGGAGCTGGGGTAGCCATTGCTACAAAACAAATCTGGAAAAAATGGGGGAAACCAGCAATAAGGAAGACTAGGTTGAAACTTCAATTAGCAGATGGACACATGGAGAAACCTATGGGGTTATTAGAGAAAGTCGTAGTGACTTCTTGCGGCATTGAATACGAACATACTTTTGCTATTGTCGATTTTGGCAAGGAGAATAACTATGATATCATATTGGGAAGACCATTCATGAGACAATTGAAAATGGTCCAAGATTGGGGCTACGATCACATATACCTGAGAAATATGGAAACCACTACACGTGTGAACCTGAGAGACCATAGCTACAAAGATGTGAACCGAACACCGGTAGAGGAGTTTGATTCAGCTACTTTGGCGGGATCCGAATTTCCAGCTTGGTTAGGTAAGCCCAAGGAGTTATGGATGTGTGGAGCCTCGAAATGTGGAAGTCTGAGGCGAGAAGAATATGTTTTAGAAAGGGCTATCGAAGACGAAACTTATATAGGAGAACCCTTTCCAGAGGACACACTTGAACCATTAGAATGGACACACATTCTAGCAACCCTAGATGTTTGTGCAATTCCGGATGGTCCCACAACGAAATTTTGCGACAAGGACGGGTACGACGTGGTTCCGTACTTCATGTTGAGAACGTACTCGAAAAAGAAACTGAAAAGAACGATACACTGGAAAAGGAAATGAAGAAGAGGTGTTTCACGACATTCCCGATCATCGAGAGTGGGAAAATGAAGCAGACAACGAGTCAACGGACAATTCAAGCGGAAACGAAGAAACTATAACGGATGTCCGATTTTATGATTTTCTGAACCAAACTAAACAACGCCAGAAACGCTATAGAGCAAAGAGAAAAACAAAGGGGGTTAGAACCAATCCGATGCCTAGAATAAGAGGAAAAAATCAATTCCTAATGCTAGTAAAGACGGAAGATTGTGTTAAGGACAAGATTTCTGGAAGAATGAGAGGCAATGATCAAAAGAGCTTACGAAAAGACAAAAGAGGCTCAAGAAATCAAGTTCAAAGGAATGGAACGAAAACAGAAACAGAAAAATCAGAAAAGAACAAGCGCAACAGAGAACACACGGAGTCCAAGTTAGAACGTAGAAACAAGTACAGAGAGCTCAAGAAAACTCTGAAAGAAGTTTGGACGACAGAATTTGAGAGTGGAGAGGACGAAAACGCCAAAATCAAGGAAAACATGGATGTTCCCTCTCACTATAGGAAATTCACAATAGAGGATAGGAAGGTGGTATTAACCCAACCTATTCGAGAGAGAAAGGAGAACGAATCTTATGACGGACCGGAGGATGCAAAAAAAGTTGATTTAGCAGCTCCAGGTGAGACACCTAGACCGGTGTACATAGCCACAGATTTGTCTCCAGGCGAGGAAGAGAGACTTTTGAGTCTTCTCAGAGAGTATAGGGATGTGTTTGCATGGTCTTATAAGGACTTAAAGGGAGTTGACCCATCGATATGCCAACACACAATCCCACTGAAACAAGACGCAAAGCCTAGCAAACAGAGACCATACACATATAATGATACATTTGCTAAGCGAATCAAAGAAGAGATAGATAAGCTAATGGAAGCTGAATTCATATACGAGATTGAACACACCGATTGGGTATCTCCGATTGTGGTAGTACCCAAGAAGAACGGAAAGCTCCGAGTGTGTGTCAACTTAAAGAAAGTGAATGCTGCAACAATCAGGGACAATTATCCCTTGCCGATAACTGATCATGTTCTAGAGCGTGTATCAGGGAAAACAACATACTCCTTTCTTGATGGTTTTTCAGGATATAACCAGCTAGCCATAGCACTGGATGATCAACATAAAACAGCTTTTGCAATGGAGTGGGGAATTTATGCTTATCGGGTTATGCCTTTTGGTCTAACCAATGCTCCCGCAACCTTCCAGAGGCTGATGATGCATGCTTTCAAAGAATACTTAAGGTTGTTTCTAGAAATATACATGGATGACTTATGTGTACATTCTCTTCTGAGAGATGAGCATCTCGAACACCTAAGAAAAGTATTTGAGAAATGTAGGACATATCGCATTTGTCTCAATCTTCATAAATGTGTGTTTATGGTCCGACAGGGCAGAATTCTGGGACATATTGTCTCACAAAACGGAATATCCACGGATTTAGAGAAGATAAAAGTTATAGTGGATATGCTTAGACCAACCAATGCAAAACAAGTACAGAGCTTTATGGGACATTGCGGATATTATAGACGATTCATTTACATGTACGCTATAATAGGCCAACCACTTTACAGGCTAATAGTGAACTTTGAATGGACAGAGGAGTGTGAGGAATCGTTCAAGAAATTGAAAGAGGCACTCATTACTGCTCCAGTCTTGAAATCACCAGATTGGGAGAAGATATTCCATGTGCATATAGATGCTTCGGCATATGCAATAGGATGCATTCTGGCTCAGCCAGAAGAAGGAAACATGGATTTTCCTATCTGTTACGCCAGTCGACAGCTCAACAATGCAGAGAAGAATTACACCACAACAGAGCGAGAAGGATTAGGAATGATATATGCTGTGAAGAAATTTCGGCATTATCTTCTAGCCAACAAGTTTGTGTTTTTTACGGATCACCAAGCCTTGCTCTACCTAGTGAATAAACCATGCAATACCGGAAGAATAGTGAGATGGTTCATTATCTTACTGGAATTCGAATTCACGGTAGTAGTAAAGAAAGGAAAAACACATCTTAGAGCTGATCATCTTTCGCGATTGACGAATGGAGAAGACCCTATAGGAGTAGATGACGACATGCCAGACGCGTACTTGTTCAACATAGAAATGATACCGAAGTGGTCTCAAAATGTCGTTAACCTATTAACCTATGGAGGAGAGTTTGATAAAAGAGAATACAACCAGAAACATATTGCTATTCAGCAATCCAAGAATCTTCAATTGGTTGTAGGAAGGTTGTATCAATTGGGAAATCATCATGTTTTACGACTATGCATCAATCCTGAGGAATATAATATATATCTGCGCGAAGCACATGTTCATGAATGTGCATTTCATTGTTCAAGAAGGAACACATATAGGAATTTGTTACAATTGGGAGTCTATTGGCCAGGAATGAAAGAAAGCGTACACGAATATGTCACTGTATGTATTGTATGTTCATCAAAACCGCCAGCAGAGTATTCGACATTATATCAGATAATGATCGCTCCAGAATGGAGTCAGTATATTGTTGAATATCTCACAAATAGAACTTTCCCAGAAGGAACGTCAAAAGCTCGTCAGAAATCTGTAGAGACAGAAGCTAGAGATTACGCTTTAATAGGAGATCAACTCTATAAGAGAGGTAAAGACAACCAACTTAGGATTTGCGCATCAGAGTCTGAGTATGTGATAATCCTGGAGCAAGCTCATGGAGGAGTAGGTGGAGGCCATTTCTCAGGTGATAAGACAGCAAAACTTGTCTTAGCCACAGGAATATGGTGGCCAACATTACATATGGACGCTGAGGAATACGTTAAACGGTGTGATGACTGTCAGTGGACCAAAATACCACTTAAAAGAGATGATATGCCGCTTAGAACAATGATGGGGGCAAGAGCTTTTGCAAAATGGGGGATTGATTATGTCGGACCCATTTCAACTCCTGCCTATAAGACTCATGCACAATACATCGTTGTGGCTACAGACTATCTAACAAAGTGGGTCGAAGCAAAGGCAACTCAAAAAGCGGATGCCAGGACCACGGCACAATTTCTATATGAATACGTCTTTGTACGATATGGATTTCCAATAGAAATTGTGAGTGATCGAGGCACACATTTTATAAATGAAGTGATAGAGATCCTTCTAGATGAATTCATGGTAATCCATAGGAAATCAGCCCCGTATCATCCACAAGCAAACGGACAAGCTGAAGCAACAAACAAAACCATATGCACGGTCCTCACGAAGATTGTATCTGAGTCGAGAACTGACTGGGACCAGAAGTTGCATTCAACATTATGGGCATATAGGGTAGCATATAAAACATCAATAGGAACGACCCCATATAACATGGTTTTTGGGCTAAATGCTATCTTACCAATAGAATTCTTGATTTCAACCTTAAGGGTGGCTAAGGATCTAGAGTGGACAGGGCACGAGCTTTCTGATAGAATAGATGACCTGGAAAAGCTAGACGAGCTTCGCCTAAAAGCAGTAGCTTCTATGTACGCTCAAAAAAGGCGACAAAAGGAATTTTTTGATAAGCATGTGCGGACTAAAGAGTTTAAGGTTGGGGACTATGTCCTAGTTTACACTCTGAAACAGCATGCTAAGAAGCTTAAAAAGCGAGGGATGGGACCTCTGGTGATTAAAGATCTATCACCAAGTGGAGCCGTCAAGCTTGCTACATTAGACGGAGAAGAAATGCCCAATTGGATTAGTGGATGCAGAGTGAAAAAGTATCTTTTGCCGCTAACCCAAGACATGCTTCTCAAAATACATCAAGAAAAGCTGCGTGTCCAGAAAAAGAAAATGATTTTGGAGGAAGCGCAAGCCGAGGCGAAGGAAAGAATGGAGAAAAGAAGACTACTACGTCAGAAACAACGCAATGAAGGAGCAATACGAATAAACGCAGTCAGTATAACAGAAATGGATAATGACAAAGAAGAACCCATCATTGAATGCAAAGTAGGAACCAACCAAATCAAAGCCAGAGCACTATTGGATTCCAGGAGCTCAAACTAACCTACTTTCACTCAGTTTGTATAGACAATTGACAAATGACACTAAACTACAAACTTCCAAGCAAGAGTTAAAGAGTTACTCTGAGAATTCAATCAAAACTGTCGGATGCACAGTTTTACATATACAGATTAACCAGTATGTGTATCCTCATATGTTTTACGTGGTTGAAGACCAAGCTACACAACATCCATTATTGCTAGGACAACCATGGCAGAAGCAATACAATGCAATGATTGACTGGAGTTCTAAATCAGTGCTTATCAAATACGAAGGTGGAAGTCAATCAGTTAAGTTCACCAAAGGAGAAGAGCCAACTCCAAAGGACGAATCCAAAGACAAAGGTAAACAACAACCAGAGAAAAAGAAGAAGCAATGGCAACCAAAAGTTTCTATACAACCGGATTACTCTTCGACGAGGAATTCTCAACAGTGGATAAGGAAGACAAGCAATAATATAATAGCTCAACCTTGGAGAAAAACGGAGTCAAAGTTGGTATGGAGACCAAAAAAGGTTGTGCCAGAGAACACAAAGGTGGAAAACAGAGTCTTCAATACCAGACAACAGAGTGATTCCAGACAATCAAGGACAGTGAAACAGATCTAGATTCCAAAGAAGTTCATGACGGCACAAAGCTATAGCAAGCAAATTTGGATCCCAAAGATTTGTAAACAGGAACTCCCTTCAGTACAATCAACGGAAACTCCTAGGTATTTCAAGTCGAGGAAATCAACACAAAGAACAAAGCAGGTTTGGGTCGCAAAGAGTTTGTGGCAAGCACAAGTGAAGCGGAAGCAGATTTGGATTGTTAAAAAGAACAACAAAGTAAAGAAGAATCCATCTACTGATTGTACTACCGAAGTGCCAAAACCAACCCAAAACCCGACCACCAATCCTTCAATCAAACAAAGAGCAGCTTTATTGGAAAGACTGTTGTATCATCGCTCTACAATTTCATTGGGAACTTATGACCAAAACAACTACAATGCTTTGCCCACAGACACTTCATAGTCGTCCGGGAGGACTCAGACTAAGAGGGGGGGAGGTATACAGGTATACAGGAGTTACAAAGCAGCTACAAGCGCCAAAAACAAAGAAAAACAAAAATTATATTACAAGGGCAGTGTCTTACATGATTTTGCAATTTTTATGTTTGATTGCGGATATTGATAATATTTATGCCCTTATATACCTTGTTTTGCAACAAGAAGAGATCAAATGATGAATTTGGGTCTCTAGACGTGTAAATATCACTAAATAAGAGTGTGTTTGGAGCTAAAAAGTGGAAAAAAGTGGTAATCCAAGTCCAGAAATCACAAATAAGTGTATATTCATATACACAGGGTTACCAGCTATTTATTGTGTATGTTTGGAAATTTTTGGCTTCAATTTGCTATTTTTCTTTATTTTTTATGATTTTCTTAATAAAAGTAAAAGAAAAATAAAAAAGCAGGTGAAACGAGATCAGAAAAAAGAAAAGAATAGATGGTGATGATCCTAATGACAAGGGCAACCCATGGTAAAAATTGAGTACAATTCGGGAAAAGTTGCGGGAAGCCCGAAATGACAGAATTTTGGCAAAGTGGACAGATTTCTCAGAAACAGGTCAAACGGAGTCCAAATTGAGAAATTTCAAATCCTAAAGTGCATTTCACGACGAGATAGGAGCACATGTCAAATTTGGTAACAAGTGATCCGGGAAGTCCGAAGTTAAGTATTTTTCACTTCACTTTCAAGCTCATTTCCACTATTACCTTCTTGGAGAGAGCAAAGAGCACACAGGAGCATCCAACCTTCTACAGCCTTCTATGATTGCTACGAGAGCTTAGAGGACACCAGACATGAGAGGTAGACTCGTTGCCATAAGCTTTTGATGCTTATCATTAACTTTTGTCGCGAAAACTGACCAAAACCAAGAAACAAGAGCAGACGAGGAATGCGGTAGAATGCTAGGTAGTGGCACAACCGCCTAATCAAACCTTGCAAGAACTTATAGGTGGGTTACCCTAGTATAGAAGATGGGTTTCTAACACTCAAAGCTCGAGAAAGAACGACTGGAAAAACCCTAGGTCAACAGAGCCTGCAAGAGGCAAACAGGAAAAAGTTGTCGAAACGACACGAAACTTCACAGGAAGTTCAACCACATCAAGGACAATGCAACCATGGAGTATCTCCAGGTTTGGACCACCAAAAGTAGGTCGGAACAACCGATTCGGCTGCGGTTACACAAAGCGTCATTTTGGCATAACGGCTGAAATTGACGACCGAATGAAATGAAACTTCACAAGCAGCTTCAAATATACATGGATGACTTATGTTTGAAAGCAAAACCCAAAAGAAAGCTGATTCACTTACCGATGGTGAAAAAGACGCTTTCGGGCAACCAAAAGGAGAAAGATGGAGAACGGGAAGCCAAAGTCAAGTTCAACCAAATAGATGGCTTCACAACATATCCAATGAGCTGGAAATGCAACTCTCGAGAAGAAAAGTTGAAGAAATTCAACTCCAAGGCAAAAAGACGACTTCGGAGACTGAAATGCCTATAAGGGGGCTTTTTAGCTGAACTAATGACTTTTTAAGTTGAAAACTAGCTAGCAGGGCTTAGGGCACTAGCACAAAGCATTCTTTGCACAAAAAGACCAACATTTCAAGAAAAGACATCATACGCGTATGATGTCTCACAGCATGAATTTCACATCCATTTCAACATTTGAGTGCATAGCCTCATTCCACATGTTAATCACATCCTATGAACCAAGTATCATGAGAATTGGAGTTAGAAAACCCAAGGAAAACCAAAAAGACGCAAAGTAGGCCATAAAATTGATTTTTGGTCCTAGTTTTGTCAAAATAACTCCAAACTCAATGAAACTTTGTAGGATTGTTGATTACCACATCTACAAGCTATCTGGAACCAAAAAGCACCATTTTGACACAAAAGACATCATACGCGTATGATGTCTATTTGCACTTACAGAGCCAAAACTGCTCATTTGTCATCATACATCCATTATATATATCTAATACATGCTACATATGAAGTTTGGAACCATTTGGTCAAGTGGATCACCCCATTAGCCCAATTGAGGAAAAATCCTTCATCCAAAGCCTATTTTAGCCCAAATTCAACATACTCAAGTCCAAACCAAGATTTGAGTAGGGACAGTCCTTCACTAGTACATGGGGAGTCCACAGAACCAATCCCATGAAAAATTGATGAAAAAGACATCATACGCGTATGATGTCTCCAGAGCCATTTTTAGCCCAAAATCTATCCAAAATTCATAAATCCACTGAATAAGCCTATCTAAAGCCATATCCAAGCTTATAGAGAAATTTGGTCCAAAAATACACTAAAAGACATCATACGCGTATGATGTCTCACTATGTGATTTTGGCACCTCAGGGCTTCAACCACCAAACAGAAGTGATATACATGCCATTTGAAAGTGAACCACCAAGTTTTATCCAATTTGGATCATAAAATCCATTTCCCTTTCAAAATTTTTCCAAGAGCCGGAACTGGACTAAATTGACCAAAACTTGACCAAATGGTATCCAAACTCAAATCCAAGCATATGATAATCATGTATACACTATCAGCTACAAGCACAACCAATATGAAGTCATTTTGACACAAAAGACATCATACGCGTATGATGTCTCCAGCATGATTTTGAACCCAGTTGGCATATTTTTTCACCTACCTTGCATCCTTAGGCCCTGAATAGCTCATGTTTCAATTTTCAAGTCATTTGGATAGTTAAAAGCTTCATTTCGGCTTTCAGTACTAAAAAGACGCTAACTTCTGAAATTGGAGTTACAGGATCCATGGATTCCGCCAAGTTATCGGCAACGAAGAGAAAAAGACCGACAATCAAAGATGCTCTTGCAGAAGCGGAACCCTTTGACATTCCAGCAGAAACCCTCAAGCCAACCAAAACTTGGGTTGAAGGAAGCAGTATTGGAGAAAGAGGGAATAAAGATCTACCAGGGGACTTTCAGAGATCCTCAAGGGCAAGCGGTGGATGTACCGATGATCCCACAGGAATTGGTAGACTATAGCAGGTCAGAAGACATCAGCAGGTACCTGGAAAGGGCAGACTTGCATAGTTTCTTCACCTCGAGACCATCAGGTGTGGATACAAGAAGAGTGTACGAGTTGGCAATATCCATTCAGAAGGATGGGAAAGCCACATTGACAGCCATGGATGGAGAGAAAGTAGAAGTACAGATCACTCCACAACTCATTGCAGACGCATTGAAGCTGCACAACAAAGGGAGCTCTGTCAGGGAAAGACGGGAGGCCATAGAGGTCTATGGATCCAAGAAACAGAATGCAACCTATGGAGATATGGCGGACCAAAGAGCGGCAACCCTTTGCCGACTGTACAACCAGTTTCTCCATGTTTGCAGTAAAAGACCGCAAAAGTATACGACACCGCCCCATGCCATTGCGACCACCATCACATGGGCATTAAAGAGCAATATGCCAAAAGAGGTGAATTACACTCAACACATCCACGAGCAAGTAATTGCCATGCACAACGAGAAGCCAAAGTACATAGGAGGAGCGGAAATTCTGACAAGAATAGCTTATGAAGCTATTGGAGCTAGAGATCAGTGGCCAAAGGTTCCCTCCCAGAATGAGTGGCTTAGAGAAGCCGACGAGGAGGAAGAACAGTCCGAAGTATCCAAGAGGGCGTCCACAAGAGCACGCCGGAAACTAGAAATAGTTTCAGAACCTGAAGAGGAGGTGGATGAGCTGCTTATGAAGAAAGTAAAGAAGAAGGTTGCTCCCAAGCAAACCAAAAGTCAGAAAGTGGCAAGAATGGAAAGACTAGTGGAGCAGTTTAGAGCAGAAAGAGCTCTAAAGGGTGACTTTGAAGAAAAGTGGGTGCCAGACCCCACCAAAGTCGGAACTAGCTCAGCCAGGCCACATGTTGATCAATACGATTAATATATTAAAGCTTATGAGGAGTCAGAGGCTATACTGGAGCAGCAACCTGTCGAGCCATACACTGAAGAGGAGGTACAACTTTTAAAAGCTGAGCTGAAAAAGGACGACAAGGGGAAAGGGAAAGTAGATGAGTCTACTAAATCTCAAGAGAAAGACGGGCAAGCCGACAAGGGGAAAGCCAAGGAAGCTGAGGACAGATACCCCTCTATGACTGATGTACCAAGCCCGAAGAAGACGAAAAATATCGTGGAAGAGACCACAATAGAGATGGACACAGATGATTTGGAAAAGCCGAAGGCCGAGACCAAAGAAAAGGAGATAGATCCAGTTCAGCAAAAGAGAAATGATTATGAGGATCTGGTAGCGATAGGATACACTGAAGCAGAGGCCCTTGAGGCAGTTTATGGGATCACCCTACAAAAACAAGATGATCGAAGAGGGACGGAGGAAAAAACAAACGGTACAAACGAAAGTGAAGAGAAACTGGACGAACAGAACGTACTAGAAGAGCCGAAGCTAGTGGAGGTGGTGGCAGAAAGAGCTTTAGAGTTGACAGATGAAGATGAAAAAGACATGCACATGGTGCATGAACTGCTAGGCAAGATCAAAGAAAGATCCAGGGCAAAGGAAGTAGAGATTGAGACAGCCAAACAAAGGGAAGCAGAGTTGCAGAGGAAATTAGAGAATGCTATGACTGAATCTGAAAGTCATAAAGCATCACTCTATGACGCAGAAAACGAGAGAGACGGCTTGATACTCCAGCTAGCCGAGGCTTCAAGAGAGGTAACAAGTGCACAGGAAGCAAAGGAGCGGATAGAAGATGAGTTGGAGGCAGCCAAGGATGAGCTCATTGAGCTAAGGGAAAGAGCTGAGCTCCAAGAAAGAACAATCACTAAACTCAGGACTACCCCTAGAGCTAGCAGAGCAGGAACCGAACAAGAGGGAGTTATCATACCAGCTTTGGAAGACCAGGTCCGAAGCTTACAAAGAGAGCTGAGATTAGAGCAAGTGCAAAGGTTGCACATTGCGGAGGGATCATTGGCCGCAGAGGAGAGGCTCACATTAGAAATCAAACACTACGGACAGAGAATGAGGCCCTCCGCAAACAGCTCCAAGATCTACAAGAGCAACAAAGAAGAGAGACAGAGACACCACATGAAGAATCAGGTGGAGCAGCCATAGAGCTACCAGAAATTGGAGAGGCAACCACAATTGAAGATCCAGCCCCAGCTCAAGAGGTGGCCTCGACTTCGGGAATCTCTGAAGAAGAAGAACAAAGGCTCCATGACCAAATAGAAAAGTCAGCAGAGGAGAGTGCCAAGGCGGAAATGGAATGGGAGAGGAGACTCCTCATCTCCATTAGACTTCAGGGATTAGACACAAAAGTGCTCCATGAAGAGTGGATGCAACCCAGCCTGCCTTTCCCTTTGATGAAATTTGAAGTGCTAAAGATGAAAAAGAGAATAGAGGAGGAGCAGTATGTCGCTCTTTACGAAGGCGACATCACAAAGGAGGAACAATCAAAGAGGATAGTAGATTCACAACCTAGATGGAGGAAAGGTTGGCTGAACAAATACCCAGCCTACCTCATCTACTTGGTGGAGGCACCAAAGGAGATTCGGGAGAATGCAACCTTCTGCCCGGTGCCAAGAGTCAGAAACTGGAAAGAGCATGGCAAGATTGCAGAAAAGAAGCCAAATTGGCTTAATTATCCCAGGATGCCAGGACCAAAGGCAGGAGAGAGAATAGGTAAAGCCTACATGGTGAAAACCCTAACGGGCACCATCAAGCTCTTTACTGGCTCTCCTGACCTTTCGTGTCAGATGCTCAAGAAAATCTGCAGGACTCTCTTAGCTTGCATTGAAGTGTTCGCGCCAGATAAAGCCACGACCTCGAGTCTACTATCGACGGCCGACACAGTGACTGATATGAAATATGATCTTTCATTGCAGCCTTCTCCAAAAGTGTTGCACCTCCTATACCAAAGGATTATGTTTTTGCCTAGCTTCCACATGCAAACATTCGAAGAAGCTTTCTACACCGGCTTTTTCACCCACGAAAGCAAAATATTCGGCCCAACCTTGACCATCGGCAACCTACGATACGAATCACATTTGCAGATGCTCAAGACAACAGGACTTTATTGACCAAGCATAAAAGTCATGTCAGGGACGACATGAATGCGGAGGGGGGGAGTGTTGAGCCAGCCGAGGATCACACCCACATTTTTGCTCACACTCATCATTTTGTAACCATTGATTGTAATAAATGTCTTTCCGACATTAATTTTGATTTGAGCCATTCATTAAGTAACGGGACTCAATTGAGTTTCCAGCTTGTAATTCCGAAGTAATTTCACTTGCTGATGTAATTAGTTAGAGATGTTCTCACCTCTAAGGCTGAGGTATATAAGCCAAAGTTTTTGTAACCTATGGGGATTCAGATTATTAATCAAAGTGAGTTTTTGAGCGCCGTGATTGTGTCTGAGAGAGAGTGAGAGAGAGAGAGAGTCTTATCTACTTGCTACGCGAGCTACGGAGCCGCCATTGGAGAAGCGACACCGCCATTGTGTTAGCAACGGCGAGAGCTATGCACAGATACCAAGAGTGCGCGCTATCGGCTTCTATGTGTGGTAAGTTCCTACGAGCTTTGGTGTGAGTTTTCTTCCAACTCGTGTGTCGGAATGGAGTGTGTAGCATATCTATAGAACCACAACGAGTAGAGCTACACATTAGTACCATCGGGGTCAAGTTTCGATCACCTGTATTTTTCAGCCTGTCTTCATACGCGTTTGCCGCACAGAGTGGTTATAGGTTGATTTTTCAGTTCAAGTCTTTAGGGTGTTGTTCTTACCTAGTGTATAGACTTCCCCTTGAGTTTGAGATCGATTCAATGATTCTAGATCCTGTTTCGTATAGCATTCGTTTGTAGTAAGGATTTCAGTCACTTACGTATTTTAGAACTTAGATTTGATTTCCTTAGTAGTGATTGTCATTAGAAGGTCGAGTAGGTGATTTGACACCCACCTAGTTGTTTCCATGCGCCTGCGGGTCAAGCTCCGTCCTCGTCTGACAAATTCTGTTGTTGGTTGAGTTCTCGCTATTTAGTTTTCGCTAGCGGCGTAACCGCCTTAACATGAACTTGGAACCATTCAAAGAATTAAGGGAGGTGCTTCCTCCTGTCATTTGTCCGTCATAGGTGAAACCTCCTAGATGTTGACTACCCATCATGAAGAAGGATTTGTCTGATGAAGTGTCAGTATCACTACCCTCCTCAATAATCGGTGCTAGTGGATCTAGCCTTGCCTGAGTTACACTTTCCTCGGTGGACACTAGGCTACCTTGGTCACCTGCCACCTTTTGGTCTCTAAAAATGCATCTTCCTGATCTTAAATTCATCAAACTTATCAATGCAACTTATTACAAATCCAACCACTTACCTGGAAAAGAATCAGTCTTCGCACAACTTCTTGCTACAAAGCGTTTAATTTCGGCAATCAAATCAAAGCATCTAACTGCTAGAGGTGATTTTAGTAATGATTGGTATAACTAGAGAGTTAACCTCAACCACTACTGTATTTTATACACTACTGATGTTCTGGATTTGGTCTGCTAATCTGGAATTGTACTTCCCTCGAATGTTGGTCAATTTACGTGAAAAGTCGTCTTTGCTCCGTCAAAAGATCAAACAAGGTCCAAATTCAATTCTGAAAGAAGTTCTGGAACCCTTAAGCCAAATGGGACCTCACTGTCTAAGCTCAGTCAAATTTTCTCTTCACTAAGCCCTAGTAGACATCCTACGCGTAGGATGTCTCCTTCTTTGTTTTGCCTAGATTTTTGCACTATGGATTCCCTTTGATGTGTTGAGTCCACATCTGTTTTTACTTTCTCATTTGAACACCTATAAGTTGGTCAATGGATCAGAAATCTGTTCTGACAGCCTGCTGATGGTCTTGATCAGTCTAATCAACTCCAATTTGGACCAAAATTGACTCGGAGGCTTGCCTCAGGCTATACAACATTGTTAACCCTCACGGCTCACGGACACCCTATCACCTACGAGACGGACGTTGTAACCTACGATGGACATTGTATTATTTATTTGGTAGAGTCAGGTACCGGGCTTGTCGGTCCAATAGGAAAAGGGTAAGAGTGATCGCCAATGAGAGGCACACTCTAACTGGGACATTCAAGGGATTAGTTGGCTAAGCATGGGCGCCCAAGTGTGAATGGGGTGAGCTCATATAAAAGCCAACTAAACCTAAAATTCACTCATTCTCTCATTTGTGCAATAGAAGAGTGCTCTTGCTCCATCTCCATCTCCATCTTCTTCTTCTTCACCTCCTTGTGTGTGTGTATGTGTGTGTGTGTGTGTGTGTGTGTGTGTGTGTGTGTGTGTGAGAGAGAGAGAGAGAGAGAGAGAGAGAGAGAGAGAGAGAGAGAGAGAGAGAGAGAGAGTGCGATCGAGCATTACGGCGGCACGACGGCAGTGAAGCGATTGAGCGCGACGTAGCGGCGTCTCCTTCTTCTTCACGGAGAGGAATCCTCCACGGCAGGAGCATAGAGCGGTGAGTGACACACCATTGCCCTCTTTTGAGCTTACTAGTTAAGCTAGTTGTGTGCTTGGAGCCGTCTGTGGCTCGTACACAGTGTTAGGCAAGTCCCTTGCTTCGACAGTGCGGCAAGGAGCGCACATTTTTGGCACCGCTGCCGGGGAATTGCCCTGCACTAAGCCCAAGAGGCACTTTGTGCTTCTCCTATGAGTTGTTTGTAGTAGGAAAGAAGAGGAAGAGGAAGAGGAATGAGTTATTTTTCTGCAAGCTGTTAATTTCTGTATTGTCTGCAAGTTCTGTGATTTTTGCATAATGTTGTGTTTTCTGTTTGCACACTGTCTTTGCACAATTAGTAGTCGTTAGCTTGTTCGCAATGAATGAATAAGTAGGTAGACAGTTAGCAATTTCTGTTTGCACACAGTCTGTACACAGTTTTCTGCCAAGGTTTGCCTGCACACAGTGTTTGCACAGTAAGGTAGTGAGAGAGGAAGTGGGTGGACAGTTAGCCCACTGTCAGTAAGCAGTTAGCAGAGTGGTTAACAGATTAGTTAGTAGATTAGTTAGTAGTTAGCAGCACTGCTAGTAAGTAGATAAGGTAGTGAGCTGTTGACAGAGAGGTTAGGTAGGTGTTGACAGTGTGTGTGGCCAAGAAAGAGTCACCTAAACCGCGCGCGGTCGTTGCCTAAAAAAAAAACAAAATAATAAATAAAAAACATGAAAATATTTAAGCGTGAGTGACTGGGGGGCTACACTAAAATTTTGATCGGGATCGGGATCGGGACCAAGCCCAAGCCCAGGCCCAGGCCTCAGTCCTCAGTCTTATGATATATACTAGACTCACTCTTATATATATACCCTACCCCCTCAAGAGGGAATGAGAGCATGTTGGCAAGTCCTCCACTCTCCTCCCTTCTCTTCCCACTTGCACCCTTAGACTTTCTAATTTGGGCCTAGTTCCCTACTAGAAATTGATGGTTTTAGGGATTCCGAGGGCATAAAGTGACCAAACGGAGGGTTGTAAAGCACGGCACGTCCCTCTGACCGAGACGCTCGTTTTGAGCTATCATATGTTCTATTCTATAGCTGGGTCAGAAAAAAAGGATCAAAAAATCAAAAAATAAATAAATAAGAAAAGACTTGGGTTGCAAAACACCCAAAATTACTAGGTGAGCAGCCTTCATGGGCACTCACTGACACTTCTAGGGGATCCAAGTCATATGAACCTATGCTCTGGACGAGTGTTAGAGCACGAGCATATTGGTAGTGCCTCCATTTACGTGGGCACCCATTATTCCTCCACCCTAGGTTCTGGACCTTCGGCCGGGACTCAAGGTAGCGCGACCCAAGATCCTCATATCGCATCTAGTGATTCTTCCTCTGACTACGAAGTCATGGAGGGATATCCTACACCAAACCCTTATAGTTCAAGTCAAGACATGCATGCCATGGGCCCACGGCCCGGGTCCAGCGTGTTTAGCCGCTTAAAAGAGACCCTTAGTAGAGCTACTCGCTCCGAACATGCGGTTAATGAAATAAATGAAGGGAGTGGGGAAGTAAATTCATCATTCATGCCTAAAATAGACCCTATGATTCTTGAGAGTGTGCATGTGAATGTTCCATCCACTGCACCTCCTGATCCTTTAGGACTATCTCCCTCTGAGGTTTTACTACCCGATGGTAGGAGTCTTGCCGAAGTACAAGAGATCGAACGCTATATGCAAGCAACAAGGGAGAGGGAAATTGAGAACCTACGAAGGCTAGAACAAAGTCGAGCCCTGAAAGCAAAGGCTCCTATGACAACAATCATGCCCGCCAAGCAACCGAGTGCTCCCAAGGTAGCAGTCACGGAGGGGCAAGCGATGGGGAGCAATAATGCTTCCACTTCGAGGGAAACCTCCAGCACGCCAGGCTTAGATGGGATATTCCTAAACGAAAATTGGGAGTATGACCTACAAGCAGAAGCTTTAACTGATTGGTACACAGGACACACCTATCATGTGGGTTGGTTAGATGTTCTACAATCCACATCGGGTGCTACTAGCATAGATGAGCAACAACAGAAAGTCTGTGATGTCCTCCATAGGATTGTCGAGTTAGAAAGACAGAACACAGGGATCAACATGCCTTCAACAGGCCTAATGATATTCTTGGATACGGGAAAGGCCAACCAACCAACCCTATCACAAATGGAGACTCCCTCAGTGAGCCCCATTGATCCTCCATATGTTGTTTCGCCAGGAGCCTCAGTACAATCTGAGCCCACAAGTGGCAGCTTTACCTTCCTAGATCTAGCTCATCTTTCTCTTAATGACACTACGGCTGCCATGCATATCCCAGTGGTGAGCATGACAAGAAGTACACCATGGAGTTCATTTGTTAATACTGCGCCGATGCCTAGTAGCACAGTGCCCCCAACTATACCTACATGTATGTATCAATCATGTGCACCTGTCGTACCTCAGCCTCATGTAGCTCCTACACCTCCGATTATTCCAAGAGCATACAATCCACAATGGAATTATCCAAGCTCTTATACAAGTGGGGCCATGCCATTTAATAATAACATGCCATATCAGGCACCCCCTATGCCTAGGGCCACGCCTGTAAACTTTGGACCACCGTCTGGTACACCACCATACGAAATATGGGACCCAAGAGCCGCGCGTATGCCAAGGCCAAGGCCAACTCCCATCTCACATGTGGTTCCAGGAGCACATACACCCATTATACCTGCTCAAATAGGAGATTTGGCAGCATTTTCTCAAACTATCGGTCGCTCTATTGCAGAAAACATGCGTAGTGCACCTGATAGAGAGCCTAGGAGCAAGGCATTTCAAGTAGCTAAGCTCACACAGAAATTCAGTGGAGACGGAGATGCTAGAAAGCATATGGAAGTCTTTGAACATGTGTGCGATTCCTTGGAAGAGCACAATGAGCTACATAAGTGTAAGGCTTTGAGTTTGACCCTAAGCGGAAAGGCTGGAGATTGGTATAGAACCTTAAGAGTAGAAGAGAAAACGATCTACTCTACTCTTAGGAGAATGTTCTTAAAAGAATACATATGAGAGGGAGTACTTTGGGGTGTAGCCTCTCAGCTCCAGAAAGCCCAACGAGAAGAAGGTGAATCTGTGAGAGACTTCATTAGTCACCTAAAGAATTTGAATTCTCGATGCAATCCAAACGAGCGATTCAACAACAACCAATTGCTCGATAGATTCATTAGGGGACTACGACATGAAAGTATCTATAATGGCCTAGTCATTAGAGGTATCACTACTTGGGAAGCAGTCACCATGAATGCAATCCAATTGGAGAATAATTTAATGATTGCAGGAGAAAGAGTGTCTGCCAAGCCGAAGTCTAGTAGCTCGCAAGCATCAGGGCATGAGCCAATGAAGATAAAGCCAATCGTGAAAGAGCAAACGATATCTGAGATGACTTTGGCAGATCTCACCAAGTCCATCCAAGAAATCCTTAGGGGTAATCGTGCTCTACAAAACACTCATATGTATCCAAGAAGGGAGCAACAATGGTGCTCAATTTGCTTGGGCCCACATACTTGTTGAAGATGATGAAACAGGAAACAGAAGGAAGACAGCAACTCAGAGTAGGAAGAAGATGGAGAAGGAGAAGACACAGAGCTTGCGTACGAGATCTCTGTAGTCTGTCTCTCTGTATTAGAATAATAGTGTATACAAACTCAGAACTACAAAGCTTATATGAAACCCTAAGAGATAAGGTGTCCTTTCACACCAGATGTCCAGGGGGAAAAACCCAGTGGGAGAAAAGTGCCCCTGGTGAAGCGCGTATACACTAGCGCGTATACACACTAACACTACTACAGGTCTACAAATCCCCCCTGTAGTGATAGTGTGAATCCGTACAAGGTAGCAGATCATCATGTGTATGAGAGTAAGCCCAAATCTTTTCGGAAAACTTCAAACTTTTCTCATGATAATGCCTTCGTAAATAGATCTGCAATGTTATCCTGTGTAGGACAGTAAGTAAGTGTGATCTCCCCTGCATGTAGCCTTTCCCTGACATAGTGGTAGTGAACCTCTATGTGCTTTGTTCTTGAATGAAATATTGGATTCCTTGCAAATGCCATAGCACTCTGACTGTCAGTGAAAATGGTAGTGGGTGCCTGTTGACACTCACATAGATCTGCCAATAACCTGCGTATCCATACACAATCAACTGTTGCCGTGAAAGCTACCCTGTACTCAGCTTCACAAGTTGATGTAGCCACTGTGGGTTGCTTCTTGCTTAGCCAAGATATACATGCATTTCCCAAGAAAAAACAATTGCCACTGTTAGGAAATAAGACGTAGCTAAATAGATAATTGAGTAGATTACTTAATGGAGAGAGACAGATTTATATACACGAGATTATAGAGTAGAGAGAGAGAGAAAGAGAGAGAGTACACACGATATACGTGGTTCACCCAATGTGGGCTACGTCCACGGGAAAGCAGCCACTCAATGGCTTTAGTACTTCAAAACAAGAAGTAGTTTACAAAGGGATTATACCCTTAATGGAGCTCCCGCCTTGCTTCACTCTCACCACCTCACACTCACCTTGTTGCATCAACTTCACACTATGAAATGTGTCTAGAAATGGCCTCCTTTTATAGGCCAAAAGGGCTGCCCTCTCTTATGAGAGAAAGCCATGTGTAGCCGCCCTTGTGCGTATAAGTCCAAATCAGACCCTCCAATCTGCCCATGTGTGGCCGCCCTTGAGAAGACAAGTCCGCTTTTGAATTCGGCCACCAGTCATTGAATTCGGCCATCGGCCACCGGCCATTGACTTCCGACCACCGGCCACCGGCCATTGACTTCCGACCACCGGCCATCGGCCATTGACTACCGGCCACCGGCCAACAGACCGATTGTTTTCCGACCACTTTCCGGCCACCGTCTGGCCATAATATTCCCGCGAAAAAGAATATTCCGGCCTTTAAAGTTGCCCCTGATTCTTGTCCGTGAAAATTTTGGTTTCCGGTGAGTGATTTTCCTTCACGCACGATGGCTTCTCCTCATAATGGGGGCCTTACAAATGTGCACTTTTACCACAGAAAATTACAAGGGTAAATCAAGCTCCATACTTAACAATCTCCCACTTGGAGATTGATCTCCAAACCAAACCTGTGACTGCTTTCCATTCTGGCTTCTTATCCTTGAATACCGATTGAAGATGAGCAAAAGCTCAACTTCTCCTTGTTGACCACCTTTGTAAACATGTCTGCAGGATTTTCACTTGTATGCACCTTTCCTAGCTTTAGTTGTCCCTCTTCCAAAAGAGTGCGTATGAAGTGATATCTCACCTCAATGTTCTTTATCCTTGAATGAAAGGCTGAGTTCTTTGCAAGATGGATAGCTCTTTGGCCATCACTGTACAAGACACAATTGTCTTGTTTGAATCCAAGATCTTCTAAGAATCTGTGAAGCCACAGAATTTCTTTGCTTGCCTCCGTCATTGCTACATACTCTGCTTCCGTGGTAAAAAGTGAAACCACTTTCTGCAGCTTTGAAGCCCAGCTTACTGCTGTGCCTCCAACCGTGAACACATAGCCAGTAGTGCTTCTTCGAGTATCTTTGTCACCTGCCATATCTGCATCAGCATACCCTTCTAGAAAAATATCAGTTCCTCCAAAATACAAAGTATTTGTTGTTGTCCCTTTTAGATACCTAAGTATCCACTTCACAGCTTGCCAATGCTCTTTACCTGGGTTGTCCATGAACCTACTCACAACTCCCACTGCATGTGCAATGTCTGGCCTTGTCCAGACCATAGCATACATTAGAGAACCTACCGCTGCAGCATATGGAACTTTAGACATATAGGCTATCTCCTCTTGTGTCTTTGGACACATATCCTTCGTTAGTTTAAAATGACCAGCCAAAGGTGTAGAAACTGGTTTTGCATTTTGCATTGCAAACCTTTCTAGTACCTTCTTGATGTAATCTTCTTGAGATAGCTTTATTGTCTTCTTCGTCCTGTCCCTTGATATTTTCATACCAAGTATCCTCTTTGCAGCACCTAAATCTTTCATTGAAAAAGATTTGGACAGCTCCTCTTTTAGGTCTTTGATGTCCTGCATGTTAGCACTTGCAATCAACATGTCATCAACATACAACATTAGAATGATGAATTTCCCATCTCCCAAATTCTCCGTGTAGACGCAGTGATCCGAGTTGCATCTTGTGAATCCATGATCCAACATCCATCAATCAAACTTCAAGTACCATTGTCTTGATGCTTGCTTTAAACCATACAAGCTCTTCTATAATCTGCAAACCATTTTCTCCTTACCTTTTACTTCATACCCCTTTGGTTGAAGCATGTAGATTTCCTCCTCTAAGTCACCGTGAGGGAATGCCGTATTTACATCCATTTGCTCGAGATTTAGATCATGAGCAGCCACAAGGCTTAAGACAAGTCTAATTGAGTTCATTTTTACAACAAGAGAAAATATTTCATTGAAGTCAATACCTTTCTTTTGAGAAAAACCTTTTACCACAAGCCTAGACTTGTACCTTTTCTTCCCACCTTCTTCTTCCTTTAGCTTGTACACCCATTTGTTTTGAAGTGCCCACTTACCTTTAGGCAACTCAACCAACTCCCATGTTTGGTTGCGATGTAGTGAGTCCATCTCCACTTGCAAGCTCTTCGTCTATTCTTCTTTGGATTCATGTTGCATAGCTTCTTCATATGATTCCGACTCTCCAGAATCTGAGATCAAGAGATGGTTGAAGGAAGGAACAAACCTTTCTGGAGGTCTACTTGCTCTTGTAGATCTTCGGGGAATAGGTTGAGGCTCCTCATTTGGTTGACGTTGTTGCACATTGTCACCGTTTGCAGTCCTTGAGTCTTCACCGTCCTCAAGCTCCATGTACTCATCACCTGTTTCTTTTGTTTGTTTTCTTTCCAAGTAATCTTTGTACATATTTTGTTCGTTAAAAATTACATCCCTACTCCTTAAGATTTTACCATCTTCAGGATTCCATAGGCGATACCCAAAGTCTCCTTCTCCATAGCCAATGAAGAAACACTTTTTGGACTTTGCATCTAACTTTGATCTTAGGCTTCTATCTATGTGCATGAAAGCCTCACACCCAAACACTTTGAGAAATGCATAATTCACCGGTTTACATGTCCATGCCTCTTCTGAAACTCCCCCATCCAATGCTGTTGAGGGTGACCGATTGATTAAGTACACAGACGTACTTACAGCTTCCGCTCAAAGCTCAAGTGGTAGGCCTGCATGTAGCCGCATGCTTCGTGCTCGTTCCATGATTGTCTTGTTCATCCTTTCCGAAATCCCATTTTGTTGAGGTGTCCTTGGGGTTGTCCTTTGCCTCTGAATGCCATTGCTAGCACAAAAGCTTTCAAAAGCTTGGCTACAATATTCGCCTCCATTGTCGGATCTGAGGCATTTAACCTTGGTACCTGTTTCATTCTCCACAAAGGCTTTCCACCTTTGAAATATGGAAAATACATCGGATTTATTCTTCATGACATAAACCCATGTTTTTCTAGTCGCATCGTCTATGAATGTTACATAGTACAATGAGCCACCAAGTGATGGTGTACTTGCAGGACCCCAAACATCAGAATGAACCAACTCAAGTTTTTTATTTTTTCTTTCATTTTCTGATTTTTGAAATTTTACCCTCTTTTGTTTACCATAAACACAATCTTCACAGAACTCTAAGTCCACTTCTTTCAAACCTGGTAGAAGCTTCTTTGTTTGAAGGATTTGCATTCCTTTGGCACTCATATGCCCAAGTCGGTAGTGCCACACCGCACTGTCAACTTCTGTAGTTGCTGCACAAGCTGAAGGTTGCGTGCTAACAGTACACAAGTAAAGTGTACCGACTTTTTCACCCTTGGCAACCACCAAAGATCCCTTTGAGATCTTCCACCGTTTGTTTCCGAATGCAATGTTGTGACCTTCATCGTCCAATTGTCCTGTAGAGATCAAATTTTTGCGAAGAGAAGGAACATGCCTAACATCTTTAAGCTTCCATTCATTTTCGTTAGCAGTTTTGACAGAAACTGTACCTTTGCCGACAATCTCACAAGCTTCATCATCTCCCAAGTATACATACCCAAAATTACCTTTGGTGTAGTCTTGGAAATGTTGCTTGTGTGGTGTCGCATGGAATGAAGCCCCGGAATCTACTATCCAGGAATTAGACACATTGTCTAATGAGAGAATTAGAGCATCTTGCTCTACTTTACCTGCCACATTGGCCTCCGATGTTGGCTTGTTGTCTTGAGACTCTGTCTCCTTCTTCTTCTTGGACCAGCAATCCTTCTTGACGTGGCCCTTCTTGCCGCAGTTCCAACATTCAAGAACTGACTTTGTGCGTGACTTGCTCCGCCTTGAGCGATCACGACCCTTTTGGTTTTTGAACCTCTCCTTAAGCCTTCCTCTTGTTTCCACTGATAGTGCAGCACTTGATGATTCTCCTGTGCTTCTCCTTCGCATTTCCTCGCTTAGGAGAACACCCACAACATCATCAAACTTAAGAGTATTTGTGCCAGAGATAGAATTACTTACAGCCATCACAAGGCTGCCCCAACTATCCGGTAGAGATGATAGTATAAGGAGAGCTCGCACTTCGTCATCGAAATTGATTTTCACTGATCGAAGTTGACTTATGTTTGTGTTAAAGTCATTTAGGTGTTCTGCAACTCAACCATTCTCTGCCATCTTTAGATTGAACAAGCGCTTCATAAGAAATACCTTATTGGATGCCGATGGTTTCTCGTAGAAGTTGTCAAGTGACTTCATCAAGTCCTCCGTGGTCTTCATATCCGAAACATTGAAGGCCACCGTTGACGCCAAGCTTAACCGGATTGTTCCCAGTGCCTTTCGATCAAGGACAATCCATGCTTCATCTGCCATTGTTGCGGGCTTCTTCGAAAGACCGCCTAGTGGCAAATAGAGGTCCTTCTGGTAGAGATAGTCTTCAATCTGCATCTTCCAATGTTGGTAGTTTTTTCCGTTGAACTTCTCAATCTTGAGCTTCCCTTCCTCCGCCATAACTCCCACTCAATTCGAGGAATCCTTTCCTTGTGATAATTTAGCTACGAGCAAACCTTGCTCTGATACCAGTTGTTAGGAAATAAGACGTAGCTAAATAGATAATTGAGTAGATTACTTAATGGAGAGAGATAGATTTATATACACGAGATTATAGAGTAGAGAGAGAGAGAGAGAGTACACACGATATACGTGGTTCACCCAATGTGGGCTACGTCCACGGGAAAGCAGCCACTCAATGGCTTTAGTACTTCAAAACAAGAAGTAGTTTACAAAGGGATTATACCCTTAATGGAGCTCCCGCCTTGCTTCACTCTCACCACCTCACACTCACCTTGTTGCATCAACTTCACACTATGAAATGTGTGTAGAAATGGCCTCCTTTTATAGGCCAAAAGAGCTGCCCTCTCTTATGACAGACAACCATGTGTAGCCGCCCTTGTCCGAATAAGTCCAAATCGAACCCTCCAATCCGCCCATGTGTGGCCGCCCTTGAGAAGACAAGTCCGCTTTTGAATTCGGCCACTAGCCATTGAATTCGGCCACCGGCCACCGGCCATTGACTTCCGACCACCGGCCACCGGCCATTGACTTCCGACCACCGGCCATCGGCCATTGACTACCGGCCACCGGCCAACCGACCGGTTGTTTTCCGACCACTTTCCAGCCGCCGTCCGGCCATAATATTCCGGTGAAAATTAAAGTTTCCTCTGATTCTTCTCCGTGAAAATTTTGGTTTCCGGTGAGTGATTTTCCTTCACGCACGATGGCTTCTCCTCATAATGGGGGCCTTACAAATGTGCGCTTTTACCACAGAAAATTACAAGGGTAAATCAGGCTCCATACTTAACAGCCACTTGTGGAATGTCGTGTGTCAAAATCACCAGCCCAATCTGAATCGCTGTAACCAAGAAGCTGCATAGAACTGTGCTTTCCATACATATCCCCCCAAAGAACATGGCAAGATTAGGGGTACCTGAAAGGTAACGAAGTATGCGCTTCACAGCCTGCCAATGATGCATACCTGGATTGTGCATAAATCTGCTTGCTTGTGAAACCCCAAATTGAATTTTTGGACGAGTGTTGCCTGCCAAATATATCAAGCAACCAACCGCTGCTGCATAAGTATGTACATCAAAAGGTTCTCCAGCATCGTGCATGCTCAACTTTGATCCAGTTTCTATGGGTGTAGAGATTGGTTTACAATTTTGCATACCAAACTTGTCCAAAATTTTATGCAAATATTTTGCCTGCAGCATGTATATGCCATCCTCTGATTGCACAAACTGAATACCCAAGTAATAATGTAGCAACCCAGATCAGACATCTCAAAGGTTTTTCGCAAAGCATCTTTAAACGCTTCAATTTCATCTACACTATTGCCTGTAAGAAGCATATCATCCACATAAAGTGTTAGCATAATGAGAACTCCATCTCTCTTTTTGACATACAAAGTACTTTCTGTTGGACTATTCTGAAATCCCTGGCCAATCAAATAAGTATGTATCTTCTCATACCATGCTCTTGGAGCCTGTTTGAGACCATATAAAGCTTTACGCAATCTACATACCTTTTGCTCTTGACCTTTTACAATAAAACCACTTGGTTGACTTACATAAACTTCTTCCTGCAAATCACCATTCAAAAAAGCAGTTTTGATATCCAACTGATGCACTTTCCAACCATGATGAGCAGCAATTGCAACTAGTGATCTAACGGTGGACGCACGAGAAGTAGGAGCAAAGGTTTCATCATAATCTATGCCTTTCTGTTGCGCATAGCCTTTTGCCACAAGCCTTGCTTTGTACCTGTCAACAGTACCATCTTGTTTCCTTTTTACCTTAAAAACCCACTTTGTACCAATAGGCTTTTTACCTGTAGGCAAGTCCACTAGATCCCATATATGATTCTTATGAATAGAATCAATTTCTTGCTGCATAGCATCTTTCCACTGAACACACTCTAAAGCTTGTTCAAATGAATCAGGCTCATCTGCATCACAAAGAGTGCTAAAGCAAGCCAAATCTACTTGCTCTCTGCCAAAAGTAGTACCAACACGTGTTTTTCGTGGCAACGGTGCATCCAACTTGCTATCCTGCAAAGTTTTCTGAACCCATTTAGGCAAGGTTCTTTCTTCCCTGAGAACTTCTCGCTCTTCACGCACAATTTCCTCTACATCATGAGGTGTCACATGCTGATCAAAAGATTGATCAAGATTATCAACCTATTGTGATTCTTGATTCTCCACAAAAGAAGGAAGCAAACCTTCAAATACATCATGTGTCTGCATATGAGGTACATCAAAAGCAACCATAGGTTGAGCAGTAGTTTCTGCAAAAATTACATCACGACTTTCAAAAATCTTGTTTGTAGCAGGATTGTAAAGTCTATAACCTTTACTTCCACTACTGTACCCCACAAATATACATTTGATTGCCTTATCATCAAGCTTCCCACGTAGCTACTGAGGGATGTGAGCATAAGCAAGACAACCAAAAACACGAAGATAACTGACTGAAGGTTTTCTATCATACCAAGCTTCATATGGAGTAATGGTCTTCAAGGCACGAATAGGACACATGCTCAAAACATGTGCTGCACAAGCAACTGCCTCCATCCATAGCTGGCGTCCTCATAGCTGGCTGTTTCCTATAGATGGCGTCCTCATAGGACCACATACATCACTGTGTACAAGCTGCAACTTTCGTGTCGCTCTAACTGAACCATCCTGCGAAAATGCAAATCTATGCATCTTTCCAAGAACGCAACCTTCACATACATGTCTTGGTGGCATCTCCAATAAAGACAAATCATGCACCATATTATGACGTTGTAAAGTCATCAAACTGCCATAACTAACATGCCCAAATCTAGCATGCCACAACTCAGCATCCTGCATGGCCTGCGTCTTTGTTTCTGCAATACATACCTGAATCTGCTTTTCATAACGATCTAGCACAAATAGTCCATTTTCCAACGTACCTGTAGTGATAAGAGAATAACCATTCTCTCGATCTCGTACAACACATCTGTCATCCTCAAAAATGACCCGAAGACCATTTTTTGCAAGAGAGGATATAGACAACAAATTCTTCTTGATCCCTGGAACATATAAGACATCTGGCAAGCATAAATCTGAACCATCTGAAATGGTAATCAAAATCTTACCAACGCCTTTGATTGGATAAGAAGCATTATTTGCACATGTCACCTTCTTTCTTGTTGGAGCTGCATCCAATGAACAAAACAAATCCTTCCTTGAAGTAATATGCCTGGATGCACCACTATCAAAGTACCAAATCATTTGTGTCTTGTCAACACTGTAAGCAGAAAAATCTGAACATACTACAAAAGCATAAGAATCCTGCACAAAGTTTGCAGACTCTTCTTTAGCTGTAGAAGAATCACCAGAAGCTGAAACAACCAAACTTGACTCTTTCTTCTTTTCTTTAGCAATTCGCTTTTTACACTCACTAATGTAGTGACCAGGTTTCTTGCAGTAGTGACATTTACCTTTCTTCTTGGACTTGTCGGAATCACCTTTAGACTTCTCTGAAGACTTTCCTGCACCAGACTTGGAGTGATGAGCACTCTCTTTACCCTTGTTTTTGTTTTGTACAACAAGAGCATGATCCATACCATCCACCTATAAAGACTTGTTCTTACGTGATTGATCCTTCTGCAATAGCAAAGCCACTAACTCTTCAAAATGAAGAGGCTCAGGATTAGCTCGCAAAGACAGAGTCAAAGAAGTCTGAAAATTCAAATAAGATGGTGGTAGTGAATTGAGTGTTTTGGAAACCAAGTCCTTCTTTGGAATCACTTCATCAATGCTAAGCAATTGCTCTTTAAGATCCCTGATTTTTGTAAGATGCTCGACGATATCGTCACCTTCGTCCATCTGTATTTTGTCAAGTTGTTTCTTCAAAAACTCTATTCTGGCAGCGTTTCTTCCTCCAAACATAGCTTGCAGAGTGTTCCAAGCATCCTCAGAAGTTCTGCAAGATCTGATATGTGGTGTGATTGTCCTCTTTATGGTTAAGGCAATCACAGCCATAGCTTGTGCATCTTTAGTATCCCATCTCTTTTGCTCTGGAGTGACTTGTGAGGGTCCTGCACCAACAGCTGCACCACGACCAAGCGTGGCAGGTGCAATGCTACCTGGACGAACTTCATCTCCAGATACATAATCCCACAATCCTTTACCAACCAAAACATTTTTGGCCATAAAAGACCAAAGAGAATAGTTGGTACCATCCAATTTGTCTTCGGATGTAAACGCACCAAAAATTTCTTTCTCCATAGATTGAGCCATACTGTGGATGCACACAAGAGAGCAAAAGAACCTCCAAGAGATTCACAAATCTCCTCTCCAATGCAAGCAAAACTCTACACAAAATCTCAGCACAAAGCTAAGACAAGCTGCTTCCCAAAAGAACTGTTTACCTGAAGAAAATCTGTCAAAAAGCACACCCTCTTGATCTAAACGCCTCCGAAAAGTAACTTATGCTACGCTGCTCAGAACAAAATTCTAAGGGCTCGAACGGCTTCGAAAGGGGGGTAAAACCGCAGGTCACCTGTTCAGGATACTCCCGGAACGTCGAGGATGCTCCCAAGAGCAAATTTTCCGAAAACTGCCTGAAAACTGCGATGGCGCGCGCCGACGCGAAAACGCAAGTAGAGCCTCTGGAAATCACCTTGCTCTGATACCAATCGTTGAAGATGATGAAACGGGAAACAGAAGGAAGACAGAAACTCAGAGTAGGAAGAAGATGGAGAAGGAGAAGACACAGAGCTTGCGTACGAGATCTCTGTAGTCTGTCTCTCTGTATTAGAATAATAGTGTATACAAACTCAGAGCTACAAATCTTATATGAAACCCTAAGAGATAAGGTGTCCTTTCACACCAGATGTCCAGGGGGAAAAACCCAATGGGAGAAAAGTGCCCCTGGTGAAGCGCGTATACACACTAACACTACTACATGTCTACAATACTACGAGTGAATGCCCTACTTTCAGAGTAAAGTTTAACAGGACTTGTAACGCGTGTGGTAGGTATGGCCATCATGCGAAGGATTGCCTAATGCTTAAACGCATCATGGAAAATAGACCGCCTATAGCTTGGGCAGACTCACCTCGAGTTCCTGCATTGATGCCTACCCCACCCATGGAGCAACAATTGCCATTACAGCACATGGTCCCTAGAACCCAAAATGTGGTCCAAACCACACCGTTACCACCTCCAGTGCTAGGACCACAACCCCCTCATCCAAGAGTTACCCCTATGAACCAAATAGGTTGCGAGTCATCTAGTACTTATGTAGATTGCAAAGAGGACATAGACTCTAGTATCACCTATGGAGTCGACATGCTTGAGGAGTGTCCCATGTACTATATGGAAGACCATTGGGGACAAATCAAACCGGTATATCAAGCTACTGCGCTAGCAGCAAGAGGCCAAAACATTAATAGTTTTTCCAGGAGACCACCTCTTCAGTGCTACGAATGTGGTGGACCACATCGAGTAGTTGAGTGCCCCATTAGAATGCAAGATAATGCTGCACTAATGCAAACAAGTCAAGGGAGTGCATTGGCAATGCCAATACTCACTTGTAATTGTTGTGGCATATATCATTTGATCGCACAGTGTCCTAACAATCCAAACGTGCCGAAAATCACACCATTGAACTTAATAGAGATTGTTGATGGGACACCACCAACTATAAACATAGCACCAGTGAATGCACTCACACGGTCGATGCTCCAAAAGCAAAATTACATCCTCGAAGAGAGAGATGCTGCATCCATTGGCCGAGCGAGAAAGAAGGAAACACGGAGAAAGAAATCCCTTAATGCTTCTAGCTCAAAACCTAGTTCAAAGACTAACATAGGGACAGGAGAGGATCCCGTGTATATGAATGACCCTGAGGATGACTCAGATTCGATAGAGACCACGAAGACCAAAACTGTTACTACAAAGGAAAAAGCCAGTGAGGAGGATCACGAGAGGGAATTTACGACGAACACCAAAAGAGTATTCAAAGTTAAACCACCCAGTTGCGAACCCCCAAGATAAGCCACGAGAGACAAAAAATGAGGATTGCAAGAGAAAGATTGGAACCTATCCAAACCCAACAGTGGAAATTGAACGAGTCCAACAACTGAGGGGTTTGGTGGAAGAAACTCAACGAACATTAGAACCTGAACCCAAACATATCCAGATGTCGGACACAGTGTTTCCCACACAAGTTCAACCTCACGAGAACTACAGGCCGTTAGCTATACCCAGTATCATTCGGGAAGAGAGTGAGGGTAGGACATCTGAAAGTGGACACACACCTTTCCTACTAGAGAGAATGTTTGGTGAGGGAATGCCCGACCCCCTTGAGGAAGTGGAGATTCCATCTTCACGATTCTCTTTTCAGGGTCCTACGTCCCACAAGATGCCATTAAATGTTGCCAAATTGATGGATTTCATGTCTTCAGAAGTTAGAACCACCATCATGTCCAAACTATATAAAGACCCCGAGCTAGTCTCAGCTAGGCCAGATTACCACAGTTTGCACATATGAACAAACCTGACTCGGTAATGAATGATGAGGAACATTTAGCACCACCATCTGACCTAGCGGGACATGAATCTGTAATTGAAATACCCGTTAACAAGTTGGGGCAATACTTTGAAGGTGATGAATCTAATGCTACTCTACCAATCACTACTAAAGGATTAACTGTAAAGGGGGTCCTTGACGGTGGTGCGGGAGTCAGCATGGTGACAAAGAGTTGTTGGGAGTCTATGGGGAGACCTCACCTTGAAGCCACAAGCGTAGTGGTAAAAATGGCTAATGGATCTATTGTTACGCCTATTGGAATGCTAAAGGATCTCAGGATCAAGGTCTTGGGACACAAGGTAAGACAGACTTTCATTGTTATGGATTTTTCCAAGCATTTTATGTCATTTGAGATGATCTTAGGGCGTCCATTCATGAGGGAAGCAAAAATGGTGCATGACTGGTCCAAAAACCACGTCTACTTACAGTTCCAAGACTCTGTCGTTCGAGTTGATCTTTTAAGTGGTCGAACGCATTCTCTAGGAAATAAATTCATCATTGATAATCGATCAGACACAACAATTCACTCAGCTCCATTACAGTATTGTTACACGTGTAACGAAGACACGGATATTGGGGAGAACTCTTCTTATATGGATATCCTACCTGGAATGGCTGAGTCAGACAATGTCGATTGGGTGCACCTAGCGGCAACTATAGATACATGGGGAGCTAGAGGAACAACCTGGGTAACACCAGATGGGGAAGAGATACCACACATTGCACCAGTAAACATGTTAGGTGTAGCGCATGTAACATCCGATGATAAGAAAGAGGCACACCTACCTGAGAGTGAAACCGATGATTCCTCAAAGGCTTCAGGCCAATACACATCAGAAATGGAATCTCAGGGAGAAATGGATTCAGAACCTAAGGAAACATCGAGTGAACCAAGTATAGAAACTAAATACTCAAGGCCTAGTACGACCATCTATGGTAATTTATATGAGAGTGAAGAAGATACAAGCGAAGACCTATCAGGCGAGTCGAGTTCAAACATTTACCAAAATCAAAACCTTAACAAGAAACAAAGGTCATATAAGAGACGACGATATCGAGCAAATGTGAGAGCTAGGATAAACAAGGAAAGATCTATTACAGAATGGCTTAGCTATCTAGGGGCATGTGATGCTCATCGAAAGCTAGTAGACAATTGGGGTGAACATCTCCAGAGTGTCATGTGGTGCAGCCGGCGACCCATTGACCTCTCTCAATTGGAGGTTACAGAGCCGAAGTTGAGTCGAACTATAAGAAGACGTCAAAATCGAGAGTTAGCACAACAACAAAAGGAGGCAGAACTAAAAGAAAGGTTTCCGTCAGGACAAGAGCTTGCTGACTTACATACGGCTCCTGAACATTTTAAATCTTATACCACGGGGTAGCGAAAGGTTGTGTATGCCAAAGCCCAACGAATACCTACCAATGGAAGCAGTGGAGTCTATGATGGTCCAGCGGTAGTTAAAGAGATAGAATTAGCAGAACCAGGTGAGGAGTCTAAACCAGTCTTTATTGCTCAAGACCTTACCGAAACTGAAGAGGCTGTACTTAAGGAGCTCCTCAAGGAATACAAGGATATCTTTGCTTGGACATATCATGACATGAAGGGCATTCCACCTTCTGTGGTGCAACATACAATTCCCATGATCAACATTGCTAAACCTGTCCAGCAACGACCCTATCCAATGAATCCTAAGTACGCCAAAATTGTACAAGAGGAGATTGAAAAACTTATCCAATGTGGATTCATATACCCTATTGAGCACTCATAATGGGTTTCTCCAATAGTCATTGTGCCAAAAAAGAATGGGAAACTAAGAGTGTGCGTGGACCTCAAGAAAGTTAATGCAGCTACTAGGAGAGATCATTATCCCTTGCCATATTCGGAACATGTGCTTCAAAGAGTTGCGGGCAAGGAAGCTTATAGTTTTTTAGATGGGTACTCTGGTTACAATCAAATCACAATTGCATTAGAGGACCAAGCTAAAACTGCTTTTATCACAGAGTTTGGAGTGTTTGCATTTCGTGTTATGGCTTTTGGCTTAACAAATGCCCCTGCTACATTCCAACGATTAATAAACACTGCATTTAAAGAATTTCTAAGGGAGTTTTGTGAAGCTTTCCTAGAAGACCTTTGTGTTTATTCTTCTTGGGAGAAGCATTTGTTATATCTACGAAAAATATTTGAAAGGTGCTGATTTTATCGCATCTCATTGAACCCTTTCAAATGCCAATTTTGGGTTAAGCATGGAGTCATTCTAGGGCATATAGTGTCCAAGAACGGGATATCCACAAATGAGAGTAAGATTAAAGCCATTGTCGATTTGCCACAACCTACGAACTATAAAGGAGTTCAAAGATTTATGCGCCATGTTGGTTATTATCGAAGGTTTATTTTAAACTTTGCCGAGATAGCGCGTCCATTGTACAAGCTTCTTATCGAGTTTCACTGGACAGAAGAATATCATCAATCTTATGAGTTATTAAAGAAGGCCCTAATAAGTGCTCCAATCCTGCGAACACCTGATTGGAATGTACCTTTTCATGTGCATATTGATGCATCAAACTTTGCTATTGGGTGTGTTCTAACTCGACCAGGAGAACATAAATTGGACTACCCTATTAGCTTTGCAAGTCGCCAATTAAATGATGCCGAGATGAACTACACTACTACAGAGCGCGAAGGTTTAGCTTCTTGCTACCAAGTTTGTTTTTTATGTTGATCATCAAGCATTGCTATATTTGGTAAACAAGCCGTGTTCCACAGCTCGAATTACACAATGGTTGTTAATTCTTCTTGAGTTTGACTTCACCGTTGTTGTGAGGCCTGGGAGGAAACATGTCATGGCGGATCATTTATCTCGTATCCCTAATGGCGAAGCTCCTACGGGGGTTGATGATGAATTGCCTGATACTCCTTTGTTCATTGTTGAGACAATGCCTGAATGGAGTGAAAAGATTGTTAACTTCTTAGTTGATGGTTTTCCACCCAAAGAGATGCGAAAAGATATAGCTCAAAAATTAATCAAGGAATGCGAACCCTATTGCTTACTGACTGGAACTCTCTATAAGAGAGGAAAAGATGATGTTCTTAGACGCTGTGCCCGCGAGGATGAGTATTTATATATTCTACAAGAGGCACACATGGACGTAGCTAGTGGTCACTTTTCAGGAAAGTTGACTGCCCGAAAGATCTTACAGTCAGGCTATTGGTGGCCCTCTCTGTTTAAGGATGCATCACTTTTGCAAAGGGATGTGATGAATGCCAACGCTTCAAGAAGCCACAAAGAAGGGATAGGATACCTCTACATCCCATCAAGGTAACCCAACCATTTGAAAAGTGGGGCTTAGACTTTGTAGGACCGATTAGTCTGGCTGCACGTAACACGCAATCACGATATATCATTGTGGCTACCAACTATGTAACCAAATGGGCTGAAGCAAAAGCAACACGAAAGGCGGATGCAAAAAAAACAGCTAAGTTCCTCTTTGAGAACATTATCACACGTTTTGGATGCCCCTTTGAACTTGTGAGTGACAATGGAACTCATTTTATAAATGAAGTAATAAAAGAACTCACATCAAACTTCATGATATCTCACCACAAGTCTACACCCTATTATCCCCAAGAAAATGGCCAAGCTGAAAGTACCAACAAAACTCTCATCTCCATTTTGACAAAGACAGTTGAGGCTCATCGCAATGATTGGGACCTAAAGCTTACATCAGCTTTATGGGCTTATCGTACTGCGTATAAATTTGCTATTAATTGAACACCGTTTAAGATGGTGTATGGCCAAGAAGCACTTATGCCATGGGAGTTTGTCATTCCTAGTCTTCGAGTAGCTTCTCAAGAAGGTTGGGATGGTAACATCTTAGTGGAGCGATTATATATCCTGGAAAGTCTAGATGAAGAGAGGCAATTAGCTGTGTGAAATGCTCTAGTGGAGAAGGATAGGAGAAAGAAGTGGTTTGATAGCCATTTAAAGGATAAAGACATCAAGTTTGGTGATAAAGTTCTTATGTACGGGGTACGTAATGAAAAGAAGAAATTGAAATACGCTGGTAAGGGACCATATCGAGTGTGTGAAATTACCCCGCAAGGTACCATTCATGTGGAGACTCTAGATGGAGTTGAAACCATTGGATTCCTTAATGGGAGTAAATTCAAAAGATATTATGATCCTCTAAGCCAGGAAGAGTTGCAAGCCATCCATCAAAAGAAGGTTGCCAAGGAACAAGCAGAGCTTTAAAAAATCCAAGCAAGAGTTGAGGCTCGAGAACGACAACAACGTCTTAGACGCCAACGAGAGGCTAATCTGGGAATCACGCAAGCATTTTTCGAGGACACAGATGACGACTCATTAGAATCTGAGCCACCCCTACGATAACCAATTGAGCTAAGTAGCCCCTATGGGAAAGTACTATACAATGCCTTATTAGATACGGGAGCTAAACACAATTTGTTGTCCTATGGAGTTTGGTGTCAATTAGGAAAACCGACCCTATCCCCGAGTACGATGCAAGTCAAGGGCATTAATAAAAAGAAAACTGCTATTCTTGGAGTCCTTCAGACCCCTGTTGTCTATGACAATGGAAGCATAGTGCAGAGGTTTCTAGTCATGCCCGCGGGAGCTATGGAAGGCAACATAAACCTGGGACGCACGTGGATGTTGGCAACCAAATGCACTATTGATTGGGATACTCGTAGTGTCACGACGCGACCATCGACTCTTACCCCTATCATTCAAGCAAAGTCACCTACGTTGCAAACTCTAGCAAAGTTGAAGGATAGCCAGCATTCACAAGCCAAGGTGGTTAACTCGTCTTTGCCGGCTACCCATGAACCTAGCACTTCAACACTTGTAGTTGTAGCAAGCAGTAATATTGCAAGTACTCAACCTGCACGACCTAAGAGTACATATCAATGGATCCCCAAGGCCTTACTTCCAACTACCTCAACCCTCCCATCCATTCCAAGAAAAAATTTCCCTGGAAAACCAAGAGCGCGCCCTAGGAGACTCAAGACCAAATTAGGATGGATTCCAAAACGACTATTAGAAGCCCAAGGCTACTATGATGGAAATGAGCAAATCTGGGTACCTAAACGTAAAATGTGTCCTTCCCTATCGACAACAAACCCATATGAGTCAAATAGTGTAACGCTAAAGCCATTGGCAGACCGTGGGAAGGGAAAGATCACAGAATGCTACACACCTAGTCCAGAGCTAGTTTGGGCTCCAAGGCAAAACCAATTTATTCCACCTAGCTTAGGAAGGGGGGAGTTCCATGAAGCTTCTAGCTCCTCATGTAATACATCCATAGAGGTAAAAGCTTCTACACAGCCTCCACCTACAATAGTGGACCTCCATGAAGCTACAAAGGAATCCACACCTTCCAGTGTTCAAGAATCACCTGATGAACCACTTCAAGTTCGATCCTGGGAGAGTACCTTACCACCCTTGCAACTCGACGAGGCACCTAAGGTAATAGAAAACTACTGGCAAAAATCTTCACCTATAACAGCTTGGAACAACGGTTTCAAAGGGTGACGACATCATTTCAAACGGTATGATCTACCCAAGGAAGGGGGGAGTGTTTGTGGACATCCATTATTCACTTGCTTCCCTCTCAACCTTTCTCCCTGACCTCTTAATCTCCAATCTTAGGGAATGTATATATAAAGCCTTATACTCACAAAAACGAGATAAAAAAGTAAAACAGCAAGAGCCATAACACAAAATCATAAAAACAAATTATGCACAAGAACACGACCCTTGTAATATTTGCACTCTAACCATCATCTATTTGCGTGTGCAGATATGGCTAGTACGCTAGATTCATCCACTCCTGCCTTGGGTGAGAGGTACCCTCGTTACTTTTCACAAATATTTCACATGGTCTTTCCAGTGCTTGCATGTGAATGGGATTTGATAGGTACGCTAGCATGTGAGAGGAATTTTGAGGAGTTAGAATGGTTGATACGTCTCTTGAACACGTCTGATACATACTTAGTAGAGAGCGTTTCTCCCATTGCACAAGCCTACCCTTTTGACCAAGATGACTATAGGCGTCTAGTGACCTTCTTAGTAAACATGGGCACCTATGATGAAGAAGAAAATTTACAGGACTACACGGATGGCACATATGGTCTCATGGATGATGACTTTGTTTATCTCGACGACGAGGATAGGGGTTTAGCCTTAGGGTTTCCCCCCAACCTCTACAATATCATATTCCCTTGACTCTCTAGGGGGAGTGCAAATAATTAGGTTAGGGTTCCTTATGTTTTTTGTTGTGTTTAATAAGTGTTGGTACCTTTTCCCACTAATGTGCCTCCTGGAGGTATTCCTTTTGTTTCCTAGTGTGTACAGAAGCGTGTTGCTATTGATAGGATTTGGACCTTCATGGAATCTTTATCTCGACTCACTCTTCAAATCAAGCGCGACCATCGACACAAACAGGTGTTTCTTGTCCATCAGCATTGCCCCTTATCTTTTTTGCATCTATGATTGTCTGCTTTAATTGTGATTGGTAGCCTAATATTCACCGCATTTGCTTAGTATCAAACATTTAATTCAATGTAATTTTTTGTCATAATCACTTGTCTAGGTTTAAAAATCAAGCAGTCCGACTAAGCTAGTTTGACCAAGTTAGGTGTTAGAGATCTTCTCTTAATACCATGGGGAATGCCTTCCTAATAATCAATGGTTACTTAGGTTCTTAAGCTGATTTAAGCAGCATTGTGTGAAATGTACTAGGGCTTTCTAGTGGGCTTGACCCTATTGACCTTTAGCTTAAGTATTATAAAGGGAGTTTACTAGTGTGATGAGCCTGGGGAGGTGTATCAGTGTTACATGACTCCCCAAAGTTACAAAATTAAAATGCTGAAAATGAACAAACAAAAAATCAAAGTGCCACAATGTAAAATCTTAAGCTGGAAGAGAAATCTCAGCTTGATTTGGTACTTCACTCACATGTATTGCCTATGGTACTAGAGCCCTAGAGGTTCCCAGTGTGGGCGCTTTTCCTTGAAAAGCAAAAAACCCAAGGCATACAAAATAAGCACACACATCAAATTGAATCACTGTGAAAAGACTTTGGGGGGTCAAATAAAAGGTAATCAGTCAGACGATGATTTCATGAGAAATTCCTTTTATCGTAGCTTAACTACAAGGTCCTCTAGGTATAGCCTCTAGTCAGCCCTCGAACATGAAATACTTGGCTCTCGCGATTAAACAACTTAATTAACCAGAGAAAATTAAGAAGCTTACCCATGGTATTAATAGTTGATCTCTAGTGCCTTTCGACCGTTAAATTAGCGACCCCATACTTGTTTAATTTTTTACCTTTACATCTGTTTATGCATTTGATTACATTGCAATTTAATGCTTATTGCTGACAAATTGTTTAAAATTCTGTTACCAATCAATTGTCTGCCTAAAATTGCATATGCTTTTTAATCGCTTATGAAAATACAGTTACTGTGCAATGTTGTTTGATTTTGCAGTGACTAATGAGGGCTAAGGACATTCATCTCAAATGCTCTTCCACCTCGACCAACGAGCTTCAACTCAATAGCTTTCGAGGACGGAATCTACATCAGGAAGGGGGGCATGTTAACCCTCACGGCTCACGAACACCCTATCACCTACGAGACGGACGTTGTAACCTACGGTGGACATTGTATTATTTATTTGGTAGAGTCAGGTACCAGGCTTGTCGGTCCAATAGGAAAAGGGTAAGAGTGATCCCCGATGAGAGGCGCACTCTAACTGGGACATTCAAGGGATTAGTTGGCTAAGCATGGGCGCCCAAGTGTGAATGGGGTGAGCTTATATAAAAGCCAACTAAACCTAAAATTCACTCATTCTCTCATTTGTGCAATAGAAGAGTGCTCTTGCTCCATCTCCATCTCCATCTTCTTCTTCTTCACCTCCTTGTGTGTGTGTATGTGTGAGAGAGAGAGAGAGTGCGATCGAGCATTGCGGCTGCACGACGGCGGTGAAGCGGTTGAGCGCGACGTAGCGGCGTCTCCTTCTTCTTCGCGGCGAGGAATCCTCCACGGCAGGAGCATAGAGCGGTGAGTGACACACCATTGCCCTCTTTTGAGCTTACTAGTTAAGCTAGTTGTGTGCTTGGAGCCGTCTGTGGCTCGCACACAGTGTTAGGCAAGTCCCTTGCTTTGACAGTGCGGCAAGGAGCGCACAAACACCTTGCTATGCCTACAGTCAGTATATGGCTTCAATTTCTTGCTTTAGACATTCTACGCGTAGCATGTCTTTTTGCTCAGAATGGCCAAAGTACAGACTCCTCTTGTTGTGCTGATCACTTTGGATTGCTCAAATCTGGATTTGGAGTGTAAAATCACTCAGATGACATCATACGCGTAGTATGTCTTTTTGGCATGTTTGACCCCAGACTTGACCCACAGCTTCCCCTTGATGTCAGCAACCCAGTGGTATGCTTAGATTTTGGTTTGGATTTCAAAAGTCCCCAACTGTAGCTGCTCTAGCCTTTTTCAGTCAAAAGTGCTAAAGTCTCCTTAGAACCCAATTTTCTCACCCAAATGAGATGAAACCTCTCTCAGTCACTCAATATATCATGCAGATCATGCTCATGCACTCATCCTATGGTTTTGGTCTTAAAATAATGCCTTGGCACAATTTGGGTAGCATGTCTGGCAATTTTAGTCTTTCTGGCCTTATCCTGTCAAGATATGGTCAAATTTCCACTTTCCAGGTGAAAATAGGGTAAACCTACCTTCTGAACACACTGGTCAACTCAAAATTCCAAAATTCCCACAAGATTAGCTTGTAGACATCCTATGCGTAGGATGTCTCCTGGCTTAAATTTAAATTTTTTCCTGACAGAAATGCTCCTGATGCTTTGCAGCTCTATCAGAAACACCCATAGTAACTTTTGGACTTCACTTAAGCTTTCAACCACACTTTTGCGTCTTTTACAACCTTGTGATGAATTTATCAAGCAAGTATACATGCATGAAGTGCTCTAGATCCTAAATCATGATGTCCTACTTACTCTACTCCTACTCATCATGTGAAATGGTGATAATGGTGTTTTGGTTGCTTCCTTGTCTCTCCGGACTCTCAAGCTCTCCTTTCACCGCTTCTACCACTCCAACTCCTACTCATCAACTCAACTACTACCTAAAACTATCTCAGTCTACCTAAATCTACCTAAGTCGAAGGATCTAGGCAAGACACACGCTCCCTAGACTCCCTCTAAGACCTAGAGAGTCCTCCACCCTCTGATCCTATCTAAATGTAAAACGAGACTCTTGGCAAGCCAAAGAATCCCTATCCTCAAGGACTAGTCTCGGTCACCTACCTAAGGTTTTCGTCCCCGGCAACGGCGCCAATATTGGACGGATACGCCGCGAGATTTGTCAGCTAAGGACGAAGCTCGACCTGTAGGCGCATGGAAGCAAGCATAGGGTGTCAACCTACACTCGACCGACTCCTAAAAAATTCCCACAGAGGTCTCTACCCAATGTCTAAGTTACAGCCTTCAAGAGTGCATAAGAGGAAACTTCCTACAATGCTATCTAGAGCGGAACACCCATCAAACAATTTCGAAACACCACAGAACTTGACGAAGACCCTACTAACACCAATAGGTCACTCTCCCTAAGGTCTATGAACCAAAATCCCAACCCAAAACACGTGGTCCAAAATCACGTAGGATGTCTGGCCGAAATTTGCATGTCTTCATTTCCGAAATCTAAAGTGCTTAATGTGTAGCTCTACTCAATGTGAACCTGTGGATATGCTGCAATGCAAAATCGGACAACGTATGCTCACCGAATAACCAGATGAAGCTAGTAGATAGAGCTCGTAAAACCGGACCGTACGCGCGCAATGTAGGTATTGGCGCGTAGCTCTCGTCAGGGGCAACACGCTGCACTTCTCCGCACTCGATTCCGACCACCGGTGCGCGTGTAGCGTCAAGATGAAGATCTCACTCTCTCTCGTACACAGTACCCTCACTCACATACTTCCAAACTTTTTTTAAATGACAAAAGGTTTTTCATTAAGGTCAAAAAGTGGTATAAATACCTTACAATTCTCAAACCCTAAAGTTCCAATTTAACCATCTACTCAATCTAAATGTCAAAACTGAGATACAATCTGGAAACTTCTGTAAGTCCCAATATTTACAAGGTGAAATGTCGGGTTTCCTCAATAAATGAATAATTACAAAAAATAATAATCTGTCGAGCAGTCATTTTCCATAGGGTGTGTCCAGCTTCTAACAGTGCACTCTAATAAAAACATTCAAGGGTTAGTTGGCTAAGTATGGGAGCCCAAGTGTGAATGGGACGAGCTCATATAAAAGTCACCTAAAGCTAAAAATCATTCATTCTCTCATTTGTGCAATTGAAGAGTGCTCTTGCTTCATCTCCATCTTCTTCTTCTTTATCTTTTTGTGTGTGCATGTATGCATGAGAGAGAGAGAGAGAGAGAGTGCAATCGAACATTGCGACGATGGCACAGCGGAGGCGAGGCAGTTGAGTGCGACACGCTGGTAGCTCCTTCTTTGCAGTGAGGAATCCTCCACAAAGGCGAGCATAGGGCGGTGAGTGACACACCCTTGCTCTCTTGAGCTTGCTAGATTAGTCTGGTTGTGTGCTTGCAGCCATTTGTGGCTCACACAGAGTGTATCGGCAAGTCCCTTGCATTGACACGTGCGATAGACACGCACATTTTTGGCACCGTTGCCGGGGAAATGCCCTGCATCAAGCTCGAGTAGAACTCTATGCTGCTTTGTGGTGCATTTTGAAATGTAGAAAAGTTAGAGAAGGAAGGTGTGTGTGTTGAGAAGGAGTTTGTTTTGCTGCAGTGCATTGTTTTGTTAATAAGGTGTTGAAAGGTACTGTGTTTTGTCTGTGATAAGGTGTTAGAATTAAGGGAGTAGATCCATAATGTTAATTCTGTGTAAAGTACAGTAAGTAGATCTGTTAGCTAATGAGTTGCTGTAGTAGTGTGTTAGTGTGTAACAATAGCTCTATTAGTTGTAAGTAGGTAGGTTAGGTGTGTGTGTGCTCACGCGTAAAGCGCGGCTGCGGCGACCTTATCCAAAAATAAAAAATAAAAAAAAATTAAAGGTAGGACCGGGGTCAGGAACATTCCCCAAACCCAAGCCGAGACCCAAGCCCAAGCCCACGCTCAGGCTCAGGCTCAGGCCTTAGTAACCCTTTAAAATTACTTATTTTAGCCTCATGCGTAAGTAAAAATCGATCGTTTTGAGAACCAAATGAGCTTCAGGTAACCGAACATTGTGTTGTAAAGCACACCCCAACCCTCTGATCAATATGCTTGTTTTGAGCTATGACACACTCTAATCCAAAGACTGATCATTAAAAACGAGTGAAAACGGGGTGCAAAACGCCCAAAAAATTAGGCGGTTAACCTTCGATGGTATTCGCCGATTCTTGTAGGGTGCCAAAGGCACACGCATCTGCGCTCTGGTCGTGTGCTAAAGTGAGTATTTTGACTTAAGCGAGTTCTCAATACCCACCTACTTTAGGTTTCGAGCCCTCGGAGGGAACCCAAGGTAATACCACTCAGGACCCGCATATAGCGTCTAGTGACTCTTCCTTTGACTACGGCGTCATGGAGGGTTACCCAATGCCTAATCCAAATAGCTCAAGCCAATACATGCATCCCATGGGCCCACGGTCCGGGCTGCGCGTGCTTAGCCACTTGAAGGAAACCTTTAGTAGAGCCACTCGCTCCGAACATGGAGCTAACGATGTAAATGAGGGGGGTGGGGAAGTAAATTACCATTCATGACCAACATAGAATCTATGCTCTTAGAGAGTGTGCACGTGAATACTCCATTCAAATGCACCCCCTGACTCTTTAGAGCTATTCCCCTCGGAGGTTATATTACCTGATGGTAGAAGCCTTGCCGAAGTACAAGAAGTTGAGCGGTATATCATTGCAGCTAGGAAAAAGGAAATTGAGAGCTTACGCAAGGCGGAGCAATGAAGAGAGTTAAAAGCGAAAGCCCCTATGTCAATATCCTTGCTAGGAGAGAAATAGAGTGCTCCTGACTTAGCAACCACTAAGGGCCAACCCATAGAGAGCCACATTGCATCTAGCTCAAAGGACACCCCTAGCACCTCAATCCTAGATGGAGCATTCTTAAATGAGAACTGGGAGTACGAACTACAAACCAAAACTCTACTCAACAAATAGGCAGGTCACATCTGTCATGTGGGTTGGTTAGATGTCCTACAATCCCTTGGGTTCCATGTTTGGTACGGTGTTGTGCCATGTGGCGTGGAGGATCAACAACAAAGAGTTTGTGAGGTCATCCATGGGGTTATTGAGCTAGAGAGACAGAACAAGGGGACCCACATGCCTTCAACGGGTCTCATGAGATTATTGGATACAAGGAAGGCTAAAAAACCAACCTTATCGCAAATGGAGACTCCGTCGATAAGTTCGATGGATCCTCCATACGTTGTTTTGCCAGGGGTCTGAGTGCAATCTAAGCCCACAAGTGATAGCTTTACTTTTTCAAGTCTAGCTCATCTTTCCCTTGATGACACCATGGCTACCATGCCTACCCCAAAGATGGGCATGCCAAGAAACACGCCATGGACCTCATTCGTTAGTAAAGCACCGCTACATGGTAGCTCAATGCCTACAACGGTACCTACAAGTATGTACCAATCGTATACATCTATGGGTCCTCGTACTCATGTAGTTCCTACCCCTCGCATTGTTTCAACAACCTATGCTCCACAACCACAACACCTAAGCTCTTATTTCAATGGGACCATATCGGCTAGCATTAGCATGTCACATCCGATGCCTGCTATGCATAGGGCCACACATATGAACTTTGGGCCGCCACATGGCACAACACCGTACCAAACATGGAACCCAAGGGCTTCCTACGCACCAAGCCCAATGCCAATACCTACTCCACGTCTCTGGAGCGCCTTCACCCACGGTGCCTACTCACTTAGGTGACTTGGCAACATTTGCTCAAGCTATCAGTCGATTTATTGCTAAGAATATGCGTAACACTCCTGATAAAGAGCCTAGAAGTAAGGTAGTACAAATAGCCAAGCTCACACAAAAATTTAGTGGAGACGGGGATGTGAGAAAGCATATCGAAGTGTTTGAACAAATATATGATTCTCTAGGAGAACACAATGACCTGCATAAGAGTAATGCTTTAAGCTTAACCTTAAGTGGAAAGGTTGGGGATTGGTATAGAACCCTAAGGGTGGAAGAAAAAACGATTTACCCTACTCTTAGGAGATTGTTCTTGAAAGAATACATACAAGAGGGAGTGATTTGGGGTGTAGCCTCTCATCTCTAGAAAGCCCAACGAGAGGAAGGAGTGTCGGTGAGAGACATTATTAGTCGCTTAAAGCATTTGAATTCTTGTTGTGATCCAAATGAGTGCTTCAATAATAATCAATTGCTTGATAGATTCATTAGGGGATTACAACGTGAGGATATCTACAATGGCCTAGTCATTAGAGGTATCATCACTTGGGAAGAGATCACCACCAATGCGATCCAATTGGAGGATAATTTAATGATACAAGGAGAAAGAGTGTCGGTTGAGCCTAAATCTATTAGCTAGCAAGCATCGTGGCATCAGCCAATGACCCTAAAGCCCATTGTGAAGGAGCCAAAAATATCTGAGATGACTTTATCAGATCTCACCAAGGCCATTCAAGAGAGTCTTACAGAAAATCGTGCTCCACAAAACAATCATATGTATCCAAGAAGGGAACAACAATGCTGCTCAGTATGTTATGGACCGCATAGTACCAGTGAATGCCCTACTTTTAGAGTAAAATTCAATGGGAATTGCAATTCCTGTAGTAGGTATGGTCATCAAGCTAAGGATTGCATAGTATTTAAGCATGCGATGGCCAATAGACCAACCTTAGCATGGACAGACACACCTCGAGTGCCTGCATTGATGCCGGCCCCACCTCTTGAACAAATGTCACAACACATGGTCCCTAGGGCCCCAAATGTTGTTCAAGCAACACCCTTACCACCTCCAGTGCTAGGATCACAACCACCACATCCCAGAATCACTTCTGTGAATCAAGTGGGTTGTGAGTCGTCTATTGCTTGTTTGGAAGGCTGTGAGGAAGATATAGACCCTAATATTTCCTATGGGATTGATGCACTTGAAGAAAGTCCACAATACTACATGGAGGACTATTGGGGACAAGTCAAACATGTCTATCAAGTAGCTGCTCTTGCTGCAAGAGGCCAAAACATCAATTACACTGCTAAGAGACCACCTCTTCAATGCTATGAGTGTGGAGGTCCACATCGTGTGGCCGAGTGTTCTATTAGGCTACAAAAGAACGCCACACTAATGCAAACCAATCAAGCGAGCATGTCTACAATGCCGATACTCATGTGTAATCGATGTGGCATAGATCATTTGATTGCCCAATGTCCAAATAATCCAAATGCACCGAAGATCATGCCATTAAATTTGATTGAGGTTACCGAGGAGCCATCACAAAGTACACACGCGGTACCAGTAAACGTACTCACATGATCGATGCTCCAAAAACAAAATTATATTCTTGAAGAAAGAGACACGGAATCAATTGCCCAATCTTAGAAGAAGAATAAAACACGAAGGAAGAGATTGCAAAAAGCAAGGAAGTCATACCCCAGTTCAAAGACCAACATAGAGACTGGTGACGACCCCGTATATATGAACAACGTTGAAGAGGATTCTGATTTCGGTGAAACCATGGAGACCAAAATGACCATTAAGATAAAAACCAACAAGGAAGATCTTCATGAGCCACAATGGCCAGGATCCAAGAAGAAGATAGGAACTTATCCAAACCTACAGAGGAGATTGAGCGAGTCAAGAAATTAAGGAGTTTGGTTGAAGAGACCCAAAGGGATCTAGAGCCATCACCTAGGCAGATCCAAATTACAGACACAGTGTTCCCTATGCAACAACAACCTCACCAAGTCCATAGACCCTTAGCCATACCTAGGGTCATCCAAGAAGAAAGTGACTTAAAGTCATGAGAAAGTGGACGTACTCACTTCTTGACGGAAAGAATGTTTACAAAGAGACTACCTGACCCTATCAAATAAATGCAAATCCCATCTTCCCCACATCAAGGGACTGAAGCCCAAAAGGTGTCGTTGAACATTGCCAAATTGATGGATTTCATGTCTTTAGAAGTTAGAACCACCATCATGTCCAAACTATTTAAAGACCCTGAGCTAGTCTCATCTCTTTGAGATTTCCTCAATGGAGAACTGAAGTTTGGGCTACCACAATTTGCACAGATGGATGGAGCTAGGGAGATGCCAATAGAGGAGGAACACTTAGATCTATGTTGAGCTAGCAGAGGATCACACCCACATTTTTGCTCACACTCATCATTTTGTAACCATTGATTGTAATAAATGTCTTTCCGACATTAATTTTGATTTGAGCCATTCATTAAGTAACGGGACTCAATTGAGTTTCCAGCTTGTAATCCCGAAGTAATTTCACTTGCTGATGTAATTAGTTAGAGATGTTCTCACCTCCAAGGCTGAGGTATATAAGCCAAAGTTTTTGTAACCTAGGGATTCAGATTATTAATCAAAGTGAGTTTTTGAGCGCCGTGACTGTGTCTGAGAGAGAGAGAGAGAGTCTTATCTACTTGCTCCGCGAGCTACAGAGCCGCCATTGGAGAAGCGACACTGCCATTGTGTTAGCAACGGCGAGAGCTACGCATAGATACCAAGAGTGTGCGCTATCGGCTTCTATGTGTGGTAAGTTCCTACGAGCTTCGGTGTGAGTTTTCTTCCAACTTGTGTGTCGGAATTGAGCGTGCAGCATATCTATAGAACCACAACGAGTAGAGCTACACATTAGTACCATCGGGGTCAAGTTTTGGTCACCTGTATATTTCGGCCTGTCTTCATACGCGTTTACCGCACGGAGTGGTTATAGGTTGATTTTGCAGTTCAAGTCTTTAGGGTGTTGTTCTTACCTAGTGTATAGACTTCCCCTTGAGTTTGAGATCGATTCAATGATTCTAGATCCTGTTTCGTATAGCATTCGTTCGTAGTACGGATTTCAGTCACTTGCGTATTTTAGAACTTAGATTTGATTTCCTTAGTAGTGATTGTCATTAGAAGGTCGAGTAGGTGATTTGACACCCACCTATTTGTTTCCATGTGCCTGCGGGTCAAAAGCTCCGTCCTCGTCTGACAAATTCTGTTGTTGGTTGAGTTCTCGCTATTTAGCTTCCGCTAGCGGCGTAACCGCCTTAACATTTGGCGTCGCTGCCGGGGACGAGAGCCCTAAGTAGGTGACCTTAGACTAATCCTACGAGGTGAGTTGTATAAACTACTTTGTATACTTTAGTTAGAAAAGATCTAGGAGTGGTGGAATCCGAAGATCTCGAGAGATACTAGGAAGTGGGGTATTCCTGGGTCTTCCGTGTTGACAGTATTTTTAGTTTAGCTTAGATTTGTTTGTTGTTTTGTTGGTGTTGAGTAGTTGTTGATAGAAGAAGAATTTGCTAGTCCATGAGTGGCAGTGGATCTCTTTAAAATCACAATTACCAAACCCATTTTATGATTAGGAATAGCTTAGGTAGGACTTCATTTGATCCTGATCTAGAGCTAGTAATCATTGGAGTATTTGCTTGATATGGTTGATTGCATGTTACATCACTAAACCGTCGAGTTAGTAGTGAAACTTGCAATAAACAAAAGTCAGAGAAATTTTCTGTGTATCTGGGAGTTGATGAGCACTTGAGAAAGCGTTAGGAAGGATTCTGTGCCAAAAAACTAGAAATCTGCAACTTTAGACATCATACGCGTATGATGTCTAAATGACCAAACAGAGACCAAAACAGAAATTTTGACTTTACCAGAGTGTTCAAAAGGGGGGTTATACCCTAATTTCAACTTAAAACAAGAGCATTAACACTCAAAGAAACCCAAAAAGACAAGTCGGAGTCCAAGAAACGCAAAGAATAAGAAATTTTGGATTCAGATCTTGTTTTACATTCAAACCTGACAAAAACACTTGAAACTCAATTATAAACATTGGAGAAGTCTTAAAACCAAGAATAGTCAAAATCTGGGACAAAAGACATCATACGCGTATAATGTCTTTTAGCACATCCACTGCTTATTTTTTATATCTGACCTGACAAGATTGTTACAAACACTGTAGAAAGTATAAATATCAAGTCTTGACCCAAATTGATGAAAAAGACATCATACGCGTATGATGTCTTTTACCTAATTTTGGACATATTTTGATACTTTGCCAACACAGATCCATTGTAATAGCTGTCTAGAGGTTATATTTCAAGTTTCATCCCATTTGGATCACAATTGACCCAAAACAAGTCAAAAGCGGAAAATTGCCAAGAAAAGCCTAAATTAGCCATAACTTGCTCAAACAGAGTTCAAACTGAATTTTGTGAGTGGACAGAGCATAAGGGGGCTACTGAGAGTGAGCATAACCAAAATAGTCCAAATCTGTGAAAAAAGACATCATACGCGTATAATGTGTTTTTCAGCATAACTGCAACAAAATTCTCACTTGATGAAACAGAAGTTGTCCAACTGACAAGATTAAACAATTGACCAAGTATCAATCAGTTTGGATCAATTCTGACCACAAAAACTTGGAAACGCAAATTGCCGAGAGGGAGAAGCTAAAGTCCTTTAGGGGAATTGATGAATTTGAGATCGGGCAGGAATCTCCAGAATAACCAATCAAAACAAGGGGAACAAGCAAGTGTCATATCAACCGAGGGAAGTGTAAACCAAAGTTGGGTGCACCCATTAGAGCCGATCTTTGAAGGAAGTGTTTCTGATACTTCTTCGGAGAGATCTTACGAGATTTTCACCAAACACTTGGAACACTTGAACCTGAACAACAGAGAAAATATGGCAGCAGGACCATCAAACCCTTCCGCCACAATGAAGCTATTATTCATAAAATACCAGTACGACAATGAGCAAGGTGCCAAGATCTACAAAGATGGAATGGACCGCTATTGTGTAAAGATAGAAGATAGACCTAGTGAGTTCAAGGACTTAGTGCCTGTGAGCTATAGCGGAGATAGATATCTAGATGACGAGGGTACCATGTATTTGGTAGTCCTAAACCCTAACATTGTGGACAAGTGGGGATTGATGGGCACCAAAGCCAAAGTAGATGAAGAACTTGAGGAGAAAGCACCAATAATGAACTTCCCTGATGCGAGGTTAAGAAGAGAGAATGAAACTACAAGGATCAGCACTGATAACATCTATGTGGGGCTATACAAATATAATAATGGGGAGCAAGATCTCTATTATAGATGTGAAGAACCCTACACTAGAGAGTTGATAGACCAAAAAACACTTTATGTCTTTACCTACACAGAGGGATCGGAAGTGAAAATTGCCGCTTACGACAAGTATGGGAGGCAATACTCAACAATGGGCAAGAAAGAATTAGAAGGATATACATACTTTGGGGGACCACTACATCAGTATTAGATTACTTCTAGCTCACAAAGACCAGCACCAACAAATGGAGTGCAAAACCCAATGACAACAGGAGGACAAAGAATTCAGGCTACTGACTCTTTTAGTCAACCTCAGTACTCGAAGCCCGGACCAATGGGATCATTACATTCCAGAGAGTCAATGGATACGAATCGAGGTAGTGCAGTTTCAATCCCCACATATACCACTCCAGGTCCAAGGTTCGAAGCGGAAACATCACATTTACCTCCTAGTAGTAGACTCAGGGCAGGGGAACCGACAAGGGTAACCCATGAAGTCCATGATGCTAGAGAAAGCTTTAGCCGGGACACAGGAGCAATGAGATTGGTAGCAGACCATAGACGTATGAGACCATCTCAAGTAGCCAAGTGTATGCTAAAGAAGTATGGTGTTTCAGGAGATCCGTATGCACATGTGTCACTCTTTAAGCAAGTCTTAAGAGCTTAGCAGATAACAGATTTCCATACACAATACGAGGGATTTGGTCTTACTCTAGAAGGTACGGCATTGACATGGTTTCAACCACTGAACAGAGGGGGATTCCATGACATTGACCATTTGCTAAGAGAGTTTGCTGAGGAATTCTCAAAACGAGGGATTAAGCACAATACGGTCTCACAAATATATGCTTTTAAACAGAGAGAACACGAAAAAGTGAAGGAAGCTTCACTTCGCTTCAAACAATACATTGAGAGATGTCCAGTACGTGAACGACCACAAGATGACAGACTATCTGTTCTCTTTATTGAAGGATTGAGAAACGACACTCTCAAGAAGGACTTGCACTTGAAAGCTTGTACAAGTTTCGAGCAAGTAATGAGAGAAGCATTGTACTTAGTGGATAACTGTACGGTTTATGGAGAGGTGTCAGCGGATACAGATTTTGCATCCAGTAGCTCTTCCTCCGTAGCGAACGAGACTACCACTAAAAAGAATGTTCAAAGAACAACCATGCCAAATGTAGAGCAAATGATAGAAGATGCTCTAAAAAGGATGGCACCATACCAAAAACCATTGCCAAAACCACTGAAATGGTGTGCTATTGAACAAAAATGGACAAACCATCCAACAGATGAGTGCTATTACAACAAAGGGTATGTAAGGGAGCGTCAGTATGCACCTCCTGCTCAATTAGCACCACCTCAGGTACATCCAGTACCTCGATACCCAACGGGAAATGTACCAGGACCTATGGGGATAGAAAGACCGCAACCGGTATTGGGACAACAACCACCTTTACCAGGAGCAAGACCAGTGGGCATTAGATATGCACCAACCTTAAAGAATCAGGAAGAACAAGCCTTAGTGCCTGTTCAAGCCTATTACGAAGAATCTGGTGGACACATGTCTCCAACTGTGTATTACCCACCAGAAGAACCCAAACAAACAGAACCATGGGGCATGATTGGGAATGTTGGAACACCAACAGTTACAAGTGCTTCTGATGAAGAGAGATACAATTTGGACACAAGAACATTGATTTTCATAGCTCATGGAGGGTTAACAGGACAAAGACCATCCTATCCACAAAGGACGAATCAAGAGGGACCAAGACCAGCACTAGGACCCTGTTACAAGTGTGGACGTCACCATCTGATGAATGTTTGTCCACATACGAAAATCATTCGAATTAACGCTTATTGAACTGAGTGTGGGGTTACTCACTTCATTGAGGATTGTTCAAAGAATCCAAACAAAGTGCAAAAGACGACATTGTATATGCTAGAAACTATTCCTATCAGCAGTGGGTTCGAAAATGAAACTCTGATACCAACGCAAGTTGTTACTAGAGCTCAAGCTAAGAAAACCACTAGAGAACCTAAGAATGGAAAGTTAGCGACTGAAGTGGTTAGTCAAGGACCGCGGAGTCAGAGAAACACATGGAAAGCTAGAAAAGCAGGCATGAAGTTGAGAAAAGAACGTGAAGACGCTATTCTAGCTGAGGAACTAAAGCAAACTAAAGATAGATTAGAAAAACTTGAGAGTCAAACCGGGAAACGAGAGATGAGCCCGGAAAGAACGAAACAAAAGAGTATCAAAGAAACAACGAGCTTAAGCTCAGGGGGATCAATGCTAGTTGACAAAGTACATGAACCATTGGACGCACTGATGAGAGCTTACGAAGCTAGGTTAAAGAACAACCAAACACAAGAACAGAGGTGGATGACATACCCAAACGCGGAATTGGAAAAGCAGAGACTTGAAATGTGCCAGAGAATGATCGAGACTGCACAAGCCTTATTAGAACCACCAAGAGAAACAATGAATTGTGGAACGGAAAACCCAATTCAGCAAGAGACTATCATTTCACGGGTAGCTGAAAAGACTCCCAGTGCACAAAAGCCTGAAAATACACACAAGGATGACCCCATAGTATTGAACACAACCGATCAGGAGATAGAGAGTTTTCATCTAGTCATACAGAGGATTTACGGAAGAGATGAGGATTACAATGAATTTTGGAAACAAGTGAGAGAGGCAAACTTTGCGAACGAGCTAAGTTGCCAAGCTAATCAGACAAATTGGGAAAAGGACATCAGGAATCCTCCCATAGTGGAATTTGAGGTAGGATTTCAAGTGGACTTGGATCTGCAATCTTACTGGGGAGATGGGGGCTCTGTTAGAACAATGCAGAGCAAACCTCATTCACTGAATACCTTACCTTCATACTTAGGAGAGTATGAAGCAAAATCCGAGATTAGAGCACTTCCCTCACGAAGAATCTCATCAGAAAAAGTCATGGACTCGCAAGGATTGATAGAGATCTTGTCAACACCAATGACATGCACTATCACTCTAGCTGAGCTTTTGAGGCTAAGACCACATATGTGGACCACTGTAGGAAAATGCTTGGAGAAATTTGGGATAAAAGACCCAACATGGAGACTGCAAGAGGGTATACAAGAGCTGAGCAAACCACAAAAGAACGCTAAGCCTGTACCCTTAAACAAGGTCGGAGAGTATTGCGAAGGTGAAGAGGGGAATACAACCTTACCAATTGAATTCCAAGGAGTGAACACGATGGCAATACTAGACAGCGGAGCTGGGGTAGCCATTGCTACAAAAGAAATCTGGAAAAAATGGGAAAAACCAGCAATAAGGAAGACTAGGTTGAAACTCCAATTAGCAGATGGACACATGGAGAAACCTATGGGGTTATAATAGAAAGTCTTAGTAACTTCTTGCGGCATTGAATACGAACATACTTTTGCTATTGTCGATTTTGGCAAGGAGAATAACTATGATATCATACTGGGAAGACCATTCATGAGACAGTTGAAAATGGTCCAGGATTGGGGCTACGATCACATATACCTGAGAAATATGGAAACCACTACACGTGTGAACCTGAGAGACCATAGCTACAAAGATGTGAACCGAACACCGGTAGAGGAGTTTGATTCAGCTACTTTGGCGGGATCCGAATTTCCAGCTTGGTTAGGTAAGCCCAAGGAGTTATGGATGTGTGGAGCCTCGAAATGTGGAAGTCTGAGGCGAGAAGAATATGTTTTAGAAAGGGCTATCGAAGACGAAACTTATATAGGAGAACCCTTTCCAGAGGATACGCTTGAACCATTAGAATGGACACACATTTTAGCAACCCTAGATGTTTGTGCAATTCCGGATGGTCCCACAACAAAATTTTGTGACAATGACGGGTACGACGTGGTTCCGTACTTCATGCTGAGAACTATACTCGAAAAAGAAACTGAAAAGAACGATACACTGGAAAAGGAAGATGAAGAAGAGGTGTTTCACGATATTCCCGATCATCCAAAGTGGGGAAATGAAGCAGACAACGAGTCAACGGACAATTCAAGCGGAAACGAAGAAACTATAATGGATGTCCGATTTTATGATTTTCCGAACCAAACCAAACAACGCCAGAAACGCTATAGAGCAAAGAGAAAAACAAAGGGGGTTAGAACCAATCTGATGCCTAGAATAAGAGGAAAAAATCAATTCCTAATGCTAGTAAAGGCGGAAGATTGTGTTAAGGACAAGATTTCTGGAAGAATGAGAGGCAATGAGCAAAAGAGCTTACGAAAAGACAAAAGAAGCTCAAGAAATCAAGTTCAAAGGAATGAAACGAAAACTGAAACAGAAAAATCAGAAAAGAGCAAGCGCAACAGTGAACACACGAAGTCCAAGTTAGAACGTAGAAACAAGTACAGAGAGCTCAAGAAAACTCTGAAAGAAGTTTGGATGACAGAAATTGAGAGTGGAGAGGACGAAAACGCCAAAATCAAGGAAAACATGGATGTTCCCTCTCACTACAAGAAATTCACAATAGAGGATAGGAAGGTGGTATTAACCCAACCTATTCGAGAGAGAAGGGAGAACGAATCTTATGACGGACCGGAGGATGCAAAAAAAGTTGATTTAGCAGCTCCAGGTGAGACACCTAGACCGGTGTACATAGCCACAGATTTGTCTCCAGGCGAGGAAGAGAGACTTTTGAGTCTTCTCAGAGAGTACAGGGATGTGTTTGCATGGTCTTATAAGGACTTAAAGGGAGTTGACCCATCAATATGCCAACACACAATCCCACTAAAACAAGACGTAAAGCCTAGCAGACAGAGACCATACACATATAATGATACGTTTGCTAAGCGAATCAAAGAAGAGATAGATAAGCTAATGGAAGCTGAATTCATATACGAGATTGAACACACCGATTGGGTATCTCCAATTGTGGTGGTACCCAAGAAGAACGGAAAACTCCGAGTGTGTGTCAACTTAAAGAAAGTGAATGCTGCAACAATCAGAGACAATTATCCCTTGCCGATAACTGATCATGTTCCAGAGCGTGTATCAGGGAAAACAGCATACTCCTTTCTTGATGGTTTTTTAGGATATAACCAGCTAGCCATAGCACCGGAAGATCAACATAAAACAGCTTTTGCAACGGAGTGGGGAATTTATGCTTATCGGGTTATGCCTTTTGGTCTAACCAATGCTCCCGCAACCTTCCAGAGGCTGATGACGCATGCTTTCAAAGAATACTTAAGGTTGTTTCTAGAAATATACATGGATGACTTATGTGTACATTCTCTTCTGAGAGATGAGCATCTAGAACACCTAAGAAAAGTATTTGAAAAATGTAGGACATATCGCATTTGTCTCAATCCTGATAAATGTGTGTTTATGCTCCGACAGGGCAGAATTCTGGGACATATTGTCTCACAAAACGGAATATCCACGGATTTAGAGAAGATAAAAGTTATAGTGGATATGCCTAGACCAACCAATGCGAAACAAGTACAGAGCTTTATGGGACATTGCGGATATTATAGACGATTCATTTACATGTACGCTATAATAGGCCAACCACTTTACAGGCTAATAGTGAACTTTGAATGGACAAAGGAGTGTGAGGAATCATTAAAGAAATTGAAAGAGGCACTCATTACTACTCCAGTCTTGAAATCACCAGATTGGGAGAAGATATTCCATGTGCATATAGATGCTTCGGCATATGCAATAGGATGCATTCTGGCTCAGCCAGAAGAAGGAAACATGGATTTTCCTATCTGTTACGCCAGTCGACAGCTCAACAATGCAGAGAAGAATTACACCACAACAGAGCGAGAGGGATTAGGAATGATATATGCTGTGAAGAAATTTCGGCATTATCTTCTAGCCAACAAGTTTGTGTTTTTTACGGATCACCAAGCCTTGCTCTACCTAGTGAATAAACCATGCAATAACGGGAGAATAGTGAGATGGTTCATTATCTTACTGGAATTCGACTTCACGGTAGTAGTAAAGAAAGGAAAAACACATCTTAGAGCTGATCATCTTTCGCGATTGACGAATGGAGAAGACCCTATAGGAGTGGATGACAACATGCCAGACGCGTACTTGTTCAACATAGAAATGATACCGAAGTGGTCTCAAAATGTCGTTAGCCTATTAACCTATGGAGAAGAGTTTGATAGAAGAGAATACAACCAGAAACATATTGCTATTTAGCAATCCAAGAATCTTCAATTGGTTGCAGGAAGGTTGTATCAATTGGGAAATGATCATGTTTTACGACTATGCATCAATCCTGAGGAATATAATATATATCTGCGCGAAGCACATGTTCAGGAATGTGCATTTCATTGTTCAAGAAGGAACACATATAGGAATTTGTTACAATTGGGAGTCTATTGGCCAGGAATGAAAGAAAGCGTACATGAATATGTCACTGTATGTATTGTATGTTCATCAAAACCGCCAGCAGAGTATTCAACATTATATCAGATAATGATCGCTCCAGAATGGAGTCAGTATATTGTTGAATATCTCACAAATAGAACTTTCCCAGAAGGAACGTCAAAAGCTCGTCAGAAATCTGTAGAGACAGAAGCTAGAGATTACGCTTTAATAGGAGATCAACTCTATAAGAGAGGTAAAGACAACCAGCTTAGGATTTGCGCATCAGAGTCTGAGTATGTGATAATCCTGGAGCAAGCTCATGGAGAGTAGGTGGAGGCCATTTCTCAGGTGATAAGACAGCAAAACTTGGCTTAGCCGCAGGAATATGGTGGCCAACATTACATATGGACGCTGAGGAATATGTTAAACGGTGTGATGACTGTCAGCGGACCAAAGTACCACTTAAAAGAGATGATATGCCGCTTAGACCAATGATGGGGGCAAGAGCTTTTGCAAAATGGGGGATTGATTATGTCGGACCCATTTCACCTCCTGCATATAAGACTCATGCACAATACATCGTTGTGGCTACAGACTATCTAACAAAGTGGGTCGAAGCAAAGGCAACTCAAAAAGCAGATGCCAGGACCACGGCACAATTTCTATATGAATACGTCTTTGTACGATATGGATTGCCAATAGAAATTGTGAGTAAATCCACAGAAATTACAAGAGAGCAAAGTGGGCTCTATTTAATTGGCCATTACAAAGGATTGCCATGCTATGAGGATATAAATTGGAATTTGTACATCAAGACAAAGAAAGATACAGAGGAAACTCGGACATCTCAATATGTGGAAGTTGAAACAGCGAAGAATGTACTACACCCACATCCAGATTTCATGGAAGACTGTCTGGGATCAATTTACATGAGGCACGGAAAATACATCGACAATGAGATAGAAATGTTGCACAAGGATCAACTTACAGAACTCTACACATATCCTCCAAGTATTTTTATGTACAAAGCTCAAGATGGGAAACGGGTCGCTACTACAAAGCTGCCACAAATCATGAAGTTCTTGCAGAGAGTAACCAATATTTTGCAGCTGAAATATTTGGATCAAGAGGGGAAGACTACAAATCTGAAGGTGGTAATGTTTCTCATCTATTCATGGCTTTACCTCTTGATACACAGCTAGAAGAGTTAACAACTACAGCTGTCACTGCACAAATGGGTGGCACAACACAAGGCACAACATGGAAAGACACTGCACAAGTCTCATGCACCGCACCAGCACAAGACAAAGCACAAACACACAAAATCGCACAAACAGGGAATACGTCGGAAGTACCAGCTACTATGAAGATAGCACAACTTCAGAAAGAGCTAGCTCGGTCTCAAGAGCTACTTAACAGAGCACAACAAGTCATATCATCAGGCATTGAACAGATTCCGACATCAGATATGGAACCCTCTCCGATGGGGGGAGTTCAAACTCAACAAAGAGACCCTATATCTTCAAGAGTGGGATTAAGAAGTCCAGCTTTACAAGAAGCAGTGTCCTTTTCAGGAACCCAAGTGGAATTTCAAGAACCATTGGAAGATGCAGAGCCGGAGGAGAAACCACTGGAAATTCACAATGCTCAATGTAGAAGGTCAGGTCAAGATGTCATTGTGGTCGACAAATACGATAGGCACTATGAAATAGCCGATGTGAAAACTATGGATGAGTTTAGCATTTGTGGGCAACCTGTAAGTCACATACTTGGACCCGGTCCAAAAGCACCATCCAGGGAAACGAAAAAAAAAGATTCGGTTCGATCTTCACCCTCGGTGAAAACCTCGCCAAAATCAACTCGGAAACATAGCCCTAAGGCTATGCAGAAGCCCCACGACAAAGACCATATACTAATGGAAGAATTATCATTACATCTGCTAGAAAGCATGGATAGTGATTTGATCTTGTATGCAAGCAATAATGGAAGCTATTTTCAGCTTCTCAAGGACAAGACGATGAAGGATAAAGAGAAGAAGCCAGTGGATACACCTAAGTCAATCGTAATCTACAGGTTCATGCATGCAAAGAAGAGATCATATCTGTATCTAGATACCCCAGGAAACCATTATCAGCAGTATTATGGAGAGTTGCCTCATCCAAAGGGTGCACATGTTGAGATAGAGACATATTGCAACCAATGTGCCATTGGTCATTTAGTGAAGGACTGCCCAACAAAGCTCTACATGGAAAAGAAGAAGCAACAAGCCAAAAGCAAAGTTCAGACAGTGACAACAAGGGAACGAAAGCAAGAATCCCCAACGAGATTTCCTGAAAAGAAGCAGATCTTGTCGCATAGCACAAAAGATAGGCTCAAGACTGATTTTCTTGAAGTCAAGGGTGTCAACAACATTATCATAGAGAATCAGGCTTTCAAAAAAGATCAATTGAATCAGCTGATTCAAGATCGCTTAAAGAAACTCAGTGAGGACAAGTCAAAGCATCCACAAGATGATGAAGATGAAGCTCGCAGTTCAAGGGTCGAGAGCAAAAGAAGCCAAGATTGTGACGATAGTGAGCCAACACAAGAAGAGGTGGCAGTGGTAACAAAAAATCTTAGTGCCACATCACAAGTGGAAGACATGCAAATAGAATCAATGGATGAAGCTGAACATCTACCAAATAAATTCTCTATTGTGGACTCTTCATTGGTGATTGAACAAATCAAAGAGTATGAGAAGCTAAAAGAAGATGTAACTGAAGACATAGAATGCACAGAAGAACAGGAAATGACTGAGTCCAAGATTGACTACCAAGGACAAGCAATACAGGATATGAATGAATATTTTCGAGAAGAGACTCTACAAAAACCCATGGAACAATGGAAACCAAAGGCCACAGCCACTATTGCATCAGAAGAAGAGAGTCAACCTCAACATCCTGCTACAAAAACTTCAAAATATTTCCAAGAAGAAAAGTCACCATTGAATTACCTTCAAGTGCTAGAAGCAGTAAATAGTGACAGAGAGCTTCTGAAATCAAGAGTCAAGGCATCACAGTCAGAAACTAGCAATGAAGACCAACAAGCTTCTCAAGCTATAGACCTTCCCCGAAGCTATAGATCAGAAGATAGTAAGAATTTGGGACATGCTACAACAAGTTAAATGATAAAGAAGTTCAACATACAAGAGGATGACAAAGCTTCCAAGGCACAAAAGTCCAAGAAAAGTACCAAAAGCAAAGAGGACATCAGTTACTTGGCAGCCAACAAGAAGATTAAATTCTCGTTGGATGTGCAGGAGAAACTGAAATTAAATTTTACAGCAGACATAGATTGCACTGCCACGACTAATGTCATGTCTTATGGGCTGTGGTTACTTCTAGATAAACCAGAACTGTATGAAATTCAGGTACAGGTTCCTATATCACATGGAATAGCCATCACAAGTTTAGGGATTGCAAAAGCTACCCTTACACTACGGTCAAAGGTAATCAAAGACAAATTCCTAGTGGTGGACTGTCAAAAAATGAGTACACACTTGATTTTGTCCAAGCAATGGGCGAAAATGTTTGAAGAAGCACCTGAATCTTCACCAGTGGTTAAGCCTACGACAACTCAAAGATCTTCGGCCAATTTCGACAAAGGAAAAGCTAAAGCAAGTGAAACAGTGTTCTACAACCCAAATCCTTCACTTCAGTCAAAGTCTTTAGCCCAGCCAATTCACGTACACGAAGAAGCCTCTACATCAAAAGTCAAACCCTCAACAACACAATGGAAACCAAAGCGCAAAGTCTATCAACCAAAGTTTCCATTGCAACAAATCCTCCACAAAAGAAAGAAACAGGTCAACCAAGTGTTGGTATCCAAGGAGTACATCAAGGACAAAGATCCAATTTGGGTACCAACATCAAAAGAACCACGACAAGCAAAAGTCACAGGTTGGATAGCATCAAACAGTTCAATCACTGCTCAAGGCTACTATGACGAGAACATCAAAGTATGGGTCAAAAAACCAAAGGTAACAGCTTGGACATACCCAGCATGTGGTATCTCTTCACAACAAGATCAACAGGGAATCAAGCGCAGGTCTAACTGTTCATACAGGAGTAAAAACATGTACAGGAAGAAGAAGCAAAGACCTTCCAAGCAACAAACATTGAAGAAGTTGTGGGTACCAAAGTCAGAGCTCTGCGGTGAAAATACCCCACAAAGTCAAGCTAAGGTCACACAGAAAGCAGTGCAACGAATGATCCCAGTCAAGCTACTGGAAGCACAAGGATACTATACAGGTAACACTCAAATTTGGTTGCCAAAGATTAAAGCTTCCCCTGAGATCATGAAGAAAACTCATGTAGCACAACAAGCCCAACAACGACAACCCAACTACGCAACCATGAGTGCTACAACTCCAAGGTGGATCCCTCGTCATTTACTACAGGATCAAGGCTTTTACAAAGGTAACAACAATATTTGGACACTGAAGCCAAAGGACCATCAAGTCAAACAAGCAACAAGGCAAGTGGAAAATCAGGTCACACAAGGACCAAGGACAACTTGGATTCCAAAACCTATAGCTGGAACTCAACAACAGAGGCCCACAACTAGTCTACAACCTCTTATCAACAAAGGTAAAGCAAGGATACAAGAAGAAGTCATAGTTTTAAAGAACACATTCTGGAAGAAGACTTCACCAACCATTGCTTCAACCTCAAAACCTATCTCACCACGCAACATCAGTGTGCTACCAAAGCATGAAGAGCAGATATTTGTCAATGTATTTGACAAAATGGCATCACAAAACCAAACCAAAGAGAATGGCCTAAACCTCAATAGCATATGGAATTGGATTTCAGGACGTGATCAGGTAAGTCCAAGTCGCCATTAAAAATACATGGCATAAGAGTCTAGAGTCAGGCAGATTAGCCACTAAATGAGCAAAGTGTCAGACCCAAGCTTCAAGTCTAATATTTTCTATGTGGTCTATGAGTCTAGCTAATAGATATAAGCTCAAGCTGAAGAGTTGAGCATACATAAAGTCATGTCACTCATTCTGGAAGAGGTGAGCATAAGAGTCAAAGTTTACTATTTTAAATGGTGGAGTGGCAGAGTAGTCCAGAAAACACTCACGCACATGAACACAGTGAGGAGAGTGGAAAAAACCTCGTCGACCAAAACCCTTCTTGAGAATAACGATAGCTCTTGAAGTCAAATATATTTTTACTTCTCTAGCTATGTTCACTCGTAGAAGCACCCATTCAAACTCTTCTCGCACAACATATTGTTTCCCATGCATCTATCTGTGCAAGCATATACAATGTCCCATCATTGGACATTTGCATTTGACACGATTTGTGTTCCACCCATGCACTTACACAACAAAATGACAATGACGAAGCAGTAACAGACTTCAAGCTACTAACACTTATCCAATGTATATCTAGTCAATAATAGTAGCCATACGGCCATAAGTACTTTAACTCAACAAAAATCGGTTACATCAAAACATAAGTACATATAGCCTCACATTTAATTGTGACTATAGGCATTTTTTTCCCACTGGATTTTTCCCTTTAGTCCTATCTAGATATCCAAGACCTTCATTTTGTAATATACGGCACATTTTATTTTTACTATTTTATTTTTCTTATAAAAACACAGAAAAGCATACCAACAACATCCCCAAACAACTACATGCTCATCAACTAGAAGATCAAAGGGGAACGGCCCAGAAAAAATTCAAAAAGGCTTCAAGATTACAGGTACACATGCAGGATGACACCCAAAGAACAAACAATACAGAGCTGCCAAGATAATGACTTGGTGCAACAACAAACCTCACTCAACCTATTCATGCTACAACAACCAATCGGAGGGGGAGAGCTATGGCTTCAACTACACTACATGTACAAGAAAAAGGTAACTCTACAACATACAAAGCATCTAATAGAAGCAACTGCAACAACAAAAGCTTCAACAAACACCAAAACATGAAGCACTCGTCAAGGCCACTGCAGACATAGGGTCTTGTCCGGGACGACAAGACTTCGGAGGGGGAGAGTGTTGAGTCAATCTTTCAACAACGCTTCCACAAAGATTCCATGAAGATTCCTCAAAGATTCTCTAAAGATTCCAAATAAATATGTTGATGAAGTGATGAAGACGAAGATGGGTGTTGTAATGTGAAGATACAAGCTCATGGACATCATCGAATATCCCGTTATTATTATTTTGAGCCATTACGGCCACTTTTGTAATGTTTACGGGAACTTCATATTTTAAGTCGGCAATTGTATTTTGGTCACAAATGCTTGTTGGATGAGCAAAGCCAGCTCACGGTGTTGTAATTAATCTCTATAGAAGCCTAGGGACAAATAAGGTCATTTTGGTCGGACATTAGGTTTTCTAAGGCTTAGTATATAATCCAAAACCTAAAGCTTTGTAAGGAGACTTCTAATAATCTGATCTACTATCTGTGAGTGAGCGTACTGTATACGAGAGAGAGTGAGAGCTTCTTCTTGACACTACGCGCATACCAGTGGGGTCGGAATCGAGTGTGGAGAAGTGTAGCGTGTTGCCCCCGACGAGAGCTACACGCCAATACCTATATTGCGCGCGTACAGTCCGGTTTTGCGAGCTCCATCTACGAGCTTCATCTGGTGTTTCGGTGAGCATACGTTGTTTGTTTCTGCATTTCAGCATATCCACGCGTTCGCATTGAGTAGACCTACACATTAGGCACTTTAGTTTTTGGAAACGACGACCTACAAATTTCAGCCAGACATCCTACGCGATTTTGCACCGGGTGTTTTGGGTTGAGATTTTGGTTCATGGACCTTAGGGAGAGTGACCTATTGGTGTTAGTAGGGTCTCCTTCAAGTTCTGTGGCGTTTCGAGACTGTTTGATGGGTGTTTGGCTCTTGTAAGCGTTGTAGGAAATCTCTTCTTAAGCACTCTTGAAAGCTGTAGCTTAGACATTGGGTAGAGACCTTTGTAGAAATTAGTCAGGCGTCGATCGAGTGTAGATTGACACCCTATGTTTGCTTCCACGCGCCTGCGGGTCGAGATCGTCCTCATTTGACATTATATGTTCGGTGAGTTCTCGCTATGCTGACGTCCGTCACGGCTTATCCGTCCAACAATAATATTCAGCACGTTTGCGTAGTATCAAACATTAAATTCAATGTAATTTTTTGTCATAATCACTTGTCTAGGTTTAAAAATCAAGCAATCTGACTAAACTAGTTTGACCAAGCTAGGCGTTAGAGATCTTCTCTTAATACCACGGGGAATGCCTTTCTAATAATCAATGATTACTTAGGTTCTTAATCCGATTTAGGCAGCATTGTGTGCAATGTACTAGGGCTTTCTAGTAGGCTTAGTCCCTATTGACCTTTAGCTTAAATATTATAAATGGAGTATACTAGTGTTATGAGCCTGGGGAGGATAACAGTGTTATATGACCCCCCAAACTTACAAAATTAAAATGGAAAAACGAACAAAAAAAGAAATTCAAAAGTGCCACAATGTAAAATCTTAAGCGGGAAGAGAAATCTCAGCTTGATTTGGTACTTCACTCACATGTATCACCTATGGTACTAGAGCCCTAGAGGTTCCCAGTGTGGTCACTTTTCCTTGAAAAGAAAAAAACCCAAGGCATAAAAAATAAGCACACACATCAAAATTGTTGGAATTAGGGTTGCAGAGAAACACACACAGCTTGGAGAAGACGAAGGAAGCTCAAGGCACACAATAGAGAGTGTGTTACTTAGTGTGCAATGGAAAGATAGATAGCCCTAGAGTGATGGGCGTATATACAATGCACGGGGGAAAAAACCTCCTAAAGAGGGAAAAAATGCCCCGGCGGTCCTAGTGTGTTCACACACATCACTACCACATGTATATGGTAACAAATCCCCCCTGGAGTGATGCGGTGAACGAGAGCTGGCACATGAGTAAAGGGAAGTGCCATGCCCTGAGGACAGGATCAGTCCACAAAGGGGAGTAAGCCCAAAGCTTTGCGAAAAGCTTCAAGCTTCTCACGAGACAATGCCTTTGTGAAAAGATCTGCAAGGTTGTCCTGTGTTGGCACATAAGCCAAGCTGATCTCTCCTGCTGAGAGCCTCTCCCTGACATAGTGGTAATGCACCTCAATGTGCTTTGTGCGAGCATGAAAAACTGGGTTCCTCGCAACTGCCAATGCGCTCTGACTGTCAGTGTAGATAGTGTTGGCAGTGTCCTGTCCAACACCCAAGCCACCCATAAGGCGTCTGAGCCATACACACTCAACCGTAGTTGTGAAGACTGCCCTGTACTCAACCTCACAACTTGAAGTGGCCACAGTAGGTTGCTTCTTGCTCAACCATGATATACATGAACTGCCAAGCATGAAACAAAAACCACTTGTGGACACTCGCGTGTCAAAACAACCAGCCCAATCTGAGTCCGAAAAAGCATGTAAGTCTGGCGGCAATGATCCCCCCTTGGGATAAAACAAGCCAAGATGTAAAGTGCCACTAAGGTAGCGGAAAATCCTCTTGACAGCCTGCCAATGCTTAGACCCTGGGCTATGCATAAATCTGCTGACCTGCGAGACTGCAAACTGAATATCTGGCCTCGTGTTGCATACATAAATGAGGCAGCCAACTGCAGTTTGGTAAAGAGTGACATCAGCAGGATCGCTAGCATCATGTAGACTCAACTTCAAACCTGTTTCCATGGGAGTGGCAATAGGTTTGCAATCCTCAAGTCCAAACTTACATAGCAATGTCTCTATGTAACTTTTCTGACACAAGGCAATACCACCATCACACTGCTTAAACTGTATACCCAAGTAATGATGCAACAGCCCCAAATCTTTCATCTTGAAAGTAGCATTCAAATCAGCCTTAAATTCAGCAATATGTCTCTCATTTGGTCCAGTGATCAGCAAATCATCAACATAAAGAACCACAATGAGAAATACATCATCCTCACGCTTTACATACAATGTGCTTTCTGTTGGACTGTTACGAAAGCCTCGTTTAAGCAAATGAGTGTCAGCTTTCTCATACCAAGCACGAGGAGATTGCTTCAACCCATACAAAGCCTTCTTACATTTGCACACTTTGTCCTCTTGTCCTTTTATGACAAAACCGCGAGGCTGCGTTACATAAACTTCCTCAAATATGTCACCATTCAAGAAAGCAGTAACAATGTCTGATTGATGTACATCCCAACCAAAATGAGTTGCCAATGCACATAGAAAACGTACAGTAGTCATACGACAAGTGGGAGCAAAAGTCTCTTCATAATCTATGCCTTTTTGTTGTGCATAACCCTTTGCAACAAGTCGAGCCTTATGGCGATCGATCTCACCATCCAGCTTGCGTTTCAACTTGTAAACCCACTTCGTACCAATGGCCTTTTTGCTAGGAGGCAAATCACATAAAGTCCATGTGTCATTCTCTATAAGCGCATCATATTCTGATTTCATGGCAGCAATCCAATTTTCTGAATTTTGTGCTTCATCAAAAGACAGAGGCTCCTCAACATCATGTAAACTAGACACAGCCAAAGCATAACAATCTCATGCATAAGATGCATGGCGAGAGCCTGAACGAGTATGACTAGATAAAGGTGCATCCAATTTACTGTCACGCAAAGTGTGCACCAGCCATTTTGGCATACCTCTAGCCTGCTCATTTTCAGCCCTTTCCTCATCAAGTACATCATGTACATCTGCATCAGTAATAGGCTGTTCTAAAACATTTTCAGAAACCCCCATAGGCTGTACATTTGCCTCATTGGAACTTACATTCGTATTTCCACCACTGAAAAGAGGCAACAAAGTGTCATAAATGTCCTGTGAGCTTACATTACTGTCTCTAGTACATGACAGCAAGGGTTGAACAGAATCTTCCACAAACACTACATCCCGTGAAACCAGAATACGTTTTGTTTGCGGATGATACAACCTGTAACCTTTGCTTTCAGCACTATAACCAACAAAAATACATTTGACAGCCTTATCATCCAATTTTCTGCGCTGCACTTGTGGCACCAAAGCATATGCCAAACAGCCAAAAACACGCATGTGCTCAATAGAAGGCTTTCTATCATGCCATGCTTCATATGGAGTAATAGACTGCAAAGCTTTCGTAGGACACCTGTTAAGTACATAAGTGGCACACATGATGGCCTCAAGCCAAAAAGAATGCGGCAAAGCTTGACTTTTGACCATACATCGTGCCATTTCCGTTAGTGACCTGTTTTTCCTCTCAGCAACACCATTTTGCTGAGGTGTATAAGGCACTGTACATTGGTGTTTTATCCCACGACTAGCCAGAAATGCATTAAATTCATGAGACATATACTCCCCCCCTCGATCGGAACGGAGGGTGCCCATAGTACATTTTGAGACATTTTCAGCCATAGCCAAAAATTGTTTGAAGCACATAAAAACTTCGGACTTCGCTTTAAGCGTAAATACCCATGCATGCCTGGAGTAATCATCAATGAAAGTCACGAAGTACAGGTAATTGCCCAAGGACGGAGTTTGCATGGGCCCACAAACATCACTATGCACAACCTGCAACCTGCATGTGGCCCTAACTGAACCATCCTTTGGAAACTTAGAACGCTGCATTTTACCCAGAATACAGCCTTCACAAACATATTTGACAGGTGCTTCAAGAGGCGGCAAAGAAGCAACCATATCAGATTTCTGCAAACGCAGCAAACTGGCAAAATTCAGATGACCAAAATGTGCATGCCAAAGTTTTGCATCTGAAATAGACCTTGAATCTGCAACAGCATTTGCAAAATTTTGTCCACACTTGTCATAAAAAGTGAGCTTATACAGCCCACGGCACAAAAGCCCAGATGCAACAATTTCATCACCAAAACTGAGATCATGAACTGTACATCTGTCATCCACAAATTTGACTACAAGTCCAAGTCTAGCAAGTGCGGATACAGACAAGAGATTCTTCTTGATCCCAGGTACATAAAGTGCATCAACAAGTGTGAAGGAACTACCATTAGCAGCAGTGAGCACTATCTTTCCAACTCCCTGAACTGGATAAGAGGCGTTGTTGGCACAAGTGACTGAATTCCCATGAGGGACAGACTTGAGAGAGGTAAACAATTCACGATGTGAGGTAATGTGCTTTGTAGCACCACTGTCGAAATACCACACATGTGAATCTACAGCAACTGACAAACATGCATCATGGACAGCAGGATTGTAAGTGCACTCTGCGCTAAAAGCCCATTCTGCATCAACATCAGCATCACAATCTCCTTTCACAGAAGACTCAACAATGGCTGCATTTGTAGTGGAACCAGCATTTGCAGTGGAACCACCCTCTGTCTTCTTAGCCTCTTTGGCCTTCAACTTAGGACACGACTTGATCAAGTGATCATTGGCTTTACAATAATGGCAACGCATCTTCTTTTTGCCCTTATCACCAGAATTGTCAGACGAAGTGCTGCCACCAGAAGCATTAGGAACAGAATTTTTGCCAGAACCATAAGAAGTGGCTGCATTACTGTTACCGCCCTTTCTTTGAGAAGCAATAAAAGCCTGTTCAACTGCACGCTGCCTAGTCCTGTTTTTTCTAGAAAGTGACTCTTGCAACAGCAATGTGCATAATGCATCAAACTTGACAACTTCAGGATTTCCTTGGGTCATCAGTCTCCAAGTACTAGCAAAAGTCTGGTAGGAATCTGGTAAGGCATCAAGAACAGTCTGCACAAGGGAACTGTCCGAAATGACTTCACCTGCAGAAATGAGTTGCTCATTGATATCCTTGACACTAGCAAGGAAAGTTTCCATATCATCTTCCTCATGCATAATCTTCGACTCTAGCTCTTTACGCAGCAAAGCAATTTTAGCCTCATTGCGGCTTGCATAAAGACCTGCTAGAATAACCCAAGCCTGTTTTGCAGATTTTGCTGAACGGATGTGAGGAATAATGGTGCGCTTCACAGACAACGCAATCAATGCATGAGCCTGCGCATCCTTAACATCCTAACGAGCTTGTTCTGTCGTAGGCAAAACAACTCTAACAGCTGCAATCCTTGCAGCAAGACCTGCAACATCCTCAACATCGCCTACATCTTCAGAACCAGGACGTACATCAATGCCCTGCACAATGTTCCAGACACCTTTTGACACAAGAACATGTTGCATCATATAAGCCCACATAGGGTAGTTGTCCCCATCCAACCTGTCCTCAGCAGCAAACATCTTGAACACATCTGTGTTGTTGTTGTCAGCCATGGTAAATGCTGCACCTGATGTGAAAACTGCCCGAAAATAGGAGAAATGGAGCGGGAACAACTTGTCCTATATAGCACAAACCGTAGAAGACTATAAGGCACTTGTTATGCAGAAAACGGCACTGACAAAAAATCTGCACAAAATGACGAAATAGCCTGTGCAGTACTGCCCGTAGTGAAAACGGAGGCCGAAATGAGCCCAAATCAAAATTCTGAGCAGACCAAGCTCTTCGAGCTACCCCAAAATATTTGTCGACCTGCGAACGCTCGCCAAAGCTCACTGAAATCGGAGAAAGTGAGCAGGCGTGTGCTGGAGCAGCTGGCGACTAAGCCCGGGAGGACGTGACCTGCTCTGATACCAATTGTTGGAATTAGGGTTGCAGAGAAACACACACAGCTTGGAGAAGATGAAGGAAGCTCAAGGCACACAATAGAGAGTGTGTTACTTAGTGTGCAATGGAAAGATAGATAGCCCTAGAGTGATGGGCGTATATACAATGCACGGGGGAAAAAACCTCCTAAAGAGGGAAAAAATGCCCCGGCGGTCCTAGTGTGTTCACACACATCACTACCACATGTATATGGTAACAAAAATTGAATCAATGTGAAAAGACTTTGGGGGGTCAAAGAAAAGTAAATAAGTCAATGATGATTTTCATGAGAATTTCTTTTATCGTAGCTTAACTACGTGTTGGGATATAGGCGCATGTGCCTTGCCCGGTCGCCCAGAGTCTGGGCGCCCACTGACTTGTATACCTTATACATAGCATAAGTGTATAGGGGGTTGCTCACTCTTTGAGTCTCCCCACCCATATCTGTGTGTCGTGTGTCTCCTTCTCTCTCTCACTCTCCGTCTGTGGTGCTCTCCGATCCCCTTCAATTGGTATCAGAGCGACAGGTGTGAGAGCGTAGATGGACGGCTTCGCGATGAACCCGTCGGCTATGACGGAGAGGTCACAGATCTGAGCAAAGGAATAGAGGAGGCTTGTGGGTAGCCATACAGAGACTTGCAAGAGAGCTCTCAGGAGCTTCCTAGTGCTCACAGATCAGTCCACAGTTCCTCTACAGATCAGCCCACTATGTACAGCATTTTCCCTCTTCTCGGCAAGCTTTGCAACGGCTACATCGGCGACAAATTGGAGCTTGGAGCTTCCATAGACATGGAAGCATTGTGAGATTGATGCATTCAGCTCACGCATGGAGGTGGGAAGTGAGTTTGAGACTTTCTATGAGCTCAAAGAAGCACAGAAGAAAGTCGTTTAGTTTTTGGCAGTTTGACAGCAGTCTACTGTTTTGCTCATAACTTGAGCTACAAAGCTCCGATTCCAAAAAAATTTGGTTCAAAACGGAGCTGGATTCAAGCTCTACGACTTTGTAGAAGGAATTGTTTTCTGATTTGGAGTGCGGGTGGGTCTGAAATTAAAAACACAGAGACTGTTTTTCAGGACAGTTTTGGGCTCTGTTGTTTTCTTTGCTGCAGACAGCTTACCCGTGCACACTGCAGGTAGCAGGCACATATTTGACTCCCAGGTACAGGTTGAGTCTAGTACTCTCACAGGTGTTGCCAATTGCAGTTGAGTGGTTGTTTTGCAGTGTTGTGGCTTGCATACATGGTCTTTGAGCGGGTAATGCTCTATGTATGCTTATGTGGTGAGCAGTAGATCTTGTGAGCAAGTGCAAAGGTTGGTTGTGGATGACATGTATGGTTACCTGTGGCACTCTTTGTGAGCATTTATTGGACACAGGTTTGTAGAGCTTATGCATGTATATTGAGTGTAGTTTGATGCGCATTGATTGCTCATTGTATTGAGCTTGCAAGACAATGGTTATTTTGTGTTGATAGCCATTGTGCGTCGAAACTCTGGCAAAATTTTCCCAGGAGTTTTATGCGTATCATTTATGCGATCTAGGTAGAGATTGCAGGTTGCACTCAGCATTTGCGAGCGGTATTCTCTGCAGGTGGGAGATTTGTGTGTGTGTATGCATCGATACCGCACAGTGTGGGCTTGGTGATTAGCTCACGGTTTGACAGGCGTACAGTTATCTTGGCACACTCACAAGAGTGAGTATTGTGATGTATGCTTGTGTGGCTATGAGCTAGGTAGCCGGATTCGAGTCATATTGACTTGTGATTTTGTGCAAGGTTTTGGGAGATAACCCTTCTAACAACTCTCTGCGTACTGTGTACTGTGTATCTCTGTGTGTGTGAGTCGATCCACGCTCCGCTCCACGACTTCACTACGAGGTCTTCTAGGTATAGCCTCATTGGACATGAAATACTTGGCTCTCTAGTGCAAGAGAAAATTGAGAAGCTTGCCCATGGTATTAATAGTTGATCTCTAGTGCCTTTCGACCGCTCAATTAGTGACCCCAGACTTGTTTAGTGTTTTACCTTCACAATTGTTTATGCATTTGATTATACTACAATTTAATGTTTATTGCTGACAAATGGTTTAAAATTTTGTTGCCAATCAATTTTTCTGACTACAACTGCATAGGCTTTTTGATTGTATATGAGAATGCAATTACTGTGCCAATGTTGTTTGATTTTGTAGTGATTGAACAAGGCTAGGGAGATTCATCTCAAATGCTCTTCCACCTCGACGAACGAGCTTCAACTCAATAGCTTTCGAGGATGCAATCTACATCAACAATGGGGGCATGTTAACCCTCGTGGCTCAGGGACACCCTATCACCTACAAGACAGACACCGTATTATTTATTTGGTAAAGTCAGGGACCGGGCTTGTTGGTCCAACAGGAAAAGGGTAAGAGTGATCGTCGATGAGAGGTGCACTCTAACAGGAACATTCAAGGGTTAGTTGGCTAAGTATAGTTGCCCAAGTGTGAATGGGGCGAGCTCATATAAAAGTCACATAAACCTAAAAATCATTCATTCTCTCATTTGTGCAACTGAAGAGTGCTCTTGCTCCATCTCCATCTTCTTCTTCTTACGTGTAAGAGAGAGAGAGAGAGAGAGAGAGAGAGAGAGAGAGAGAGAGTGTGTGTGTGATCGAGCATTGCGACGACGGCATGGCAGCGACGAGGTGGTTGAGCACAGCACAATGGTAGCTCCTTCTTCTTCGCGGCAAGGAATCCTCCACGAAGGCGAGCGTAGAGCGATGAGTGACACACCCTTGCTCCCTTGAGCTTGCTAGATTAGTCTGGTTGTGTGCTTGCAGCGATTTGTGGCTCGCACACAGTTAATCGGCAAGTCCCTTGCATTGATACGTGCGACAGATGTGCACATTAGCTCAACTAGGATGGGGGACAATAATTTTTCCTATCTCTTATGCTAGCAGGTAGTTAAACCTAGCAAAAAACAATTACACCACAACTGAGAGGGAAGGCCTTGGAATGGTATATGCAGTTAAGAAAATCCCACACTACTTATGAGCTAATAAGTTTGTCTTCTTTGTGGACCACCAAGTCTCAATCTATTTGGTAAATAAGCCATGCAACACGGGAAGGATAGTAAAATGGTTTATCATCATACTAGAGTTTGATTTTATAGTGGTAGTGAAGAAGGGAATCATGCACCAAATAACGGATCGAATGATCATGTCAAGGGAACCTTCAAAAGGGGTAGATGATGATTTGCCAGATGCTTACATGTTCTTAGTAGAGATAATCCGTAGATGGTTGGAAGACCTTGTCTCTTTGATGACCATTACTCAAGTAGATTTAGAGATCCCAATTCCAATTACACCATGGCTGATAGAGAAAGCAGTCCTATATTAGTTTCTCGTTGGAAGATTGTATCGGAAAAACAATGATGGGATTCTACTTTTGTGCATTAGCCATGACGAACACACAAACAACTTGAATCAAGATCATACCACAATAGTAGGAATTCATTTTATGGAAGATCAAACCTTGCAAAGATTAACCTAGTTAGGAGTTTACTAGTCTACTATGAAGAGAGATCGTCATGCCTATGTGAACAATAGCTCCTAATGTAAAGAAAAAGTCGCCATTCCACATGACACATTATTCCAGAACTCTGTTACACCAAGATGGAGTAGATATTTGGGAGAATATTTGACAAATAGGAAATTCCCAGAAGACATGAGCAAACAAAGATCAACTCTATAGATGAGGAAAGGATGAACAGCTTCGACTGTGTGCCAACAAGAATGAATATCTTCACGTTGGTCTTGCAAGAGGTCATTCCTCCCATGAAAACACAGTCACAACTATATTGATGGCAGGTATCTGATTGCCAACTCTATTTCCTGACGTGAAGGAGATTGTTCGACGATGCAACTCTTGTCAACAAGCAAAAATGCCAATTAGAATTGACAGCCTGCCATTGCAACCTATGATGGGAGCATGAACATTTTTTAAGTGAGGTTTGGACTTTGTTGGTCCAATACAACTACCTGCATACAAGACCCAAGTAGAATACATTATTGTGGCCACAAATTACTTGACCAAATGGGCCAAAGAAAATCCACTAGGAAGAACGATACTCAAACCAGTGTAGCATTCCTTTATGAGTGCATATTTATGCATATGGCCTTCCTATTGAACTTGTAAGTGATAGAGGAACACATTTTTGCAACGAGATGATAGAAAATTTGTTGAATGAGTTTATGGTAATCCATTAAAAAATATGCACCCTGTCATCATCAAGCAAATGGCCAAGCTCAACATACAAACATACAAATGGCCTATCTCAACATACAAACAAGATCTTGAGAGCTACCAAGATTGTAAGCTTGGGACAAACTGATTGGGAAATGAATCTCCATTCATCTTTGTGGGCCTATAGAGTGTCATTCAAAAAAGATTTGTTCGCCACTCCCTTTAAATTGTTCTATGGACTTGACACTATATTGCCCATGGAATTCTTATTGCAAACCTTTAGAGTTTCACATGAGCTAGAATGGAAGGGTCGTGAGTTATCTGAATGACTTGAGGACGTGGAACGATTAGATAAACAAACACTAGCGGCCATAGCACATATATATGCTTAGAAACGAAAACAAAATAGTTCCTTTATTCACACTTGTTAATGAAGATCTTCAAACAGAGAGATTCAAGATTGGTTTACTCAGTGAAACAACACATCCGTAAATTCAAAAAGAAGGGACATGGTCCTTTCTTAATCGAGAGTGTTTTGCCAAGCTAGGAAATTAATCTGGCCACCTTAGATGGAGAAATTGTGAAGAATTGGATTAGTGGATGCGTCTTTGGAATTCGAAATACCAATTACCATTGACTAATGATCTTTTGCAAAGAATACATGCAGCAAAAGAACAAAAACTCAAATAAAAATAGGTGATTAACACTAGGTTGGTAATGGGACACTTTTATGTCCTGGGACACTTTTATGTCCTGTGAAGTGACTATTTTCCTTGAATTATGTCAAGAGTTTCAACATGGATTTTGAGGTGCTATCTATCTAAAAAGTTGTCTCATGAGCTGAAAAAAACTCCACATTTTTTTGGATATCAATTCCATCTTTAACCTTGTCCTTGCACAACATTTCACAACCTAAACTGTGTGAAAAAAACGGGTCCTGTTTTTTGCTTTTTTTCAACTTTTTGCAACTATACCACTCTAGAATTCATGTTTGTGAGGTCTATAATGCTAGAGAACTATCTTTAGTAGTCCTCAACATGTCCTGATGCTTCTAGGGAGAAATAAAAATAAATACATATGAAATAATCAATACATCATGGGTTTCATGTTCTTGGTGGCAGCAATTCTCGTGGCGACTGTGCTAGTGGGGCATGTGTAGGTGGGGGCCCCATGGGTAGCTAGGAAAATAGTGGCCTCTAGAGCGATTGACCATGGCATGGCCAACCTGGTGCCACAGGTGGTTGTCTGCTCGAGGGTGGAACAGATGACACCGTGAACTCTTGGGGACGTGGTAATGGCGTTGGAGGTGGTTGTGGCTGTAATGAACATGAAACCTCACTCAAATGAACAGTGGACCCTAGTCCACTATGAAGCTTCTGCTGTGGTTGAATTCAAGCCAAAAACAATCTGCGATCTCGCTCGATGCTGATGCAATGACTTGTAGATGCTCACGCTCTGTTGCCAAGCCGCATCATCGAGCAAGACAATCCAAAAGTTTGTCGCCAACCTTTGTGTATCCAACAACCACATGTAGAATAACACGTACATCAGTGGACAATGCAATGAAAACTATATATAGGGACTTCAACCACTCCTCGACTAGCCAAGCAAACAACTCGCTCTTCTCCAGTCCAGACCAAAAGGGTGCTCCAATGCCGTCTAGCATCCATGGTGCCTCTCAAAAAGGCTCTTGGATCATGTCACTATCAGCCTCAAAACCATCATTGTTGACTGTCATATCTCCGTCCTGACAATCGTACAAGGGAACAATTGGAACTCCTTCATTTCTACATGCGGAAATGGCTAGCAGCAAGATAACCCACAACATAGTTTACATTTAAAATAGAAACACACCAATATTTATCATGAAAATTGTATAGTAATAATTTAGAACTTATTGAATCCGTGAAATTATCTATAACCCAAAGGAAGATGGTACGAAGATGGCAAAAATTGCACATGCGAGCCTCCTCGGTGAAGAGTGCTAAGTGGTCTGCTTGACGTGCCATGACAATTGCACCATTCACAACAAGAACTCTACAGCTAGGGTGGACACACTCGCGACGGCCTCGATAGAGAATACATTTCATCGGGGGACACCACCAATGCCAGTGCTAAGTTTGCAATGTGTCTGTAGGTCTATCCACACAAGTCGCACCCCTTCAAGCCACTGATTACGATCCATTTTGCTGGTGTGAGAGAGAGACCTCACCAAACGACGAATCACTTAGAGGCTCCGTAAGAAGATTGGCTGAGTGTTGAATGAGTTCAAAATACAAATTAGATACCAAAGCATCATAAACTCACTCGAGATTGAATTTTGGATTTGTAAGCACCTTTCATAGATAGTCTATATCAACAAGTATTGCAAGATGTACGGGAACCACTCCAACATAAACAATTTCCACCATTTTTGTGTTTGAGTGAGCCAAAGTTGCATCACATCCAAAATGTGATCAATTATTGGGGACCATTTTGATTTAAACACCATGCATTGGTTTATCATTGTGTTTCTTACCTAGTGGAAAGGAAGCAAGCGGTTTGAAAGGCCTTGCTGAAACCGGGTGGCTGATAGATAATTTTCTAGGCCTAGGCCATGGAGCAAAACCAGACCAAGAATACCCTAGCAAACAATAATGATGCTCAAACTCCCAAACCCCAAATTGCCATGGACCTAAAAGGGCTACAAGTGCTACTAAATTCCGTTGCCAAGGAATATGCATGTAGTCTCAGTATCAGATCTCATCAATGTATACTCACAAGTAAAGTGATCACTTCAACAAAACATAGAGAGAGAAGAATATGTTGTCATATTTCAAAAGAGATAGAAATTATCGTGTATTTATGAATATGGAAATTGTTTTTACAACAATGTAACAAAACTTATCTTTGTCTTGAAGAAATTTTGTCGAGGCAACTTTGTATCTTCAGAGATTCAAGAAATTTAAATGACGTCGATAGCCTAAGCTATTGGCTTACACCCTATAGGATAGTGCTTCTACTCTTGGCCTACACCCTATAGGGTAGCGCACCTTCTTGTTTTTACAACCCCTTCACCAATGCACGACATACAAATGACATCTCATCTACCTTCTTAGAAACAAATCTCTCTCTTTCATAGCAAGATTCTCTCTCCCATCCCCTCTCAGATCAGCCCAAGAATGAGAGCTTCTCTCTCTCTCTCTCTCTCTCTCTCTCTCTCTCTCTCTCTCTCTCTCTCTCTCTCTCTCTCTCTCTCTCTCTCTCTCTCTCTCTCTCTCTCTCTCTCTCTCTCTCTCTCTCTCTTCCTTCATACGGCTTTTATAGAGAAAATAATTCTCTCTCTGAATCTGTTTGCAAGGCTCCAAGACAACTCCCTTTCTCTCTAACATATTGCACACAAGTAGTGCTATCCTCCTCATGGGGGCACACACACCATGGTAGGATCTCACTCTATCTCCCCCACTTCATGGAAATTCTCCCCTTTCTCCTGCAATGATCTCGTCATCCTCGGTACCATCTTGCAGGGCCTGCACCCCCTCAGCATGACCACTCCTTGTTCGGTTTTGCAGAGACCCTCGTTTGTTCTCTGGCGACCGCCTTTATCTCTAATCCCTCTACACCCAGCAACGCACCCCCCTCATGCTGGGCCCTCTCTTGTCAAAGGGTGGTGGCTCTTTGCTATGGGCTTGCCTCTTTAGGTTTTAGAGAGAAGAAAATTATATAAATAAACACTTAAAAATTAACTCCCTTAGCTAACGTTCACATACGGAGAGGTGTTAAAGTTTAGGCATCTCAAGTGAACTGCCCAATGTGATTCCATTATTTAGTTTGGCTTTTAGGTATTTATTTTACTTATTTGTCAAAGTCTTGGGTAGGGCAATTTACTAGGCTTTCTATATAAGCAATCCCTTGCCTCCATTGTATACACATTCAATTATTCATTACCAAGGTTGATTGGTTCAAAAGAATCTTTCTTTCTCTCTCTCTCTCTCTCTCTCTCTCTCTCTCTCTCTCTCTCTCTCTCTCTCTCTCTCTCTCTCGTTTATTTGACATCAGTTCACTCTTTTGATCATAACTTCTTCATTTGAACTTTGATTTAGGTGATCTATAGCCTCAATCGAAGAGCACAAATCTCTCTACACATTGATGTAAAGATAGATTTTTTTTGCACAATGGAAGGCTTTGTTGTAATAGCATCTCAGAATTGAAAAAACTGTCAAAAATTTGTTTTTTGTTGCCGACTTGAAGGCAATGTCGGACAAAACTTGCAAGCGTGGAAAATCCACACTCGCCACATGGAGAATGATGTAAAATCTCCAAAGAATTTGGATGCTAATTCAACCACATCGTCTACAACAACGGAAGCAATGATCATGGATTACTTGGTCTCATTACAAGAAACCATCAACAAGCAAGGTGAAGAGCTGCGCGCACTTGCAATGGAGAATGATAGTTTAAGAGTTCTTTTTGTGGAGAATGAGCACCTCAAGAAGGCTCTTGAAATGCAAACAACATGCTTGATGCATCTTGAGAATGAAGTTCAAGAATGTAAGCGCTCTCTTGTTGACATGAATGTATTGAAAGAGCGCTTGAGCAAACTTGAAAGTGATCATGTATTGAAAGAGGAAATGATAGATACAATACAACATGATATAGGTGAGATGAGAAATGCATCCAAATCATGGGCTGATATATATAAGGATAATGTGGTTTCTACATCTCCTATCACACAAGCCATTGTCCAAGCAAAGAATGTACAGAATGTGGACACTCAAGAATTGCAAGAACGGCAAAAACGCTCAAAGAACATCATCATTCGTGGAATCAAGGAGGAAAGCATGGAAAAACCCTAATCTCTTGCGGTTGCTATTGAAGAGTTTTTTGCTACATACTTTGGCATGTGTGGAATCATGGCTTATGGTGCACATCGAGTTGGAAAACAAGGAGTCCCTCGCTCGGGAGAAAGACCTATTGTACGTACCATGGCTGATGAGGTAAAGAGAAAGATCATCCTTAACAATAGTTGAATCTACCTCAAAGGAATGTGTTGTAATGTATATGAGGATGGCACTCTTATGCAACAAAATGTACGTCATAAAGCATATGAGGAAAGAAGGAAGAAGGTTAAAGTGTCATGTCAAGAAGAAAAGTCACTTGATCTATGAGACCAACTCACGCTTGCGAATAAGATTTTGGAATTGCGGGTATCCATGGAATGAGAGAATTGTCATTGATGAGCTTACCAATGACTCCGATGGGATACTTCTTGTCGAAACATGGGAGCATGATGCGCGACGAATTCTTGGATTTGGCAAATACGATGTGCATTCTTTGATGTGGGCCAAAAATACAAAGCAACGTAGAGGCCAAGGAGGCGTAGCATGTATGATCAAATACGTTACAACACGACACACAACAAGTCAAAAATGCTGCGTATCTCAAGAAGAATGGATGACTCATACATGTTTAATCGAAGTTCTAATGATGCAAAAGAATTGGATCACTATGGAAAGTCACTTCTACGTATGTGCAATAGTACCGGAATGCTCATTGTAAATGGTGTATCTTTATGGCACCAATGACTTTACATGTAGAAAGCACAATGGTGATAGCATGATTGACTATATGTTGTTTCCAAAAGCTACTCTAGGATGCATAGAAAGCTTTACACTTAGTGAATGGAATCTGGAATCGGATCATAAGATGTTATGTATTGACCTCAAGTGTGGTAAAAGACCCGAGCATGTAGCCTCCAATCATGATGTGAATCATTCGTACCTATGTCTAAACTTCAAACAAGCACTTATATATGCTGATATGATGGACCAAATGTTAATCATGACAGACCATAAAGAGATCCCAACATTAGAATGCAAGTGGAAAGTTTTCAAAGAAGTAATTTGCTTTTGTGCAAAGGCATTCTTTTCGGTGAAACACATGTCTTGCAAAAGGTCTAAGTAGGGTAGCACCAAGAAAAAATGGTTTGACATGGAATGTAGTCAAGCCCAAAAAAACTTGCTAAGGTTGGATCCAAGCAAAGATAAGGAAGTTTACTTGGAGCGTTCACACCCATACAAAGCACTTATTCAAAAAAAGAGGAGAAGGTGGGAAGTCAAAAAACAACTTCTTTTAGCGCAAGAGAGGGCACATGGATGTGGCAAGTTTTGGCAAAATCTAAAAGGCAAGTGTGTTGAGAGCTTTGGTGACTTGACTCTTGAGGATATGTATACGCATTGCAACAACCTCTATGAGCAACCCAATGTTGATAACATGGGAGTCTTGTAACTCCCTTCCATATATGCCTCCCTTATTTACCATTGAAGATGTATGCCGCATGCTTGAGAAACTTGCTACTCGCAAGGCAGGGGACCTTCAAGGTGTCAAGGCTGAAATGATTAAATGGACAAGCAAGAAAACACGATATTGGATACGCGATATGTTTAACTTTGCACTTCAACATGGCATGCCTCATGATTGGAGTGCAAATTGGATACACAAAGGAGAAGATGTAAACAATGTGAACAACTATCGCACTATAATGGTTGGTTCTTTGATGGAAAAGTTATTTGGATGTATCATGGAGATGAAGATAAGTGAATGGGCTGAAAAGAACGGCAAACGTGCGCTTAGCCAAGTAGCTTTTTGAAAGCATCATAGCATTATTGATCACCTTGTCACTCTTCGAGTTCTTATGGAAGCGTCTCGATTGAAAGGAAAAAAGTTGTATTGTTGCTTTGTGGATTTCAAGAAAGCTTTTGACATGCTACCACAAGGAAATCTTTGGAGATGTATACAAAGCCTTCAAGTATCGAGAGAATTTATGCATGCAGTCTTTCGCATCTACCAAAAAGTGATATGTCGACTACGTATGGGAGATGGAATTTTAGAATTTTTTGCAAGCACCATTGGTGTCAAACAAGGATGCCCACTTTCCCAACCCATTTGGGCTACTCATTGATGAATTGGAATGCATGGTTCTTGATTTTATGCAACAAGAAGGCATAGAAGAGGTTAAAATCGGAAATGCGGTGATCATGCTTTTGCTTTATGGCGATGATGTAGTGCTCTTGGCACATACCTTCGAAGATGCACAAAAGCTTAGGAGTGTCTTGGAACGCTTTTGCCTACATGGAGGGCTGATCGTGAATGGATCCAAAACCAAGGTTATGCTTGTAAAGACCCTCAATGACAAAAATCCATGCATTGTATACAACAATGAGAAACTTGAAGTGGCAGATAGCTTCAAGTACCTTGGCCTTGAGGTTCCATCCAATCACAAATGGAAGGATTGTGCAATGTGTTGCTTGGAAGCCAGAAAGAGGGCTTATTATGCATTTGAGAACACGTGCAATGCTGGAGAGATCAAGGGTTGGGCTCTCAAAAAGTACCTCTTTGACACATTGGTGACACCGATGCTTCTTTATGGAGTGGAGGTGTGGGGTGTGGTAGCATTGGGAAGTCTACTTGGAAAGAGTTTGAGAATGTCCAAAAGCGTTTTCTCACCAACTTTCTCCAAGTCAAGACACAAAGACCCTACATGCTCTTACTTCTTGAGTCCGGATCGCTTCCCATTGAGGTCTTGGGTATGCAAAGGGTTGTGGAGTACATGCTTAAGACACAACGTAGCCCTTTGTATCGACTTCCTAGAATGGCATATGAAGCAAGTCAAAAGGTCCAAAAGACATGCAAGAACAAAATACTTAGCTTGGGGTGGATGCTTGACATCAAGAAATGGTGTGGAAGATGAGATGAATGTCACTTGGTCAAGGATGCGTCGATCAACTTCCAAGTTAATGAGGCCTTCTTACAACGCCAATGTATCATGGCTTGGGAGAAATCTGGAGGTTCTCACTTCAGCCATTACACCATACACATCGCCTCAAACTACAAATCTCTCTTCTTCTCTGAACGAGGTAATCAAAGACATCTCTACATCCTTGAGCCCATCCCATTGAGTGCAATCCGCACCGTTGCCTCCATTCGTCTTAGCTCCCATTCTCTACGCTGCGAGACAGAACATTGGGGAACTGGCGAGGAGTCTCATCAACTTTTCACCTTATGCCCTCGTCAAGTGCGAGAGAGTGAGTACCACACACTACTTGAGTGCTCAGCTTTTGAACACATTAGGTCCTCTTTTCCCTATATATTCAGCCATGAGCTCTCCCTACATACCTTCCTCTCCCAACCACGATGTGGACTCTCTATTGCAAAGCTCATTTCAGCCATTTTTGAGCATCGAGAGTCACTTATGACCTCCACTCACACCACGTGACATGTTCATTTGGTCCCATAGGTCATATTTGACCTTCGAGCACGATAGTAGAACTATCTCTCTCTCTCTCTCTCTCTCTCTCTCTCTCTCTCTCTCTCTCTCTCTCTCTCTCTCTCTCTCTCTCTCTCTCTCTCTCTCTCTCTCTCTCTCTCTCTCTCTCTCCACACGCTTCTGCATCGTTGACTTTGACATGGTATCAGAGCGCTTGGTGCAGCTCCATGCGTGAAGAGCTTTGGTGGAGGAGCAGCCCGCAAGAAGAGAGAAAAGCACACCTGCCATCGACGTTGCACTCTCCATATCCCTTTGTCACTACCCAACTCTTATCAAGTTGCTTGTGTTCTAAAACGCTAGCGCTTTGCAATTTTTTTTTCATCACCACCAAAACCCTATTTCTTGCTTGCGTTGTAAATTGTTGCCCCAGTGCTGCCAAAAAAGCTCTCTTCCCTTCGTTTTGAGACGTTAGGTCGGCAACACTCAGATGACACCAATGAAATCTATATTTTGGAACGCTACCGGGCAGCATTGGCTAGGTGGTTTCCGTCTAGCAATGGCATTTTAAATCGCTATCTACCAGTAGTGCTTGGAACAGCCACCTCGCTTGGCGACCCCCTTCCCTTGCTCGAGCGTTTCAAAACGCTATCAGAGCCATCGCTTGGGACAAACCCCCTTCGTTACAACGTTTTAAAACGCCCAACCATTTGGTGCTCTTTGGCAACGACATTTTCCCCCACCATTACACATTGACAGAGCGTTTTGAAACGCTGAGGGCCAACGGGTGTTGGTAGGCACTTGTCTGCTGAGAAGGTCCTTGGAGTCGAGGCTTTGGTGACTCGCAACAGAAGAGAGGGGAATCAAAGGAGCCACACTTGGTGCAGCTTGGGAGAACAAAAAGGTGGGAATTTGAATTTGAATGGAGAACGTTTCTCAGATGGACTTGGGAGACGGAAAGGCGAACAGAGTTTGGAGCTTAAGAGGGATCCAGATTGTGCGGAGCCCATTGCAGATGGAGTTTCCTTTGTGGTGGAATTGAATCGGCTTGGAGAATTTGCAGCTTGGGGTTTTTTCGGCCACACTTTGGAGTGCGAGAAGGTTCTCGGAGTTCCAGATCTAGCAACTTCACCATGGCCCCCCCTTGCTCGAGCGCCAACAACAAATTGAACGGGAATAACTATGCTCATTGGAATTTGATTATGCAACTCTGGTTCTTACAGAAAGGCTTATAGGATGTTGTTGATGGCTCAAAGCCTCATCCCACGAGGGATCCCCACAACAGGTACACCCGCCTTCAAGATGACGAATATCTCAAATTGTGTGTCGATTGGGATGCGGCTAATGCAAAGGCAATGTTAGCCATTGTGGAATCTCTTACAAAGGAACTATCTCCAGCTATTTAGACCTTGAAAAAATGTGGTTCAAGCTCGTAGGTATGTTTGATCAGGATTCTACGATGTGAGCAGTCACCCTTCTTGGACTGTTGTTTGCCAACCACTTTCCTTGAGGAAGTTCCATGCAATCATTTCTTATGAAGACTAAAGTTATTCATGATTAACTATCGGCTATGAAGAGTGCACTGACGAGTACCCAGTTGACTACTTTGGTTCTCACGAAGTTGCCTCAAGAGTATGAAACAATGGCTAGGACACTTCGGTTACAAGTCAAGAAGGAAAAGCTAGAATTTGATGATCTCAGCTCTTTTCGCATTGAGGAGAAAGCCGTGTTGGTAACTCAAGGCAAAATTCAGATTTCTGAGATAGTGGAAGCACATGGTGAAGCACTTGCTGCTTTGGATTCCAGAAAGAGGACAAAATACCGTTGTTACAAATGTAGAAAGCGTGGTCATTTGGCCAAGGAGTGCAAATCCAAAGGCAAAGACATAGATTCTACAAAGGACAAGGTTAAAGAAAGCAACAGGAGGAAAGCAGTGATAGTGACTCAGGGAAGGATATCAAAGAGGCTACTGGTGTGGTGGTGACTACACTAGCACGGACTCCTGCCTTCTAGTCACATGAAGATCGGTGTCACCACTAGCTTCAACCAAAGAGAGGCTTGTGAGTGGCAGAGAGAGACAATGGTTGCTCCCTATAATTAATTTGGACCCTTGTGTTGGAGTTCAAGTTATTGGTGTTTGGACCCGTAGGTCAAAGTTCAAGGCACATGCATTTGGCAGGGAACCAATCAGATGTCTAAAACACTATGGATGGGTGTGCCAATTCATTGTTGTTGGTCAGATTGTGGATAGAATGTGTTCCAACACATTAGGAAGGGATTGGGATATAGGAGGGCCTCTTTATTTGCCATGGGATTAAAAATGAGATTAAGGAATGAGCAAATGGGGGATTGCCATGTGTACTAAAATGGTGGGTGTAGCAGGTCCTAAAAGTGAGTGGTCAAACTTATAGGCCTAGAGGTGAAGGGGTCTTTTCTTTATTAATAAAAGGAGAAAATTGAAAAAATGAACCTTTTTCCAAAAAGTTTGGGTAAAACTCTACTCTTTATCTCTCTAGCCTATTGACTCCTCTCCCCTCCCTCTCAAAAAGGGGTTCTTTCAAAAAACATGCTGACATTCTCTCTCTCCTCTTTACTCTCTCCAAGTTTTCTATCTCTCTCCTCTCTCCCCTCCAACTATGAGATCTACATCTCCTTCTTCAAGCCTCTCTCTCTTCTTTACTCTCTGTAAGGCTGCTGTCTCTATCCTCTCTCTCCTCCAACTATGAGATCTGCATCTCCTTCTTGAAGCCTCTCTCCCCTCTTTACTCTCTCCAAGACTGCTATCTCTATCCTCTCCTCTCTCTAGCTATGAAACCTGCATTTCCTTCTTCAAGTCTACTTTTCCCTCTAAATACCTATTGCGGTAGAGGTTTGAAACCTCCCTTCTCCATAGATGATCCAACCTCCCTTCCCCATAGATGACCCAACATAACCTTCACACGTCTACGTAAACTTTTAGATCTGAAGCACTGGATGCTTCTAGAGTATCTTCCTAAACAACTTCCTTGGTCCTTCATCATCATCTAGATCTGAAATGGTATACCCTCATATCTCAACATTTTTTTGAAGATTAGGCACATGAGGCTTTTTTCACCATATATATTGGTAAGGACACTGAGCTTTGTATCTATTTCTAATGCTCTCGTAACTTTGCGCCGCTATATTTGTTTTTGTTTCCATCTTCTAGGTAGAGATTTGTAGCGGTTTAATTGTCTATCATTGTATATATCTTAGCATTGCTGGCTATGCTTAGCATTTCTAGTTATGATGCACTAAGAATAATCGTGTATATGAATGAATATATATATTTTTTTGCAGGGTGTGCTGCATTTCTTTCATGGCTTCTTGAGGGGCTTGTCAACCCAAGAGTGTTATTGAGTCATTAAAATGCAGCAATGTGCAAGATAATAATGGGGATCGCTATTGACTACAAATGATTTATGCAGGCCTTCACAATACAACCAAAATCAAGAGGTATACTCAAGGGGTCAAGGAGACATATGGATTTTTAGGTGGTCATTGGAAGGGGAGAATCATGGATTTCAAGAAGAAAACTCAAGATGGCAAGTTTCTAGCAAAGGTAAAACCTGTGTATATAGCTTCTCAATTAAAGCTTGACACATCCTTCTCTCAACCTAAGTTTTCTGCAAGCTGTACATTGCTCTACTTTTGCTTACATGTTTTGGATTGTCCCATTTATACTTTTACCTCTGAGGTTGTTTCAAACGTGTACATGATTTGGTATATTTTTCTTTTATATATTTTTCCATCTAACTTTGTCAAGTGGGAGTCTTTGGAATCTTTTACAGGAAACTTTTAAGCTATGCATGTGGACCTTAGCAAGATGTTATTGCAAAGTGTTTACCTTGAGAGATTGTCTCATAGAAGAAATTCTTCTATAGCCATCCTTATGCCACATCAAGGCAAAATGGATGCGGTAATATGTCTCCCATTAACTTAATAAGCTTGGATAGATTGCAATGGCGGATACCAAACAATGCATTGGGACCAACAACCAAAAGAAGGATGGAGGTGGATCTGCATGCTACAATGAAGTGTACCTATGGGTCATACCAAGATACCCTATTTCTCTACACATGGTCATTTATATTCCTTTTATGTAAATAACATAGTTGTATCATTTGGAGAAGAGAAGGTTTCTACTTGTAAGGGCATCTCATTCCAATGATGTATCATTATACTAGTGCAACCACAGAGCCCTATCTTACATCCCATCTCTGTGCATAACTGTGGATTGTAAAGTTTAAGTTAAGCTCTTTTAGTTTTTCATTCAATTTAGGTGGTGATTTTGGTAGTTCATTAGTTTTTGAGTTGTGAATGTGTCAACTTTGAAAGTCATCTGTGAAGTTTTAAATTTCATTTCTCCTTCTCATAAAACTCTAGCTCTCCAGCTTTTTATGCCAGTTTCTCCCATCTACCTCCATGGCAACACCCATGAGACACTCCCATGTATTTGACAAGGATGGGCCTTTATTGATCACATTGATACACTAGTTCCCGTGTTTGAGGGCACAAATGACATGGATGCAACATCCGTCATTCAAATTGATACATTCAAAAAGTTTGTACATAGAGGCACACATTTCCAAATATGCAATTGTTTTAAGGGACTCACACCATGTGGTTGTTGATTAATTTTCTAAAGCATATGTACAACTCTGACAAGAATTTTTGATATTTTTTATTGAGTTTTTTCAAAGGGCTTTCTAAGAGGGACTACAAGATAGAGGATGAGGATGACCTCATTGAATTGGGCATGGGGTATATAGGCACCCAATTCCTTAATAGGGACATGGTTCTAGCTTTGTTAATGCTTGAGGACATAAAGAGGGCTAAAAAAAGATAAAACGCATGCAAGATACTCGTGTAATCCTTGTTGAAAAGAAAGATAGGGAGGTTGAAGAGGTAAGTGAGCATTTTATGGCCTCAATGGCACTTGAGATCCTATGGAACTCTGGCCCTGCACACGACAAAGATTAAGTACTAGATGGAGATGAGGTAATGGAGGACATTTTCATCTACTCACTTTGCATGCATGGTGATCGAGGGTGATCAATCTCTTTTTCTCAATAACATTTCAAACATTGTGGGACTTTGAGAGAATAAAAAATTCTAAATTATCCAGTGTGCTCATTCGTTGAGAATGGAGCTTAGGGAATTATGGACCTCTTGCTCTTTTAATATTTTTGTATCTCATGCAAGGCCACTTTCTTGGCTCTCTATTTCCTATTCTTCTTAGTCATTAGTGGTGGAGGACTAAGGGGTTACCATTTCCATGCAAGCTCATGTACTTTTTTCTACTCTTCTAGGGCTATCTATTCCTCTATTGTTTTAGCTATATTCTTCTTCTTTCTTTGTCCTGTTCACCGATGATCTAGTCTTGCATGCCCTCTCTACTACAAGAAGTCTACTTATCTAGAAAAATAGGGTCAATTAGAAAAAGATAAGTGGTGGCTAGTGGTGGCAAGATATGTACCAAAAAACCATGTGCCCAGGTTTGGTTAGTATTGGGGAGAACCTAGGATAGTTAGTGCACCATGGCACAAATTTGGCCTATTGGATGTATTTTTGGGACCAGAAAGGGGAATTTCCCGTGCGAAACCATGTTTTCGTGGCAAATTTGGCAAAATCAGACGACAAATGCGTCCAAAAACCGCACCGGGGGGGGTGTACGGGTCTCGAGGAGCCGAAAGTGTGGCTTGTGTGACACGGCATGCAAATGGCCATTTTGACTCAGGTCAAAATGTCCATTTGCATGCCGTGTCACACAAGCCACACTTTCGGCTCCTCAAGACCCGTACACCTCCCTGACATGGTTTTTGGACTCATTTGTCATCCGATTTTGCCAAATTTGCCTCAAAAACATGGCCTTGCACGAAAAATTTCCCTTTCCAATCATTTTTGGCCACCATTTAGCTAAGATATTCTAGCAAAAGGGAATATTTCGACAATCGCGGTCGCGAGCTTTTCTCGAGACTGGGTATGAATTTGTACTTTTTCGGAGAGTGAATTTTCTCACGCATGATGGTTTCTGCTTGTGATGGGGACAAAAAAAAAGTGCATTTCTAGCATAGCAATTATAAGTGTAAATCACACTCCATACTTATAGCAACTCTTGATGGCAACCATTTATTCCAATTTAGAGTTTATGAGCTTGTCCCATAGGTTGTACAAACTTTGCTTTGTTAATTTTGGATCAATCTGGAGTGAGTTTATGGTCATAAGTCAAAATTGATGCTTTGCGCACCACCATGTCCTTTTCTGATTCCATGGCCATCAATTGATGTTTCTTGATGATCTAAATAAGGTACATTGTCTATAACCTTCATCTAGAAGCTTTTTGTGCATTAGTTAGAACTCAATTCTAATGCTTTGCCAAAAAAGAGATTATTATCTATAAAACCCCTTGGACCCTAATTCAAATGTCCATATGAGCTTGTGGAAGTGCTCTATATGTCTATGCTATGGCCCTTTCCAATTTTGGTTCAATTTGGTACACCAAGCCAATCACTATGGTCAATTTTGCACCCATGTATCCCGAAGAGGCCATTCTAATCTAGGGTTTTTCTTAGCTTCCCATTTGTCAAAGTTTGAGATTGAGTATTGATTTTTGGTTTTCCGGTTAGTGATTTTGGTTTTCCGGCGAGTAATGTTTCTCTTGCACAATGGTTGTTCTTTATAACAAGGGTCTTACAATTTTTCTTTTGTAGAAGAAGAATTACAAGGGTAAATCACGCTCCATATTTAACATATTTCCATGTCCATTTTTAAGGGGACAAAGTGTTAAGTCATAAGAATTTTCAATAAATCATAAATGTAGGTCATATATTTTTAAAGTTAGCTCTAAATCCATTTTTAGGCTCCTGTAGAGTTTTAAAGCTTCTACAATATTTCAATAACAATTTGATAGAATTCAATACTCATTTAATCTCAAATCTCAATTACAACGTAGTGCATAACTTCTATTTTTGAAAAACATCCTTCTTTTGGGACCTTTGAAATCAAATATGAGTCTTATCTTTTTTCCACATATTTAAACTATATTGTCATGTATATTTCATATTGTATACAAAAGTTATGGTCAAGTTACCAAAATAAATCATAAGCCACGTGGTTGAAGCTACGAACTTTACATATGTCTTAAGATCTACCACTAACTTGGTCCAAGGAACTTTTATACATACATCTTAAGACTAGTGTTAATAGATCCCACCATTCTAACCTTTGGCTACTAAAGATTGATTAAGTTTCAAGCACTTCCTTAAACTACTAATTAAATAGGTCCTCATATAATACAACACTCTTTCTAATTTCTATAAAGGTTGATTGCACTATTAATAGAAACTACGTGGTTCATGTCCACAATTTAGATTTAGATGTTCTTTATATGGAAATACAAATAATGACCTTTCCTTTGTTTTATGGTGCCTTGTGACTACCCTTTCACTAGCCACTATTGACATCCATTTATGTACAAGAACATGTAGTCAACTATAAGAGTTCCTGGCAGTTGACTTGCATTTCAACATACATTTTTGTGGGGCTTAGAAAATTGGAAAAACTTTAGTATTTCAAGACAAGTACACACAATTAACCACTAATTGAATGATAACATAAAGTACTTCAAAACAATGACAAAAAGAAATGTAAGCAATTCGATGACACTAAATATGGGAGAGAATACATTGTATTAATAAAGTACATGAGCACACTGGCTTAGCATATGATTTTTCTACATAAATGTTGAGTAAATGGGAAATAGAGCTAGACTCTCACATCTCTCTCCTAGCACCGTGATGAAGGGGTCCTCTCTTTTTGTTCTATTGCTCCAACTTTTTGGCCCCTTGTCTTGCCTTTTATTTGCAGAATCTTTCTTTGTTGTAACTTGAGCAAAAACCTGAAATTGATTCTTGGTTGTTGAGGGTTGGTTCCATAGTTGAATGTTCATCTGCTTGGTTGGTTCTTGGTGTGCAATTGACCACTAAGTGATTGGTTATATCTCCCCAGGGTTTGAGTATTCAAATGTTGCAGACATGAAATTGCACATTATTTGCTTTTGCAATACTCCTTCTGTAAATCAAACATGAGCACAAAGATTTACAATATCAAAAATTAAATACAATGTGAGTCTCTTAAATCCACAACACTTTACCTCTTCCAAAATCATTGACTAGCAGCTTACGAATGACTATTTTTGAGGCACTAGTACTAGTTTCCAATGTTGAATAATATATAAAATCTGCTAAAGAAGAGACGATTAATAAAGAATACTTCTAATTTCAAAAAGAATCTTCAATAAGCCATTCATTTGAAAAATACACTAATCACACATCCTTTGCAGGAACAAGCACTTACCTAGGATCCTTTGCCAACATTGAAAGTGTGTGACCTTTTATAAGCCTTACATACACCCCTTGCATTTCACTGCATTGGCACCATGTACAATAGATCTCTACTCCATTGTAATCCTTTGGTAGATATGACCAAGTACACTCCTTTGGTGCCTAGTTCACACACACACACACAAAGAGAGAGAGAGAGAGAGAGAGAGAGAGAGAGAGAGAGAGAGAGGGAGAGACGTTGCAACAACTATAGAAAGAGATCTCGAAAGGGATAGGGAGCTAGAGAAGGAAAGGTGGTGGTGCAGGTTATGGAACTTGAAAGAGAGATCCAAGCTTGGGAAGAGAGTGAAATTGGGCTAGGGAACCTTGATGAATGAAGGAGATATTGGAGCTATGGAGAAAGAGGTTGCAGATCTAGAAGAAGATGTTGGAGCTATGGAGGAAGGGGTTGCAGATCTCAAAAAGATGTTGGAGCTATGGAGACAGAGGTTGCAGATTCAAAAGAAGATGTTGGAGCTATGGAGGAAGGGGTTGCAGATCTCAAAGGAGATGTTGGAGCTCTGGAGAAAGAGGTTGCAGATCTAGAAGAAGACGTTGGAGCTATGGAGGAAGGGGTTGCAGATCTCAAGGGAGATGTTGGAGCTATGGAGCTATGGAGAAAGAGGTTGCAAATCTAGAAGGAGATGTTGGAGATATGGAGACAGAGGTTGAAAATCTAGATGGAGATGTTGTAGCTATGGAGAAGGAGGTTGCAGATGTAGAAGGAGATGCTGTGGCTATGGAGGAACATGTTGCAAATCTAGAAGGAGATATTACAGAGTTAAAATGATGTTTGGTAGACTACTCTACAAAAAGGTGCCCTAGCATGTGTGTGTGTGTGTGTGTGTGTGTGTGTGTGTGTGTGTGTGTGTGTGTGTGTGTGTGTGTGTGTGTGTGTGTGTGTGTGTGTGTGTGTGTGTGTGTGAGAGAGAGAGAGAGAGAGAGAGAGAGAGAGATGTCATGGCATTTTAGTGAGAGAGAGAGAGAGTAGGGACAAGTATTGCAAATCTGCACTTTACAATAGCAACAGTTGAGGAGAGAGAAAGAGAGCATGGGTCACTTTTGGAGGGAGGGAAAGAAGAAGAGAGATAAGACAAAGAGGGAATAAGAGAGGGAAACTTTTAATATTTGAAAATTGAAAAAGTACTTTTTGAGGGGAGAGTAGCTCCAACCAAACCTAGTAAAATCTGATATTTTCTTCAAGAAAAAAAGCAAAAGTATTTTTATATATGCATGACTAGGCTATCTACCCCACCATTCCAGCCTTTGGTCAAAGTTGGATTAAGTTTTAAGTACTTCCTTAAACTACCAAATAAAGAGTACCCCATTCTCTTCCTAATGAGTTCATTATCTTGGAGTTTTATATTTTGGATGTGATGTGTTCATAGTTCATGAATGGGGATTATTGGACGTAGTAAGGTCTACAGCTCAAAGTTTCTACAAAGGCAACTGATGCTCAAGATGGCATTACTTTCAGGTACAAAGTTGAGGAGAGCAACACTGAGGTGTATGTTCAAGGCCTTCTATTGAGGTGTTCATGATAGCTTCTTCATCAACTTGGTCTCACTATTGATGTCCACTATGAGCTGCAGAGAGGGTGTTAAAGTTTAGGCATCTCAAGTGAACTGCCCAATGTGATCCCATTATTTAGTTTGTCTTTTACGTATTTATTATACTTATTTGTCAAAGTCTTGGGTAGGGAAATTTACTAGGCTTGCTATATAAGAAACCCTTGCCTCCATTGTATACACATTCAATTATTCATTGCCAAGGTTGATTGGTTCAAGAGACTCTCTCTCTCTCTCTCTCTCTCTCGTCTCTCTCTCTCTCTCTCTCTCTCTCTCTCTCTCTCTCTCTCTCTCTCTCTCTCTCTCTCTCTCTCTCTCTCTCTCTCTCTCTCTGATATGTATCTAACACCTTCACTCCAAAAGAACACATGTAATGTTTTGTTTTGGTCCCATGGGTCATATCTGACCTCCGTGGACGATAATTCATCTCTCTCTCTCTCTCTCTCTCTCTCTCTCTCTCTCTCTCTCTCTCTCTCTCTCTCTCTCTCTCTCTCTCTCTCTCTCTCTCTCTCTCTCTCTCTCTCTCTCTCTCTCTCTCTCTCTCTCTCTCTCTCTCTCGTTGGTCTCTACGCTTTTGCATCGTCGACTTTGACAAGAGGATATCATCCTTCAACAATGCCATGGTATACCACCGCCATGCTCACTTGCTCCACATGAAAATACTTGGTTGCTTAAGATCATTGAATGAAATCTCTTGTGACTCCTTTAGGACCTGCTTTCCAACACTTCTTTCTTGACATTTTAATCTCCATCTTGTTGCTTTGGCACCACCTTGATGCAGCATCTTTGTTTCTAAAGATGAAACACACAAACTGCAAATTTTTGGCATCATCCTTGCTTTTTAACATGGCACTTATCTTTTTAGTAGCTTCAAGCACTTTGTAACCTGTCAAAAATAGCTCCTCAAGGAAAATCAAGTGAGATCATCATGATGATAATTCATAATAAAATGACATTCCAAGATTGCGAAAGTGTTGAAACTCTTGCACTACAGATGCTCTCTTTCTTGATCAAGACCCCCATGCTCTCGGCAAAAAAAATTCCAATTGTAACTGCCCTTACTTTTCCAAGTGGCGTTGGATATAGTATGCATTGAACTGCGAGATGGACTCGACCTCCATGATTTTGAGTGTCGTTCAAAGTCACCCTACTAAGAATCTGACACTCCACCTTGATATTCGCTCCTTACAATCTTCCGATCTTTTGAAAACTCCTCAAATTCTTCAATGACTAGTTGTCCCCTCTTCTTACCATGTGTGGGTGCGCTCTACAGGTTTTGGGTTTTGATGTTCATTGGCCGTGCTAGGATAAATGGGCATCGGGCTTAGTCCTTCTCCCTAACTTTGTTGTGTAACGACGCAAGTGCAAAAACATAGTGAGGACACTATACAAAACCAAATACCACGTTAGTTGCACAAGAAAAAAAACTTATCGTTGTATGCTTCGGCTCGTTTGTAGGGAGCTCGCCATCCATATAGTCCAAGAACCATGAATAGTCTTTCCACATATCCTTACCATGGAGTGTGTCTATTCAATCTCTGGGATAGATCCCACTCTCCTCTCTCTCAATCTCTGGGATAGATCCCACTCTCCTCTCTCTCAGACTCCACCCACGCATTGCTCAGACTCTTGGTGTATGGACTATGCATAGCTTTCTTGAGGGCACCCAACCATCATCTACAAATTACAATTATGACTCCATTAATCAAAACACAGAGTATAAGTCATACATCCCAATAAAACTCTATGTTTGAATACCTATATACAAGGTGTCGCACAATACATGCAAAATGGGCTGCTCCTTTGTGACATTATGAGTGGCTCATATGATTGTCTTCCACACAAAAGCCTTGTCAAAGTGCTCTTCTCAAAATGCCTACATTGCATCTCCAAGAGATAGGTCATAATCGCTTGATGCTTGCGTGCAACTTCTTCACTGTCGTGGAGTTCTCGGCGTCCATTTTCTCCGTCAAGCTCAATACACCCCTGCATTCCAAGCGCTAATGATATTGCACTAATAAATATGATCCCGTATAATTTTTCTATGATCACCTTTCAAGCTGCCACCAGTAAATATGCATTCTCAACCATTACAAGAATGGCTTCTCTTAAGTTGGAATAGATGCCTCCATCATCGAAATATCACCCTTGGCCATTATGTCAACCAAACAACATTTCCTATAATGTTTCATTGAATACCATCTTAGACAAAAAAACAACAACAAACAATGCATTCAAAAGAAAATAATACTTACTCCACAAGATTGATGCGTGCATGTGCAACCTTGGACACTTTGACGTGGTCATTTTGCAACCCTTCTCTTTCCAACCCACAAGTAAAGTGTATTTTTTAAAAAACTTCACGCAATTCTCGGGATTGGCGACGCTCTCTTTCTCCAATCCCTTCCGCATGAAGAAGTTCTCGGTCTCCTTTACTTCCAAGTCATAGCTTGTCTTATAATCAGCTTTGTTCAAAAGGTACTCTCTACTATCCTTGGCCAACAAATTCTAGGTTTTGAGGTGATACATTGCATCCAACTCCTCCTATAAAACCATCGTAGAGACAAATCAATTTTCAAGCAAAACAACAAGTAGTCATTTAATGGATGTGTATTATAAATTACCTTCCACAGTAGTTGTGCTAGCAAAGACATCGATAGTCTAAGCCATTTTGATCGGTTCATTTCCGTGCATGAAGTTCCCTCTTAATTTTTACCCTATCCTCTTCATTGAACTTGTTCAACAAGGACTGTGAGTCCGCAAGTGCCAATTTTTGCGTCATGAAGATGTCGTGGGTAGTGATGTGAGGCACATGGACTCGTGTAACCCTATTTTTGAAGGTAACAATTCACTAAAAATTCAAAATTTAAGTGCACCGAAAGTAATGTAAAGGACCTTACTTGTTGATCATGCCGAGCACTAAAAGGAATTCCGCCATCTCCTCAGGGTCAAACTTCACAATTGTGCGCTCAAACTTTTGGGTTGACAATTCATCTAACCACTCACTCAATGCCCAATATTTCCATGCGTAGAGCCAATGATTCCCATCCCACACAATGAAAATTTTTTACTCTATACGAGAGAGATCGAGAATGGATCTAATTTTATCATCAAATGTAGCCGACATCACTGACTCTCTCCCATAAGTACCGTGCCTATCAAATTGTATGAGATCTTGCCTAGAAAAAGCTTCGAACATAATGAAATGAGCCATTATGGGCTAGTAACCTCTTTTAGTTATAGAGGTCGTGAGTTCTGCCACACAATCATTGTTTGTTCTAATTGCCCATTGGCCAAAAGACAAAAAAAAGAAAGAATGCGAGGCAATAGGTGATTATATGGCACAACATGTGCATCAATCCAACATGAAGAAATGTTGCTAACAACCACGGATCCAAAGAGATCACCAAGAGGCTCTATTTGTGCTTCTATTGATGTTGACGTGATTTCACCCTTTGATGGAGGTACGTGTATAGCCATCAACATAGTGCTCCAACCATAGATGTCATCATAAGAGAAAAACCCGATTCTTGAGTAACGTGGATTGGAATTTGTTCTTGGAGGTTCACTCCTCTTAGATTAGTTTCTTATAAGATTTGACATATTTTTTATAATAGGGGTGCAAAAAAAAGAGTGAGAATGTGCCAGGTGAAAGAGAAAATTATAGAAGGGAGACGTGTGAAGATAGGATAGTGGGTGGAGAGATAAGAAGAGAGGGATGAAAGGGAAGGTATGAAGAGAGGGAAAGATAGATATAGAAGAATGGAGGGGAGAGGTAGAGGGTAATGAGATAAAGAGTGGATCCTTAGTTTGAGGCCTTGAGAGAGTGAGAGTAAAAGTGAAAGAGTAAGAGCTTGAGAGTGAATGTTTGAGAGGCAGAGAGTAAGAGAGACAAAAGGAAGTGCATGGAGTATTTTTATTTTATATGCAGTCCACAAGGGTAGCTTGAGGGTGGCCCGCAATCCACGTGTGATGCCCCCATGGACTCCAAGTGACAAGGGCAGTCCGGTGGCAAAGAGCGGTCCACGGATGCCCACAAACCACGTGGATAGCTGCACAAACTGCAACAATCCACATGGCAAGCCATGGGGTGCCACGTAAACCAGGGCTCTCTCGTGGATTGCCACACGGATTTTCCCATGGACTACCATACAGATTGTAATGGTTTGCATGGTTGTCCAAGTAGTTGGAAGTGTGGATTGCATGCAATCCACAATCCACGTGGGCATGCCACATGGATTGCCCAACAAAGGGGGTGGTCCCATGCCCTTTGCCATAGGGCCTCCCCCACGGGGAGGGGGGGGGGGGAGAGAGAGAGAGAGAGATAGATAGATAGAGAGAGAGAGAGAGAGAGAGAGAGAGAGAAGAAGAAGAAGAAGAAGAAGAAGAAGAAGAGAGTTTTCATATCAAAGAGAGAGAGATAGATATATTTTTTTATCGTCCTTGAAGGTCAAACATGACCTATGGGACCAAAGTTACATGTGATGTAGTATATTTGTGGCTGATGAGTGATTCTCAATGCTCCAAAATTGTGGTGATGAGAGTCGCAATGGAGAGCCCACACTGTGGTTGGGAGAGGAAAGCATGTAGGATGAGAGTCGCAATGGAGAGCCCACACTGTGGTTGGGAGAGGAAAGCATGTAGGTCTATGTCATGGTGGCTAAAAATGGTTGGGAGAGGAAAGCATGTAGGTCTCGGTCATGGTGGCTAAAAATGTGGGGCAAGCAAGTTCGGATGTGACCAAAAGTTGAGCACTCTAGTAGTGTGTGGTACTCAGGCTTTTGAACTTGTAGTGAGCATAATGTGCACAATCAATTTGACTCTTCTCCGGATCCCCAACACCTTGTCTCGCATCGAAGGGAGTGGGAGCTAAGCCGAATGGCTACAATAGTATGTATCACTGACAAGGGGATAGGCTCAAGCAAATAAGGATGACTATGGTTTCCTCTTTCAGTGAAGAACACGGTTTTGTAGTTCGGGGCAATATGGGTAGTGTAATGTATGAAGCGTGACCCACCAGATTCCTCCCAAGTTGTAACACATTGGCGTTATAGAAAAGCTTCATTCACTTGGGAGTCAATTGAGGAATCATGTAGCAAGTGTAATGCATCCCATCTCCCAAACCACTTCTTTATGTCTTGCATCCATCTTGTGCTCAAAATCTTGCCTTTTTGCGTCTTTTGAACCTTTTTTGCTTGCTTCCCATGCAATTGTAGGAAGTTGACGTGAGGTGTTTTGACACATCTTTATCATGTACTCCACAACCCTTATGTGTTTGTGTCTTAACTTGAAGAAAGCTTGTAAGAAAATGCTAACCAAAATGATCAAACTCTCTCCAAGTAGACTTTGAGTTGCTCTTGCCCCACACTTCAACTCCATAAAGAGGAACCGATGTCACCAATGTGTCAAAAAGGTACTTCTTGAGAACCCAACACTTGATGTTTTCCACATTGCACATGTTCTCAAATGCATTGTAAACTCTCTTTCCTACTTCCAAACAACACAGAGCATATTTATGCCACTTGTGATTGGTAGGAACCTCAAGGCCAAGGTACTTAAAGCTCTCAAAAAATTTAAGTATCTCACTATTGTACACAATGCATGGCTTCTCCTTATGGTTGGTTTTCACAAGCATAACCTTTGTTTTGGATTCATTCACAATCAGCCCACTATGCAAACAAAATTTCTCAAGGACAACCATAAGCTTTTGTGCATCCTCTAAAGTGTGTGCTAGAAGCACTACATCATCTGCATACAACAAAAGCATGACTACCACATTGCAAATAGTGACCTCTTCAATGCCTTCTTCTTGCATTAAGTCAAGTACCAGTTGTTCTAATTAATTGTTGCATAGAACAAAGAGAGCTGGTGATAATGGACATCCTTGCTAATCCGTAGAAATTTCTAAAACCCACATAGGGCGTACATTTGCCTCATTGGAATTTACAGTCAAGTTTTCACCACTGAAAAGAGGCAATAAACTGTCATAAATGTCTTGTGAGCTTACATTACTGTCTCTAGTACATGAGAACAAGGACTAAATAGAATCTTCCAGAAACAAAATATCTCATGAAACCAAGATACCCTTTGTTTGCAGATGGTACAACCTATAACCTTTGCTTTCGGTACTATAACCAACGAAAATGCATTTAACAGCCTTATCATCCAAATTTTTTGCACTCCATTTGTGGCAGCAAACTATAAGCTAAACAACCAAAAATGCACATGTGATCAATAGAAGGCTTTCTATCATACCATGCTTCCTATGGAGCCATAGACTGCAAAGCTTTTCTAGGACACCTGTTGATTACATAAGTAGCACACATGACGGACTCAAGACAAAACAAATGTGGTAAAGCTTGATTCTTGACCATACAACATGCCATATATGTAAGCAACCTATTTTTTCTTTCAGCAACACCTTTTTGTTGAGGTGTATACGACACTGTTGATGTTTTGTCCCACGACTAGCCAAAAATGCATTAAACTCTTTTAAGTATGGGGCTTGATTTCACCCTTGTAATTTTTAGCTTTAGAAATGCACATTTGCTAGCCCTCTTTGTGAGGAGAAGCCATCATGCATAGGAAAAATCACTCACATCGGAATATTCCTTTTTTGTCAAGATATTATGGCCGGACAATTGCCAAAAAGTGGTTGGAAATTGGCCGATCGGTTGGCCAGATGGCCGGTGGCCGATAGTAGCTGGCAGGTGACCGATGGTCAGAAGTCAATGGCCGGTGGCCAATTTCTAGGCAAACTAGTATTCTCAAGGGCAACCACACATGGGTGCGTGGGAAAGTCCAACTTGGACTTGTGTACAAAACGGCGGCTAAACACGGCTGCTTCTCATGAGAGAGGGTAGCCCTTTTGGCCTATAAAAGGAGGCATCTTCTACACACAAAATGCATTGTGAAGTTGATGAAACAAGCTGTATGTGAGGTGGTGAGAGTGAAGCAAGGTGGGAGCTCCATTAAGGATATAATCCGTTTGTAATCTACTTCTAGTTTGAAGTACTAAAGCCATTGAGTGGCTGCTTTCTTGTGGACGTAGCCCACATTGGGTGAACCATGTATATTGTGTGCTCTCTCTCTCTCTCTACTTTATAGTCTCTCTTGGTGAAAATTATCTCTCTCCATTAAGTAAACTACTGTAATATCTACTTGGCTATGTCCTATTTCCTAACAAACTCAAGGGACATATACTCTCCCCTCAATCTGAACGGAGGGTCTCCATAGTACATTTAGAGACATTTTCAGCCATAGCCAAAAATTGCTTGACACACATAAACACTTTGAACTTAGCTTTAAGAGGATACACCCATGCATGCTTGGAGTAATCATCAATGAAAGTCACAAAGTAAAGGTAATTACCCAAGGAGTTTGCATGGGCCCACAAACATTACTATGCACAAGTTGCAATCTGCATGTAGCCTTAACTGAACCATCCTTTGGAAACTTTGAACACTGCATTTTACCCAAAATATAGGCTTCACAAACATGCTTCACAGGTGCTTCAAGAGGCAGAAAAGAAGAAACCATATCGGATTTCTGTAAACGTAGCAAAGTGGCAAAATTTAGATGCCCAAAATGTGCATGCCAAAGCTTTGCATCTAAAACAACCTTTGAATCCACAATTGCATTTTCAAAATGCTACCCACACTTTCAGACAAAGTGACCTTATACAACCCACGACACAAAATGCCAGATGCCACACTTTCAACACCAAAATTGAGATCATGAATTGTACATCTGTCATCCACACATTTCAAAACAAGACCAAGTCTAGCAAGTGTAGATATAGACAAACGATTCTTCTTGATCCCAGGTACATAAATTGCATCAACAAGTGTGAAAGAATTGCCAATTGTAGCAGAAAACACAATCTTTCTAACTCCTTGGACCTGATAAGAGGCATTATTGGCACACGTGAGTGTATTCCCATGAGGGACAACCTTGAGAGAGATAAACAAGTCACGATGAGAGGTGATGTGATTTATAGCACCACTATCAAAGTACCACACATATGAATCTACACTAATTGACATACATGCATCATGGACAAAAGGATCATAATTTCACTTTGCATTAAATGCCCACTCTGTATCTACATCACCATCACAATTCCTTTCACAGAAGAATATACAATACCTGCACTTGTAGTAGAACCTTCCCCTTTCTTCTTGGCCTCTTTTGCCTTCAATTTAGGACATTGCTTGATCACGTGATCATTAGATTTTCAATAATGCAAATGCATCTTCTTTTGCCATTTCCACCAAAATTCCCAGACAAGGTGTTGCCAACAGAAGAATTAGTAACAAGTATACTCCCTGAAGAACCATGAGAAGTGGCTACATTGCTGTTACCACCTTTTCTTTGAGCAACAATAAAAGCATGTTCAAATGCACGTTGTCTAGCCCTGCTTTTCCTTGAAAGTGACCCTTACAATAGCAATGTGCATAATGCATCAAACTTGACAACATCAAGATTTCCTTGGGTCATAAGTCTCCAAGTACTTAGGAATATGGCAATGCATCAAGAACAGTCTGCACAAGGGAATTGTCTAACATGAGTTTGCTTGTAGAAATGAGTTTCTCATTGATATCCTCGATACCAACAAGGAAAGTGTCCATGTCATCTTCCTCATGCGTAATCTTTGACTCTAGCTCTTTACGCATCAATGCAATTTTAACCTCATTGTTTGCAACTTGCATAAAGACCAGCCAAGATATCCCAAGCCTATTTGGTTGATTTAGCCGAGCGAATGTGAGAAGTAATATTGCACTTCATAGATAAGGAAATCAATGCACAAGCATGTGCATCTCCAACATCCCAACGAGCCTGCTCAGCTATAGGCAAAACAACTCTAGAAGTAACAATCCTACCACCAAAACGTGCAACATCCTCAACATCGCCTGTATCCACAGAACTTGGATGTCCATGAATGCCCTGCACAACATTCCAAATGCCCTTTGACATAAGAAGATGTTGCATCATGTAAGCACACATTGGGTAATTTTCTAAACACCTTGAACACATCCGTATTGTTGTCAGCCATGGCGAGTGCCTACACTTGATATAAAAACTGTCCGAAAAGAAGAGAAAGGGAGTGCGACTAACACATGCATATAGCAAAACCCAAATAAGACTGTAAGGGACTTGCTATGCAAAAAATAGCACTAACAAAAAATTTGCACAAAAGGACAAAAATGCATGCTCAGTACTACCTATATGAAAATGGATACCGAATTGATCCCAAATAAAAAATCTGAGTAGACCAAGCTCTGTGAGCTTACCCTAAGTATTTTTTGACCTGCTAATGCTCACCAAAGCTCACCTAAAGTTGAGAAAGTGAGCAGGTGTGTGTTGACGATGCTGACAACTATGCCTAAGAGGATGCAACCTGCTCTGATATCAATTGTTGAAATAGGGTTGGAGAAGATGAAGAAGATCAAGGCACACAACAAAGATTAGTATCAATTAGTGTACAATGAAAGGATAAGTTAGCCCTAGAGTGATGGCCGTATATACAATGCATGGGGGAAAAAACCTCCTAGTGAGGAAAAAAATCCCCCCCCGTGCTCCTATGTGTGTTCACACACATCACTGCCACATATATATGATAACAAACATGGCATGTCATGTATATGATCCAAGGTTCAATTTTTTAGCAATATATTTTTCAAGTTTAACATATTTTAAGAAATAACTATTAATATGTATACTAATATGGATGTCTTACATTATAGCATTCAAGACCTCCTCACTATTGCTATTTGTGAGATGAAAGAGGAGGACATGGAAGCAAAAATCCTTTTTTGGTAGTGCATAAATGAAGTTATGGAGGGACATGGATGCAAGAAAGTGGATTTCCATGGATTCATGGCCGACAAAGCTCAAGCCAATTAGAATGTAGTTTGCTTTTTGTTGTCATAATAACTAATATCTAATTCTCCTAAATGATTTTCTGATGTTAAACTGATCATTTAATATGGGGAAGTGCCAGGGGAACAAAAGCTAGAATATTGGTTAAGCTGCCATACCGGCCACACTAGGGATCGAAAGGAGGGAAAATAGGGATCCAAAAGGGGGCCATCTGTAAAAGAGCAATGTGCAACAATGGGCTTTAAAGACCCTAAGGTTCAGCCCATCAAGACTTCCAAAATGCTAAGGTTCCGAAATTCAAAATTTGTGTCCAAAGGTCAAAGCTTAGGAAAATTGGATGCTTTGTGTGTGTACAAAAAGTCTTCAATGAGTCCTACATAGGAGGGGGCAAGCCCTTGAAGTAGGGGATGAGAGAGAAAAACACACACACACACACACACACTCACACACTCACAAGCTTCCTTTACACAAAGGGAATGAGGACCACATGTCAACTCCCTAGCCCAGATGCCCACAAGGTGTACTCAAATCCTATTGGATGGCCATGGAGGTGGATTAATGAGAAAAAGGCTAGAGTAAATCTAGTTTAATTAATTTAAAAAAATAAAATAAAAGAACCAATCAGAATTAAGCTCTCTAGAAGACTATTGGACAATCTCCCAAGGGGTGGCGTGCCTGATTCCTATTGGCCAGGATACAAAGGGGTCCAATGAGAGTTTAGTTACATTAATTAATTACCTAAATCTCTAACAAAAGGTGAAAGGGGGACACATGTCAGAAGGCAATCACTTATGCTGCTATTGGATAAGCTAGGAGAGCTCCAATGGGGTGTCAGCATGAGTAAAAAGCAAGAGGGGTCGAGCAATAGAGTAAAAAGCAAGAGGGGTCGAGCAATAGAGAGAGAGGGGGCTGAATTTGTCAAGTCATTATCACATACACACTCACACAATTGCATGTGTGAAGCAAGAATAGTCTCTCTCTCTCTCTCCTTCTCAAGCTTTAATGGAAAGCTTATCACCTACTCCAAGCTTGTGAGAAGGGAGGCCTACACCAACAATCTTGGCTTTGTGATGCAAATCCAACCAAGAGACAAGCTGCAATGCATGCTCATCTCCTCTACCATGCTAATTACTAAGCTATGCTATGCTAAGATGAGTGATTATGTGAGGTGATGTACATCTTTCTCGTAAGACTACTCCTTCTTCCTCTCAATCTACTCTCATGCCCCGCTAGCTCTCACCATCTTCGAAGGTGTGTGAGGTCTTGTGTCTGAGACCGTGAGGGAATTGATGTTGTGTTTATAAGTGTTTTGCTTAGTGCTTGAAGCTTCCATCTTCATTGCACTAGCTAGTATTGAAGGAACACAAAGAATTGTATTGTAAAATGTCTCTCTTAATGGGAGAAACATGTAATACAAAGCCTTTTGGAGGGGGGACCGGCTCCATGTAAATCCGGTCCTCAACTGTTGTCAATAGATTAATTTCTCTTTCTTTTGAAGTACTGTTCATGCCTATTTAACTAGGTGTTATGCTTTTTGTTGCTCTCTCCACCCAAGCACTCTTGTTATGCTCATTAGGAATCTATTCTAATGAAATCTCACTATGTTCATGCTATTTTCCGCTACACACAACGTACTAGGCCATTAAATGTTACATTGGTATCAGAGCACAAGGTTTCTCTTTCTTGCTCAAGAAAGGGAGGTCCTCAAGCTAGCTATAAATGGTTGGTATTATTAATTGCAATTGAGTAAGTAGAATAGGGATTTTTTTGCCTTGCAATGTACCTGCCGTCATGCAGATAACGGGGCATCACCGTTGAGAGCTATGGTCTTAATAGTGGAGTCCTATGGGGCTTGCCTCTGGCTTAACCACTATTGAGCTATTAGAAGCTTGACAGGAGCCGGTGCTGTTTTGGTGTTGAACGAGACTCTCTTCTATTCCTTGCAATTAATGGTGTCCGAGCCACGTGTACAACAGCTTGAGTGCTTTTTCTAAAGGGGTAGAGAGGAGTAGCAACTGGGGCTTGAAGTGCCAAAGTACACCTAAAAAAGTTTACACCTAAAAGTTGTTAGAATGGCTGACAATAGTAAAGATAGTGAAATTAATGTTGATAGCTTTGATTTTGCTAATGAGAAGGCTACTAATGATGCCCCTATGCTTGTTAACTACCTTGTTTCTAGGCTTCAACAAGCCATGGGCAATCCATCCCTCCAAAGTGAAGTGCAACGGCAGCTTCGTGCTCATGGGATTCTCCAAACTCCCCACCATGATGAGAGAGTACCTAGGAAGCCTCCTTGCGAGACTCCCAAAAGAGGCATCTCTCTGATTTGGGAAAAAGAAGAGGATCCATACGAAGGGCTAAAAACTTTTCTTTTGATGATGCATCTCCTTTGCAAAGAAGAACTCAAGAGCCCCCACTGCAAGAACGAGAAAGAAGTGAGTCTCCTGCCACCTCGGTGGAGATGGCTCCACAAAGACGGTGGGCTAAATGCTCTCCATCACCTCCCAAATGGAGAAGACCAACGCACACTTCTCCACACCATAATTCAAAGAGGAATGACAAAAAGAAAGAGAAGAGAAAGGTGAGAAAGAGGTCACCCTCTTCTCCATCTTCTTCATCCTCTTCCTCTTATGAAATTGATGGTGCAGACAAAGAGGACCAAGGCAAGAAAAAGGCAAGAAAGTGTTCACCCTCTTCTCCATCTTCCTCAAATTATTCATCTTCTGAAGAAAGTGATGGTGCAACTTTTGAACCATCAAAAAGAAGAGGCCATAGGAAATCCTATGCCATGTGGAAGAGGTCGTCCAAGCGCAAGAAGTTCAAAGAGGGAGGAAAGAGCATCTCTTTACTTACCTACGATGGCACCTTTGGTGCTATGGACAAAGTCTTGGCCTTTATTCAACAATTTGATGCGGCGTTTGGAGATGAGGGCTTCACGGAGTCCTCTAAGCTACGCCATGTAGATATGCACATTCAAAAGTTTGCCAGGCAGCAATGGTGGTCTAGCCTACGGGCAAAGGGTGAAGCTCCACGAACATGGAAAGCTTTAAGAGCTTCCATTATGAAGCAGTTTTTGGCCACCGATGCCAAAGACAAAGTACTCACTGAATGGCGAAGCTTGAAGCTCTCTCCCTACCAATCCATCAACAAATATGTAGTAGACAAGTTTTGGGATTACATCTCAAAGCCACTGTCTTCAAAAAGATGGAATTTGGAGAGCAAAAACAACAATTTTGTGTAGGCTTTAACTGAAGAAATGGTGGAGTATGTCCACTCCCAAAGGCCACGCAGCATATCCGTGGTTATACACCATACTATGGTGGCTTCTTGAATCAATTTCCAAACAGGGACTAAGAGAAATTCTAAGCCCACGAAAAACAAGGGTTCCAATGAGCCTAAGGGGAAGGAAAATGTCCAAAAGTCTCCTAAGGGAAATTCCAATAACAACAAAGCTAAGAAGGGAGTTTACAAAGGCAAAAATAAACTCTCTTCGAAAGAGCTTGAGCGTTATCGCAAGGATAATCGTTGTTTCAAGTGCGGAGAGCAAGGGCATGCGTACCATGCTTGTCCCTAAAAGAACACCCGCCATGAGCCTCCTAGAGCTACCTTGGTCAAAATCCAAGAAGAGGAAGCTCACCACAAAGGATCTCCTCTATGCCATGCTTGGGGAAAGGTAAGAGAACATGATGCTTTTATTCTCTTTGACCCTGGTTCTACTCACAATTTCATATCACAGAGTTGGCCACCAAGCTAGGCATCCAAGCCTGTGAGATGGAAGATGTCCTACCTACAGATGGTGCTTTCAAGGGACAAGAAGCTTCAGTCACTCCCTTAATCGGGAAATTGAGGCTCCATGTCCAAAGCTATGTGGACAAAGAGGACTTCTTTATCTCTCCTCTCAAGCACGAGGATGTAATCCTAGGGGCACCATGGTTTGATCACATGGCTACCAATGTTAAATTCCCTGAAAGGAGAATCTACTTTAGGTTTAGGGAAAAAGATATGTACATAGATGCTAAGGAAATGGGTAACACCATACCCATTGCACATATGCAAGCTTTCAACAAGTCAATAAAGAGCTCTATTTGCGTGTACATGATTTTTGTTAAAGATTTTCAAAATGAAACTAATGCTCAAGAAATCTAAACAAGCACAAGGAATTAGAGTCCTCTCAATCTACTCTCATATCCCGCTAGCTCTCACCATCTTCGAAGGTGTGTGAGGTCTTGGGTCTGAGACCGTGAGGGAATTGATGTTGTGTTTTATAAGTGTTTTGCTTAGTGCTTGAAGCTTCCATCTTCATTGCACTAGCTAGTATTGAAGGAACACAAAGAGTTGTATTGTAAAATGTCTCTCTTGATGGGAGAAACCTATAATACAAAGCCTTTTGGAGGGGGGACCGGCTCCATGTAAATCGGGTCCTCAACTGTTGTCAATAGCTTAATTTCTCTCTCTTTTGAAGTATTTTTCATCCTATCTAACTAGGTATTATGCTTTTTGTTGCTCTCTCCACCCAAGCACTCTTGTTATTCTCATTAGGAATCTATTCTAATGAAATGCTCACCATGTTCATGCTATTTTCCGTTACACACAAGTTACTAGGCCATTAAATGTTACATTGTTCAATTAAGGAAAAGACAATGTTCTACAACATCAAGAGAGATCTTGCCTTTTTCATTGGAAGCAAAGAATGGTGGTGCACAAAAAAGGTACATTGTTTCTTCATCTAAAGAACTCACAAATGTGCAAAAAGTGGTGTTTAGCTCCCTCTAGAGAGGCAAAAACATCAGAGTCTCATTTCTTCTGACAATGGTGGCGCAATGGACATTGCATGGATAAGAACATCCTCACAATGCGCTCCTGGTTGAGTTGGTGGAAGGTGCATATTGAAAAATGAGGGAGAATCATGACAACAATAGAGAGAAGTAGTGATGGAGCAAAAACTCCAAGAACAAACTTGGTCGTGAGTAAGCATGTGAGCTGGCTTGCACGCATGGGATTTGAGAACAAAATGATGCATGTACTTCAGATATGGTGAATGCAATACTACAAAGCATGAAGGTAGTTTCTTACTCTCAAGGTAAACGTATTGGAAAGGGTCCTTCATTAGAGAGACTCAAGGATAGAGTTTCACCTAGTCTAGCACAAGTGATAAGAGTAGTAAATGACGTTACATCTAGAACACCCATGTATAAATCTTGTACACCTCTTCAAGGAGACAAAGAAATCTGTAAGGTCTCTGACCCCGATTAAAAGAGCACCATTGTACGATGAAATGAATGTAATGGAATAAGTTACTATTTTTAGCAGTTTTCCAAATTCTGTCAGTGCCATGATGTTCAGAATGTTTTAAAGCTTCGAAATGTGAATTAAAATAATTTTTGTAAAAAAAGTCCAAAAATAGAAAGTTTTTGGTCGCCGGATCCGTCTAGTTTTGATCGTCTCAAAAAACTGCACCCGTACCCCGAATTTGAAAAAAATGCATTTTCGGACCCCCGGGGGCTGCTAAATATGGCAGGTACTTGGTCCAGTACGTCTTAGTTCGAGCTCCGTATAGCAATTTACGGCAACTAGGGGGTGCCCTCTTGCCTTGTGGGAGTCTTTGGGACGTTTTCAAGCTTGCAACTAAGTGTGAGAACCAGTTAACTAAACCAACTGGACACTTGGTGGGTAGGCAACTAGACTTGCCATGCAAGGACTGAGTGCTCACTCAGATGCTTATAGCAGCACAAATCGATTTTCAGCCTGTAGGAGCCTATTTAAAGGCCTACTCTCTCACACACACACACACACACACACACACACACACACACACACATGCTCACACACACACCCAGTACACACACACCTACACACACCTTGGGGGAGGTGCTGCCGGTACACACACCTTTTGAAGAAGAAGCAAGGAGGGTGTTGTCGAATTCTCGCCTCAAGAAGCTCGTTTAGATCACAGAATTGAGAAGATTATCAGCCCTTAATCATGGTAACCACGGTTTAATTAATGCCTTCTGTAAATTCTTTTCATTACCATCTAAATTCCTCGTCTATTATGCTTATTCCTAGTCATAATTCTTTATAATTACTCTCTAATTTCTCCTTAACCATATTCTATTATGCAATCATCATCCCATAGCTGAATTATCAACCATTCATCACTCTTAATTAATGATTAAGTGCATGATTATTAGAATTTTCTCTCTCTAGGTAGCATAGTAATTAATCGGTAAGCCGGTAATTGTGTAGATTGATGAGAATCACTCTTTCTGTCACTCATCAATATTGTAGCTAAATTAAATTAATTTCTCTTATGCATTAAGATGTAATTAAGGGAAAATTAATCCGTCATTAAGTCTCTAAGAGTTGACTTTTCTTACACCTATGCATAAGGTGAATCTGCACAATCTATTTGCTAGGAAAGAGATTAATCATACTTAATTCATCTCTCTGGTAATTCCATTAGTGAAATCCAATTATTCTTAATCATGTAAGCTGAGTAATTATCTTTAGAGCCGGTTCCCATAGGATTATGTGTCATCCATAATGATTGCTATATGAAAAATCTAGACCTCTCCTATAGGAGGGATTAATTGATGTTGCTAATCTATCTATTGGGTTGTTATGACGCTTGCGAACCTTAGATTTTTCTCCAAGATAATTATTTAAAGTAGTGAGTAAAATGGCTCCGGTTAAGAGAACTCACTTCGGTGGTGCCCACGACCGCGAGGCAGGAACAAGCAATGTCAATGGAAAGGGAAAAGCTCCCATGGAGGAACAAATACCGGCCATCTCACGGGCCATCGACGAAGAAATGGAAGAGGTAGGTCATAATTTCATTCAAGCTGTTTAATTTAACATTGCACACGTTTAGTTAGGAATGAACATATCCCCAAACATGTTGGAGAAATCTGACAGAAACCTCGGCATTGAATTCATTGTACATTAAGTTCTAAAGTAGGAAGGAAATGATTGATGGGTATGCTGGTTGCAATAGGAAAGAATGGCTGCTAGGGAAAATTTAGCTCGACATGTTCATTTTATTTCTAATGTTGAATCAGTCCTGACCCCCCTACTGATCACAGGGGACAGATTTCCTCGTTAAGGACCCTTCAATCCACGACTTGCTTTCTATGCGGTGGGAACCCACGTCTTGCTTTCTATGCGGTGGGAGTGTCCATGACGTGCTTTCTAAGCGGTGGACATACCTAGTTGTATGGGCAGCTAGGCGACAATGGGAGGAGTGAACTCTCACTGGAGGGGGGATGTTGTACCTCCAGAACATTGGAATTTTAATGAATAAGTTTGAGTAGAATTTTTACTAGAATACTGTCTTGGTGTTGTTTGCAATACTGGTTGAAGGGCTGTCTTAACGAACAATGTGCTTTGGAATTAAAACAAGGAATGTTTATGTTGAACAACCTTTGTGGTAGTAATTAGGTCACACAAGGAAGTGTGAGTGTGGGGGTGGAAAGTGGGGGCGTGGCTCAGGTTGCCAATGCCTACGAGATGGGTGGTCCCGATTGGTCGGGAACTCTCTGTCCCCATAGTGCTTACTTCGATATTAGTAATACTCATTGCCCCTAGAGGGGTGAAATCTCGAGGGTACGTGCCTCTGAAACATGGGAAAAAAGGCGCTCAGGGTTTCTCTCCTCTTGGAAGGTGGGTCTTAGGATCGCTAGATAGTTTAAGTACGCTTCCCCTGCGAGGTGGAGCTAGATCTCCTTGCTAGTAGGCTCGAACTCGACTCACCTGTGATGAGAGATCGTCCGCTAGTCGTACCCTGAACCATTTTGTTTGCTTTCGCAATAGATCTAGTGGCCACCAGGTTCACCATCAGATCTGCCGTCCTGATATGGCGGGGTGGGGACCTCACACCTGGTATCAGAGCCTAGGTTAGGATGGGAAATAAATTCGTACTGTTTGAATATTTAAATAAGAAACTGAAAGTATATAGGTAGTTGATCCGAATTCCTTGCATTGGTGTTGCAGGAAGACCCCGTGCTCGAATATTGGAAGCTCCAAGTGTTTGAGCTTATTTATGAGCAAGCTCGAAGATCCCCAGTTTACCAGTTCAAGCAAGATGTCATGGAGATACCGATGAAGGCTCATACGCCACACTCCACTCACATTGATAAAGGATGGGAACTTGATTGGACATTTCCAGGAGGGCGTTTACTACATCAACGCTCAGAAGCTAGGATGCCTGGCTACCGATTTGAAGAAGATACGTTGGGGAGAAGAGTTGAGGGTAGTAGAGATATTCTACTTGGTGCCTACACGATTGGACCAGACTGTCTCAGACGACACCAATCAAACCCTCAACGACTGGCTCTTGGAGAAGGTCACCAATGTGATCCCAGTAAACAGAGTCAAAACCTTTGGAGTACCAAAAGAGGAATTCCGGATTGATATCTTAGTTTATTATCCACTCAAGAATGAGTACAAGAACTATTTCACGAACGAAGTAGTGCATCATGTGAATACCATCTCCTAGGCGTATGTCATACGCAATCCATAAAGCCATGTAATAAGCTGATCATCAGTTATCCTAAACCTTGAGGGGTTTCGATTGTAATAAATTTTTATCAATAAAGTGCTTTTTGTCTCTGAATCTTGTCTCTTGATAAAGTGGAATTTTGAAATTTTATTGAAGTCTCGTGTCTATTTTGAAATCCAAGTAATGGTATCAAGAATTTCGTATAACCCATGTAGGCACTGCCTGTTGCTCTGTACTCGGCAGCGCAAGAGAAGAAGCTTCTCCTTAAGCAAGCCCAACCTCCGATCTTTAATGTGGAAAGAGATGCGGAAGTGTGGATGGAAGCCATGGACGACTACTTTGAAGCTGCAGGAACCCAACCCGTAAATCAGACCATGCTTGCGATGTTCCGCTTGACTGGCGATGCCAAGATATGGTGGAAGCAACATTGCAGGGATATGGATATTAAGGGATCTTCCCAGTCCTGGGAAGACATCAAAGCTGCAATAATGGGACGTTATTTACCACCTGCCTATAGAACCTTGAGGATGAATGAATTCTTTTCACTTCGGCAGCTGAATTCATCTGTCGAAGAATATTATGCAAAGTTTGTCACTCTTCGGAGATATGCTCCTAAGATGACCTTGGAACAACTGGTGGCAAGATTCTGCCAAGGACTAATCGATCCTTTGAATACTCAGTTGGAAGCTCTCAGACCGACAGCACTACAGGATGCCTTGTTGAGGGCCAAACCTCTAGCTCTTGAAGTACAAAAGGTTAATCAGAACAGGAGGAATCATTGGGCAAAGAGGGCAAGGAAAATTGCTTGGAATAATAGACCAGCCAACCAAGCATATGACCAGCGCCCTATTGTGGCTACCACCACAGCCATGGAGTTCCCTGATGTTCGATGCTATGGTTGCGAAGAACATGGACATTACAGATCCAATTGCCCCAGGAAGTTTCAGGCGACCAACGCCAATTCCATACCCTTGAATACCCGTGGGCGTGGCCAAGCTAATGGAAGAGGAGGACGAGGAAGGATGAACAGAGGGCGAGGGCGTGGAGCTACCGCCAGAGTAAATGCCGCAGTGGTACAACCAACTGTGGGTGACGAAGCAGTGGAGAGAGCAACCCTACATGCTGCAATTGACAATCCCAATGGTTGCGAGCAATACGCATTCATTCATACACCAGGATCTCTCAGAGGTGAACAAGTTAACTTCCTTATAGATTGTGGTAGTACTCTTTCATTTTTTTCGCCCAGATGCATGAGGAAGCTTAAGCTAGATAAGTACCCAACAAGCAAGCTAGTTGTAGAGTTAGCAAATGGCAAGGAAGTAGTATCTCAACATTCTGCAGGAAAAATCGATTTTGATTTAGGGGGACATCCAACTTCTGCCCAATTTCGAACCCTACCCTTAGGATTCTTTGATGGGATACTAGGGATGGACTGGCTAAAGCAAAATAGAGCCCACATACATTGTGCACAAGGGAATTTTACCTTTACAGATAACTTGGGTAATGAAGCCTTAATCCAGGGGGAAAATGGGAGACCTAGGGCTACTCTAGTTAAGGCCAACAGACTTTTTAAGGGACTAAGGAAGGGTCAGAAAATTTATGCGGTTAAGCTCAACAAAGTGGACCACTCAGATACCTGGCTTCGACCAAACTGGTTGAGGGAGTATGATGATGTGTTCCCGGAAGACCTTACGAATCTTCCGCCACATAGAGAGGTAGATCATGAGATTGAAACTATCCCTGGATGTGAACCTATCTCAAAAAGACCTTATAAGATGTCACTTCCAGAGGCCATCAAACTCAAGGAACAACTTAGACAACTCATTGAGCAAGGATTCATTCGACCCAGTACTTCTCCTTGGGGTGCTCCAGTTCTTTTTCAGAAGAAGAAGGATGGAACCTTAAGGCTATGCATAGACTATCGTGGACTGAATCAGGTAAATGTCAAGAACAAGTATCCAATTCCAAGGATTGACGAACTCTTGGACAGGATCCACGGCGCCAAAATGTTTACTAAGATTGATCTAAGGTCAAGATATTATCAAATCAGAATCAAGGAATCAGATATTCCAAAGACAGCTTTCAACACTAGGTATGGACACTACGAATTCACAGTAATGTCTTTTGGTCTAACAAATGCCCCTGCAAGCTTCAATCGACTTATGCAAGATATTTTCAGACCTTATCTGGATGACTTTGTCTTGGTTTTCTTTGATGAAATTCTGGTCTACTCTAATAACGAAGCAGATCACAAAGATCATGTTCGCAAGGTACTTGATCTCCTTCGAGAACACCAGCTTTACGCTAAAGAGAGCAAGTGCACTTTTTGCTCACCAAAGGTCAACTATCTTGGATTTGTCATATCGGCTGAAGGAATTTCAGTGGACCCGGATAAAGTCAAGGACATCGTTGATTGGCCTCAACCATCTATCGTCAGTGAAGTCAGAGGATTTCTTGGGATAACGGGATGGTACAGGATTTTTGTCAAGGACTATGCACGTATTGCTGCACCTTTGACGGAACTCCTGAAGAAAGGAATAAGGATCGAATGGAAGACCAAGCACGAGTCTAGCTTTGCTAAACTAAAAGAGTTCTTGGTCTCAGCTCCTATTTTAAATCTTCCAAACTTCAGTAAAGAATTTGAAGTAGCGACCGATGCCAGCAAATTTGCTCTAGGTGGAGTTCTTACTCAAGAAGGAAGACCAATGTCTTATACTTCGCAAAAGCTGAGGGATCACGAGAAGAATTATCCTACTCATGATTTGGAGCTTTTAGTGGTTATTCACGCGCTGAAGTTATGGAGAAATTATCTTCTCGGACGCAAGTTTCAGCCGGTTACAGACCACAAGAGCTTAAAATGGATTTTTACTCAACCTATTCTCAATATACGACAACGACGATGGATAGAGCTATTATAGGAATATGACCTTGACATAAAGTATAGACCAGGGAAGGAAAATGCAGTTGCAGATGGTTTTAGCCAAAAATCCTTTCTCGGAGCTATCTCTATTCCAATTAACCCTATCTGGGATAGAATCAAAGAAGCATCTTTAGTAGATCCAGAATACCAGCGTATAGTATCTCTAGTCCAGCAGAATAAAATGCCTGAAGCTAAAGATTACTCTCTTATGGGAGGATGTCTTTACTATAGACATAGACTCTGTGTACCCAGAGATCCAGCCTTAAAGAAGACCATTTTGTATGAAGCACATGATAGCCCTACATCCGGACATCCAGGCTATGCTAAGACTCTTCATGCTGTCAGGAGGAGTTATTTTTGGACTGGAATGAAAGGAGACATACTTCGCTATGTGAGGCAGTGTCTTTCTTGTCAGCGGATAAAGGCCGAAAGGATCAAGTTACCAGGGCAACTTCAACCTCTTGACATACCCCAGATGAAATGAGAATGCATTAGTATGGATTTTGTTACAGGATTACCTTCTACAGGAGGGTATGATTCTGTTTTCGTGGTTGTTGATATGCTCACAAAAGTGGCTCATCTAATACCCGTAAAGACAACCTTTACTGCTTCAGATATTAGTCGGGTATTCATCAAGGAGATTTTTAGGTTACATGGTCTTCCCAAGCGTATCGTCAGTGATAGAGATGCCAAGTTCACATCAAAATTTTGGACTTCTCTTTTCCAATCTATTGGGTCACAATTAGCTTTCAGTACAGCGTATCATCCCCAGACAGATGGGCAAACTAAAAGAGTTAACCAAGTCATCGAGGACATTCTCAGAGCCTATTGTTCGCAAGAACCAAAGAAGTGGTTACAATATCTACCTTTGGTGGAGTATGTTTACAACTCTTCCGAACACAGAAGCATTGGAATGTCACCTTTCAAAGCTCTTTATGGACAGGACTGTTTAGCACCACTGAACTTCTCAGATCCAACCATCAGGGTAGAAGCCTCTAGAAAGATGTTGGAAGATATGGAAGCACAGACTAGAGCTATTCGCCAGGACATTCAGGCCGCTCAGGATAGACAGAAGCACTATGCAGATAAGAACCGATCAGAAAGAACCTTCAAAGAAGGGGATAAGGTTTTTCTGAGAGTCCGACCAAAGAAAAGAAACTTATCACTAGGCAGATATAAGAAGCTTAGCCAATGGTATTGTGGACCATTCGAGATCGTTAAGGTTGTGAGTGACCAAGCCTACAAGCTAAAGTTACCTGCAAACTTGAAGGTTCATGATGTGTTCCATGTCAGCTTACTCAAACCCTATATTCCTAACCCTGATAAATTCTTGGATAGTCATGCCAGCACAAGGAGTACTCAAGCTCCAACCTGACTACGTACTTGCAAGGGAAAGGAAGTTACGCAACAGAACTATCACGGAACATCTAGTAAAGTGGAAGGATTACCCTGAAGAAGATGCAACTTGGGAGGACGAACCAACACTCATAAAGGATTACCCAAACATATTCTTGAGATGAGGACACCTCGAATTTTTCACGTTGGGGAGGTTGTAAGGTCTCTGACCCCGATCAAAAGAGCACCATTGTACCATGAAATGAACATAATGGAATAAGTTACTATTTTTAGCAGTTTTCTAAATTCTGTCAGTGCCATGATGTTCAGAATGTTTTAAAGCTTTGAAATGTGAATTAAAATAATTTTTGTAAAAAAATTCCAAAAATAGAAAGTTTTTAGTCGCCCTTTCCGTCTAGTTTTGACCGTCTCAAAAAACTGCACCCGTATCCCGAATTTGAAAAAAATGCATTTTCGGACCCCGAGGGCTACTAAATATGGCAGGTACTTGGTCCAGTACGTCTTAGTTCAAGCTCCATATAGCAATTTACGGCGTCAAAATCCGACTCGTATGACCTGTTTTAGCCTAAAACCAATTTTTCATAAAATTGTCCAGGGAGGCACCGGGGGCCCGGGGCTGTGTGGGAACAAGTTCCAGGCCACTCCAGACGAGCTTTAGCAGCTAGGGGGCGCCCTCTTGCCTTGTGGGAGTCTTTGGGAAGTTTCCAAGCTTGCAACTAAGTGTGAGAACTAGTTAACTAAACTAACTGGACACTTGGTGGGTAGGCAACTAGACTTGCCATGCAAGGACTGAGTGCTCACTTAGATGCTTATAGCAGCACAAATCGATTTTCAGCCTGTAGGAGCCTATTTAAAGGCCTAATCACACACACACACACACACATACATGCTCACACACACACACCCAGTACACACACACACACACACACCTACACACACCTTGGGGAGGTGCTGCCGGTACACACACCTTTTGAAGAAGAAGCAAGGAGGGAGGTGTTGTCGAATTCTCGCCTCAAGAAGCTCGTTTAGATCAGAGAATTGAGAAGATTATCAGCGCTTAATCATGGTAACCACGGTTTAATTATGCCTTCTGTAAATTCTTTTCATTACTATCTAAATTTCTCGTCTATTATGCTTATTCCTAGTCATAATTCCTAGTCTATTTTGCTTATTCCTAGTCATAATTCTCTATAATTACTCTCTAATTTCTCCTTAACCATATTCTATTATGCAATCATCGTCCCATAGCTGAATTATCAGCCATTCATCACTCTTAATTAATGATTAAGTGCATGATTATTAGAATTTTCTCTCTCTAGGTAGCATAGTAATTAATCGGTAAGCCGGTAATTGTGTAGATTGATGAGAATGGGGATTTAACATTTGCGAGTTTTTCATTTCAAGTTTTTTTGACAATTTTAGCAATCTTTAGAGTTTTTTTAACCAAATATGTGTCATAGCATAAAGTATCTATTTAATGTAATTTTCAATCGTCATAAGACTCCATATATGTGTGGTTGACAGAGAGAGAAAGTATAAATTCTAGAGAGATAGTATTTATGCGAGTTACCATTGGAAGAAGACATCATAAATCCTTGAGAGAGAGAGAGAGTGACTTCTCTTCTAGAGAGAGAAAGTAAAATCATAGAGTTGTATATCACTACGCAGAGAGAGAGAGAGAGAGAGAGAGAGAGAGAGAGAGAGAGGGCATAATGACGGAAAAAATGTAAACAAATAAAATCACCATTTCACAACTCATGCCATTAGAGTCAAATATGCTCGCAACGCATGTGATCAGAGTCAAATAATCCACAACATATAAACATGCGATAAAGTAAAAAATCATGCAGAATAGAGACAACACTAATTTCAGAGTTAAATATAATCCACAGCATATATAAATGTGATGAAGTAAAAAATAATGCAAGATAGAGACAATACTATTTTTCCCAAGCAATTGCTTTTTGAAACAACATAAGTTTGAGGATGTAAGTACATTCGCAAAACTACCACAGGATAAGATCAAAATTAGAGTACAAAAAAGGATAGTCGCCATAAATGTAATGGTCACTCTAAAAGGCAAGTAATTTGCTCCCAAATAGCTTGCAAGATGCTTCATATCTTTTGCTTGAAATTTGAAATCCTTTGCTGCATAAACAATGTTTTTTCAAGATAAATAATCATAAGTATAATAAACCAAAATAAATACAGAAAACACTTTCATATCATAGATCAATATTCTAGTTGAGTGAAAGAAGCATACCAAACCAGTTGTAATTAAATGGAGGGAGAAATCATCCTTGGTTGTCCAAGAATAAAAGCGATGTCCATTGGTGAGAGGGTTGGCTGATGAATAATCATGTGCTCCTTAGGTTCAAGTCCGAGCACTTTTGTGTACACATAGTACATATGTTTGCATGCCAAAAAGGATTTGTTGGTATTCTCTCGCTTCTAAAAATCCGGACACGTGCATGCTGGACTCTGTTTTATATGAATCTCATAACTATTTTCAGTGAGAACTCGGAAAATTACATGCTCTTGAGACCTTTTCACTTCATCCAAAAATATAGTTGTCATACTATTACATGCTTCCAATTTCTTCATGGCCTCTTTAGAGATTCCATGCCTCCACTTTTTCTTCCTCGAGCTGCCACCACCTTCTTTGCAGTCGCCAGCAAGAGGTTGTGGATTTACCATTGAATTCTCTGTCCAAAATCCACTCTGATGCAGCGCGGCAAGTTCCTGTGTGGAGATATCTGTTCCTCTTGCTACTGGCCAAACATTTGGAGCAGGAGGTAAATCTTTGACTTGACTTTTGATTGATTGGGTATGCAAAATATCATGATTACAAAACCATAACCATTGCTCGATTGTTTTACCCTTAAACATTCTTTCGGACCATATACATGGAGCAACAAGACCAATTGAGCGACTATGCAAGATATTGTCACAATTTTTTCTCCCTACTGTTCCAAAACATTTTCTTTGACTTTGAATGGGAATTCTCCTGAGGGCCCACTGAGTGCGTGGCACATCACTCTCAAACACATTGTTTGTTTTAGATGACAAAGGTGTGGTTGTTTCTTTTTGAGATCCAATATCATCATCACTGTCACTAATTTGCAGCGGAATGTTAGAAATACCTGGTCCTTGGGTATCAAACTTGATTTTTTTTGGTCGACCGCGATGGTTTCATTGCTTAGATTCCATGACATATTCCGGCCGATGGGAGCTACTTGTTCCTGTTCTGCCCCTCTTTTTGTGTTGTACTGTTTCTTTGTCTCCATGCAAAATTGGCTCTGCATACATGGGAGTCCCTGCAACAGCCTCGTGTAATAGATGGGCCACGTTGGTTGGAGTTGGAGTTTGCTGAGATTCAACTCGAGAAAGCAAGGTCTCCATTGTGGGACCCGTTCCTATATAACGCCCAGTAGTATATCCCAAACGCTTTGCACATTGAATATATGAGTTTATAACATCTGTTACACATGCATCATAGAAGGATATTTTTTCCTTTCCACCTTCACCTGCTAACCAACTGGCATGTACACTTTCTGATAAATTAACATTGGGAATTTGTGCCTGCTCCCATGGACTTAGACCACCCTATGAAATGCAAAAAAACATGAATTAAAATTTATAAATTTCATGTATGAAAAGAAATTTTTCTAAAAATATAGATTGTCATAAAGGTACTTACATCTGTTCCAATTCCTCCCCAGTGTGAAATTCGTTGCTCCCACCATTTAAACCATCTACTCACTCTTGTGATGCTCTCTGTAGATATATGTTGTCTCCACCACTTTTGAATTGAAAGTGCCTTTTGAGATGCAAGCACAATGGTCTTACAAGCTCTCCAGTCCTCACACATATCAATGTGTTGATTTGTTAGATGTTGAGGTATCCACTTTTTAGCATATTTGTGGAGACTCTGCTCCCAATGAAATAGGCATGATCGTTCACCTCCCTCCATGATATTATCTGGCCCGCCATTGAAGACTGTTCGAATAGCATTCCAATTTGCACCAGCTTCATCAGACATAAAACCTGCAAAGTCAGCTGCACCATGTCCGTACTTTTCCATTGTTGAATTAAGGCTCTCCCAAAAAATAACTTGAGTCTTTGCATCCTCCTCTTTAGTTTCGCATATAGCAATTATTTGTAGTGATCGTATGCTGCAAGATATTCAACATAAACATTTTCACACATCTTCTTTTATTTAATGATAAAAAAATACGAGATATTTAAATACTTAAAGATTACCTTGGATCATAAACTGAGCATGACATTGTTGCCCATCCATCTATTCTATGGGTAAAATCAAAATGTACCAACGCATTTCTCAAGTCACCAGTTTCAGTTCTTTTCATCCGATTTACTAGATCAATCCCAGAACCTGGTCCTTTAGTGGACATTTTAAATAGGAAGCACTTGTCATCCTCTTCACCCTGTCCAGGAAATCTACTCCCATGAAAAAAAGGAAACATGCACTTTTTTTGAAGCAATAAAATATTATCATATCCATCCCCAATAACAGCACCTTGACTCTTTCTCTCCTTTGAAACAATTGAAGAAAACCTACACGATGCATCACAAGAAGGCTAAATTTATAATAGTTAAAAAATTAACAAATTCAAGGAACCAAATTGAGTTTTCTTACCCTTTGGCATCATTTCTTCCAAAAAATCATTGAATTGTACATCGGATGTAGCTTCAGCTTCGTCATCAAGGAGTGAAGAACAAGTTGATGAGCCACCAACATTTGAATTTTTCTTGGGCCACCCTTTTCTATTTTTAGTACTGCACCTACCAGTTTCCGCACTCTTGAAATAGCAGCCCTAGAGGTTCCTGCCTTAACATTATGACAATGTTTACCAACATGTATTGCCAGTCGCGACATTGTACCATCTCTAGGCAAAACATAATAGATTTTGCAGGGACAAGCAGCAACACAAGTAACAACCTTCTGACAATAATGAAAAGTTATTGTTGTATTCTCTTCCATTGCAAGGTAGTCCTTTTTCACCTGTCTGTCCAAATATCCATGAAAATCTCTACTATTGAATTCTTGTTCCTTAATATAATGAGGACACGTTGAATAATTACACTGCATGAATCCCAAACAGTGGCTTAGACGAATTGTGCATGCTATTGCCATGGTTGTCACAGATGGGCGAGTCCACAAGTGACCATCAAAGCGTTGTTCCATCCCTGTCATTCGTTTTGTTTTATCCTGAGTCGCAGGTAACTCAAAACACAAATTTCCATCATAATGTTGTGGAAGTTCAACAACTTGCAAAGGAGCTCCACATAATGTTAACAGATCATTTAACTTTTTTGCCCCTGGATTTTGTTGAATCCAAATGACGATTGACTGAGTTTTGAGCTGTCCTATATCGTCACCACTACTTTCAAGATGCACAATGCTTAAAACATCTTCAGATATCTCTTTGTCATTTCCTTTCTCATTGTCAGATACCTGTATAAATGTGTCTGAATGAAGCATCTCAAACAAGCTCGAAAAAGAACCATCTATTAAGAAATGTTGATGACCTTCTATATCCCACTGTGGTTGCAGCAAGACTTTTGTTAGGCCACAATCACTTTCAATAAGAGCAGATAGTGACTGAAAATGGCAAGATGGAGGCAGCAAACTCTGCAAATAGTAAGCACTAAGCAACAATGAGTTTCCCTTCAACTGAATGTCGCGGTTGACTATCTGACCACCAACCTTCCAAGTTATTGTTACTTTCATGTTGGACATATTCTCTCAAGCAACAGATTACAGGGTGGAGATGCGAGAAAACTGTGGTGGATTAAGTGAAGGTGGTGAAGATTAATGAAAGTGAAAGATTGGTACGTAGACGAAAAGACATTTGCATAAGATCTTGTGACGGCTCAAAGAATAATGAAAATCATAATTGAAGAAGTGCATTTAATATATGACGGTTCTGAATGTATGTACAGTGGAATATGTCATCAAATTTGAGGGGCCATTTAATTTCTAAATGGTGGTTCAAGGACTGCATTTAATGCAGTCTAATAGTGTCTTCATCTTTTTTGTGTGTGTGTGTGTGTGTGTGTGTGTGTGTGTGTGTGTGTGTATATATATATATATATATATATATATATATATATATGATTGTGTGAGTGTGTGTATAAAAAACGTAACATTCTATATGACTGACTTTGTATAAAAAACGTAGCAATTTTTTTAGTTAAGTTATATATATGATTCCATCTTGCCATTTTATATTTATGTGTGTGTGTTTTTGGTAGTGTGTATATATAATTATTTTAGTTAAGTTATATACATTACTGTGCATGTGTATAAATGATTTTGTGGGTGTGTGTAAACAACGTAGCATTTTATTAAATTAAGATATTTAAGTTAAGTGTATGTGCACATAGTTTAAGTTAAGATATTTTTAAGTTGAGTGTATGTGCATTTTTTAAAGTTAAGATATTTAAGTTGAGTGTATGTGCACATAAGATATTTAACTGTGCACATAGTTTTTACATTTTGTGTGTGTGTGTGTGTGTGTGTGCATGACTTAACTTTAAGGATGCTACGTTTTATATACACACAAACACATATTCAATCATTTTTTTAAATATATGGTTGTGTGTGTGTGTGTGTGTGTAAAAAACATAGTATTTTTTTAGTAAAACTATATATATGAATCCATTTTGTGTATATCTTTGTGTGTGTATATACATACATATATATATATATAAATGAATGTGTGTGTGTGAGTGTTTATACCACAATATCATTTTTGTAATATATGGTGTGTGTGAAAAAAGTAGTAGTTGAGATGAAAGTGGAGTGAAGTTTAAATGGAGTTTTAATTGAGATTGAAGTGGAGTGAAGTGAAAGTGAAGTTTTTCTGTGAAGAAGGAGATGAAAGTGGAGTGAAGAGAAAGTGGAGTTTTGCTGTGAAGAAGAAGGAGTAAGAGAAGACAAGGTACTGTGTGTGTGTGTGTAGATTTTCTACTCACGTGTGTGTGTGTGTGTGTGTGCTTACCTGCGCACGCTCGCCCGATCCACCGGAGGAGGTCCAATGGAGCTCCTATTGGAGCTCCCCCATGCCTTGAAAGGCATGGTGAGAGGGCAGCACGCACGCTGCTTTCTCACCATGCCTTTCAAGGCATGGAGGAGCTCCAATGGAGCTTCCATTGGACCTCCTCCGGTGGATCGGGCGAGCGTGTCCAAGTAAGCACACACACACACACACACACACACACACACACACACACACTCACACACACAGTGATACACACACATCAAAACACTTGCACACATAGCACAAACACACACACAGTCATGTATACGCACACACATTACACTTGCATACACACACATACATACATACATACACCCACATATATAAACACTTGCATTCACAACATCAACACACTTGCATACATACACACATACACATATAAACACTTGCATTCACAACATCAACACACTTGCATACATAGCAAAAACACATACACAATCATGCATAAAGACACACACATATTACACTTACATTCACACACACAATCATGTATACATCCACACACACACACACATATAAACACTTGCATTCACACACTTTAACACACTTGCATACACACTTACAGTAACAATTACAATGATGTAAGAACATGTCGTTGTAGAGAAGAGGTATACAAATGTCAAAGTGGATTTGTATTTTTCCTTGCCATGAGCAAGTTGAGAATGGTTTTTTTTTTAGTTTGTATTTTACGCCGTTATGCTGCCGAAATTTAGAATTTTATATTTGTATTGTCATTGCTAAGAAGATTTTTGTTGTTTGTGGTTAATAGATTATGGCTCATACACCATCTAAACGTGGCAGGACATGTATCTCTCAAAGTAAGTTCAAATACATTAAGCTATTTGTTTTCTTTTCTTTTGTCTCATCATACTCACTAAACTATTTGTGTTCTTATTGTTTTTTGCTTGTAGGAGTAGGATACACATTAAGGTCTGGCACTACAGGGCATAGGGCCAATGCACGATCTTCCATTGCTTCTTCCAATGTCCATCGAAAGGAGGATATTTTGGGTGATGTGCATGAAGAAGAGGATATATTGAGTGATGTACATGAAGAAGAGGTGTTCATAGATATTCATGCTACACAAGGTGAATTGGTGGCTCACAGCGTGTCTGAAGCAACAACAATTGTTGCTAAACCTCCCGATCATCCAACAGTATTTGGAAAGGATGTTCATGGTCGAATATTAGAGGAGATTGTAAAGGTTTTTATTGTAAAGAGAGGTGGGGAACCTCCTCGAATTCCTCTTTGTAGATTGATGGAAAATGAAGCCATTAGAGCGGTGGGTCCAGGCACTGAGGGCTTAGTGAAAAGGTTTGAGATGTCTGGATACAGTGTGCTTGGAGCTCCATTTCTTGTGTCATTTAAGAAGCCAGGCCATGATCAACATTATGTTTCCGACTTAGACAAAGATGAATTGGGGCCTATTTGGCGAGAAATAAGCGATGATTTTGATAATTCCCTTCCCCTTGAGTGGGAAGACTTAAGGGGAAAAAAATTTATCGTTTGGGATGGTAATCACCGTTTGAAAACTTGGATGCGCTTAATAAAAACACGTAAGTGATTTCTTTTCTGTTTAATGTAAAGTTGACTTGTATTACTCTATGCTTTCTAATTTTCTTTTTTGTTGTTGTAGAATTTTCAATGATAAAGTGGAGACTTTGTTCTGTGAAATGTCAATTTGTCTTTGTTGATAGAAGTGCAGAGGGGGAGCTTATGCTAGCTTTGCGCTCTCAAAACGAGTAAGCACATTTGTTGTTTTGAACGTTATTGCTATTACTTTATCGATGTCATTCTACTGCCATTTAATTTAAGATATTGTGGTTTAGGATTGGTAGAACCACTGTGAGCACAAATTTTGGGCAGGAGATCTTCTTGTTCCAAAAACTGGTTGTGGCAAGCAAAGATTCTTTAATGAAAGACTTTCCCCAAGATTGGATTCGATGGATAGAGGTAGAGCTTGCTTGTGAGAAGAAGGCATCTAAAGGGAGTTGGTACAACGCTCCTGCTCTTTTATTAGCAATGCTCATATGGAAGGTATATTTTTTTGCCTTAAAGTACACTTTTTATGTAATTTCTAAAGCTTGACATTATTTTGTAAAATCTTACTTTTTTTTTTTCATTTGCTCTACAAAAGGAAGACTTTGACTTGTCTCTTATCAAAGAGATGCAAGAGATCAATGATCCCTCGATTTCACTGCCAGAAAAGGAAATGGTTGCTCGAGGAAGAGTAGAAAAAATATTCAAAGAAAGAGCTTATAAGGTAAACACTTTCTCTTCTCCCCATTTATGTTTGAATTTCTACAAAATTGTAAGTTGACATGTCATTCACTACAAGAGGTTGTGTGCTCTTGTGACGCTGTTAGCGACGGAAATACACTGGGTTTTTATAACCCCCGGCGTCGCTAAAACCGTCACTAGTAGCGTCGCTACGAGAGCGTCGCTATATGCGTCGCTATAAGCATCGCTATATAGAGACGCTTATAGCGATGGTTATAGCGACGCTCATAGCGACGGTTATAGCGACGTTTACACAGAAGACTATAGCGACACTCATAGCGACGCTCCAGAGCCATAAATAGCGACGGTTATAGCGACGCCCGAGAGAATTTTTTTTTGGTGATAGGACATTGAATGCCCTGTCACCCATCAACCATATTGTACTTGATTCACTTTTTTAAAAAAGTGCAAGGGTAGATAATAGACCCAAAATAGTCACCCACAAGACGCATTGTTTGCAAAATTGACAAGCGTAAAATTGACAATTGTACACATCATAGGCAAAATAAATTGATTGGCAAATGTAATAATGACAATTGTACAACATCATAGGCATAAAGAATTGATTGGCAAAATGAACTGCGGTGACAAATGTAAGAATATACATGGTTCAAAAAGACGTATAAAATCCGTCTCATGATACATAAGCTATGAGAAACCCTAAACTAATGCTATCTAGCTACGGCTAAACTGACGTCGTCTAGTCAGACATCTCATCGCGTCCAAGCGGCGTATCTGTCGGATTCTGCAAAAAAAGACAATAAGACAGCTTTCAGTAAGTATAAACATATAACGACATTTATAAAATAATACAAAAAATAGAAAAGAGTAAACCCTAATACTAACCATGCCGCCGCGAGAACTGAGAATGTCCATCAGGGCGTTTAAGCCCTTCCTGCCTGTGTACTCGCGCTCGTACGGTGTGGGATCACGTCCTGTCATCGACCACTGTCAAAACATACAAAGATTTCATTATGTTAGAATTAAAAAACTCATAAACCCTAAACTATCGAACATAAACAGCAATGCGAAAACACTTACAAAATCGGCCTCAAATGATGCCCATCCACCGCTCCCCCAAGTGGTGCGAGCTCCCTGCCTCTACTCACGCTCTGGCTGCATCCTTTTGTTGCTTCCACTTGTCGGGATTCTCACGCGCTGCTTTCTTCGCATTCTTTCAATCTTCTTTGGCCAGCCAATCTGGCCTGTTCCACCCATTCTTGATTGATTTTTGCACTTCGGAACGCTTGTGTTTGCAGTAGTCGCGCATTCGAATCTTCATCAGGTCTTCACTGAAGCGCTGATCCCGTGTTGGAACGGGAAACTCATCATGAAGTATGCTGATGACTTTTTTTTTTAAATCACTTGGTACTTCACTCCATTTGTTTAGTATGTAGTGTCTAAACAACTGAGAGCAAAGACCACGCATGCGCGAGATCACCTTCTTGCCGTCATCATCCATGATGATGCCGCCGCTGAAGTCGACGGAGTAAGGCAAGCCCTCTGGCCGGTGACGCGTGAACCTGGGTGTCCCGACAGGGGTCTCTAGCGGCGTGTCGATGGGGGTACGGACGTCAGGTGTCTCCACCGGCGTCTGGGCCCCGAAGCGAGGAGTGTCGAGTGGGGTGGCTCCTGGCGGAGTAGGTAGAGGTGTGTAGCTGCTAGGAACAGTCAGCCGCGCAAAACCTGGCGTAGATGGCGATGATGTGGCTGGTGTGGGGGTGGGCAAAGAAGGGGAGGGTAAAGAGCCTCGTCGAACACGAGGCGGTGTGGAGGCATCGGCGGCGGAATCCCCACAACAACCGCCACCGCCACCACTAGAGCGCCGGTGTCTAGACGAGTGTGAAGATCGTCTCGTCGACGCCGAAGCTTCGGAGCGCGCCGAATGCTCCGAAAGAGAGGGAGATGTGGATGGAGTAGGAACGCGCGATGATGCGCCAGAGCGATGACGCTCCACGTACCACTGTCTCTGCTGCGGTGAAAAAGAAGAAAGAAACTCCTCATCATCCATACCTGCATTAAACACACGAATATTTAAACTTAATATTGAATGAATAGAGTAGACAATGACGCAAAGACCATTAAATACAATGACGTAATGACGCATATAAATACAATGACGCAATGAATTGAGCGATAGAAGAGGCAAGTCAAAAACTTAGAATTTTCAATCAAAAGATGTGAGCGCGAGTAGAAAAGAGCGTTATACACCATGGAAGGTACTTAGAGAGCCAGAGCTTTTACAACACGGAGCAAAATTGTTCAAATACAATATTTGTGGCTTGAAGAGATCTCTCTCTCATCCTCGCATAACTCAACATAACTTCCTATATCTATATAGAGCTCTCCGTTTAAACACATATCCTCTGTTTCATTTTGTAGCTCCTCTGCATGCACCCCATATAGAGTAGTAGCATCTTGATGCTCGTCTGGCACCACCGCAGCGTCTTCTGATTGAGCATCTTCTCCGATATCCTCCATTGATGCCGCTGTGATTGGCACATGGTAGCCTTCATACGTTCTTGCACTACGAGGGGCTACCTCTATGACGTACCACCAGTTTGATGTAGACTTTGTAGGATGAAATATTACCTGCAAGAGCCACATAACTTACATGAGAGCTTTCAAGCACATAACTTCTAAAAGGAGATGTTAACTATTTACATACTTACTTGTTCACAATGCTCTGGTAGTACGAAAGTGTCTCTTAGGTCAGTCCATTTCTTAGTAGAATCCACCTCAAGAAAACCAAACTCTCCTCTACGCACAGTAGCGTTGCGACCCTCCATGATTATCTTGAACCATTGCACGTCGAACAAGTCGACAAAAAATCCTTTGTAATCGATCCTCAAAATCTCTTGCAGCGTGCCGAAGTAAGTGAGTTCCGCCACCACAGGATCTGCATCCGAGGAACGTCGTCGACTAGACTGTTCAAATTTTTCCATGATTCCACAATCTTGAGTAAAACGCTTTTTGTCGATCCGTTCCACCCTAAAATGTCGACCTTTACACCATGCTGCTGTGTATGACTTATACTACAACGAACAAAGATTATGAGTGGCCGTTCAAACGTTTAGAAATAAAGTCATTAGCATGTCGTACATTGCAAACTTACCTTGGTCGCGCAACCCCGAGAGTACTCCCACTCTTCCTCAGTCACTTCGTCACCGCATTGTTGTGCTCTTTTCAATTGGTTGTGCAACCATCTTAAGCTCATGAAGGTTGGTAGGCTCTCCAGACCCGTCGGATAGTGCATCGGTGGTCGTCTTCCCCGTCTCCACTCGATTCGTGCCCTTTGTCGCTCTTGCTTTGCATCCTCATATTGTGAAATCCACTTTTGCATCACTGGATTGTGAAGCATGCAAAATCGGTTGATTTTAGCCTCTAGATCTTCCGTCATCTTCTTCTCAACACCGAGATTGCACATGACAATGATAATAGATTAACTATGGGAAAAAACAAGATTTACAGTGTCTGAGTGAGGAGTGTCAATAGATCACCTGAGCATTCTGTTAGCCCGGGATAGTCATGCATGGTCCACATTAGAATGCCTCTGATCAAAGCATTCCGTCGTCCTGTGTGTCGGCTCATATCCACCACCTCTATGCCAATCCACAATTGTTGTAGCTCTTCCAATAGTGGACGAAGATACACATCCATATTCTCTACTTTATATCGCCCTGGCACAATCAAGCTTAGCCATAGGTGCCCCTTCTTCGTAGTCAACCACGGGGGAATGTTGTAGTTGACGATGACAACGGGCCATACACTGTAAGATGTTGATCTGTGACCAAATGGATTTACGCCATCCATAGCCAGGCCTAAGCGCAAATTTCGAGCTTCCCTGGCAAAATCCGACCATGTTCCATCTATATGTTTCCAGGCTACGCAATCTACAGGAATTCGTAGCACACCATCTGAAGATTTATTCTCCTCATGCCATGATGCTAGGGCGGCCATGGACTTACATTCTAAGAAATGCTTGATGCGAGGAAGCAGAGGAAAATGTCGCAAAACCTTTTGTGGAATTTTTGTCCCGTGGAGATCTACTCGATATCTTTCGGAATCACATTTCAGACACTTCTCCATGTCTATGTATTCCCCTCTGAAAAGAATGCAGTCATTAGGACAAGCGTGGATAAAATTGTAATCCATCCCCAAGTTTTGCAAAATCTTTCTTGCTTCATCTCGGGAATCTGGCATCACATTGTCAGCTGGTAGTATGTGCTCTTTAAGCAATCTACACAACATAAAAATACGATACAGTCGTGTAAAAATCTATCAGATCATTATACATTTAGAGTTTTATTAAAGTAAACTATTGTAATAGATCACCTGAAAAGCGCTGTGACGCTAGTGTCACTCCATCCAAACTTTGTCTGCATGTTGAGAAGAACCAGGAATGCTTTCAATCTAGACATACGTGCTCCATTATACAATGGCGTATCGGCTTCACTTTTCATATCATCATAGATAAGCCTTTCTGAATCCATGATCGTCTCGATCATTTCATCAATCTCGGGCTCAAACAATTCCTCGTTGGGAATGTGCTCTGCATGATCATCCCCCGAGCTGTCAGAGGCTACATCTTGTGGCCTCACATATGCTGCTTGACCAAAGCGCCTGCGAACACGTCTATTGGGTTGCAAGATTGCTGCTTGTTGGCCAGCGTCAGAGTCCGACGAGTTATAATTGGCAACAACTCGATCTATAATAGATGGATCGAACTCGCCAAATTCGCGAACGTGCTGCAAAGAAACACGTCTTGTCCGTCGCACAGCATGCTTGCATTGATTACAAGGACATAAGACCCTCGTTGAGAGATAGGTGTTTCGGTTGGACGGTCCCACATCCTCGTCACTACTCATAATGAGGATAAAAATCTTATAACCTGGACAACAAATTTAATATTCTATTGGCATTCTTCGTCTTATCTCTCTCTCTCTCTCTCTCTCTCTCTCTCTCTCTCTCTCTCTCTCTCTCTCTCTCTCTCTCTCTCTCTCTCTCTCTCTCTCTCTCTTTACCTCACATTCTCTAGTCATGTCCAATCCCCGCACACCTCGGTCTAGAGGTGCACGGAGATCAGAACCACCGGGTTATAATCTCGTCTTTATTGGTCAATACCTATATTTGTGGGTACAAGAAATCTACAGAACCACGTCTACATGATACTGCATGTAGTGGACAAAACCCCTTTGCCTCTTCTCTAGCTGTAGCACTTCACATCATCTTAACATCTTTTCACAGTAGATCTTTTCACTGTTCTTCTAACTCTAAACCCTAAACCGTAAGTAATTCTTGCGTGGACTCGATCTAACGTAAATAAGCATAAATCTAACTAAAAATAAACCTAAATCTAATTTAACGTAAGTCTACATCTAACCTAATCTTTAACGTCTTTTGGGATAGTTTCCTACGAGGTTAAAACTCTCTTCTTCTTGTGTGTGTGTGTGGGTAAACCTAAATAAACCTAAGTCTAATCTAATATAACATAAATCTAAATCTAACGTAAATTATGTTATATTAAAAACAAAGAACTAAACTAACATGGATTATAAGAACCTTAAAACTGATTTAACACATAATTTTTCACATAACTCGGCAAGAGTTGGCATTCTCATCACTAAAGATGTGAGAGTTAACTTCCAGCGGTGACGCTGCCTCATCTCCATCCACATCTGTCGACAGCAATTGGCCTTTTAGACCGTTCTTGCTCTTGTTACTAACTTTGAAGTTGCTGTTGAATGACTAGAGGTTGTCTAGATGGTCATTGTGTCGGGGATGTAGTGACTCTTGCTGCCCTGAAGATCCACCTTCTTCCCTATCTTCTGAAGACATTTCACTAGTACTTTTGGATCGACGGAGCCCACCATGAGTGAAGGCAGCAATACCCTATATTCCATTGAGGGCTTTCTTCACCCGCTTCATGCAGGCATCGCAGTCTATGGAGACCTAAATCTAATCTAATATAACGTAAATCTAAATCTAGCGTAAATAAACGTAAATCTAATTAAAAATAAACCTAAATCTAATCTAATTTAACTTAAATAAACCTAAATCTAATTTAACGTAAGTCTATATCTAACCTAATCTTTAACGTCTTTTAGGATAGTTTTCTATGACGTTATAACTCTCTTCTTCTTGTGTGTGTGCGCGTGTGTGGATGTGTGTGCCAATAAAAAGAGATAAATGGTATAACCTTTCTATCACCCATGCCAAGTATGATAGATTGGTTATGCCATTTCCCTCTTGAATAATAGGTCTTGAGTTCAACTCCTCGTCGGCTAGATCTTTAGGTCTTTTAATTTTAATTAGTTTCCTACGACGTTAAATTAGTTTCTCTCTCTTTCTCTCTCAATGTGTGTGCGTTTTTTTGGATCGTATGCATGTTTTCTCTCTCTTTTCCTCTCTCAATGTGTGCGTTTTTTGTTTATGCATGTTCTCTCTCTCTTTTCCTCTCTCAATGCGTGCGTTTTTTGTTTATGCATGCTCTCTCTCTCTTTTCCTCTCTCAATGTGTGTGTGCATTCTTTGTTTATGTATGTGTGTGTGTGCGTTTTTGTTTATGTTTGTACTCTCTCTCTCTCTCTCTCTCTCTCTCTCTCTCTCTCTCTCTCTCTCTCTCTCTCTCAAAAACACTATGTGTGTGTGTGTGTATGTGTGTGTGTGAGAGAGAGAGAGAGGGAGAGAGAAAGAGGGGAAGGGAACATGAGAGTGAGGAGAGGGAAGGAGCATACCTGGCTCTCCTTCCTCTCCTCGTGTGTGTGTGTGTGTGTGGAGAAGAAAAAGAGAGAGAGAGAGAGAGAGAGAGAGAGAGGGAGAGCGTTACCTGCTCCTTGCTTGAGGACGCCGAAAAACTCAGATCTGAGATCTGAGTTTTTGGGCGCGCTCTGTTATTTTTTTATCCCAGTCGGCGTCGCTATGAGCGTCGCAAATTTCTTTGGAAATTTGCGACACTCATAGCGACGCCGGGATTTTTTTTTTGAGCGTCGCTGTGTGAGCGTCGCTAATATGAATAGCCTCTTGTAGTGATTTGAATTTGATATATTTGATTGAAAAATTGATTTGATTTGATCTCGTGCTAATGTAACATAGATGTTGGCCATTGCCAACCCTGCCAATGGCCAAGGGTTCTTCTCTTTATTATTTAACTTCAATTGGATAAGAGAAAAGGATCAAGTGGGCCTTACAAGAGACAAAGTCCACTCTTTGGCAACTTCTAAAATATCACCAGAGAGGTAATAATTTTTGGATAAAAAATACACATGAAATCATCAAATGAATCAATGCATTTATGGTTTGTTTATTGTTTGCTCTATAGGAAAAAGAAAATATTGCACTCTTTGATGCATTGCCGTGTAGATGATGTTACTTCTGAGCGTTATATTAGTGCAATGAAATTTAGAATATACTTGCGTAAAGAGTGGTATTGGGGAAGTATCTTGAAGCAATGCTTGAGGATCAAAGGGAAAATGATTGAAGAAATGCCGGAGGGCTTTGAAGCATGGTTTCATCACCAATTGAGGGACCACATTGATAAAGCTTTTGTGGAGCTTTGGAGTAAGCTCAACACAAAAGAGTCGGATGAAAAAATTCCAGAGCTTATGGAATCTTCAAGGAGAGTATTATTCAGGTAATACAATTGATATCTTTATGGTTGTTATTCTATTTTTTACTTAGAGTTTGTATAATAAATAAGTCACTTAGGAAAGGAGCTCAAATAAAGTTAACTGCATTTTATGTAGATGGCTAATTCAGCTTTACGATCAAACTTTGTTGGAGAAGTTGCCAATTGTTGTTGAAAGTTGGAGGGACCTCTCTTGTGAGGAGTGTATGTATCCACTATGGATGAGAGATTATGGTTTGATTGCTTGGGAAATTGAGTATTGCCCTTGGTGGCTAGATTACACTCGAGGCACCTACCCACGTGATGAAGGGAACTTATATAAAGGTTATTTTTGGCATTTATAAAAACTACAAAATTGTTAAAGTGCTCATACTATTTAGATTATGTTTGTGAGAAATATATTTTTGTTTGCTTTGATGCACGTTCTTGAAAGAAATGAAAATGGTATTGAGGAGATTGGCTCAGCTTCCAAGAAAGCCACCTCTTCGAAAAGAGTAAACAATAGTACAATCTCCTCTATAAAGAAACGATTGGATTTTGTTAGATCCAAGAAGCCCAAGAAGTCTCCCAAAAAGCACCAAAAAGGTGCTCAAGGCTCCACAGGTAAACTTGCTTGTATAGATATCTAGCTGTCACTTTCTTTCTACTCAACAATTCTTGATGAAATATTTTATTTTCTGATTATGCAGTGCCTTCCATAGATTGTGATGTGAACGTTATTGGGAACATGCTAGATGTTTACAAAATTTCTCTCGATGATGAGAAATGGTAAACACATGTGAAAAGAAAGACTAACTATGTGTGGTGTGTGTTGTGAATGTTTGAAATACATTTATTTGATCGTATGCAGGATCTTGGATTTTCTTCATTCAGCCCATGTTGATGGGGGAAAGAGCAATGAAGTGGCCTCTCTTTTGTTTGCGGATTTTCCAACAAACTTTAAAGTTGAAAATTTTTCAGAGAACCAGGTATGCATCCTTCAAAACCACAATGGACAGTCTATGATAGTTTTGGAACTTTAATTAAATTAACAATGCGTATTATGTGGGTCCCTCCATGGAATCAATTCTCTCAAAAATTAAGTAAGAAAGTGACCGTAATAGCTTGAAAGTATGTGGCACACAATGGGTGGTACATCACCCTAAGCTCCACTGATCACTTTGGCATTGTGTCTAGCCATGCCATCAAGATGGGATTCAAAATGATGCACACCATCCTTATTTTGATCCCCATTGGTTATGTGCGAAAGACCATTGAGATTGAGAGAGTAAATAAATTTATTTGTTGATTGAAAAGCGTGCTTGTAGTTTTCTTCAATTAGATCACATTCTAGTTGTAATTTGTAGGTGGAAACACTATTGCTAGGATTGTTTTATCGTAAGGTTCAACGTCCTATCTACGATTGACGAGATGGAGAGAGCGTGGACAACAACTCTTTCGATGCCAAGTCCAGAATATTGGTGGAGCGCGTCGACGGAGAGTACATTGGAGGACACGCTCTTAGAGGTGCCGCCGAGCGTAGCCTTGACTTCTTTCGGTAAGAATATATGCTTCCTACTATGTGTTATTGGACTATGTTACATAAAGTAAAAATCGCATATTTTTTGCTTTTTTTAGCTGGCTTGTGCGGACATTTACTGCGGAGCACACCTACATTGTTGATATGTTTTCTGGATGTGGTGGATTGGGCAATGTTTGCGTTGAGTTGTCTAAACACTGTCTGTGCATAGATAGTGATCCAGAGGTCTTCCATCAACATCTTTCACGCTTCAAGGCTCCATGTGTACGTGCTATTTCAGCAGTTGATGCAGATAGCGATGACGAGACTGATTGGCAACAATATGAGCCCGGATCACATTGCCCTTGATTGACATCAACATTGGTATTATCTATCATTTTTTCTAGTTTGTGATTTTTATGGAGCGACGTGTGACCATGGTGTTTGGGTGCCACTTTTTTGGTATTACTGAAGACATGTTGTTGGTGTTGATCGTCCTTATCAATTCAGCCATGATTTCATATTTATTATACTAGATAGAAGTTTGTTGAGAGCTTTGGATTTACCAAAGTAATATACCAACATATGCTTTTTTGCTTATGTAATTTCTTCTTCCCGTGAGCATTCGCTGCTGCACGGAAGCAAGTATGGAATGGGAATTTTTTTAGTTTGAATTTTCATACCGTTATGCTACCGAAATTTTGATTGCTTATCAATATCATCATGCTTTTTGTTCATGTTTGAAAACATAATCATGATTTCACGTATACAGAAAAGTTAGTCAAGCTTCACGGAAGCAAGTATGGAATGGAAAATTTTTTTGTTTGTATTTTCGCGCCGTTATGCTGTCGAAATTTTGATTGCTTGTGAATATAATCATGCTTTTTGTTCATGTTTAGAAACATAATCATGGTTTCATGTATACACAAAAGTTAGGCAAGCTTCACGGAAGCAAGTATAGAATAGGAAAGCTTAACAAAAGTTAGGCAAGCTTTCACAGAAGCAAGTATGGAATGGTTTTATTTTTATTTTTCATGTTGTTATACTGTCAAAATTTCATTTGCTTGTCAGTATTTCTTTACACTGTCGGTCTAAGAATATATATAGTTTTATATATAATATCTATATTATATATATAATATCTTTTTATTTATTTATTTATATGTGTGTGTTTATATACGTAAGGAGATCTTCAACTCGGTAAAGTATTTTTAAGTACTTGTTTATACAATATATATAGTTATTTATACGTGTGTGTTTATGTACGTATGCAGTTCTTCAACTCAGTAAAGTGTTCTTAATTACTATTTTATATGCAAGAGTCTATGCGTGTTTCATTACTTTGAGGTCTTCGCCCAAACAAGTACAACCATCAATATTTTTTAGATTCCTAGTTTCAAATTGGCTTATTAGGCATTCATCCTTGTTTGCAACAACACCTACATGGACATGAAAGTATATTCTACTAAAAGTAGGGTAAATACTAAAAACATGCTCATCTTTTTCTTGCATTATATAAAAAACTCACATAGATTTTCTTTACATTTTTGGCTTTCAAACAGCTTGTAGTTACATTTGACGGTTCAGTTTAGCTACAAGATATCAACAATACCCTAAATTATGACAGATCTTGAAGATGTGTTAGTAGACCAGGCCGATTAAAAGTATCACAGCTACTTCAATAATAATAAGTCAGACAGAGACATATGAATTATTCTCGCCAAGGCACTGAAGAGTGGAACACCATCATATAGTTAAAATAAGCATCATATAATTAAAATAAGTTGTTTACATGATTACGTAGGGAATCAAACCTGCACACACACACACACACACACACAGTACAACTTGCATCACACTAGTACAATTTATCATGTGCTAGTGCATATTTATTTAACTATATTATTTAGTGCATAATTATTTAAATCTTGCCTCAATCTTCTACCACATTAGAGCCAGAGATGTCGACCAGGTTGATTGTGCGTTTGCAGACAAGCAAATGGTCAATCTCCGCCTATAAAGCGGCCCTTCGAGAGCTATCTATGTACCCCCATGTCTCCCACTTGCCCAGAGCTTCTCGCATTGTCTCAAAGCCATCATTGAGTTCCTGGTCTCCGGTGTTGCGAGCGCGATTAAGGTGGTTGAACATCCGGATCGCCTTGTTTGTGTCATGCTCTCTTTGTGTAAACGTCTTCTTTTCTTCAAGGGGTGCGTTGGGGGGGAGTTTGTGAAGCTCTTCATGGATTTTTGCAACTACCTCATTACCAGTACTAGCATATCCTATAGGCATTGTATAAGTACAGGGAAAATGAAAAAATCTCTCTTGATTAGCACCTCCGATTCACTTGTGCAGCATATGGTGCTTGCCTTGTAACATTTATATAGGCTAAAGCACCATGCTCTCAAAAAGCATTGATAGTGATGGAAGAGTGGCATGTGTTAGTGACATGAGGGGTCCCATGCAACATATGCTAACTACTAAACACTAACTGCCTCTCTAAGGGCTCGGGAAACACTATGATTATTATTCTTCTATGAATACTATAGGCATATAATAGTGCAATGAGTAACCACCACAAACTGCCTCTCTAAGGGCTCGGAAAACATTATTTGTGGACCCGGCTTTGGAACCTTTTCACATGCATATGAACAGGAAAACTCTCTCTCTCTCTCTCTCTCTCTCTCTCTCTCTCTCTCTCTCTCTCTCTCTCTCTCTCTCTCTCTCTCTCTCTCACACACACACACACACACACACACACACACACACACACACACACACGTTAGTAGAAAACGTGCACACAACCTCCTTCTTCACAACAAAACTCCACTTTCATCTCAATTAAACTGTGGGATATTTATAAAATATATAAATTAAACCAACACATAAACAATTCTATACCAAGATACTAAATGAAATAATTTGAACCGGCTTGAGAACCTTCTTGCCCAAACTTGAGCTGGACTTTTTTCATTTTGAACCTATCTTTCCTCTCTCCCCCTCATCTCCCACTCTCTCTCTCTCTCTCTCTCTCTCTCTCTCTCTCTCACACACACACACACACACACACACACACACACACACATGTGAGTAGAAAACGTGCACACAACCTCCTTCTTCACAACAAAACTCCACTTTCACTTAACTCCACTTTCATCTCAATTAAAATGTAGGATATTTATAAAATATATACATTAAACCAACACATAAACAATTCTATACCAAGTTACTAAATGAAATAATTTGAACCGGCTTGAGAACCTTCTTGCCCAAACTTTAGCCGGACTTTTTTTCATTTTGAACCTATCTTTCCTCTCTCCCCCTCATCTCCCACTCTCAGGCTCTCTCTCTCTCTCTCTCTCTCTCTCTCTCTCTCTCTCTCTCTCTCTCTCTCTCTCTCTCTCTCTCTCTCTCTCGTTGTCAGTACTCTCACACCCCGATCCTATCTCTATTTCACAAGTATGTTTTTCTCTCTCCGTCTAATCCTTCTTCTCTCTCCTTCCCTCGGTACTTATTTAACATACCACAACGCCACCTTAGAGAGCATACATATGAGTGGAATCCATGCTTCTATAAACTCGAAAAAGCATCACCTGTAGCAAAAAAACACGAATTGATTAACTCGCAAATAAAATTAACCCGATGAGAATCACTCTTTCTGTCACTCATCAATATTGTAGCTAAATTAAATTAATTTCTCTTATGCATTAAGATGTAATTAAGGGAAAATTAATCCGTCATTAAGTCTCTAAGAGTTGACTTTTCTTACACCTATGCATAAGGTGAATCTGCACCATCTATTTGTTAAGAAAGAGATTAATCATACTTAATTCATCTCTCTGGTAATTCCATTAGTGAAATCCTATTATTCTTAATCATGTAAGCCGAGTAATTATCTTTAGAGCCGGTTCCCATAGGATTATGTGTCATCCATAATGATTGCTATATGAAAAATCTAGACCTCTCCTATAGGAGGGATTAATTGATGTTGCTAATCTATCTATTGGGTTGTTATGACGCTTGCGAACCTTAGCTTTTTCTCCAAGCTAATAATTTAAAGTAGTGAGTAAAATGGCTCCGGTTAAGAGAACTCGCTTCGGTGGTGCCCACGACCGCGAGGCAGGAACAAGCAATGTCAATGGAAAGGGAAAAGCTCCCATGGAGGAACAAATACCGGCCATCTCACGGGCCATCGACGAAGAAATGGAAGAGGTAGGTCATAATTTCATTCAAGCTGTTTAATTTAATATTGCACACGTTTAGTTAGGAATGAACATATCCCCAAACATGTTGGAGAAATCCGACGGAAATCTCGACATTGAATTCATTGTACATTAAGTTCTAAAGTAGGAAGGAAATGATTGATGGGTATGCTGGTTGCAATAGGAAAGAATGTCTGCTAGGGAAAATTTAGCTCGACATGTTCATTTTATTTTCAATGTTGAATCAGTCTTGACCCCCCTACTGATCACAGGGGGCAGAGTTCCTCGCTAAGGGCTCTTGAAATCCACGACTTGCTTTCTATGCGGTGGATACCCACGACTTGCTTTCTATGTGGTGGGAACCCACGTCTTGCTTTCTATGCGGTGGGAGTGTCCATGACGTGCTTTCTAAGCGGTGTACATCACCCAATGTGGGCTACGCCCACGGGAAAGCAGCCGCTCAATGGCTTTAGTACTTCAAAAGAAGAAGTAGTTTACAAAGGGATTATACCCTTAACAGAGCTCTCGCCTTGCTTCACTCTCACTACCTCACACTCACCTTGTTGCATCAACTTCACACTATGAAATGTGTGTAGAAATGGCCCCTTTTTTTGGCCAAAAGGGTTGCCCTCTCTCATGAGAGGCAGCCATGTGTAGCCGCCCTTGTGTAGATAAGTCCAAATCTTACCCTCCAATCCGCCCATGTGTGGCCGCCCTTGAGAAGACAAGTCCACTTTTGAATTCGGCCACCGGCCACCGGCTATTCACTTCCGAACATCGGCCACTGGCCATTGACTACTGGCCACCGGCCAACCGACCGATCGTTTTTCGACCACTTTCCGACCGCCTTTCAGCCATAATATTCCGGCAAAAAGGAATATTTCGGTGAAGGAAAAAAAGTCTCGGGGTTACCCTTGATTTTTGGCCGTGAAAATTTTGGTTTCTGGCGAGTGATTTTTCTTCACGCACGATGGCTTCTCCTCATAATGGGGGCCTTACAAATGTGCGCTTTTACCACAAAAAATTACAAGGGGTAAATCAAGCACCATACTTAACACAAGCTAGAGGTATGACAAAATGGATGGTGCATACTTTGCGTAACAATAAATTGGATATACCTTTGTCTAGTCGTACGCTTTCAGGTTCTCACCATGCATCGTATACATCAGATTGTTATGCTTTGGCTGTATCTAGCTTATGTGATGTTGAGGAACCTCTGTCTTTTGATGAAGCACAAAATTCAAAAAATTGGATGTCTTCCATGCAATCAAAATTTGATGCACTTATAAAAAATGACACATGGACTTAATGTGATTTTCCTCTTGGAAAAAAGGCCGTTGGTACAAAGTGGATGTGAGTGAAGTAGTACGAGGTGGTTGGTGAGTAGCAAGATAACATTCTGATGAAGCAACTCTTTGTAGCACCTACTGCTTTGGTTCTAAATGAATATATGCCTAGAGAGATGATAAGGCCCCGTTCAGACTGCACACAATGAGAAGAGCGTTTTTCCACTCAAGAACTACTCGATGGGTGTGCCTATCCAAGCTTCTGGTTCACACCCAGTAGGTATGCTGCCTGCAATTTTTGCTATGTATTCAGTCCATGTCTCATGCTGATTGGTTGCAAACAGGGCATTCCACCCATGGGCTAGCTTCCAACCCATAACACCTACAGATGAAGTTGGACATGAGTTAGCAGGCTAGCTTGGCGAGCTGCATTGTTGTCAATGCACGGTTTGAATGGGTGAGTGTAGGGCAACTCATTCCATTGGTCCAACTAAGAAAAAAGGACATGCTAAGCACCGGTCTGAACCTAGCCTAAAATGGTAGATAGCACACAATGGCTTGCAACAATTTGAGTGATTCTCATATATATATATATATATATATATATATATATATATATATATATATATATATATATATATATATATATATATATATATATATATATATATATATATATCAAAGAAAGGGATGGAGCTCTAGGTGGTCACATGAGCTTCCCCTTCGTGCTAACGTTCTATCCACATCTATATGTATGGAAAGTGCTTAGTTTGCAAATGAGATCACACGAACACCTTAAATTGTGGGCTGCATACAATGCACCTCTATTTTGTTCAAGAAGAAGGTGGTGTTGTAGGAGAACTATGGGGAGGGGGAGTTCCTTCTTCTTGTTCTTTTTCTTTGGAGGAAGCTGCATTTACTTGCATGGGGTGCTGGATGTGATGATGGAGGGGCTATGATTTTGGCCGCCAAAGGCAGCCACTCCGCTGGAGGTGGAGGACATCTCACTTGTCTATGTGCGTGTCTGTGTGTGTGTATATATATAATATGTAGAGAGAGAGAGAGAGAGAGAGAGCTCACTTCAAAAACTTAGTTTTGGAGCGAGGTTTTTTTTTTAATTGCTTAGTTGAGAAAAAAATTGGAAAAAGCTCCCTCCAAAAGCTATCTCCATTCCCACCCCGTATGCTTATTATCCAAAAAGTCTCTTTTATGTTTTACAAAAAATGGCTTTTATACCTTAGCCAAAGGTTCAAGGTTCAAAAATGAGAAAAAATTCTAACTCACAAAAGCCTAGTATTTCCTTGATACAATCTAGAAGCACGTAGCCCCACTTTGTCTGGCTCATAATCACATAATAGTCACAAAATAATTTTGAAAACAAAAGAATTACAATGGCTAAGGGCTATGGATGTCCATAATGAGAAAAAAAGTGAAAAATTACATCATAGATTGAGTGTATAGGCTCCCAAGGTTAGCTATGTGCTAACATTTTCCCCCCTCCTAGATTGGGTTGTCTGTGACACAGCTTGAAGGGATTCGGTAGTGCTCCAGCTTGCGGACCTGTCTTTGCTTCTTTAGGGCTTCAAGAATGTCATAGTACTTGATTCCGAGTTTCTTGTCTGCTTTGACCAAGAAATGCAAGTTAATAGGAGTGTTGAGCTCCATTGCTATGTAGCCGATGAACCTGGCGTGAAGGTTTTCCACCACAGACCCAAAAATCTTTGATCTGAAAGTGAAGAATCCTCTGTAGAAGGCCTGCTCAAAGGTTTACATATAATAGGAGGGTAGAAACATGATGCGAGCATAAAATCCAGAGAGTACTTTGTCTGGAAGCTGATTTGATAGATCATAACAGAGCCCTTGATTTCCCTTGAGGAAGGCCATGCACGACGCATCACTCTGCTCTACTTGATGAAAGGTCTGGATGCATGTCAGGAGCATCTTGTAAATCTTTATAAACATGATACATGCCATGTTTGGAATCCTCTTGAAGACTCTGATTGCTTCTGAGAGTGTCTGGACCATGTAGTCGTCTGTAGGTCTGTCTTTGGGGGGACTTAGTCGTGGGTAATTCACCCATGTTGGATGTTTCTTTAAGATCAGGTGATGGCTACCCCAACTTTGCACTCTAGGCATCAAACAAAGGGTGGGGTCCTTTTGGATTTTTGGTGGAGCCTAAGTGTAGAGAATGAAATACTTAGGATGTATTTTGAGACAATACATACTCCAAGCTGGGTGTAGACCAGTGTTGTCCCTAGCTTGATCTTTGACCAATCTCTCCTTTATTTTGAGGATTTCATACTTGATGAATGGAAATGGGAGAGACTGATGCTTCCATGTTTCTATGATTTGCTTGGATGTGGGTTGGGCAACATTCATAGAGTGGATAATCCTTTGTTACCACACCATAGCTTCTTTCCAAATATCTTCAATTTTTGCCTCTATGTTGACTTTGAGTGCTTTTTTTACTTCAACGCTAAAATTGTCTATAGGCCCTAGTTCAGCTTCTAGATCCACTATAGAGGACTCTGAGGTCATTGTAGTTGTATCTATCTCTTCCTCTAGCTATAAGAAGTGTAGTGCCCTAGTCTCCTTTGGCAATATCTAGGCACTTCTTCCTTGTGAATCTTCAACCTTCCTGTGAGCTGCTCTTGAGCTGTTGCTAATGTTGCTCATAGATTAGCCACTTGCTTTTGGTATTGTTCTTCCTTGGTCATGAATGAGATAAATAGTTCCCTTTGTTGTATTTGTTCCAACTTCATCTCTATTTCAAGGTCTTTGGTCCGCTTCTCAAGTGCTTGGTAGGCAAGGTTAGAGCCTTGCAGTGTCAATACTTGCAGATTAGCTTTTAGCTTGTCCAAGTTCTCATTTTTGGTCTTTTACTCTGGCCTCAACATGGGCAGCTTGAAGATTAGGAACTTCAAGTTGGGTTTGTAGCTGTAGCTACTGAGCATGTGAATTTGTACCTAAGATGGATACCTACAACCATTGGCACTGATCTTCTTTAAATTCTTCTGTGGCTTCCACTAGGATGGTCTCTTCAAGCTTTCTTTGTTCAATGGGCGGTGGAGTAGGTACAATTTATAGTAGCTGGTGATGGTGGAAAATCTTCTTGTTGTGTGGTGGCAAGTCAAAGGTTCCAACTTCCTACTGAGCTCATGCCATCTCCTCTTTTAGCTCTGGAATGGGATCTTTGCCATCGAATGGGTTCTTGGTATTGATCTTTTTGCGATCTCTTGGTTGCCAAAATTCCTCAAAATCCCTTTGCAGACCTCGTTCCCTTTCAAAGGCTTCTTTTTTTCGTTCCAACCTAACTGCTTGTGCTGGTTCTTAAATGATAACTAGTGTGGGGTGGTGAGCTCGCTTTGATGGTTGCTCTTCTACCTTTTCTTTGCCCTCCGCTCTCTTCGCTTTTCTTCTTCTAATTCTGGATGATGTATACTCCATTGGTCCTTCATCACTTTCTTCTTCACTTTCTACTAAAGTAGTTTGGGGTTGTCTTCTCTTTGAACTTTTGAGTAGTGGAGGTGACTCCTCTTTGTCTTGTCCTCCTCCTCTAGCTGATACTCTAGAAGATCCAACAATCTTTGCTTCTGAGTCTTCTTCTTGGGGGTGGAGGGATGGTCCGCATTGATCCTGGTGCAATCACACCATGTATAGGCATTAGGTGCTTTTTAAAGCAAAAATTGCCTTTTAAGATGGAATTGAGACTTTTCAAGTCGTCAAATTCACAATTAAGGCCAAATAATTACTACGTTGACCCATAAAAACAAAGTATGAACATCAAAAAGTGGAATTGACAAAATAAATTACATCTGAGATAATAAGCGCACTTAATATCTAGGGCTTCATTTTGGCATCAAAATTGGCTTTTGGCTATGTACATGGGTTATAAGAAATGAAAATAGATAGGATTTGAAGTTTGGTTGGATTTGGATGCATGAATGCCAAGTTGGGATCACTTTTTGGCTAGAAGGCTATGAAAATGACTTAGTGGTGCAAAAACTTTTAGGTGTTCAAATTGAAGCAATGTTGGTGTGTAGGCTTGTGACCACATGATATATTTGATGGTATCAAGAATTTTTCATTTTGAGTTCATTTGGTCACAGGAGATATTAAGCGTGCTTATTAAATACCGTGCTTTTTTTTTCTTTTTTGTCTTGGGTAGGTTGTAGGAGGTGTTCCCAAGCTTTGAAGGAGGTGTTCCCAAGTTTTGAATGTGTTCTTGCACATTTTGAACTTGAAAGTGGTTCCTTTCAGTCAAATTTTGGGATATGGTGATGTGCATAAGAAATGAGTGATTTTTTTTACTTGTAAGGGATTCAACGCTTTGATGCACCATAAGGATAGTGAGCATGAAGAGAAATAATGAAAATGGGCTAGTTTGGGATAAGGAGATAATAAGCACGCTTATTATCTAACCTTGCAAATTTCATTTTTTCCAACTTACAATGCCATACATTTGTCCTATAAACCTAATGTGTAGCTTTAGCCCTAATTATAAAAAATATTCAGCCCTTCATCCTCTAACTTTGGCAGTTTTGCTCTTGGCACTTGAAATAGTTCATTTTCCCCTAACTTTGTATTGGGTGACGTCCCATATGCCTTGAGGCGTGGCCCTATCAAATTTGGTCTGGTTTGGAATAGTTTTGAGGCCTTAGCTAAAAAATGACGCTTTGTGGAAATTTGAGTCAATTTCTTATATTTGGGGCCTCAACTAAGATTCCTTTTAATTACACCTAGGTACATTGGTTATAATACCCATGGGGAAGCTCTTTGTGAAGCTGGGCCGAATTTTGTCTCATTATCTATAGACCCTCCTAGCCCTGAGTCAAATGGTCATATGAATCATTGGGAATGTTCTACCAGTAGTCGCTATGCCCCCATTTAGATTTGGTTCACAGATCTAGAAGTTATAATCATTTTTCTCTTCGTTCTTTCCTGGGACGGTTCTGCTAACCTAGGTTTTTTGTGAGCTACCCCAACCCCAAAAACAAGTACAAATAGACCCGTTAGTAAGTTAGGAACATACCACTCATGTCTTGTGAGAGACTGTGTGGCGTAGAGGTCGATGGAAGTAGGAAAAAGCGCGTATAGAATCAGATCTGAGAGCTCTCTCCTCAAAGTAGAAATAAGACTAATTTTGGCCTACCTAGGCTATACATACCTCGGCTTCTAGATTCATTTTCTCTAAAACTCCCCGATTAGTCTTATTAGATTGCATAGTACACTTTCCTTTCAAAAATTTCATTGTTTGGATTCTGATTGCACCTTTTTTGAGAAATTCACCAAATCAGGCATTGCCGACCCATTTAGGCTTTCTGTCACTGTTGTTGAAATCAAACAAGATTTGACATGCTCGTATGTCTTCCCTTATTAACAATCAGGATATCTTTTGTTTCTCCATCTAATCCTGTTTACTATTTATTTCCTATTTTGATCATTTTTATTAAAAATTTAAAAAATGCTAAAGTAATCCAAAAAATAGAAAACAAATACAAAAATACCTAAACACACATAAACACTAGACTTGGACATGTCCTTGTGGATTTCTCCATTTTGATCACTTTTTTGGTCGAAAAACACGCAAAAAGAGTAAAAAAATGTAATAATTTTGACTTTTTAAATGATATTTACACTATTTACACACACCTATGGGTTATCATATTACATAGTACTCTTTCTCTTCACTTATAAGGGCATTTTACTTTTGAATTACATAAATTTACACATGAATATACAAACACTTCAACACACTCCCCTTTTTCTAATCTTTTTTAAATATATGGGTCCGCACTGAGAATGCCTCCCCCCTTCCTTGTTTGAGTCCTTCGAGACAACAAAGTGTAGCCAGCGTTGTATAGTGCATGGGCAGTTGAGTCATGTCTATGCATAGCTGAGGCTCACTCTACCATGCTATTGAGGTCAATGCAATTTAGAACACTATGAGGTGCAAGAGGCAAGTCTTAAGCAGTAAGCTCAACGGTTGTCGATGACGAAGCATACTATTGATTCACTCTCGTAAAGAGTAGATCTTGAAGTAATTGCACTCATTCCTTGATAATTCTTGGTGTACAATAGTCAGTGGTCTTGGAAGCATGTGGCATTGTAGTAGGTGGTTTTTTTGGTAATAGATGAGGCTTTTGGTACCTATTTGGTGCGGCCTGGGGTTGCCATTTGTACACCATCTTTGCTTGGCTTCATGCTGCTTCTTTGATTTCCACATCCATTTAGTTGGCCATAATTGGTGTCTTTTGTTGTAGCTGATGTGTAAGTGTTAGTGATGATTTCTTTTGAGTACTCAACAATTGTTTAGGCACCCAAATCTACTTAGAATTATTGGTAAGCTGAGCTTTTGGTACCCAAATTGCGTGGTTCCTTGAATATGGATATTATGAGGATGTATTTGGTGTTGAATAATGGTCATTGGTGCTAAGTTGATCCTCTTTTTTGGTAGCTTTGGAGTTTTGAGAGCGGCCTTCCACTCTTCACGACTGTGAGCAAATGATACTCTTAACTGTCCACCTTTGAATGTTAACTCAAGAACCTTATCATTCCAATCCTGGACAGCTTTACAAGGTCTCATCCATGAAACTCCTAACACAGTATCTTCGTTCATACGTTCATCAAGAATGTAGATAAATACGTGTGGCACATATTTTCATGCACAAAGATATTGAGATTGATCAACCCTAATGTTGGTGTGAATTCTTTATGATAGCCCTTGAATTTAGCTCTACAACATTTAAATGGTTGGGTTGTCGCTCTTTTGTAAGTTGAATAGTTTACTGCATTGAGTTGTGCACCTGTGTCGGCTAGTGCTTTGACTCTAAACCCATCTTTCAAGGTAACTGTGATCCTCATGTCCAATCCATCTAGCCATTCATCATCTATTTCCACTTCATCTTTTACTAAAGACTGAGTAAAGTAGTGATAATGAATTTGAAGGGTATTGATTGGTAAAACTTCAACAATTGGTCGCATTACCACTTTTCTCTTCAAAATTTGGATGCGTGCTTCCTCATGAACCTCCTTAACACTAGGTTAGCAACCTAACAGGACATAAAAGTGTCCTTTCAGGGTTTTGAAAAAAACCTCCAAAACCATTGTAGATCCACTCATTTTGTAAAATCCTTTCATGAGGTTATAGTTCAAGGACTACTACACATGTAAAAATTAAGAAACTTGTAAAATTTCTCATCTTTTGGTCACACCAAGCCTCCAAAGTTGATGGACCAGTACATTTTCATCAAAACAGTCATTTCTTACGTTTTGTTGCATAAAAATAAGATTAGGGATTTTTGTAGGACTTGAGATAAATTCCCTAGTTAACCTCAATGGGTTGGTGATCAGAACATATGATTGTTTCTCACTCACTATTTTTTGTTTTCCCAAAATAAATAGGTGTAAAAAAGTTGAATTTTTACTATTCTGCAAACCTATCATCAAAGTTTCTATAGCCATGCTAAATACAAATAATATATGCATGTTTTCTTAGTTCCCTATTGTTCTTTAGGTTCATAAGGAGCCATGGAGCATGTCAAAAGAATATTATATCTCTTACCAAGGGGAATCTTGGGGACAAAGATGAAGTGCTAAATACAGCAACATGAAAAAACTGGGTTCAACATTATGAGTTGTAGAATCCCATAGAAACTATTCAATATCTACCCGAAATTGATCCTTATGACTAGATATGGTTACTACCTACAAAATGCATGTAGTTGTCACAAGAAACTAACAATATTGAAAAAGCTATACTTGATATACTAGAATGTTTCATTTTCTTCTATAATTGAAAAAATCAACCATCGTTGTCTACTATGCAAAATAGGGTATTAGGTGCCCCAAAACTCAAGAAATATTAGCTTTATGTTACAATATGCGACATAGATCAAAACTGCATTTGGATATCATGAAAGCCACCAAAAAAATCATAGAAGAGCTAAAATTGGCTCAAAAACAGGATTTGACAATTTTTGTAATTTGTAATGACACATTCATACTTGGTACTTGTTCTTCTCATTGTATTTTAATTTTGCAAGGTATCGCTCTTTATTTTTTAATTAATGAGGTTAGTACACTTGTGATGTTAAATAATTCTTCGTTTGAATGTAAGTTAACCGAAGATGTTTAATCTTGAAGTGAGATTTTCTTGAATGTTTTATGTTATTTTGAAAGCAGATAGAGGACATGTTGTTAATGGACTTGGACGGAAAGTCACTTAGGGTTCTCTATAAAAAGCAAAAAATTCACTAGTTTCATTCATTCACCAATTCTCTGTGCTCTTTTTCACAATCTTCTCTTTCAGTCTCTTCTCACATTCGCACATCTACCATGCCGAGAGGAAACCCTAGATAATGGGATCAGCGTAGACAAGCCGCTCAACATGGGCATGGCTCTCAGTGTGGTCCATCACACCTTCATGTTGACCCCATCAACAATGTTAGGAAATAAGACGTAGCTAAATAGATAATTGAGTAGATTACTTAATGGAGAGAGACAAATTTACATACACGATATTATAGAGTAGAGAGAGAGAGAGAGAGAGAGAGAGTACACACGATATACGTGGTTCACCCAATGTGGGCTACGTCCACGGGAAAGCAGCCACTCAATGGATTTAGCACTTCAAAAGAAGAAGTATTTTACAAAGGGATTAAACCCTTAATAGAGATCCTGCCTTGCTTCACTCTCACCACCTCACACTCACCTTGTTGCATCAACTTCACACTATGAAATGTGTGTAGAAATGGCCTTCTTTTATAGGCCAAAAGGGTTGCCCTCTTTTATGAGAGGCAGCCATGTGTAGCCGCCCTTGTGTGAATAAGTCCAAATCGGACCCTCCAATCCGTCCATGTGTGGCCGCCCTTGAGAAAACAAGTCCGCTTATGAATTCGGCCACCGGCAATTGACTTCCGACCACTGGCCACCACCGGCCAACCGAGGGTTGTTTTCCGACCACTTTCCGGCCGCCGTCCGGCCATAATATTCCGGTGAAAAGGAATATTCCAGCGAGGGAAAAAAAAGTCTCGGGGGCTTCCGCCCCCGAGGCCCCTAAAGTTGCCCCTAGTTTTTTGCCGTGAAAATTTTGGTTTCCGACGAGTGATTTTCCTTCACGCACGATGGCTTCTCCTCATAATGGGGGCCTTACAAATGTGCGCTTTTACCACAGAAAATTACAAGGGTAAATCAGGCTCCATACTTAACAATCTCCCACTTGGAGACTGATCTCCAAACCAAACCTGTGACTGCTTTCCATTCTGGCTTCTTATCCTTGACAACCGATTGAAGATGAGCAAAAGCTCAACTTCTCCTTGTTGACCACCTTTGTAAACATGTCTGCAGGATTTTCACTTGTATGCACCTTTCCTAGCTTTAGCTGTCCCTCTTCCAAAAGAGTGCGTATGAAGTGATATCTCACCTCAATGTGCTTTGTCCTTGAATGAAAGGCTGAGTTCTTCGCAAGATGGATAGCGCTTTGGCTATCACTGTACAAGACACAATTGTCTTGTTTGAATCCAAGCTCTTCTAAGAATCTGTGAAGCCACAGAATTTCTTTGCTTGCCTCCGTCATTGCTACATACTCTGCTTCCGTGGTAGAAAGTGAAACCACTTTCTGCAGCTTTGAAGCCCAGCTTACTGCTGTGCCTCCAACCGTGAACACATAGCCAGTAGTGCTCCTTCGAGTATCTTTGTCACCTGCCATATCTACATCAGCATACCCTTCTAGAAAAATATAAGTTCCTCCAAAATACAAAGCATTTGTTGTTGTCCCTTTTAGATACCTAAGTATCCACTTCACAGCTTGCCAATGCTCTTTACCTAGGTTGTCCATGAACCTACTCACAACTCCCACTGCATGTGCAATGTCTGGCCTTGTCCAGACCATAGCATACATTAGAGAACCTACCGCTGCAGCATATGGAACTTTAGACATATAGGCTATCTCCTCTTGTGTCTTTGGACACATATCCTTCGTTAGTTTAAAATGACCAGCCAAAGGTGTAGAAACTGGTTTTGCATTTTGCATTGCAAACCTTTCTAGTACCTTCTTGATGTAATCTTCTTGAGATAGCTTTATTGTCTTCTTCGTCCTGTCCCTTGATATTTTCATACCAAGTATCCTCTTTGCAGCACCTAAATCTTTAAATGAAAAAGATTTAGACAGCTCCTCTTTTAGGTCTTTGATGTGCTGCATGTTAGCATTTGCAATCAACATGTCATCAACATACAACATTAGGATGATGAATTTACCATCTCCCAAATTCTTCGTGTAGACGCAGTGATCCAAGTTGCATATTGTGAATCCATGATCCAACATCCATCGATCAAACTTCAAGTACCATTGTCTTGATGCTTGCTTTAAACCATACAAGCTCTTCTTTAATCTGCAAACCATTTTCTCCTTAACTTTTACTTCATACCCCTTTGGTTGAAGCATGTAGATTTCCTCCTCTAAGTCACCGTGAGGGAATGCCGTATTTACATCCATTTGCTCGAGATTTAGATCATGAGCAGCCACAAGGCTTAAGACAAGCCTAATTGAATTCATTTTTACAACAGGAGAAAATATTTCATTGAAGTCAATACCTTTCTTTTGAGAAAACCCTTTTACCACAAGCCTAGACATGTACCTTTTCTTCCCACCTTCTTCTTCCTTCACCTTGTACACCCATTTGTTTTGAAGTGCCCGCTTACCTTTAGGCAACTCAACCAACTCCCATGTTTGGTTGCGATGTAGTGAGTCCATCTCCACTTGCATGCTCTTCGTCCATTCTTCTTTGGATTCATGTTGCATAGCTTCTTCGTATGATTCTAGCTCTCCAGAATCTGAGATCAAGAGATAGTTGAAGGAAGGAACAAACCTTTCTGGAGGTCTACTTGATCTTGTAGATCTTCGGGGAATAGGTTGAGGCTCCTCATTTGGTTGACGTTGTTGCACATTGTCACCGTTTGCAGTCCTTGAGTCTTCCCCGTCCTCAAGCTCCATGTACTCATCACTTGTTTCTTTTGTTTGATTTCTTTCCAAGTAATCTTTGTACATATTTTGTTCGTTAAAAATTACATCCCTACTCCTTAAGATTTTACCATCTTCAGGATTCCATAGGCGATACCCAAAGTCACCTTCTCCATAGCCAATGAAGAAACACTTTTTAGACTTTGCATCTAGCTTTGATCTTATGCTTATATCTATGTGCATGAAAGCCTCACACCCAAACACTTTGAGAAATGCATAATTCACCGGTTTACTAGTCCATGCCTCTTCTGGAACTCCCCCATCCAATGCCGTTGAGGGTGACCGATTGATTAAGTACACAGACGTACTTACAGCTTCCGCCCAAAGCTCAAGCGGTAGGCCTGCATGTAGCCGCATGCTTCGTGCTCGCTCCATGATTGTCTTGTTCATCCTTTCCGAAATACCATTTTGCTGAGGTGTCCTTGGGGTTGTCCTTTGCCTCCGAATGCCATTGCTAGCACAAAAGCTTTCAAAAGCTTGGCTGCAATATTCACCTCCATTGTCGGATCTGAGGCATTTAACCTTGGTACCTGTTTCATTCTCCACAAAGGCTTTCCACCTTTGAAATATGGAAAATACATCGGACTTATTCTTCATGACATAAACCCATGTTTTTCTAGTCGCATCGTCTATGAATGTTACATAGTACAATGAGCCACCAAGTGATGGTGTACTTGCAAGACCCCAAACATCAAAATGAACCAACTCAAGTTTTTTATTTTTTCTTTCATTTCTTGATTTTTGAAATTTTACCCTCTTTTGTTTACCATAAACACAATCTTCACAGAACTCTAAGTCCACTTCTTTCAAACGTGGTAGAAGCTTCTTTGTTTGAAGGATTTGCATTCCTTTGGCACTCATATGACCAAGTCGATAGTGCCACACCGCACTGTCAACTTCTGTAATTGTTGCACAAGCTGAAGGTTGCGTGCTAACAGTACACAAGTAAAGTGTACCGACCTTTTCTCCCTTGGCAACCACCAAAGATCCCTTTGAGATCTTCCACCGTTTGTTTCCGAATGCAATGTTGTGACCTTCATCATCCAATTGTCCTGTAGAGATCAAATTTTTGTGAAGAGAAGGAACATGCCTAACATCTTTAAGCTTCCATTCATTTCCGTTAGCAGTTTTGACAGAAACTGTACCTTTGCCGACAATCTCACAAGCTTCATCATCTCCCAAGTATACATACCCAAAATTACCTTTGGTGTAGTCTTGGAAATGTTGCTTGTGTGGTGTCGCATGGAATGAAGCCCCGGAATCTACTATCCAAGAATTAAACACATTGTCTAATGAGAGAATTAGAGCATCTTGCTATACTTTACCTGCCACATTGGCCTCCGATGTTGGCTTGTTGTCTTGAGACTCAGTCTCCTTTTTCTTCTTGGACCAGCAATCCTTCTTGACGTGGCCCTTATTGCCGCAGTTCCAACATTCAAGAACTGACTTTGTACGTGACTTGCTCCGCCTTGAGCGATCACGACCCTTTTGGTTTTTGAACATTTTCTTAGGCCTTCCTCTTGTTTCCACTGCCAGTGTAGCACTTGATGATTCTCATGTGCTTCTCCTTCGTATTTCCTTGCTTAGGAGAACACCCACAACATCATCAAACTTAAGAGTATTTGTGCTAGAAATAGAATTACTTACAGCCATCACAAGGCTGTCCCAACTATCCGGTAGAGATGATAGTATAAGGAGAGCTCGCACTTCGTCATCGAAATTGATTTTCATCGATCGAAGTTGACTTATGTTTGTGTTAAAGTCATTTAGGTGTTCTGCAACTGAACCATTCTCTGCCATCTTTAGATTGAACAAGAGCTTCATAAGAAATACCTTATTGGATGCCGATGGTTTCTCGTAGAAGTCGTCAAGTGACTTCATCAAGTCCTCCGTGGTCTTCATTTCCGAAACATTGAAGGCCACCGTTGACGCCAAGCTTAACCGGATTGTTCGCAGTTTCGATCAAGGACAATCCATGCTTCATCTGCCATTGTTGCGGGCTTCTTCGCAAGACCGCCTAGTGGCAAATAGAGGTCCTTCTGGTAGAGATAGTATTCAATCTGCATCTTCCAATGTTGGTAGTTTTTACCGTTGAACTTATCAATCTTGAGATTCCCTTCCCATGCCATAACTCCCACTCAATTCAAGGAATCCTTTCCTTGAGATAATTTAGCTATGAGAAAACCTTGCTCTGATACTAGCTGTTAAGAAATAAGACGTAGCTAAATAGATAATTGAGTAGATTACTTAATGGAGAGAGACAAATTTACATACACGATATTATAGAGTAGAGAGAGAGAGAGAGAGAGAGAGAGAGAGAGAGAGTACACATGATATACGTGGTTCACCCAATGTGGGCTACGTCCACGGGAAAGCAGTCACTCAATGGCTTTAGCACTTCAAAAGAAGTAGTTTACAAAGGGATTAAACCCTTAATAGAGCTCCCGCCTTGCTTCACTCTCACCACCTCACACTCACCTTGTTGCATCAACTTCACACTATGAAATGTGTGTAGAAATGGCCTTCTTTTATAGGCCAAAAGGGTTGCCCTCTTTTATGAGAGGCAGCCATGTGTAGCCGCCCTTGTGTGAATAAGTCCAAATCGGACCCTCCAATCCGCCCATGTGTGGCCGGTAGTCAATGGCCGGTGGCCGAACGAGAGTTGTTTTCCGACCACTTTCCGGCCATAATATTCCAGCGAAAAGGAATATTTCGGCGAGGGAAAAAAAAGTCTCGAGGGCGGACCCTAAAGTTGCCTTGGTTTTTGGCCGTGAAAATTTTGGTTTCCGGCGAGTAATTTTCCTTCACGCACGATGGCTTCTCCTCATAATGGGGGCCTTACAAATGTGCGCTTTTACCACAGAAAATTACAAGGGTAAATCAGACTCCATACTTAACAAACAATGTGCACACTAATCACATTCTTAATAATGTGTATACAGTGAATAATTTATGCGCAACACAAAGTGCGTGCAACAACATGGAGGCTTTTTGTACAGTCAAAGACGCCACAAAGTCCCTATATCAATGCCATGTATGACCATGGTGTAAATGCATAGCCAACCAAAGAGGATGTTGAGCAAGTTGCCATTATTGCCCACAATGCAATAAAGCTTTGGGGGGAACATGGATATTGCACCCCATAGGAGTGTTCAACCTTTGAGAGACATGTGGAGGCTTGGATACAAGTGTGGATGATATACATTGCTTTGCAAAGACAAGCCAACAAAGCCAACTATAAGACTGATGAAAATGACAATGATAACAACGATGACACTAGCGACTACAACAACTAGATTTTCCCATTGTAAGCTAGTGTCATAACAATATGCTCGTGAACCCAAATGAGGATATTGTATTGTTCTTTTTTACTCCGTATCTATCTTTTTGCAAACAATTGCTGTTTTAAGATGCTTACTTTCAAGCCTTTCAATATTAGTTTATATGGGTATGTTTCAATAGTTTTTCAATGTTGTTCATCTATTGATTTATCAGAGCAAAGTTGGACTGGATTATTCTAGATTGTAAACCCTTAAAATTAGCTTGTTGCTAATGATTTGGGTGTATGTATCATTGTCCAGATGGTGGTTAAACTTGTTGCTCGACGTAAATCATGATGCTTGAAAAGAGTGTATGTGTGTGTGTGCGCGCGCACGCGCGCCCAATGATTTGGGTGTATTTTTGTGCTTGTATATGAGTATGCATGTGTACATGAGTGAGGTGGAAAAGAGGGAGATTCATCAAGGCAAAGATGGATTGGATTATTTTGGATTGTAAACCGTTAAAATTAGCTTGTTGCAAATGATTCAGGTGTTTGTATCATTGTTTGGTTGGTGGTTAAACTTGTTGTTGAATGTAAATCATGATGTTTGAAAAGAGTGTGTGTGCAATGATTTGGGTGTAATTGTGTGCTTGTATATGAGTGTGCATGTGTATGAGTGTACATGAGAGAAGCAAAAAGGGAGGGAGATTTATAAGGGCAAAGTTGGATTCGATTATTTTGGATTAAAACCCCTCAAAATTTGCTTGTTGTGAAAGATTTGGGTGTATCATTGTCCAGTTGGTGGTTAAAAATTATCGTTTGACATAGATTATGATGTTTGAAAGAGTGTGTTTGTGTAATGATTCGGGTGTATTTATGTTTTTGTATGAGTGTACATGAGAGAGGCGGAAAAGAGGGAGATTTGTAATAATGGATGTTTGATCGAGGTGTGTTTGCCAAGGGAAAAAATCTATGAGAGAGAGTGAGAGGGAGGATGAGGAGAGAGAGAAAAAGAGCGGATCCTCAACTATCAAGGGTTGAGAGAGAGAAAGAATCTTTTTAGAATCTGCTCCTCGGGTTCCAACAAAAGCGCTTGCCAAAAAATTATTTCCTATACAAGGTGGGGGAAGAAAAACTTGGAAAAAATCTCCCAATAAGAGAGGAATTAAGTGCCCTTTCAATCCTATATGTCCACACATCACTATCATGTTATGGTAATAGGTAAGAGGAAAAATAAGTCAATTCTTGGCATAATATGTGGTCAAAATCCAAGATAGCTTATCTCTATATTTGCACGCTATATAATTCTATTTCTTGATGGTTGTGTGTGCCATTGAGTATGAAAACTCCTCTTAAGAAAATTTAATTCTCACATGCGGTAACTATTTGTTTGTAAGTCCATGTTTACATCTCACTATGCAAATGTGTTAAGCGCAACCATTTTGTATGGTTGATTTATGACAATAGTTAGGTTGGAAGTTCAATGCTAGAATTTGCAAAGTAAATTTTTGTGTTTTGTGTCATCATCATAAAATATATATATATTCTAAGAAAAAAGAGATCACAATTTACACCCCTCAAAAGGATACATATAGCCAGCTCAAAGCACCAATAGTCCTGATCTTTGAACATACAACTCCTCCAGTTCTTAATACCCATTTTTATAATGCTTCTATTTCAAAATATACCTATTGAACTCCATTATTGCTCATATAAAACTTTTGTAGAAACAATGTTTCTTAAAAGCAAACTCTGTATTCTAAAAAAAGAGGGATCACAATCTACACACCTCAATGGTCCTAATCTTAAAACATGCAATTCCTTCATTCTTGATACCTATTCGCAGTTTCAATTTTAAATGCTTGAGATGCACATAGGCTCCAGCCTGTCGTCGGGCCAGTGCCTTGTTTATGGAGCGAAGGTTGTTGATTGGTTGGAAAGGCAAAGGCACACTTTGATTGGTTGGAAAGGAGGTGCTCAAGGTCGCCAAAAGAGGTGAGGCTTGGGCAACAATGTCCAGCCAACCACTTGGCGCTCAAAAAAAGTGTCCACCACATAAGTACACTCCCCTGCAGAGTTAAGCCGTTTAATTCTTCAAGAACACCAAGAGACTTTCAATATTGTCTTCATTTTTATTACTTTAAACCATCCATAACTCAATCCCATGATATAAGCATTGCATCCAGCTTTCTTAGAAGTCCTGGCCAAATTGAAGATAAGCTCAATTCCATTTCATTGACTTTTGAAGTGCAAATGTTGAAGCAATTCAACCACACAAACAACAAAGAGTAGCCAGTCTTTGATAACAATGTCAAATGGCTAGTCAACGAATTTCATCGTAGCAAAGTGTTTGATCATAATGTTAGCCATACAAGAAAAACAATGATGTACCAAGTTTTTCATATGTTAAGGTTACAAGAAAATTCTTCAAGCTATTGAAAAAGAAACAATGTCACTCACCTACACATAAGACGCACACACAAGTTGGAGTGTTAAACAATGAATAGATAACAAAATATCGGCATCAACATGCTAAGCCACATTGTCTAAATGCAAGAAGAATGGGAAAAATATCAAGGAAAAAGGGTATCTTAACAACTACGAGACAAACAGATTAACAAGCCATCCACGGGTCTTTCGCCAATAGTTTTATTCATATAAAAAGGCTCTACGATCATCTATGTGTTGGATAACAATATTTCATCCTTGGGTAACTATGCACGTATTGGACAGCTCTCTCGTGTGGGTTCCCCTTATATGAAACAAAGGCATTTACGAGAAGCACAATTGCTTTGTAGATCTATGCCATACAAGTGGCTTAAGCCACTATACTGGCTCATGTCAGTTTTAAGTAATTTGAGGATAACTTTTACAAATGACCACAAAACTTCTTGGGCATACATTTGAGATGCATAAATAGCTTTGTGGTACAAAATTCAATCAAAACCCTGAAAATATAAAATTCAGTTTTTTTCAAAAATGACATTTTTTTATGTAAAACTACATTTCTCAACCTACTTTGGATGGTTGTCAAATGTTGTCAATTTTTCTCACAAAAATATAGAAGGTTCATAGACCTATCACATACAAGTTTATGTATTTTTTAGAGAAGTTTGAGCCTGCTTAAAAATCCTATGACCTCTTTTTTCGGGTAAGAATAGTAAAATTTTGTACATTTGAACCAATCGGTCCTCAAAGATGATTACAGATTGGAAACTTCTACATCATTAGATTTTTCCTCCAATTTTTATTCAACTCGTACCATGTGTAAGGCATATTTCCCTACAGCAGTTTTTTATTTCAACCACCTCACAAATTTTGGTGATCTCTTTACAAAAAGTCTTCAAAAGCCACTAAAGTGGCTCATTCTTTGGTGTTAAGATACATAAAGCCCAAGCTAACCTTTTTCCCACTTCTAATGGATAATTGTAATATGTAGCTAGCAATACAAATAGCACAAGCACTTCAATGCGATAGAACAAAAGTTTACCATGGAAATAGTGAAATGTTCAAAAAAAACAGAGGAAGCCAAGAAGAGTTCCCTCAATCAAAGAAATATAGAAGACATTGATGGCACAAATGCTGGAATATTTGCTCCTCTTCTGATATGTGGGCCGTGTTGAGGAAAAATTTGATTCATTGGAATCATGTCAAATAAGTCTATTGGAAAAAGTGTTGCTTGTGATCTAAGCCTAGTAAATATTTGGCACTTAGCATACATCTTTAGAATGGCTCTATGCTCATTACTTGTTGCTGTACAAACATAAACATGTACGAGTGCTCTTCCTGAGGAGAATACAATATCCTGAGTAGGCATAATCTCCATCGAACAAATCCAATGTCTGCCTTCAATTGTGAAACTACTGAACATCCATAAAATACTAATAGAAAGAATCAGCTTGCAAGTTGAATCAAAAACAGATTTAAAACATGCAAGCCCACACTGGTTTTCAAGAATGTATTCCACCATTTATACAAAAGAAGTGTCTACCTTACAACATGAAGAGGATAATGTGGTTTGGCTTTATCACACTTATCCCAGAACATCAGAAGACCGCATTGCCTCTCATGCCACCTTGCAACCGAGCTGGATGGATACTGTCCACAATAGGTGAACGGACCAACGTATGCAATAAGCTATCAAATGCACAAAAAACATTGGTCCCCATTATTTGTTCTTGATTCCAACTACCCTGGAAGTGCATAGAATGGTATTAAGAATGTCATGGTTGACTCTGATTGGATCGTTTGATACAGACTAAGAAATTGGTGCTACTGCAGGGACGTGGCTCCCGTGTTTCCCATTGGTATAGAAGCAACAGCCGCCGCAGCCTGAGCAGGAGCGAACACTGCAGATCCAAGGGGTGGAAAGTTACCATTTGGCATGAAGAAATTCGAGGTGCTTGTCGCAGGCCTTGCATGGTCGATCCCAGCAGTGACTGTGACCGGTCGCAAATCTGCCGTTGGATGTTGCAGCTGATTGTAAGACATCCCTAAATGATCAACCGCAGCCAAATTTGTTGAACACTGGGTAGCTGTTTCACAGTCAAAGTAAGCAAAATCACATCTCAAGCCCAGCCCAATTTGCTCATGGATACCTACCAACAACTCATTGTAGAAATCAGCATACCCCTCTTGTTCCCAACGGACACTACCCTTCGAAGACAGTCACGAAACTCGGTAAGGATTGTTCTCTCCTGCTCTGCAAAGATGTGAGGTAGAAGAGAGGGCTTTTGCAACGGAAATCCTCCTGTACATGATCCTGATGGAGATGGTGGTGCAGTATTGAGGCTGTCTTGCTCATCACACATTAAGGACAGAGTTCCTGGAGATGCAGGTCTTTGTTTGCGCTCATCTACACCATTTTCTATCTCCACATTTGTACCGGGAGAGCACAATTTTGCATCTATCTCCACTGTTTTATCCTCAGTAGGGTCTTCAGAATGTTCCCTTGCAGAAACTGCACCATCCTTGGAAATTACCTGAACAATATTGTCTGATGGAGGTCCCTCTGGCACACTTTGATCCAAGTCTGAAGGGCAGGTCAAATTCTCAAAACAGAGTGAGATTGGCTATCCATATGTTGATAGTAATATCTTACCTCCATATCCTCTTAATGCCTCTGTAGACACGAAGACCAACAGCTTGCAAAGCTCTTTAACTGCATCTTGCTGGACAACTCCCATTAGTAGAGAACTGCAAGAAGTGGAATGTGTACGTATATCAGAGAACACATTAATTTGATTTGACCCATGCAGCCAAGGAACAGACCTGTATGGGACCTTTGATGTTTGGACCAGCACGGGATTCCCCATTATTGCTGGTTGATAGGAACTTGTTGAAGGGTTGGTTGTTTGGTCAGTATGAGGCTGCACATGGAAAGAGGGTCAACTTAGCATTCATTATCCAACCATTGAGCAAGATCAACTCAAAGTTGGTACATAAATGCACCTGCAACACATGAGGAAATTTTTGTAAAGGCATTTGCTCTCTTGATGCTTGTCCTCCAAAGGCAACATCCTGCAATTTTCTCTTTTTCAACAGTGGTGAAGAGGAATTGAAGGTTCCTGCTGAAGCCATGGCTGGATGAAGTGCATGGCTAAGTTTCATTGCTATATCCCCATGATACAAAGCCCTTCTTTCATTGCTATGTTCATGGTTCTTGCAGTCAATGCATTTGCAATTCTCTGAGCAGAGAATATTAGCCTGAAAGCATTCACAGTATTTCTTCAAGCAACCTGATTTCTTGCAGTGACAACCTTTATTGTGCCTGCCTACCAATGGGAACTCTCCTGCCTCTTCCTGAAAAGGAAAGCTTTTGAGAGTTTTTATTCGGAACTCCAAACATTTGAATTTAAAACAAGCTTTAAAACATGAACCCGACACGAATGATGTGAAAGAAGAAAGTTTTGAGATCTAATAAATGAACCCTCAACCTCTGCCCCAAAATACCCACATGCATTGAAAGTTTGTTGTATAGTCAGTCCTGCTAACTGATATGTATCTCTTAACCGGTCTAACAGTACCTTTTAAAAGGTCATAGCTAGATATATTTCAGAACCTTTTAACAGTACTTTTAAAAGGTCGTAGTTAAATATATGTTAGAAAATGACATACAAACAAGCAAGGATTGCCATTTTCCAAGCTAAAACCGACGTGTCTAATGAATAAGATGAAATGAGCTCAAAAGCAATGATTAAGATACAATTTTTTTGTGCCAGTTGTTGTGGGTGCTTCAAACTTTCAAACATAACACCTCATCTCTATATTACTGAAAAGTCCCAGAGATGCTAAAAGCAGCTTGTCTCATGGGGTGTACAAAATTGTATACATGGGTATAGAAAATACTAAATACTATTAAGGCCTAAGCCACGATCAAGCTATACATTAAGGTCACTTGTGTGATAAATGGAGTAATAATTACTGAGGTGGAGTGTACTGCCACTGTATCTTTCCTTTGCCAAAACTGCAAAACAGAGCTGATCTGCATCAGTGTCAAAGAAGGATGTTGCCCCTCCCCTGCTGCCCTGAAGGAACCAACTGGTGTATCCAATTGACTCCGAACGACATGGATAATGTCAAGCCAAATGCTGGTGAGCACGTCCTGTAAAGCAGACTGAGAACGCGGAGGGCACCTTGCAAACATTCCACAAGGTGATGTGACTAATATTATGACACTATTATATGATATTTTATTATTTGAGGGCCCAAAGAGAGCGTAAATGAATCAAAACTGCGATTTCAACAATACACTTTCTATCTAGACAGGTAGAATGGGAGCGTATACAAACAGAGGATGGATATACCAACTCTCTGAGAGAGCTAAAGACAGAGGAGCATAACATTACACATAGAGAGAGTGATGGCTGTGGCTGCTGTCTTGACGTGAGAAGTCCTCTTTTTTGGTTCCTCTGTTTTCAAGTTGCAGGCCTTCAGATTGCTGTTAGAGACACGTCTCATGGAAGTGACTGATGGCTTCAATATGTGTACAGTAAGATTACACCCAAAATGCATTAATAGGAGACATTCTCTTCCAAGTAGGCCTCGCGTTGTCTTCCCAAGAAGTGCAACAGGAGGAAATGGCGAAGGCGATGATTTCCAAGTTCCAACACCAGTAGCAGGCTTCAGTGTCACTTTCACAGGACACACAGTTAGTACAACCGGTCTGGTTTGGTTCACACTAGACTGACTCTCTGGGCTAGGCCAGGTCACCACCACCACTCAGTTTGGGGATAGACTTAGATAGCTGACATTTATGAGCCGTTGGTGGCTCTTTATGGTTGTACGTATGAGTAGTAGCTGTTGGGTCATGATTATCATCTTCTTCACATATGGTCCAGCGTCGTCGTCTAGAGTAGCAAGTCTATACACACAGCACGTCTGCACCATCCCTGCACATCTGAGCCTCGACAACCCATTGTACCTGTGAGTTTTGGGCTGGAGCTGAGTCTGCTGCCACGCCAGAGTCTGTATCGGTTCTTTGAGATAGTCGAGTCCATATGTTCTGGTTTGCTGCTGTGTCTCTGTGTTGATTAGTTGTTATCTATTGTTTTCTATGTTTTCATTCTGTTTTGAGTGAGATGTCACGCACATTGCACTGTGGAGCACCCATTGTAGAGAGCACGACACACTATCCGCGCTACAGGTGCTCTCATTTTTGGCACGCCCGGTGTGTCCTATCAAAGTGACATTGTAGCTTGCTACAGGTTGCCCGCCACAAGACCGCTCACCGTCTCGGTGAGAGGAATACTCAAAAACTGTGAAAGAAAACCACTAGGTACTGCATATGTACAATGGTGAGCTCCTGAATCTGTCATCCAAGAGATACAGTTGCGGCCACTGCTGCACCCGAAGTATCAGACTCTGGAGGTGGAGCCATCAGATCGATGGGAAAACTTTGGACTCTATGAGTGCTCTCCACAAACCGACCCTCAGCGAAAGGAGCAGCCACCGGCTTCTCGACGGATGGGAGTACCTAGCCTGAAGTGTACTGAGGTCGCCGACTTGCACACCCATGTCGATGTGCACCTGCGAAGCCGTCACAAGGAGCCGTCTGCGAGGATGACATGTGTGGTAAGGAGCCAAAGGTGCTAGGCTGCTGAAATCCTTGAGGGTAGTAGTCAAGCTGCTGATGTGATGGAGCACCTCCCCCAAACTGTCGATGACTGTACTCTCCATATGCCATGGGCGTCTGTACTGATCTAGCGGGACGAACCCACCCATATCCCATGGTAGCCTGAGGCTGCTGCTGAAACACCATGTCCCCTTGGAGTAGCATGTCCCGAAATCCTTGCATTTGAGCTTTGAGGTCATCAATTATCTCGGACTTTAGATGTAAAGCCTGACGCAAGGCCAAAATGGTAGCATCTCTATCAGCAATCGCACTCTCTACAACTCGCAAGCAGCCTTCCATGGCCGCATATGTGGCCGAATGCTTTGGTGGGTAGCTGCTAATTTCTCAGCACCAAGTTCAATCATTGCAAAAGCAGTTCTTAACTCCTGCAGGTTCTTTTCAGACATTCTGAACAATGAGGTAGAGTCTGTTCCATGGGAAGAAGCAGAAGTAGCACCTGGAGGTGTAGAGTGCCCAAAAGGCACTACAGTCGAGGTCAGGGTGACCGTAGGAGTAGGGTGCCCAAAAGGCACTGCAATGGATGTCGGGGTGACAGTGGTAGCAGGTTCAGTGGGTGAGCTGGAGATGGGAGAGAATGACTAGGGTACCACAGGTGCTGAGAATGGTGTGGTAAGAGTGGCAGTAGTATAGACGGGAGCAGTAGGGAGAGGTACCTGGGGGAGAGAGACCGCCTCAATAACAGGATGGGTGTATCAAGAACAACGGAGCTTCCGACGGCCTCCGGCACTGTAGAGACGGGGACGGAGGCAAAAGAAGGACGTCGTGAAGGATGCGTCACCCGAGTTTGGCTCTCTGAAAATGGCAGAGGTGGTAGTGTCTCTGCCGTATCTTTTACCACTTTGACTCTTTTCTTTTGTTTCTTCTTCTGATCATCTGTGCCAAGAGAATTTCTTTTTGCTTGCGGTGGCAATGTTGTATCCTCATCCACTTCAAGAGGGTTGATGCGGATGTTCATCACCCAAGCCAACAATGGCGTGGCAAAACATTGGAAGCTAGATTGAGGTGACTGCACTTGTGCTCTAAACCTTTTCGCCCTGGTCTGCAATGATGTAAAGAGGATCTGATGAAACCCACAAGGTATCTTCTTGATTAGACAGTAAAGACCATCACATTGTGGGAATGTGGTAGGTACTTCGCATTTCCCCTTTGGTCCTTGAGCATCTCTCACTAAAAAATAATATCTGAATACTGCTACAAGAGCTTTGTGATGCTGCAAATTCGAATGATCGGGTTTGAACAATGCCTTGCATGCATGTATGGTATCAACTTTGGAGAGCTTTGAATAAGACCTAGTACTCGGCTGAAAGGAGGGAAAGTTGGTCATCCCCATTGCATGTCCTAGACGCGCCGCTGTCAAAGTGTGTCCTCTCACTTTTGAAAAATTTCAGCATTTCATTAATCATGCCGACAGGTATGTCCTCAGGAAGGACAGCTTCAGCTAGCGACTTGACACCCAAGTTGTCCAATTGGTCTTGTGAGAGAACATCTATAAGAGATGGCTTGGGCTGCTGCATGTGAAAAATTGAGTGAAAACTTTGTTTTGTGTTTTGTTTTTTCAGGCCTTGCAACTTTATGACTGATCATGTGACTCATGACTTTCCTTTTCCCTTTTGGATCCTTCTCTTATGCACTTGAGCTACCACTATCTGAGCCGGAGCTCGAGCTAGATAGTGCCGGAGCTGGAGCTGGAGTGTGCATCTGATGCCGAGGCCTTGTAACTTTCGTCAGATGGAGCATTATCCGTGACCCCATGGCTGCTAGGTTCTGATTCCGCTTCAGTTTCATAATTAGCTTGCCTGTGTGGTTGAGGCCTTTTCCTCAACAACAGTTTTTTGTCTCGTGCCATAGCCATTGATTCTGTGCAGAGAGGTGTCGAGAGCAGAGTTGATCGTGCAAAGCATTGCGAGCAGGACCGAGGATGTAGATTGATTCTCAGACGACAACAGAGAAAGAGAAAGACAGACGACAACAGAGAAAGAGAAAGACAGACGGATGAGGAAGTCAAACATCTAATCCAGTGCCCCTTCAGACTCGTAAATCTCTAATCGCTACAATTGTGCAGACAGAGCACACACATCTGCAGTGACAAGACACGCTTGGATAGGGCGAGAGGGGAGAGATGAAGGTGGGTAAGGCCGAGGAGTGGGTAGGGGATGGCTAGTATAGGGGACGAGTGGCGAGGGGGAGGAGCGAGAGGTTAGATATGGTGAAGGGGTCGAGGGAGGGAGAGGGGGAGAGGGGGGGGGGGGGGGGGTAGAAAGCTAGTGAGGGGGGGCGAGGGGTAGATAGGTGAGCGAGGGGTAGATGTGTGGGTGGGTTGGGGGGAGTAGATAGGGGGCGAGGGGTGGGGGAGTGTAGATAGGGGGGGCGAGGGGTAGATGGGGGAGGAGCGAGAGGTTAGATATGGCGAGGGGGAGGAGCGAGAGGTTAGATATGGTGAGGGGGTCGAGGGAGGGAGAGGGCGGGGGGGGGGGGGGGGTAGAAAGCTAGTGAGGGGGGGCGAGGGGTAGATAGGTGAGCGAGGGGTAGATGTGTGGGTGGGTTGGGGGGAGTAGATAGGGGACGAGGGGTGGGGGAGTGTAGATAGGGGGGGCGAGGGGTAGATGGGTGGGGGGTGGAGGGGGGGGGGGGGGGGGGGGGGGGGGGGTTTAGATAGATGGTGAGGGGGGGGCGAGGTGTAGATAGGGGTAGATGGGTGGGGGGTAGATAGCCGGTGAGGGGCAAGGGGTGGTGAGGTGTAGATAGGGGTAGATGGGGGGGGGGGGGGGGGGTTTAGATAGGGGGGCGAGGGGTTTGGGGAGGGGGGGGGGGACACAGTACAAGCCGGTACTCCAGACTCTGCACCTTCTCTAGGAAGCATGCCAGAGAATGAGCCCTAACCTCATATTTAAAGGCCCTAGGCCCCAAAAGCAGTTTACGGTAAAAAGCCTTCAAACTCAAAAGCGTCTGGTTGAAAAGCAAAGCCAAAAAAGCTGCCAACGTAAATCACAGAAATCCATACAACCTGCCACGTCATCAACCACAGCAAAACGCAGGAACCTGTACAACCTGCCACGTCATCATGTCAACGCAATTTTTGGAAATCTATCGTACAGCTGCCACATCATCAACTTTGTGTGAGTGTGTGTGAGTCCTGCTTTATTTTAATCCCTTTATGTCACTTGGGGCCCCATCGAACGGGATCCCCATAAGTTGGTAGGACTTCTTCTTCTGTTACTTGTTCTTCTTAGGGTTTAGGCCCCTCGGCCGACATCTGCAAGTTGGCTCCATTCTTTAGGCAGTTTGTTACATCTCCCCTTCTTGATAGAGAGTAATCGTCCGCGATTACAACATATCTGCAAAACAACTCAAGTTATCTCAAAAATTTCCGAGGTACATTCCGAGGGACAATCAGTTTGCTCTTTTTATTAAGGAGTTAGCTTCTCCTTTCTGCTCTTTTGATCAAGGAGTTAGCTTCTTCTTTCGGCTGTTTTGATCAAAGAGTTAGATTCTCCTTTCTGCTCTTTTGATCAAGGAGTTAGCTTCTCCTTTCGTCCAGATCGGAACTCTTGATATTCCGGTGTAGATAGGGGGGCGAGGGGTGGGGGAGTGTAGATAGGGGGGCGAGGGGTTTGGGGAGGGGGGGGGACACAGTACAAGCCGGTACTCCAGTCTCTGCACCTTCTCCAGGAAGCATGCCAGAGAATGAGCCCTAACCTCATATTTAAAGGCCCTAGGCCCCAAAAGCAGTTTACGATAAAAAGCCTTCAAACTCAAAAGCGTCTGGTCAAAAAGCAAAGCCAAAAAAGCTGCCAACGTAAATCACAGAAATCCATACAACCTGCCACGTCATCAGCCAGAGCAAAACGTGGAAATCTGTACAGCCTGCCACGTCATCATACCAACGCAATTTTCGGAAATCTATCGTACAGCTGCCACGTCATTAGTTTTGTGTGAGTGTATGTGAGTCCTGCTTTATTTTAATCCCTTTATGTCACTTGGGGCCCCATCGAACGGGATCCCCATAAGTTGGTAGGACTTCTTCTTTTGTTACTTGTTCTACTTAGGGTTTAGGACCCTCGGCCGACATCTGCAAGTTGGCTCCATTCTTTAGGTCATAGTGAGGAATGTAGCAACCAACCACAAACATGACTTGACCATTGGGTGGGCTGATTTTCAGCCATAAGTAGCGTTTATACTTAGATGGTTTTCATTCTGTTTTGAGTGAGATGTCACGCACATTGCACTGAGGAGCACCCACTGTAGAGAGCACGACACACTATCCGCGCTACAGGCGCTCTCATTTCTGGCACGCTTCCCTCTTGATGCCCTCCTCCTTTCATTGATTCCACTTCCCCCCCTCTCTCTCTCACACACACACACGCAAGTTTGCTCTAACTGTGCGTTTTTGCTCTAACTATTCTGATCTGTTGTTGTGTCTCTGTGTTGATTAGCTCATAAATGTCAACCATCTAAGTCTATCCACAAATTGAGTGGTGGTGGTGACCTGGCCACGATGTCCACTAGACCACCGTCCGTATCCTTGCCACCTGTCTCACTGCCCAGCCAAGGGAGTTCGTCCAGTGTGAAACAGACCAGACCAACTGTACTAACCCCTCGCTCCTCCCCCTAACCCCTCGCCACTCGTCCCTTATACCAACCATCCCCTACCCACTCCTCGTCCCTCCTCGGCCTTACCGAATTTTCATCTCTCCCCTCTCACCCTATCCAAGCGTGTCTTGTCACTGCAGACGTGTATGCTCTGTCTGCACAGTTGTAGCGATCAGAGATTTACGAGTCTGAAGGGGCACTGGATTAGATGTTTAACTTCCTCATCCGTCTGTCTTTCTCTTTCTCTGTTGTCAACTGAGAATCAATCTACATCCTCGGTCCTGCTCGCAATGCTTGGCACGATCAACTCAGCTCTCGACACCTCTCTGGACAGAAACAGTGGCTATGGCTGGAAGCAGAAAACTGTTGTTGAGGAAAAGGCCTCAACCACACAGGCAGGCTAATTATGAAATTGAAGCGGAATCAAAACCTAGCAACCATGGGGCCACGGATATGACGTCCGGTGCTCCATCTGACGACAGCTACAAGGCCTCGGCATCAGATGCAGATTCCAGCTCTGGCTCGGACAATGGTTGCGGCTCAAACAATGGTAGCTCAAGTGCACAAGAGAAGGATCCAAAAGAGAAAAGGAAAGTCATGAGTCACATGATCAGTCATAAAGTTGCAAGGCCTGAAAAACCAAACACAAAACAAAGTTTTCACTCAATTTTCACATGCAACAGCCCAAGCCATCTCTTATAGATGTTCTCTCACACAACCAATTGGACAACTTGGGTGTCAAATCGCCAGCTGAAGCTGTCCTTCCTGAGGACATACCTGTCGGCATGATTAATGAAATGCTAAAAAAATTTCCCAAAGTGAGAGGACACACTTTGACAGCAGCGCGTCTAGAACATGCAATGGGGATGACCAACTTTTCCTCCTTGCAGCCGAGTACTAGGTCTTATTCAAAGCTCTCCAAAGCTGATACGATACAGGCATGCAAGACATTGTTCGAACCCGATCATCCGAATCTGCAGCATCACAAAGCTCTCTTAGCAGTATTTAGATATTATTTCTTAGTGAGAGATGCTCAAGGACCAAAGAGGAAATGCGAAGTACCTACCACATTTTCACAATGTGATGGTCTTTACTGTCTAATCAAGAATATACCTTCTGCGTTTCATCAGATCCTCTTTACATCATTGCAGACCAGGGCGAAAAGATTTAGAGCACAAGTGCAGTCACCTCAATCTAGCTTCCAATGTTTTGCCGCGCCACTGTTGGCTTGGGTGATAAACATCTGCATCAACCCTCTTGAAGTGGATGACGATACAGCATTGCCACCACAAGCAAAAAGAAAGTCTTTTGGCACAGATGATGAGAAGAAGAAACAAAAGAAAAGAGTCAAAGTGGTAAAAGATACGGCAGAGACATTACCCCAACCTCGACTGCAGTGCCTTTTGGGCACTCTACACCTCCAAGTGCTATTGCTGCTTCTTCCAGTGGAGCAGACTCTACCTCGTTGTTCAGAATCTCTGAAGAGATCTACAAGAGTCAAGAAATGCTATTGTAATGATTGAACTTGGTGCCGAGAAATTAGCAGCTACCCACCAAAAGTATTCGGCCACATATACGGCCATGGAAGGCTGCTTGCGAGTTGCAGAGAGCGTGATTGCTAATAGAGATGCCACCATTTTCGCCTTGCGTCAGGCTTTGCATGATGACCTCAAAGCTCAAATGCAAGGATTTCTCGACATGCTAGTCCAAGGGGACATGGGGTTTCAGCAGAAGCCTCAGGCTACCATGGGATATGGGTGGGTTCGTCCCGCTAGATCAGTACAGACGCCCATGGGATATGGAGAGTATAGTCATCAACTGTTTGGAGGAGGTGCTCCATCACATCAGCAGCTTGACTACTACCCTCAGCGATTTCAGCAGCCTAGCACCTTTGGCTCCTTACCACACATGTCATCCTCACAGACGGCTCCTTGTGACGGCTTTGCAAGCGCACATCGACATGGGTGTGCAAGTATGCGGCCTCAGTACACTTCAGGCTAGGTACTCCCATCCGCCGAGCAGCAGGTGGCTGCTCCTTTCGCTGAGGGTCGGTTTGTGGAGAGCACTCATAGAGTCCAGAGTTTTCCCGTCGATCTGATGGCTCCACCTACAGAGTCGGATACTTCGGGTACAGCAGTGGCCACCACTCTATCTCTTGGATGACAGATTCAAGAGCTCACCATTGTACATATGTTGTAAGGTGCAGCGGAAGTGAATGTTGAACTTTGCTCAAGATGAGTGCTCCGAACTGTGCTCAAGGTTCCTTTTACTTACGGAAGGGAGAGCCTTCCGTTCCTTTAGTGAGAGAGTGCAAATGATCACAAACAAAGTGGCAAACACTGTGAATGAAGGTGCTGAGACTGAGAGATAGAGAGAGAAGAATACGACACCAAAATGTTGTCAAACCCTCCTCCGAAGGCCCCACTCTCTATGGCGAGAGCGGTCTACTATTGATTGCACAAATCTCTACAATGCTTTGGACTTGCCGACGATGAGGACGACGACGAGACGGGCTGAAATCTGAAAATGCTAATGATTGAAATCTGCAAATCTTTATCTGCTGAATTTGCTGCTGAAAAACGCTGAACCTACTGCTGTCCAAAACACTGATTGGCTGGCTGTGGAAACGCTGATTGCTGGCCTCAAAACCCTGATCTGTTGGCTTCAAAAACGCTGATCTGCTGGCTTCAAAAACGTTGATCTAAGGGGCTGCTTGGCGATGGGAATGGCTGCTGAAAAACGATGGGCTTTGCTTGGTGAAAAACGCAAGGGTTTTGCAGGGGTTCTCGCTTGAGAGAGAGAGAGAGAGAGAGAGAGAGAGAGAGAGATGCTTGTTACAAGCAACTTGCCTGTGCACTTCTTCCTCTTCTGCTAGATTCTACTAGCGCTAGATTTTTTTTTATACAAGCTCTGCTAATTTGCCCTACCCAGTTCCCAACAAAAGTCACTTCAAAATAATAAGTGAAAAATGGCTAAAATAGGGAAAATAGATTTTATGCACTACTGGAAAATGCTCCTGATGGATTCAGATGGTAATGCTGATGATCATGCTGTGTGCAACCAAAGGATATGCATCTACTCTAAGTGCCTGGGCATGCACGGTCTGCGAACAGACTCACAAAAGTGCCAAAACACTTGCTAAGCTAGGCTAACTGAACCCTTGTCATGAAGTAGCTTGTCCACATGCACATAGGGTTAGATGTGCACGTGACATCCCCTCCTTTTCAAAGTCAGGTACTGGTACCGAATTGAAGTCAGGTACTGGTACCGAACTGTATGGCATCGAGGGAGATCGCCAGCAACGTTTGGAATCTTGGGAAGGATTCTTCGCCGGCCCACTCTGAGACGTGGGTCATGCAATACTTGAACTTCATAAAGGTCTGCAAAGCTTGCGTCTTTGGGCAGCACCGAAAGCGACAAAGTCATCTGTCGCTCCTTCAATGCTTCAACTTCGTCTATAGTCATGCGTCTACCTTCTTCAAGAACTCCGAGGATGAAAATTCCTAAAACCACTTTCAACACAAAAACATGAACATACCCATTCCATGTAAAGTGACTGAAAAAATACTATTGCTGCAAAAAAATGTGCATGTAATGCAGATGAACAAAGTGACGGAGTGCCAAACCGTTCATCAAACACACGCAAACAATGGGGTCGAATCTTGACTTTCTGATCTAAATCAATTAATTGTGGCAAATCACAATGGAAATGCCGATGCTTGATGCTCAATCGTTCTTGTGCTCTTTCGGATATTGTGTCATGCCAAAGAAGAGACATGGAATGTGAATTCCTTGAATGCAAACATTTCATCTTTTCATGAGTAATCCGCATACATCCATGCTCATTCATGAGTGAATCGTGTTCATCATACAATATGGCATGCCTATGAAAAGGGATCACATAAGGACGGTGACTAAAATACAAGAAAGCATCACGAATGAAACACTCGAACAATACGTACTCACTAATCATTCGAACACAGAATACTTCCCTGTGGGGGTTCTTGGGACCTCGACTCGAGAGCCAAGATCGGTTCTTCGTGATCGATCGAATCTGCAATGAGGTTAGCTTCACTAGACAAAGTACCAACTAAACCATCATCCTTGTGAACAATCACATCATTATGTTGCAAATCATCATGCTTGTGCGTAATCACATCTTGATCATGCTTATCATTATCGTACAAATCATGTGTGTAATGCTTTGGAAAAGAAGAGACTGAGAGAGTCTCCTTTTCTAGATTCTTGGCAATCTTCGCCTGCACATTAGAAATGAGAGATAAAGAATGAACCTGCTCTCCACAAATGACAAGGAGAGAGTCACTTTTGGCATTGAAAGTGAACGTATTTCCCGCCCAATCAATGAGAGGGTTATGCTCACGAAACCATCGAATGTCCAAAAGCATATCATATCCTGAAAGAGGAGAGACTACAAATTTTCTGCGGAAGGACACTTGTTGAACAGTGAACAAAACATCAAGGCACTCTTGCGTGATGAGACACTTTATACCGGGAGAGAAGCCTGACACCTCGAAAGGAGATGTCTTGCGAACCTCCAAGCAGACTCTTTCGACAAGAGAGTCACTAATCAAATCATGCATACTGCCTGGGTCAAACAATATGACAAAACGCTGACCCTTCGCATGACCATAACACTTAATGAGAGACTCATCAACGGGAGGATCATGAGAGAGTTGGGTCACACTTGTGTTCTCATTTATTGCATTGACAGAGGAAGTGGGTTCTGTGGGTTCTTTAGATTCATTAGATTCAAGCTTAGGACATGTTCTTTTTATGTGACCCTTGATGTGACTATGAAAACAATGACCTTCCTTAGAATAAATGCTTTGTTCTTCCGACGTAATGTATCCTCCTAAAATTCCTTGTTCTCCCTTTTCATTTGGAGTGAGCTTAGGTTTAGCAATTGTGTTAGCTTTACCCTTAGTTTCATTTGGAGAGTTCTTTTCTGAGAGACTATTGGAAGATTGGTTAGAAGAGTTACCGTTCTGAGGGTTCTGAGAAGACTGAGAGGTACTTGTGGAAGTCTTGTTTTCCTTAGGCTTTCCCTTGTTGTGCTTCATCTCTTGCGCGAGAGCAATCGCTACCGCCTTGTTGAGGTCGATTGGATCAAGCACTTCGACATCAAACTTGATATACTCCTCCAACCATAAAGGAATGCCTCCTTGCGCTCCGCATCCGATTTGCGTAATTGAGTACCGAGCTGCAAAACACGATTAGAGAAAGATATAACTCGCATACCATTTTGCTTGAGACCGCGCCAATCGTCCTTCAACCGTGCTAGGTATTGTGGTGGCATAAACCGCGCCTTGAGCTTGTCTTGGAAGTCGGCCCAATTGAAGGAAAGGGGCGTGCCTTCCTCGGCGTCCTCTAGGTGCGCGGTCAATTGTGCTTCTTGCCATGCGTGGTACCAATTAATGGCATCATCGGCAAGGTACATAGCTGCCGTCAAAACCTTACTATTTCCTATCTTCTTAGTTGTCGCAAAATAAGCATTAAATTGATGCAACCAAGAATAAATAATCGTAGCATCCATCTTACCATCATACTTAATGAACGTAATCTTCTCTGTGACGGGGTTGTTGGAGTCCGAATCTCGGCTTGCGCCACTTGATGATCCACCAACATCTTTGGCTGGCTCGGACTTCGAGGTGAGAATATGTCGGACCAACTCTTGCATGTGTAGGTCTCTCTATATCTCACGCTCGGCCTCCAAGGCCACTCGTCTTTCTTCGGCCGCTTCGCGCGCTTGCTCACGCTCACGCTCAAAAACTGCCCTTCTTTCTTCGGCCGCTTTCTTTGTGTTCACGATCCAAGTCGTCCTTTTGCTTTCCGGCCGCCAAGCGCGCTTCCTTGCACACACGCTCCAAGTTGGCCTTTTTTTTGCTTTTCTGTCCTTCGCCGCCAAGCGCGCTTGATCACGCTCACGCTCCTCGATAGCACGTTGCGCGTCTTGGTGTAACATCCTGTCCATCATCGACTTGACCAAAGCCTCCATAGGACTTGGTGCAATCCGTGGCGTAGATGGGAAAGAGGGAGGGTCAAAAAAACCTCCTTGGTGGGGAAATTCTTCTTCGCTACTTTCATGCCCATCACCTCCATGCGAAGTATCCATTCCGCTTCGGGTGATGACCATACACTAAAGTCGTGGGTTCTTAAGTTCACGAGGAACTTGGGCTCTTGTGGGTCTTGGTTCTTGAGTTCTTGAGTTCTTGAGGTTCTTCTTTAGCTTGCAATTTGTGTTAGAGAAGGATCTTCTCTTCACCCGAGCTCTTCTCTTTCCTGCGGGCGCACCCCTTGGCGGCCTTGTGCTCACACCAAGGTTGCTTTTTCCCACCTCACGTCAATTGGTCGGCCGCTAAGTACACCGTCCGCTCTCAATGAGTAAAAAGAGAAACAAGGGGAGGCTGGACAAGCCCTTCTTTCTTGGGTTTCCTGTCACTCTTCAAAAACACGATTAGGAAGGTCTTGGGTTACGTGTTACCGTAACAAGAAAAAAAAAATGTGGTTATTGTGGTTCTTTCCTTGAGTGATACAAAACACTGCCAAAGCTCCGATACCAATGTAAGGTGCAGCGGAAGTGAATGTTGAACTTTGCTCAAGATGAGTGCTCCAAACTGTGCTCAAGGTTCCTTTTACTTACGGAAGGGAGAGCCTTCCGTTCCTTTAGAGAGAGAGTGCAAATGATCACAAACAAAGTGGCAAACACTGTGAATAAAGGTGCTGAGACTGAGAGATAGAGAGAGAAGAATACGACACCAGAATGTTGTCAAACCCTCCTCCAAAGGCCCCACTCTCTATGGCGAGAGCGGTCTACTATTGATTGCACAAATCTCTACAATGCTTTCGACTTGCCGACGATGAGGACGGCGACGAGACGGGCTGAAATCTGAAAATGCTAATGGCTGAAATCTGCAAATCTTTATCTGCTGAATTTGCTGTTGAAAAACGTTGAACCTACTGCTGACCAAAACGCTGATTGGCTGGCTGTGGAAACGCTGATTGCTGGCCTCAATACGCTGATCTACTGGCTTCAAAAACGCTGATCCGAGGGGCTGCTTGGCGATGGGAATGGCTGCTAAAAAACGATGGGCTTTGCTTGGTGAAAAATGCAAGGGTTTTGCAGGGGTTCTTGCGCGCGCGCGCGAGAGAGAGAGAGAGAGAGAGAGAGAGAGAGAGAGAGAGAGAGAGAGAGAGAGAGAGAGAGAGAGAGAGAGAGAGAGAGAGAGAGAGAGAGAGGCTTGTTGCAAGCAACTTGCCTGTGCACTTCTTCCTCTTCTGCTAGATTCTACTAGCGCTAGGTTTTCTTTTATACAAGCTCTGCTAATTTGCCCTACCCAATTCCCAACAAAAGTCACTTAAAATAATAAGTGAAAAATGGCTAAAATAGGAAAATTAGGTTTCATGAACTGGAAAATGCTCCTGATGGATTCTGATGGTAATGCTGATGATCATGCTGTGTGCAACCAAAGGATATGCATCTACTCTAAGTGCCTGGGCATGCACGGTCTACAAACAGACTCACAAAAGTGCCAAAACACTTGCTAAGCTAGGCTAACTGAACCCTTGTCATGAAGTAGCTTGTCCACATGCACATAGGGTTAGATGAGCATGTGACATATGTAGTACCTAGTGGTTTTCTTTCACAGTTTTTCAGTATTCCGCTCACCGAGACGGTGAGCGGTCTTGTGGCGGGCAACTTGTAGCACGCTACAGTGTCACTTTCACAGGACACACAGTTAGTACAGTTGGTCTGGTCTGGTTCACACTGGACGGACTCTCTAGGCTAGGCAGTGACACATGGCAGGGATACAGATGGTGGTCTGGTGGACATCGTGGCCAGGTCACCACCACCACTCAGTTTGGACATAGACTTAGATGGCTAACCTTTATGAGCCGTTGGTGGCTCTTTATGGTTGTACATATGAGTAGTAGTTGTTGGGTCATGATTATCATCTTCTTCATATATGGTCCAACGTCATCGTCTAGAGTAGCGAGTCTATACACAGCATGTCTGCACCATCCCTGCACATCTGAACCTCGACACCCCTTGTACCCGTGAGTTCTGGGCTGGAGCTGAGTGTGTTGCCACGCCAGAGTCTATATCGATTCTTTGAGATAGTCGAGTCCATATGTTCTGGTCTGCTAATGTGTCTCTGTGTTGATTAGCTGTTATCTATTGTTTCTTGTGTTTTCATTCTGTTTTGAGTGAGATGTCATGCACATTGCACTTAGGAGCACCCACTATAGAGAGCACGACACACTATCCGTGCTACACATGTCCTTGGAGCATGTGGTTGCGTCGCGATTGAACTCCACCACTGCATGGCATTATTTTTAAGAAAATTCACTGCTCGAGAGATCTTGGATTCTTCTGTATAGTTCCCCAAAGCATAGATGTTGTCAAATTGTTGTGGGAACTGCAATGCTTTCTTCCGATCTTTCATCCCGGAAAAGGTGAAATATTGACTGCCGTGCCGCCATCCTTGAAATCTTTCGATTGGTTAGGTGCATATCCCGGGTACGGATAATAAGGGTATCCATATGGGCTTCAACCATTGTAGCCTGGTGGTGGTGGGGGAGGTGGGAGCAACGACGGTGGCAAAGGCGGTTGCACTTAATCAGGGTCAGCAGATGGCTCCACCATATTCCTGAAGACTCCCCCAATCGGAACAAACGACCGGGAAGGTTGCCGATTGGAAGCTCTCATACTTTCTGGTGCCAGAGCAAGAGGAGGTATCACCTGGGGCATCAAAGGGCTTAGGGGGTAACATGTATAGCGTGAGCCCCAAAAGTTGGCATCTCAGCATTTAGCGTCATTGCATCAGCATTTTGTGCAAGTAATAAAGCAAGTACTTGCTCTGGCAATAGAGCAAGGCGGCCCTTGAGGGTGGTTGGGACCCGACATGCGGTGTCGTCTCTCTCTCTCTCTCTCTCTCTCTCTCTCTCTCTCTCTCTCTCTCTCTCTCTCTCTCTCTCTCTCTCTCTCTCTCTGCGTCTCTCTCTCTTTCATTCAATTCAGTTTAGTTATTTCAAGTGAAGTAAAGTAACCTTGTGTTTGTGCGGAGTACTAGATCCAAGCTAAAACCTTAAACCCTTCCATTGCACCTGACAAGAGGATATGCTACAAGCATAGGTTAGCAAGAAGCAGTCGGATTGGGAAGACTATCTCCCTATTCTCGAGTTTTCTTACAATAGTGCTAAGCATGTGATAGTTGGTTTCAGTCCTTTCATGCTTATGTATGGTTTTCAACCCACATCACCAGTTACAGTGGGATTGGCAATTGAGAAACTTCAGCAGGTCAAGGATTTCCTCCAAGACCATATGGAAATACTAAGACTGGCTCGTCAAAATGTTCGACAAGCAAATGATCAAAATAAAAAGTATGTTGATGAGAAGTGTCGGCACGTTACCTTCACAAAAGGGGAAGATGTATTTTTGCGTGTGCTAGAGCATTCAGAAAGTTTGAAGATTAGGCCAACACCTAAATTATCTCGGAAGTATTGTGGTCTTTTAAGATACTCAAGCAAGTTGGTGATATGGTCTACAAACTCTCATTACCTGCGCACTCGAGTTATCCAGTATTCCATGTAAGTCATTTACATAAACGCTTTCATGTAAGTCGTTTACATACACTTTCATAAGGACGACAATGTTATTGGCCAGCAGATTTTGGTTAATTTAATTTAACCTCCAACTCAGTTGCATGAGCCTGAGCGTATTCTCGACTATCATGATCTACATATGCATCATCATGTATGTCGGCAAGCAATAGTCAAGTGGAAAGATAGACCTGAGGAAGGTGTCACTTGGGGAAACATTAATGTTCTTAAGAATAAATTTCCTACTTTTGTTTTTGAGGACAGAAACGCTTCTCCAAGGAGGGAGTAATGTTAGGCCAAGGGCCAGAGGACACGGGCCATTCTGAACGCAGCTCGAGGGTGCCTATAAAGGGCAAAGGCTGGGTGGAGAGTAGGCATTCAAACACCCTGTTGTTTCTCAAAAGTAGGGCTCTCAAAAGCAAGGCCCCAAAAGCACTTCACCCAAAAGCACTAACCCCAAAAGTATCTGCTCACAAAAGCTAGCGTCAAAAACTGTCCAAAAGCTGCCAGTGAAAATTGTGGAAATCCGTACAGCATGCCATGTGGCACAGCCAGCGCACAATGTGGAAATTCCATACGGCCCTACCACATCAACATCTATATAATTTGCCACGTCAACATATCCACAAGATTTACAAAAATCAGCCTTAGAGTTCAAGCTTTGGGTTTTTAGGGTTTTAGGCCCCTTGGCCAGTGCTCCGCAAGTTGGGCGGGAACTAGGATTTAAAAATCCTTTATTTCTTTCAATTTTAGGTTCTTCCGTCATTCTTTCTGGGTTTAGACTTCTTTTGTTTTTCACGTTCAGTTTCTCTTGTCTTCTCGACAATTTCTTTTCATTTGGGCATGCCACGTCATCAAATAATGGTCCATTTACCATAATTCCATGTTGGCGTTCTTGGGAGATCAAAGATGAAATCCATAGAAATACTTTCCCATGGCTTATCTAGAGTAGGCAGTGGCTATAATAACCTTCGTTCCTTTTGCCTGTTAAACTTGACCTTTTGGCAAATCACGCATGCTCGCACAAAGGCATCCACATCTCTCCTCAAAGTAGGCCAATAAAAGAATGTCTCGACCACTTTACTATTGCATCTATACCACAATGCCCTGCGGAGTCTTAATTGTAGACTTGGTTGGAATAAACTTGCAAAGTCTAGTAAACCGATCTATGACCAACCATACCAAGTCATGACCTTGTACAGTGGTCAGTAAACCCATAATGAAATCCATAGAGATACTTTCTCATTTACCATTAGGAATCTCCAATGAATGCAAGAGACCTTCTGCCTTTAGGTGTAGAGGTTAACGACACACTACCAACATTGGAGTGAGAAGGGTCCCTCATTTTCACACGGCTCCACACTTTGTAGTATGCATCGTCATGCTCATATTTGCCGATGAGAGATTCTAAAAACTCACTTCGAAGCTCAGCGAAAGAAGAGAGTTGATCTCAGGCATACGACTAAGAGCGTCCACTACCACATTGTATCGTTCTTTACGATACCAGATCTTTGCATCATACTCCTAAAGAATCTCAATCCACCTGGCCTTTCGACCCTTCAAATTTGTTTGTTGTGTAAACCATTTTATGCTTTCATGGTAAAACACATCTCAAACTGAGCTCCATACAAATAATGTCGCCACGTTTTCAAAGCAGATACTACTGCATAGAGTTCTAACTTCTCTTTTGTAAGCAAAATAATTCTACCGTTGTGAATCAAGTTTCTTATTTTCAAATGCAATTGGTGTTAGGTGCAGCGGAATGAATGTTGTACTTTTCTCAAGATGAGTGTTCCATATTGTGCTCAAGGTTCCTTTTGTTCTTATGGAAGGGAGAGCCTTCCGTTCTTAATGAGAGAGTGCAATGATCATTAACAAAGTGAATGGACACTGTGCGTACAAGTATATGAGACTGAGAGATAGAGAAGAGAATACGACACCAGAGACGTTGTAAAACCCTCCTCCGAAGGCCCCACTCTCTTTGGCGAGAGTGGTCTACTATTGATTACACAAACTGGTACAAAGTGGATGCATGTGACTGATGCAAGTCTAGGATAGGTCGATGTCGACGACGGGGATGACGAGACCGACTCTATGGCTGAAACTGATGCTCTTTTATCTGCTGTCCAAAACCGCCAGTGGCTGAAACCTGCTGCCGCGAAAAACGCTGTTTTGCTGCTCTCAAAAACGCTGATTTGGCTGTTCCGGGATGGCTGAATTCTTGATGCTTTCTCGCTGATTTTCTGCTACTGTGGCGATGCTGAAACGCTAGGGAAGAGGTGATATTTTCCTGCTGAAAAACGCCAATGTGAGGGTGCTGATGGCGATGAGCATCTGCTGAAAAACGCCAACCAAGGGATGGACTATGGCGGTTGATGAAAATGCTAGAGGTTGGGGTGTCTTGCTTGGAGGAAAAACGCCACCAAGGGGAGGATCTTGCTAAGAGAGAGGGGGGGGAACCTGCTGCCTATGGCTTGTGTTCTCCTTCCTCTTCTGCCAATTAGTGTTAGCCTTGGTTTGCTTATATATTATCTTACCCAATTTGCCCTACTCAATTCCCAACAAAAGTCACTTAAAATAATAAGTGAAAAATGTCAAAAATAGGGAAAATAGGTTAATTGCACTGGAAAATTACCCTGAAGGTGTTAGGTGCAACGGAATGAATGTTGAACTTTGCTCAAGATGAGTGCTCCGAACTGTGCTCAGGGTTCCTTTTACTTACGGAAGGGAGAGCCTTCCGTTCCTTTAGTGAGAGAGTGCAATGGACACAAACAAAGTGAATGGACACTATGAATGGAAGTACATGAGACTGAGAGATAGAGAAGAGAATACGACACCAAAGACATAAAACCCTCCTCCAAAAACCCCACTCTCTATGGCAAGAGCGGTCTACTTATGATTGCACAAATCTCTACAATGCTTGGACTTGCCGACGATGTCAACGACGATGAGGACGACGACGAGACGGGCTGAAATCTGAAAACACTAAGGGCTGAAATCTGCAAATCTTTATCTGCTGAATTCTGACTCTATGTTGGTGACGATGTCGATGACGACGATGCGACGACGACGCGTTGAAAACGCAGATGTTGAAATCTGTGTTTTCCGGGCTGAAACTGCACCATGTGGCGAGGATCTGTTGCAGGGAGGTGAGATCTGCGAGGTTTGGGGGTTCTACTGCGGAGTCTGGCTGCTGAAAACTAAAAACGCTGATGCCTCTTGGTGTTCCGTCGCGGTGAATCTACAAAACGCTATGCTGATGCAAAAACGCTAGGGCTGAAAATGGTCCTGCTGCTGCCGGTTGTCCTACAAATGCAAAACGCTAGGCTTCTTGGTTGGTCTTGCTGCTGCCGGGGCTGATCTGCTATGCACAAAAACGCCAAGCTGCCTGTGGATGAAAACGCTAGGTCCTTGCAGATACAAAAACGCTAGCCCTGCTCATGTGGGGGGTCTTGCTGAGAAGTTGCCTATTGAGCAAGGTGCTCCTGCTGCCTCTTCTGCCAGAAAGTGCTAGCGCTAGGTTTTCTTATATACTACACTTGCCAATTTGCCCTACCTAGTTTCCAACAAAAGTCACTTAAAAATAATAAGTGAAAAATGTCAAAAATAGGAAAAATAGATCTATGCACTGTAAAAATGCTCCTAATGGATTTTGATGGTAATGTTGATGATCATGCTGTGTGCATTTGCTTGCAATCTGTGTTAGAGAAGGATCTTCTCTTCACCCGAGTTCTACTCTTTTCCGCGCGCGCACCCCTTGGCGGCCTTGCGCTCACACTAAGGTTACTTTTTCCCACCTCACGTCGATTGGTCGGCCGCTAAGTGCACAGTCCGCTCTCAATGAGTGAAAAGAGGCACAAGGGGAGGTTGGACAAGCCCTTCTTTCCTGGGATTCCTGTCACTCTTCAAAAACACGATTAGGAATCGACACGCCCAAGGGAACTTGGGTTCGTGCGACCGCAACAAGCAAAAAAAAAAATTGTGGGTCTTTCCTTGAGTGATACAGAACACTGTGAAAGCTCTGATACCAATGTTAGGTGCAGCGGAATGAATGTTGAACTTTGCTCAAGATGAGTGCTCTGAACTGTGCTCAAGGGTTCCTATTACTTACGAAAGGGAGAGCCTTCCGTTCCTTTAGTGAGAGAGTGCAATGGACACAAACAAAGTGAATGGACACTGTGAATGGAAGTACATGAGACTGAGAGATACAGAAGAGAATACGACACAAGAGACGTTGTAAAACCCTCCTCCGAAGGCCCCACTCTCTATGGCAAGAGCGGTCTACTTATGATTGCACAAATCTCTACAATGCTTGGACTTGCCGACGATGTCGACGACGATGAGGACGACAACGAGACGGGCTGAAATCTGAAAACTCTAAGGGCTGAAATCTGCAAATCTTTATCTGCTGAATCCTGACTCTATGTCGATGACGACGATGCGACGACGACGCGCTGAAAATGCAGATGCTGAAATCTGCGTTTTCGACCGTGTAGCGAGGATCTGCTGCGGGAAGGTGAGATCTGCGAGGTTTGGGGGTTCTACTGCGGAGTCTGACTGCTGAAAACTGAAAACGCTGATGCCTCTTGGTGTTCCGTCGCGGTGAATCTGCAAAACGCTATGCTGATGCAAAAACGCTAAGGCTGAAAATGGTCCTGCTGCTGCCGGTTGTCCTGCAAATGCAAAACGCTAGGCTTCTTGGTCGGTCTTGCTGCTATCAGGGCTGATCTGCTATGCACAAAAACGCCAGGCTGCCTATGAATGAAAACGCAGGTCCTTACAGATGCAAAACGCTAGCCTTGCTCATGTGGGGGGTCTTGTTGAGAAGTTGCTTGTTGAGCAAGGTGCTCCTGCTGCCTCTTCTACCAGAAAGTGCTAGTGCTAGGTTTTCTTATATACTACACTTGCCAATTTGCCCTACCTAGTTGCCAACAAAAGTCACTTAAAAATAATAAGTGAAAAATGTCAAAAATATGGAAAATAGGTCTATGCATTGTAAAAATGCTCCTGATGGATTCTGATGGTAATGCTGATGATCATGCTGTGTGCAACCGGAGGATATGCATCTACTCTAAGTGTCTGGTTATGCACGGTCTGCGAACAGACTCACAAAAGTGCCAGATCACTTCTTATTCTACTTCCTATTCTAGACTGGCTTGACTGAACTGAACCCTTGTCATGTTGTAGCTTGTCCACGGACACATAGGGTTGTATGTGTCACGTGACCGAAGGATTCTGATGGATTCTTATGGGAATGCTTATGATCATGCTATGTGCAACCAAAGGATATGCATCTACACTCACAAAAGTGCCAGAACACTCCTAAATCTACACTGACTGAACCCTTGTCGTGCTGTAGCTTTTGTCCACGGACACATAGGGTTGGATGTGTCACGTGACAATTGGCCTTCCCTCCTACAGAAGGACTGCCCCAATAGCACGCTTACTAGCAATTGTTTCTAAAACGAACGGTTTCAAAGGATCCACAATCACCAAAATAGGAGTTGTAGCTAATGCGTCCTTGAGAGCATCAAAACTTTGTTGTTGAGCTTCTCCCCACTGAAAGGTTTTCCCCTTGGCTTTCAATTAGTCCGGCATCAGAAAAGCAAAGTGAGCATAGTTTTAACCGAACCTTCAATAAAAACCTGCAAATCCCAAAAAAATCTATAACTCTTCCAAATTTAAAGGAGAAGGCCACCTCCTAATGGCATCCACTTTGGATTTATCCATATGTAGCCCATCAATTAAAATAACATGTGAATTTCTTCCTAAAGAAAATCACACTTTGATTCTTTACTATATAACTTATTTTCTCGTAATAATTCAATCACCTGCTTCAAATGTTGCAAGTGCTCTTCCTCAGAGACACTATATACTAAAATGTCATCGAAAAAAACGATAACAAACTTTCCCAAATATGGTTTCAAGACACTATCTATAAGCGTCATGAAAGTTGCGAGTGCATTGGTCAACACAAAGGGCATAACCAAAAATTCATAATGTACAAACCTTGTTCGGAATGCAGTATTGGATATATAAGCCTAATGCGTACTCGATGATACCTTGACTGCAAATCGATCTCCATAAAAATACGAGTATGGGTAAGCTTATCAAATAACTCATCTACACTCAACAACCGATACTTATTCTTAACAGTGACCGCATGCAATCCATAGTAATCGACGCACATGCCACATACGCATACTACTGTTTTTTTTCTTCACCAATAAGATGGGAGAGTCCCGTGGTGAAGAGATGAGTTGTACAAACCCTCTACGAGGATAGTAGCTTACTACCTGCAACCGTGTCTATGCCATGTTGCACAACACGTGTTGGCAGTAACCCTAGTGACTATCTTAGTAGAGGGTTGTATACTAAGATAATCAGCAAGCTGATGTTTGACCTCAACAGCCTCAAAATGACTCATTTTGTAGAGTGGTTTACTTACATATATTGCACAGTACATGCCGGCGGTAACCCTGGCGACAAACCATTTGAGAATACATCTTTCTATTCCATTAACAAATCTTTTAACTTATTCGCAACATTTGCTTGTTCTAGAGAGAGAGAGAGAGAGAGAGAGAGAGAAGTAGCCATAGTTAGAAAAGAAGAGAGAGCAAGAGAGAAGCATTCGGTGTTAAGGAATTGTCATTCAAAACATTATCAACATTTGACAAAAAAACGACACAATAAGTAACACAAAAAGAGTTCTTCTATTTCATCTTGAGAGGAGAGCTTCATAAACTCGGTTGTACAAATGAGTGGCAAGGAATACACATCCTTCTTCCTCAACAACAGCACATGCACGCCATTCGGAGAGGGGGGAGAGGGACTCGCGAGAGGGAGAGAGCTTGTCACTCGAGGGGGGGAGAGGAAAAGAGCTTGAAAGTTGACTCGAGAGGGAGCTTGAGTCTTGAGAGGGAGAGAGCTTGAGAGCTTGAATGGAGACGTGAAGTGGTGGGGAGTGTTTCTATAAGTGGGAAAGGGAGGGGGAAAGTAAGGGTCTTGGTGTTTTTTGCCATATAGAGGTGAAATTGCTCCTGCTGTTCCGGCCCTATTCAAGGTCCGTTCGTGACCGTTCCAGAACAAACCATTCTAGTAACACATTGCTTTTTGGGTCCAGCTGTTCCGAAACGTTCCTTCCACCTGTGGGTGGCCGGGACACAGCTCCGACGTTCCTTGGCCAAAAAGGGCGCACGACATGCAAGAAATGCTCATAATCGCTAAGGAATGAATAAAGACTACCCAAGATCGAGCCACTTTTTATGCCAACAAGCATTGACCGCTGTTACAAGGGAACGGGTTTCTAGGGGGGTGGAACGCCAGAACAATGTTCAAAGAGAGAGAGAGAGAGAGAGAGAGAGAGAGAGAGAGAGAGAGAGAGAGAGAAGAGCTTGAGATAGTAGATACATAATACTTAGAGGCTAGAGCTTGTGGCAACCTTGTGCATTGTCACTTGTGAAGGTAAGGGGTGAGGGGGAGTTGGGGGGGGGGGGGGGGGGGGGGGGAGTATGTAAGGGGGAGCTGAAAATTCAACCGGGGGGCCTGCCCACATTCTCATTCTAGAGAGGGAGCTTTCTGACCAAATTTTGCTCGTTTATGATTGCTGCTCAGTCGTTCCAGCCGTTGCAAGCCGTTCCAGCAGCCCCGTTCCGGTTTGGCTAGGCTGTCCGGATCGACGAGCCGTTCCAAATGATCCCCCATCCCTGGCTCTCAAGGAGTCAAGCCTACATGAAACACATTTGCCATTGAAGATTCAAGAATCCCTCAAGTCATCTCAAGTCTACGAGGCTCAAGGCTCAAGCTCTCTTCTTCTCCCTCTCCCCCTCTCTTTCTCACATAATCCATGGCCTCATACTACTTGTATTTAAATACATAGAGCTAAAAATTGCATTATTTGGATGTTTTTTATGCCTCCCGTTCCGTGCTGCTCCTGTTCCGAACCCCTCGGGCATTCCCCCGTTCCGTGGGGACCCGATCGCCGTTCCTGTTCCGTGTTCCAAGTAACTTTGGCATTGACAACCTCGTAATCTCTAAGAGGGGATGTGGGTGTACCTTAAGACACCAAAGGAATCTGAAACAATCCGTACATGTCAATGCTCAAAATTATATTCGCGATATTGTGGACCATTCCAAATTATTAAGAAGATTAGTGCAAGTTCCCAGGCTCAAGGGTGAGCCCATATTGGCTCTATGGCTAGGAGATGAGTTTGATGTCCGCTCTTTGTGCTTGTCTTTGTGTGAGTATGGCTTGTCTCATGTCATGTGTGCAGGAAGGATCCAACGAGGGACTAACACTTGATGACTCAAGCAACATGGAACAAGAAACACCGAGAACACAAAAAGGAACGAAAGTTGTCCAAATTAGGGGAACAAGAACATAGGGTTGGGAACAGCACTTCTAAAGTCCATTTTTTAACCTACCCCTTTTAGGAACCTTCTTTATTTTGATGGGCTTTAATCAAAGAGCTTGAGTCAAAAATATAATGCATGCTTAAACAGGCAATATGCATTTCAGATACTTCTTAGATCAAACCAGATGAAACATATCGAAGATGTGTACCCTGTTTTCCCTTTGCAAGCCAGGGCTGCTAGCAATCTTTGGCCTGAAAGCATGAGGGTTGCGTTCTAATGTGGCTTCTACTGCTTCTTTTCGAAGAACTTCATGCTCCACATTATTGTGACAATTCACACAGTTGCACCCTTCACAATATATCCCAGCAGCAAAACACTCACAATACCTACGATGGTCAGACATGGCAGCCGTGTTGAGAAACAGATGTAAAGCAAAAGAACACCAAAAGATAAAAGAGATTACACTACACAATAAGAACTCACAGTTTCAAACAGCGGGAATTTTTGCAGTTGCACTGTTTGCATTTCTTTGGAGTACCTTCTTTTGGCTCATATGTGGACCTTATCTCCGATGCTCTTGAGGGTGACCCAGCCTTCCTGTCATATGCACTGCATGAATCAAAGTATTTCCTCAAGTGTTCTGTTCTAGATTATCAACATTCTAAATACAGTTAAATGATTGATGACCACTTTTGTCAACTAGCAATAGGCATTTCTCACATATTTGATGGTCGGGTCATAGTGTTTCCAGAAGAAGATGGAGCATTGAACATGGATGAGAAATTAAGTTGCCTAACAGGTTTTCTCATAGAATGATCTTCTTGCTGAGATTGTCCTGCCTGAACAGAGATAAGGTTTCCTTGTGCACCATGGGTGTTTGGGCCCATCTGTCGAGCAGGGACTCTGCATTGAAAACCAGGAATGGCAGATGACATACAAGGGATAATATTTTTCTTAACAAAAATGACCTGGTATAGAATGAAAAATTTCAGGGTTATGAAATGAAAGCATACCCTGCAGGAGACAGCTGAAGGGAAAAAGGTATAATTGGTGCATTGTGAGAGACATAACCGGGCATTCCTTGCATTGATGTCCCTGTTCAGTTTCAAGCAGGTGAGACTCTTGGCATAATCGTCATATAAGTGCATTTAAATCCCTTTGAAACAGTCTATCCGCTCTATGCAAAACTAATTCTAATCTAGGGTCTGAAGCTTGTCTTGAAGCTATATAATTTATTCTACTCATGTCTTAGAATTTCATGAAAGGCTGGAACACACTGGTAGAGCTATTCTCATAATGACTATACTGGGCAAAGACAGAAGGAGAAAAGAAAATTCAAATCAGCATTTACACGCATGTTGGCACGTAATCGAGCAAGTACAAGCGCCTGTCTGATGTAGATCCTCACCAAAACCAAGAAACAAGAGATGGATGAGAGGGGTGCGCTTACTTGTGATTGAGTTGTTGTGTTGCATAGAGTCCTGAATGCTGGCTTGAGAAGTATTAGGGTTATGGGATGAATCAGAAGCCAAAGAGGCGCATACTTGCTGAGCCCCTGCTTCTGTGAATGCTGATGAAGAGGGATTCCCGGCCATGGAAACGCACACCATACACTACCTGGCTCAATATAAAGCTCGGTCTTTTCACCCCTTCTGCTATCCACCCAGATTGATGCGTTCGCGCTTGTAGCAGCTGAGCTTCGTCTGCGTACGAAGAGAGAGAGAGAGAGAGAGAGCAAATTGAATTCAAAAAGACGCAAAAATCAAAGCTTTAAATTCAAACTTTAAAATTTGAATAGCCGGACAATGTCCGCCGTGACTCGTGAGGAAGCTGGCCGGCCAATTCGTTGTGCCATCTCACATTCTCATTTCCTAGGAACACCTAGCCTAATGGAAGGCAAGACATCGAATGACAACAGGCTCGGTTTGGGGTTACAAAGCTAGCATACCTCGTGAACACTTGTCTCTTTGCCTCGCAACAACGGGCTCGTTTTGGGTTTACACAGATGGCATACCTCATGAACACTTGTCCCTTTGCCTTTTGAAGGTAAACTCTTTACCTTGTAATAGAGCAATTTCAGTTTGTTTGAGAGAAAAATACTCTTTGAAGAGCTAGTCTCTTACTTAATTTGGGCTTGTGTTAGGACATTGAACATGTGGGAGATGAAATTTTAAGGGAGGTTGGCACGAAGGGGACTAATATCGGATACGCCTATATATAGGACGGTTGGGTGGAGATCCATACTCTATCCTTTTCCATTTAGGTATGAGTGTTTGAGGGAGCCGTTTGAATATGGTCGGCTATGGAGATTCCTTGCCAATGCCATCACATTGGTATCAAAGCATGGTTGTTGATCTGTGAGGATCACAAAGATGGAAGGCTTGACAAGGTCATGTTGGAGCAAAAAAACTTTGAGGAAGTATTGTACCAGGTAATTTTTGCAGTTTTCAATGATAGGGCTATATGGTACGGTTTTTATTTGTCACATATTGTCACATGGGATACAACATGGTTTAGGAACTCAAGGAGTTCGGTTAGCCAATGTGGAGCAAAGTATATAAGGGTCCCTCTCACTCATGTCGCTCAGTGTTTATAGTTACCTCCACACACAAGTACATCTCGTACTTGAAGGATGTTCTTGTTACGGACATCCTTATCTGAGACATATTCAACACGTAGTATTAGGAACAATTTTAGTGACCAAAAATTGTTGGATACTTAGAACAACTTGTTAAGGTTACAAGTACTGCTAAGCAACATTAACGGATGGTTGTTTATACATGTAGCAAGGTAAACATGTTTCATTGGTACCTAGGTGTGATCGACTTTCACATTTTGTTATGGTCCAATGTGAGGCCAAGGGCCAGGACGAGCAAGGATATGCAGGTTCGGATATGTTTTTGTTAAATGCATGCACACTAGGTGTTATGGACCCTAGTGTTTAGCAAAGGTTGATTTGGAGCCGCATGCATATTTATCACATTAGTCGCTTCTAAAGTATTTTTCACTCTATGTGGAGTATCTCTCTGAGATTAATTTTGGATCTACCAATCACCAATAGAGGTCATGGCTCGGTTTGGGTGTTTGTGGATCTCTCAAGTTAACCAAGATGGTTATTCATAACATTGTTGATACCTCAGCAATACTGTAAGGCATTGTGATCCCTCTTTACCAATCATTTTGGAAGATTATCTGTAAACGGTGGGGAAACACACCTCAGTACTGTCATTTATCCAAAGACGATAGGCATATTACAAGTGTAATCTTATGCTAAAGGATATGCGAAGCGTGTATGTTAACACCAAGCAGTCCAATTAGAAAGCATATATCGCTCTAGTTGGAGTTTGCTTACCACCATAAGGTAAAGCATGTTTACAACTAGGCTTAGTCTCTTCATGTTTAAGTCAAGTTCACAACCTTGCACACTAGTTATGATGGGGTTGTTTATTGTTTATTGTTTGTTGATGATTCACGTCAGCCAATTACTTTCATCAAAAGTGAAAAGAGGTACTCTTCTAGGTACATCTTTGTTGTGATAACTAGTTTATCATGCTTATGTGGGTTCTAAATGGAGTTTACACACTATGTTGGTTATGGGCCAGTTACACAAGATGGTTGCAAAGGGACAACAATGTGGAAAATCAAGATGTTATTCTTGGTTTCATTGAACCTCCTATTGAACCGTGTGCCGGTCAAACGAACAGTTGGATCCATAAAGGATGCCACTGTGAAAAACATTAGTGTTCTTATGAAGATACAACCTGTCATAAAATATAATATCTAACTTTACCAAATGATTTTCTCATATCAAACTGATCATTTAATGTGGGAGAATGAACGGTAACAAGAGTTAGAATAGAGACATGTGCTTCTAGACTTGTCTCAACACGGGACCAAAAGGAGAGATGGTTGCATCTCAATAGGGGTCCAAAAGGAGATGGTCTATCAAAGAGCAATATGAAATAAGTGCTTCTAGACTTACCTCGGCAGAGGACCAAGAGGAGAGATGGTCACATCTCAATAGGGGTCCAAAAGGAGGTAGTCTATCAAAGAGCAATGTGCATCTAATGGAGCTTAAAAGACCTTAGGGTTAGCTTCATTAAAGACCTCCAATGGTTAGTGTTAAAAGTCCTTTGACCTTAGGCAATATAGGGCTGAGGTTGAGGTTGGAACCCGACCTAAACTTAAGCAAGCTAAGGATGTGCTTGAGGTGGGAACCTTAAGCAAGCTAGGGCTATGCTTGAGGTGGGAACCCGACCTAAACTTAAGCAAGCTAGGGTTGTGCTTGAGGTGGGAACCCGACCTAAACTTAAGCAAGTTAGGATTGTGCTTGAGGTGGAAACTCCACCTAAGGTGCTTGTCATGCTTGATGACTAAGGTACTTGAGGTACTTGTCATACTTAATGAGGAAGGTGCTTGAGAATCTTCCTATGCATGGGGGGTAAGATGCTTGAGTCAAAAAGAGACCCTACACACTTAATGAGGAAGTTGCTTGAGAAGATTCCTATGCATGGGGGATAAGATGCTTGAGTCAAAAAGAGACCCTACACACTTAATGAGGAAGTTTCTTGATAAGCTTCCTATGCATGGGGGGTAAGATGCTTGAGTCAAAAAGAGACCCTACACACTTAATGAGGAAGTTGCTTGAGAAGCTTCCTATGCATAAAAATCCAAAGATAGGGGAATCTTTGACCTAACCTTCCACTCACCCAAGGGGCATCCCTTTTCTAAAAAGGCACATGGGACACATGTCAAACTCTCACTAAGCTTAACCACATGGTGTACTTGAATGCTATTGGTTGGGCTAAGGAGGGGTCCAATGAGCTTCTACTTCCATCCAACAAATATCTAGATATTTTAAAGCTCTCTCTCTCTCTAAGGGGTAAAGAGGACACTTGTCAAAAGACTACTCACGTACTTGAATGCATGCAGCATGTGATTGGCTAGAGGGAGAGGGGTCCAATGAGCTTGCAGCATGTGGAAAAGCAAGCAAGCAAGCAAGCAAGTTAGCCCCGAGCAAGCAAGGGGGGTGCTAGGGAGATATACACCACACACACACACTCATTTTGTGGATTCATTCTCACTTGGTGAAAGTTGAGGAACTCCACCTCCTTCTCCAAGCTTGTGAGAAGTAAGAGCCTACACCAACACTCTTGGCTATGGAATGCAAATCCAACCAAGAGCCATGCTTCAATGCGTAAGCTTGCCATCTTCTCCATCTTTATTACTATGCTATTATGTATGCTAGCAAGAAGAGTGATGATAAGTGAGGAACTATTTCTTTCTCCTATGGAATGTTTCTTCTTCCTCTTTCCTACCCTCATTCCCCTCTAGCTCTCTCCACCTTTGAAGGTGTTTGAGGCCTTGGGACTGAGGCTTGGGATAGTTAATGCTTTCTACAAGTTTATGTTATGCTTGTGATGCATGAAGCTTTCCATCTTCATTGCATCACGTAGGTCACAAGGAACACAAAGATTGTATTGTACCAAGTCTCTCTTGATGGGCGAAACTATAATACAAATGCCTATTGGAGGGGGGACCGGCTCCATATGAATCCGGTCCTCAACTATTGTCATGTTCTCTAAACTCTCTCTCTCTTGCAAAAGTATTGTTCATACCAAGTTAACTAAGTACCATGTTTATGTTGCTACCATCAATTAAGTTCACCCGCTATGCTCACAAAGTAATCTCTCAAAAATGCTTCACCTAATTTCCTAATTCCGCTACTCTCAAAGTTCAAAGGCCATTTCCATTACACAACCACTTTTGTTTTCGAGGACAAAAACGCTTCTCCAAGGGGGGAATAATGTCAGGCCTAGGGTAAGACCGGGCAGGCCAAGGGCCAAGACGGACATGCGATCAAGGGGGGCCTATTATTAGCAAGGTAGGGCCTATATAGGGCATGGTCAGGTGGAGAGTTGCATGCTCCAATCCTCTCAGTCTCACACCAAGTAGTCTTGAACACCAGATTACAAGCAGCTTCTCCCTCAGGGCAATTTCTAGCATAGTGAGAGCATTTGTAGCACCTTTATGAACCTTGACTAGATCAATGTGCTCATTGGTTTACTCATGTCTCACAAAATGCACGCTTTTACATCCAAGCCCGATCTAACACGTTGCGGCTTCTGAATAAATCAAATTGGCAACAGCCACATGGCCTCAAAGATATAGAGGAAGCCTCTTGAGCGTGACCCCCACCATGCAAAAATGAACTCATCATTTGGACAAAACTCGGGTGTCCATGGCATCACATAGGCAAAATAAGAAGCCCCCCAGATACCTCCTCTGATCACCAGATCCTGTACAGTGTGCTCGTCGAAAAGATACTCTGCCACATAGAACCCTTTGCCAACCGATGTGAAATGGCAAATCTACCCAAGGCTTATGGAATTGGGCGACAAGGGCATATTACTTAATCCTTTTTTTTCAAAACTCACAACAATACCTCTGGGCAAGATCTTTGTAATGGAAATGATAATTTATTGTATTTATTGTTTATTACAGCTGACAAGTGGCAAAGGCATATATGCTTTATGGAATGTACAAAGGATACCAGAATATTATCATTGTATTATTAAAGTGCTATGTATGAGCTATGGACAATTAATGTCCGACCAAATAGTGTGTATTCATTTTGAGCATTTAGAAATCTATAAAGTAAATACGTGCAAGAGGAAAAGGCTCACTCTTGCACGGGGGGAGATTGCACCCAAGGCTTGTGTTATTTTCCTCTCCTCTTTCCTCTCCTCTCTTGTCGTGTCGGCGTAGCACTTCGCTCTACAAGGTGCACCTGCACGTGTTCTCTCACTCTATCTCGCTCTCTGTCTCTCTTTATTCGTGTTGAGCTCGATAATGGATTTGTGCGAGTCATCAGGTATGCAGATTTGTTCGTTTATTGCTTGTAGCATGTTATTTTGGTATTTTGCAGGGCCCTTCGCGCTTTCGTTTGTAGCAGTGGTATCAGAGCTAAGGATACGCTCTTGGTAGCAAGAAAAACATGCGAGGTAGGATTTACCTTTCAGCAAAGTAGCTCTACCCAATTCTTTAGCATAGATAAGTACAATTACACACTTTTATTTTCTTTTATATAAATTGTTTTTTTTTAATCTCTCTTTTTAACAATGTATATCTTCGGGAATTTTGGGATACATTCAGTAGTAACCCTTGTATAATTTCTGGTGTTAACACGTAAACATGAATTGGACGAAAATATATAAATAAAGATTAAAAAATGATGATATCTTACATACTTAGGAAAGCATAAATATTGTTAACATAGTCATTAATTTTTAATCGTATTGACGTAAACTCTTTTACTATAGGAGAGAGATCAATCCGACTATGGAAATTATTTGCTTGAATCTTTTATATATATAGATGTGTGTGTGTGTGTGGGGGGGGGGGGGGGGGGGTGGAAGAAACATTAGATAAATTACAGTAAAAAGGAGCGAGTAAGAAAGATAAGTGATGCTTAAAAAGCTCAAAGAGGTGGGTTGAGGAGTATTAACTCCGTGTCAAGGTGTCCTCAATGAGTCTAGCCCGTGAGAAACCACCCTAGAAAGATTTATTTGTATAGAGGATTACGGACATTCGTCAATACAAAAGCAACAGTGGATGAGTGACTTGACACAGGAGAAGCAGGAAAGGGGGGACGAACACCAATCGGCAGCAAACCAGAGCCTCTCTCTCTCTCTCTCTCTCTCTCTCTCTCTCTCTCTCTCTCTCTCTTTGTCAACTGGCGACTACACACACCATGTACCCACCTCCCTCACTTACAGGCTCACACAAGCCATGCATAGTGGGAGATGCTCTCTCGCACAACCGTCCACTCTCTCGTCCAAAGCTATCCCTTCTCTTTCTCAAAATCGCCACCAACAATCGCTCTCTATTTCTCAGCTTGCGGCCACACACCCATGGTAATCCGTCTCTCTCTCTCTCTCTCTCTCTCTCTCTCTCTCTCTCTCTCTCACACACACACACACACACACACACTTTCTAAGTAGTTTGTTCGCTTTCTAACAACCCACTCTCCCAATTACAACCAGTGGCGTCCATATTTTTGAGGTGTCGTCTCATTCTAGCGCTCTCTCTCTCTCTCTCTCTCTCTCTCTCTCTCTCTCTCTCTCTCTCTCTCTCTCTCTCTCTCTCTCTCTAACAAAAAACGCAGTCGTTTTTTTGACCTCGTAGACAGCAGTTCACTCTTTTGATCATACCTTCTTCATCCGAACTTCGATTTGGGTGATTTATAGCCTCAATCGAAGATCACAAATCCCTCTACGCATTGATGTAAATATAAGAATTTTCAGAGTTATGGAAGGCATTTCTTTAGTAACATTTTTGAAGTGAACAAGTTCAAAAAAATTGACTCTCATCTCTTATTTTACATACAATGTCTTTCGGCACTCGCAAGGGTTCTTCTTCTTTAACAAGGTCCACAACCATTGTGGAAAATGATCCAAAATCTCCTATGTATGGAGATAGCAACACAACCACCCAACCAACAACATCAGAAACCATGATCATGGCATACTTGGTATCATTGCAAGAGATCGTAAACAAACAAGGCGAAGACTTACGAGCACTTGCAATGGAGAATGGCACACTAAGGGTACTTGTGGTTGAGAATGAGAATCTCAAGAGGACACTTGAGATGCAAACAACACGTTTGATGCAACTTGAAGAGGAAGTCAAGGAATGTAAACGCTCTCTTGTAGACTTGAATGCTTTGAAGGAGCGGATGAGCAAAGTAGAGCATGACCATGTATTGAAAGAGGATAAATTTGACACCATGAGCCGGGATGTATGTGACATGAAAAATGTATGCACAAACAAGTCTTGGGCTGATGTATGTGGTAGCAATGTGGTTTCCAATTCCTCACTCATGCAAGCTATGGTTCAAACAAAGAATGTTGAGAATGTGGATGTGGAGGAGTTGAAGGAACGGTAGCCACGTTCCAAGAACATTGTTATTCATGGAATTCCCGAAGAGAAGTTAGAGACACCTCCTTCTCTTGCAATTGTTATCGAAGATTTCTTCAAAACCCACTGGCATGTCCGGAGTTATGGTCTATGGAGTACATAGATTGGGGAAGCAAGGAGCTCCTCGCTCAGGAGAACGGCCAATTGTATGCACCATGCCGGATGAGACCAAGCAAAAGATTATCCTTGATAATGGTTGGATCTATTTGAGGGATACAAAATGTTTTGTACGTGAAGATCACACTATTAAGCAACAAAATATGTGTCGCAAGGCATATGAGAAAAAGAATAATAAAAAAAAGGAGATCTCTCGTGAAGAAAATGTGCCCAAGGAGGAGCCAAGTCCCTCAAGAAAATAGGGATTATGAGACCGAGTTACAATTGAAAATATGCTTTTGGAATTGTAATGTATACTCATGGAATGAGGGGGTTGGCATTGATGAACTAACAAGAAAAGCCGATGTTGTACTTCTTGTTGAAACTTGGGAGCATGATACATAAATGATTAACAACTTGAAGGATTACAATGTACATTCATTTAAAGTGGTCAAAGAATTCAAGCAATGACGAGGACAAGGAGGGGTAGCATGCATGATTAAGAAAGGATTGGAAGATTTTGTATCGATTGTGAAAGATGATAAGTACAAACGTTATGTATGGCTGAAAATTATGACACCTAAAAGAGCACCCATTTTTGTAGCCGGTTGCTACATTCTTCATCATGATTCCCCCTTTTATGCTTACATGGATAGAGATCAACCATTTTCTTATTTAGAAGATGACATTTCTTATTTCAAAGGTGAAGGTGATGTTATTGTATTTGGGGATATGAATGCTCGCACAAAAACATTGCAACATGATACTCAACAATTTGATATGCCATACATTTCAAGGGAGTTGGAGGAAATTCACTTGTATGATCGTACATCAATGGATGAGAAAGGCCATATCACTATGGAAAGTTACTTTTACACATGTGTAATAGCACGGGTATTCTCATTGCCAATGGTGTATCTTTGTGGAGTGGAACCAATGGATTTAAATGTAAGAGACATAATGGGGACATTGTGATTGACTATATGCTACTCTCCCAAGCCATCATGTATCGCATAAAGAGTTTTATGTTTGGCCAATGGACCCCGGAATCCAACCATTGCACCTTATGTATTGACCTTTCATGTGGAGAAACAACTAAGCATGATAATCTCAGACAAAGGAAAGAGAAATTATCACCATGTATGGATTTCAAACGGGCACCAATGTACATTGAAATGATTGAGTAAAAATTATGGATGACAAAGCTTCAATATGATGCACCATTGGAAACTAAATGGGAAGCTTTCAAGAAAGTTATTTGTTCTTGTGTCGAAGAATGCTTTGCCATAAAGCATCTCCATGGTATCAACAACGATAGATCACGCAAAAGGTGGTTTGATAAAGAATGTCAAAATGCTTGAAAGTCCTTGATAAAGTTTGATGCAACTATGGACAAAGACAACTATCAAAGTCATTTGCATACATACAAGGCATTGATTCAAAAGAAGAGAAGAAGATGGGAAGTAAAGCAACAACTTTTTCAAGTCCAAGAAAACGCACATGCATGCGGAAGATTTTGGAGAAACTTGAGAGACAAGCGGATTGAGAATTTTGGTAGCTTGAGTCTTGTGGATATGTACACACATTGTAGGCAATTATATGAGCAAGAAAATGCTGAAAAAATGTCATTTTATGGTTCACTCCCATGTATGCCCTCTTTTTTTACTATTGAGGATGTATGCGGTGGGCTTGAAAAGTTGGCCACTCGCAAAGCGAGAGATCTTCAAGGTATCAAGCTGGAGATGATCAAATGGACGGGAGATTTTACCCATGAGTGGATGTGTGATACGTTCAACCTTGTAGTTCAACATGGTATGCCTTATGATTGGAGTACTAATTGGGTTAAGCCTTTGCATAAAGGAGGGGATGTAAAGAATGTAAACAACTATCCGACTATAATGATTGGGTCTCTTATGGCAAAGTTGTTTGGGTGCATAATGGAGATGAATTTGAGTGATAGGGCTGAAGAGAATGACAAGCGTGCAAAGGGACAAGCGGGTTTTCGTCAATGCCATAGCACCATTGATCATCTTGTCACTCTTCGTGTTCTCATGGAGAAAAGTCGGTTGAAATTCAAGCGATTGTATTGTTGTTTTGTGGACTTTAAGAAAGCCTTTGATATGATTCCACGTAACAATTTGTGGAGAAGGATGAAAGAACTCCAAGTGCCAAGTGAGTTTATGCTTGCGGTTTCTCGAATCTATGAGAAGGCGATTTATCAATTGCGCATGGGAAGAGAAATTCCAGAAATTTTTGTAAGCACTATTGGGGTTAAACAAGGATGTCCTTTGTCACCAACTCTCTTTGGTCTATGCATCGATCAATTGGAACAAATGGTACTTGACTTTATGCAAGAAGAAGGCATTGAAGAGGTCAATATTTGCAATGTGGTAATCATGCTTTTGTGGTATGCGGATGATGTAGTGCTTCTAGCACACACTTTAGAAGATGCACAAAAGCTTATGGTTGTTCTTGAGAACTTTTTCTTGCATAGTGGGCTGATTGTGAATGAATCCAAAACAAAGGTTATGCTTGTGAAAACCAACCATAAGGAGAAGCCATGCATTGTGTACAACAGTGAGACACTTGAACTTGTTGAGAGCTTTAAGTACCTTGGCCTTGAGGTTCCGTCCAATCACAAATGGCATGAATATGCTATGAGTCGTTTGGAAGCGGGAAAGCGAGCATATTATGTATTTGAGAATATGTGTAATGCAGGAAACATCAAGTGTTGGATTCTCAAGAAGTATCTTTTTGATGCATAAGTGACACCGGTTCTTCTTTATGGATAAGTGTGGGGCGGGAGCATCTCAAAGTCTACTTGGAAAGAGTTTGAGAATTTCCAAAAGCGTTTTCTTACAAATTTTCTCCAAGTTAAGACACAAACACCATATATGCTCCTACTTCTTGAGTCTGGATCTCTTCCAATTGAGGTTATGGGCATGGAAAGGGTTGTGGAGTACATGATAAAGAGCATTAAAACCCCTCACATCAACTTCCTACAATTGCATGGGAAGCAAGCAAAAAAGATCAAAAGACGCATAAAAGCAAGGTCTTGAGCATGTGATGGATGCAAGACATAAAGAAGTGGTTTGGGAGATGGGATACATTACACTTGATACATGATGCTTCAATTGACTCCCAAGTGAATGAAGCTTTTCTACAACGCCAATGTATTATGACTTGGGAGAAATCCGGTGGGTCACGCTTCATACATTACACCACCCATATTGCCCCCAACTACAAAACCATGTTCTTCGCTGAAAGAGAAAACCGTACTCATACTTACATGCTTGAGTCTATCCCCTTGTTGGCAATAAGCACTATCGCAGCCATTCCGTTTAGCTCCCATTTTCATCGATGCAAGATAGGGCGTTGAGACAATGGAGAAGAGTCAAATCGACTATGCACATTATGCTCACTGCAAGTTCGAGAGTCTGAGTACCACACACTACTAGAGTGCTCAGCTTTTGGTCACATCCAAACTTGCTTCTCTTACATTTTCAGCCATAACTTAGACCTACACACTTTCCTCTCCCAGCCACAATGTGGGCTCTCCATTGCGACTCTCATCACCACAATTTTGGAGCATCGAGTGTCACTCATCAGCCATACACATACTACATCACATGTAACTTTGGTCCCATAAGTCATATTTGACCTCTGAGGACGATAATTCTCTCTCTCTCTCTCTCTCTCTCTCTCTCTCTCTCTCTCTCTCTCTCTCTCTCTCTCTCTCCCCAACAAAAAATGTAGCCGTTTTTTGACCTAGTAGACAACAGTTCACTCTTTTGATCATAACTTCTTCATCCGAACTCCGATTTGGGTGATCTATAGCTTCAATCGAAGAGCACGAAGCCTTCTACACATTGATGTAAAGACAAAAAAATTTCTGAGTTATGGAAGGCGTTTTAGTAATAGCATTTTCGAAGTGAACAGGTTTAAGAAAATTGACTCGCATCTCTTATTTTACATACAATGTCTTCCGGGACTCGCAAGGGTTCTTCTTCTTCAACAAGGTCCAAAACCATTGTGGAAAATGATCCAAAATCTCTTAAGTGTGGAGATAGCAACACACCCACCCAACCAACGACATCGAAAACCATGATCATGGCATACTTGGTATCATTGCAAGAGACCGTAAACAAACAAGGCGAAGACTTACGAGCACTTGCAATGGAGAATGACACACTAAGGGTACTTGTGGTTGAGAATGAGAATCTCAAGAGGACACTTGAGATGCAAACAACACGTTTGATGCAACTTGAAGAGGAAGTGAAGGAATGTAAACGCTCTCTTGTGGACTTGAAGGAGCGAATGAGCAAAGTAGAGCATGACCATGTATTGAAAGAGGAGAAATTTGACACCATGAGCCGGGATGTATGCGACATGAAAAATGTATGCACAAACAAGTCTTGGGCTGATGTATGTGGTAGTAATGTGGTTTCTAATTCCTCACTTATGCAAGATATGGTTCAAACAAAGAATGTTGAGAATGTGGATGTGGAGGAGTTGAAGGAACGGGAGCGACGTTCCAAGAACATTGTTATTCATGGAATTCCCAAAGAGAAGCTAGAGACACCTCCTTCTCTTGCCATTGTTATCGAAGATTTCTTCAAAATCCACTTTGGCATGTCCGAAGTTATGTGGGGAAGCAAGGAGCTCCTCGCTTGGGAGAATGGCCAATTGTATGCACCATGCCGGATGAGACCAAGCGAAAGATTATCCTTGATAATAGTTGGATCTATTTGAGGGATACAAAATGTTTTGTATGTGAAGATCGCACTATTAAGAAACAAAATATGCATCGCAAGGCATACGAGAAAAAGAATAAGAAAAACAAGGACATCTCTCATGAAGAAAACGTGCCCAAGGAGGAGGCGAATCCCTCGAGAAAATAGGGATGCGTGACCTATGAGACCGAGTTACAATTGAAAATATGCTTTTGGAATTGTAATGGATACCCATGGAATGCGGGGGTTGGCATTGATGAACTAACAAGCAAAGCCGATGTTGTACTTCTTGTTGAAACTTGGGAGCATGATACACAAAGGATTAACGGCTTGGATAATTACAATGTACATTCATTGATGTGGTCAAAGAATCTTAAGCAACGAAGAGGACAAGGAGGGGTAGCATGCACGGTTAAGAAAGGATTGGAAGATTTTGTATCAATTGTGAAAGATGACAAGTACAAACATTATGTATGGCTGAAAGTTACGACACCTAAAAGTGCACCCATTTTTGTACCCGGTTGCTACATTCCTCATCATGATTCCCCCTTTTATGCTTACATGGATAGAGATCATCCATTTTTTGATTTAGAAGAGGACATTGCTTGTTTCAAAGGTGAAGGCGATGTTCTTGTATTTGGGGATATGAATGCTCGCACAAAAACATTGCAACATGATACTCAACAATTTGATATGCCATACATTTCAAGGGAGTTGGAGGAAGTTCACTTGTATGATCGTTCTTCGATGGATTAGAAAGAGCCGGATCACTATGGAAAGTTACTTTTACACATGTGTAATAGCACGGGTATTCTCATTGCCAATGGTGTATCTTTGTGAAGTGGAACCAATGGATTTACATGTAGGAGACATAATGGGGATAGTGTGATTGAATATATGCTACTCTCCGAAGCCATCATGTATCGCATAAAGAGTTTTATGTTTGGCCAATGGACACCGGAATCCGACCATTGCACCTTATGTATTGACCTTTCATGTGGAGAAGCAACTAAGCATGATAATCTCATCCAAAAATGAATTTCAAATGGGCACCAATGTACATTGAAATGGTTGAGCAAAAATTATGGATGACAAAGCTTCAATATGATGCACCATTGGAAACTAAATGGAAAGTTTTCAAGAAAGTTATTTGTTCTTGTGCCGAAGAATTCTTTGCTATAAAGCATCTCCATGGTATCAACAACGATAGATCACGCAAAAGGTGGTTTGATAAAGAATGTCAAGATGCTCGAAAGTCCTTGATAAATCTTGATGCAACTATGGACAAAGACAACTATCAAAGTCATTTGCATACATACAAGGCATTGATTCAAAAGAAGAGAAGAAGATGCGAATTAAAGCAACAACTTTTTCAAGTCCAAAAAATGGCACATGCATGTGGAAGATTTTGGAGAAACTTGAGAGGTAAGCGGGTTGAGAATCTTGGTAACTTGAGTCTTGTAGATATGTATACACATTGTAGGCAATTATATGAGCAAGCAAATGCTGAAAAAATGCCATTTTATGGTTCGCTCCCATGTATGCCCTCTTTTTTTACTATTGAGGATGTATGCGGTGGGCTTGAAAAGTTGGCCACTCGCAAAGCGAGAGATCTTCAAGGTATCAAGCCGGAGATGATCAAATGCACGGGAGATTTTACCCATGAGTGGATATGTGATACGTTCAACCTTGTAGTTCAACATGGTATGCCTTATGATTGGAGTACTAATTGGGTTAAGCCTTTGCATAAAGGAGGGGATGTAAAGAATGTAAACAACTATCCGACTATAATGATTGGGTCTCTTATGGAAAAGTTGTTTGGGTGCATAATGGAGATGAATTTGAGTGATAGGGCTGAAGAGAATGACAAGCGTGCAAAGGGACAAGCGGGTTTTCGTCAATGCCATAGCACCATTGATCATCTTGTCACTCTTCGTGTTCTCATGGAGGAAAGTCGGTTGAAATTCAAGCGATTGTATTGTTGTTTTGTGGACTTTAAGAAAGCCTTTGATATGATTCCACGTAACAATTTGTGGAGAAGGATGAAAGAACTCCAAGTGCCAAGTGAGTTTATGCTTGCGGTTTCTCGAATCTATGAGAAGGTGATTTGTCAATTGCGCATGGGAAGAGAAATTCCAAAAATTTTTGTTAGCACTATTGGGGTTAAACAAGGATGTCTGTGTCACCAACTCTCTTTGATCTATGCATTGATCAATTGGAACAAATGGTACTTGACTTTATGCAAGAAGAAGGCATTGAAGAGGTCACTATTTGCAATGCGGTAAAAATCAGGCTTTTGTTATATGCGGATGATGTAGTGCTTCTAGCACACACTTTAGAAGATGCACAAAAGCTTATGGTTGTCCTTGAGAACTTTTTCTTGCATAGTGGGCTGATTGTGAATGAATCCAAAACAAAGGTTATGCTTGTGAAAACCAACCATAAGGAGAAGCCATGCATTGTGTACAACAATGAGACACTTGTAGTTGTTGAGAGCTTTAAGTACCTTGGCTTTGAGGTTTCGTCCAATCATAAGTGGCATGAATGTGCTGTGCGTCGTTTGGAAGCAGGAAAGAGAGCATATTATGCATTTGAGAACATGTGTAATGCAAGAAACATCAAGTGTTGGGTTCTCAAGAAATATCTTTTTGATGCATTGGTGACACCGGTTCTTCTTTATGGAGATGAAGTGTGGGGCGGGAGCATCTCAAAGTCTACTTGGAAAGAGTTTGAGAATGTCCAAAAGAGTTTTCTTACAAACTTTCTCCAAAGTAAGACACAAACACCATATATGCTCCTACTTCTTGAGTTGGGATGTCTTCCAATTGAGATTATGGCCATGGAAAGGGTTGTGGAGTACATGATAAAGATGCGTCAAAACCCCTCACATCGACTTCCTACAATTGCATGGGAAGCAAGCAAAAAAGTTCAAAAGAGCATAAAATCAATATCTTGAGCACGGGATGGATGCAAGACATAAAGAAGTGGTTTGGGAGATGGGATGCTTTACACTTGCTACATGATGCTTCAATTGACTCCCAAGTGAATGAAGCTTTTCTACAACGCCAATGTATTACGGCTTGGGAGAAATCCGGTGGGTCACGCTTCATACATTACACCACCCATATTGCCCCCAACTACAAAACCATGTTCTTCGCTGAAAGAGGAAACCGTACTCATACTTACATGCTTGAGCCTATCCCCTTGTCGACGATACGCACTATCGCAGCCATTCGGCTTAGCACCCATTTCCTTCGATGCAAGATAGGGCGTTGGGGTAATGGAGAAGAGTCAAATCGACTGTGCACATTATGCTCACGGCAAGTTCGAGAATCTGAGTACCACTCACTACTAGAGTGCTCAGCTTTTGGTCACATCCGAACTTGCTTCTCTCACATTTTCAGCCATAACTTAGACCTACACACTTTCCTCTCCGAGACAAAGTGTGGGCTCTCCATTGCGACTCTCATCACCACAATTTTGGAGCATCGAGAGTCACTCATCAGCCATACACATACTACATCACATGTAACTTTGGTCCCATAGGTCATATTTGACCTCCGAGGACAATAATAAAATCTCTCTCTCTCTCTCTCTCTCTCTCCACTTCATCGAGTCGGCAAGCAACTTGAAGCCGCCAGAACACCCATATACTCCCACACTCTTTCTATGTGTTTAATGCAACCAACCAATCCCCCCCCCCCCCAATCCCTTGCAACAACTGGATTCTTTGTCCACAGTCGCTCAACTTTCTCTCTCTCACTTTGTGGCCACCAAACCAACCACTCATGCAGTGGCCTTTTGATATCTCTCTCTCACTCCCATACACACACTCTCATTTACTATCGATGCCATGCAGACTCTCAGAAGAACATCTCTCTCTCTCTTGACTTTCTCTCACTAACCACGAGCGTCCACCCATCCCTCTCTCTTCCCTTCATCTGAGACTGCTACCCACCATGCAGAACACGGCTTGCCCTTGTTTGTAGGAGAGGGACGAGTCTCTCTCTCTCTCTGGCTTGGACCCTTCATCACGTATGCTTGCACCCGGGGCCTTCGCTCCAGACGCAAGCGAGAGTGACAGGGGTAGTGTGTGCGCTGACACCTTGCATGCCTCATCGCTCTCTCACATCGACTCTCTCTCTCTCTCTCTCTCTCTCTCTCTCTCTCTCTCTCTCTCTCTCTCTCTCTCTCTCTCTCTCTCTCTCTCTCTCTCGCTTCTCTAGAAAACCCTAGATCCGCATTGTCTGTCCCTCCCAGGCTCAAGGGCGGGCCTGTGGAGGGGCGTTAAGCCCTCAAGTTTGCCCACTACCACAGAATCAAAGTAGGCCTCTCTCTCGACCTGAAGCTGTCGCGAGTTGTGAGGACCTGCAAATCTTGCAAGCTGTCATTCTCGACAGCTAACTGGTTGCCCACCCGACCTACCTACAACCCACTCGCCCTTTGCAGCTCATTGGCTGCCCACCCGAAATACCTGCAGCTTGTTCGTCTTCTATGGCTTGTTGCCTTCTGCAGTTCATTGGCCCACGGGACCTGCAACTCGGTGTCTCTGGCTCTGTCCACTTACGAGCTGCGTACCGCCCATTTTTAAAATCCTCCAAGGACATTGTTCCCACAGCTCCCCCCCCCCCCCAAAAAAAAAAAAAAAAAAAAACAAGCACAGTCTTCAACATTTTTCTAGCTCTTTAGAGGCTTGACCACATAACAGAGATTTTAGATTCTCTGAGGGATCAAAAAATAGAGATTTAGACTTCAATGTCCTCCTTCAGCACACCGCTTTTGAGTGCACCCAAGAGTTTTCTTGCAGTGGCAGTTGTGCCCAAGAAAGATCCCACCGCTCGCCAAGATGCAAGGCTCGCGGCCCTCGAAGATTAGATCCAAGAACTTCTTTGGGAGAATGCCAAACTCAAAGAACACTTGAGCAAGCTCGAGACAAAGGCAAAGGAGAGTGAAATTTTGCTTGCAAAGACACATGAAGTCGAAGTCTCTCTCACTGAGACGGTCAAGAAAGCCCAAAAAGAAGACCACCAGGAAATACATAAGAAGATTGATAGCGAAATACAAGCAGCCTTACAAGAATGCCGTCTATACAAGAAGAAATCTGCCTCAAGATTCGGATTGGAGGGCTTTGCCCACCATGGTGCACTGAGGAGGATACCCTCGAAGAAGCCATCACCAAACTCAATGACATTGTGCAACCAATCAACATCGAGCCCGACACTATCTCTTGGATCAACGATACACATAGGCGTGTGCCAGTTGGTCAATGCATCCTCACTTTCAAAAATAAAGAAGAACGGACGAGGCTACTACGTCAATCTTATTGCCTCAAGGGGACAAACCTTTGGATCACCAAGGAATTAACCACAAATCAACTCAAGCTTAAAGCAAGCGAGCTTAAGAAGATGCATGAAGCTCGTAAACGAGGTAAATGGGAAGTCTACCGTGGTGGTAAAGCCATCATCCAGGAGTTCTGAACTCCCAAGCCAGTTTCGCCTCCACATGACCCTCCTTAGGTTCTTCTCCTTTATCTGTTTTCATTTTCATTTTCCCTTCACCCCTAAATGGACCCTCAGTCCCTAACTGATATGTATATGATGCCTTTACCCCGACAAACCAAATGTAATTCTTGTTTTGGTCCCATGGGTCATATTTGACCTCAGTGGATGATAATGAAATCTCTCTCTCTCTCTCTCTCTCTCTCTCTCTCTCTCTCTCTCTCTCTCTCTCTCTCTCTCTCTCTCTCTCTCTCTCTCTCTCGTGCTATGGCGAACCGCCATCAGACTTCCATCTCTTTCTCTTTTTGTCTCCCCCAGTACGACCGTTTACAATGGCGGACAGTGACGAAGCTCAACAACAACCGCTGCAATACTCTCAGACGCCGTCCACTGCAACTAGGCATTAACGATGCTGATGAAGAATTTTTTTAAATTATTTTTCCTTTACTTCATTTCATTTTTGTACCCAATGTTAAGCATTGTATTAGATCCATAAGGATTGTATGAGTTTAATCCCATAGGTCTTTTGACGACGTTTAATATAACATTTCATTTCATTTTGCTATCCCTCTTTCCCCTCCCACTATGACTCCTTATAGCGGCGGACATTAAGGAAGCTCTTCGTCGACCACTGCAATACTTTCTCAAACCAACACCCGATGGCGGGCGTTGATGACAATGATTTCAGTCTATTTTTGTACCCAGACATTGTATTAGATCCACAAGGATTGTCTCTCTTTGTTTTCGTCGATAATTTTGGCATTTTAAAGACGGTTACTATAACGTTTCATTTCATTTCTCTCTCTCTCTCTCTCTCTCTCTCTCTCTCTCTCTCTCTCTCTCTCTCTCTCTCTCTCTCTCTCTCTCTCTCTCTCTCTCCCCGGCACCCCCTATTGTTATGTTCTGGTAATTGACGTCAATCATGTTATATTTTTTGACAATTATGATCCACTAATTGCATTAAAAAAATACATTAGAGAGCATTTACCTGGTACCTGAACAACGCAAAAGGCATGGCTCATATATAATTTGGACACTAGTGTCATACACTAACCACCCTCAGAATTGACACTTATGCTGGGCAACTTTGCTCATTCTAGTTGAAGCAGTTTTTTGATGAAACTTTCAACCAAAATTAGGTGCTTCAAAATTGCATGAGCACAAGTTGCCCTGCAACAACTCATACACTCAATAAGTTCTTGCTATTGGTATTAAAATGTTCATAATTGTGTTCTATGTTTATTTAGCATTCTTTTTAAATGAATCTACCTAAATTTTAATTACACAAACTCTTTGTGCATTATATTTCCACTTTTAATGCCAATGGTAAGCAGATATATCGCACATTCATGTTGACTCACAATATTCCGGCTTTTGGCCACTTTACGTGGCACTTCTATGGATTTTAATGACACATATCTTGGGCAACACTACTGATGGGTACTTACCTCTACACCAAAATCTGATACCAACAACTTTTGGAACACTACTTGTAGCCTATCCAAACAGTTATTCATTGAGCTTATAAGTACCGCTTTGTTACGAGACCAATACCCACTGGTTTTCCCAGCTTTGCAAACCACTTTGCAGATTTAGTAGTTTTTTTTTTAAAATGTTAATGTATTTAGTGTATGATTAGATTGTTGTTGAATTTAACACAAAGTTGTTTTTAGTGCTTTGTTTTTTAGAAAAGTTTTGCAGATAAAGCTAAATACAATGTTATTATATCAAGCTACAGGTATGACATTTCTTAATGCATTTTGATAATACCCCTCTTGAAGCATCATTTCAATTATCCCTAATAAGTAAGATCTATCTATGTATCTTTAGACCTAAAAGTAACATTATCTAATTCACCACAAGTGCTTATTCCATCTCTTCTTTTATCTTGGCCCCTCCAAATTCCCCTACCCTTCACAACATCTCCTTATGCACGAATCCTCTAGTTTAATAGTTGTTTGATAAATTAATGTTTATTATATTTGATTTCTTTTAAGTGAGTCTTTTTGCAGATATTTTCACACCCCTATAGATACCCAAGCACCTTTGCAGCAGGCAAGAATTCTTCCAGATGCTTTTAAGAAGACAGAAATCCCTTACTTGTTTAAATTATGTTGCAAAATTCATTGTTTCTAATGTCATAGCTTCTACTTTCTTTGAATGGACTCTTTACTGAGATGACTTGTCGTACCACTACTTACATGAACTCAGTTGGTGTGCGATGATCGCTAACATTTGGTACATGCTTCCACATTCCAGTCTATTCCAATTTCATATCAAACATGTCATTTATTTTTCATCTTTTTATGCCATGTCTAGTCCATTAGTCACATGCACACAGATTCGCCGATTTAGGCAGTGTGTCAATGCTCATCTTGGTGTAGATTCACCAATTTAGGCAACACCACTAGTCATCCGCCGATTGCTCCTCTCTCATCGTGCCAGCATAGCACTCCGCTCTAGGAGGTGCGCCTGCACGTGTTCTCTCACTCTATCTCGCTCTTTGTCTCTCTTTGTTCGTGTTGAGCTCGATTATGGATTTTTGCGAGTCGTAAGGTATGCAGATTTGTTAGTTTATTGCTTGTAGCATGTTATTTTGGTATTTTGCAGGGCCCTTCGCACTTCCGTTTGTAGCAATCTTCACACCAATAGGTAAGGCTCCCCAAAGGACCTTCCACAGAAAAACCTTCATCCCCAAAGGCCATTGTGGATACCAGATGTTCTTCACAATTGACCTCCATCTTGATTCCAGACATTTCTTATCCCACTATTTGTTCAGGGGAAGAAACCAATCTGGTGAGACCATAAGCGTGTTGTATATGTCCTTGGTTTGCAATTTTAGGAAATGTCTATTCATGAGACACCGCCATGCCTTCCATTCAAAATTGTAATCATAGTCAAGCATTCAAAAACTAACAAGCCATTCTAAAACTCCAATGGCCAGTAATCTTTAAGATCCATTGAGGTGGAATTGTATGCCTAGTTGGTATGTTTATTTTAAGCTTCTACTGCTTCTATCCCTAGACATTGTAGTCCTTTGTTATTGATCTTTCTGGCCACCTCCCTCCAAAAAGGGGTTTAGAAGGACACTTACTACCTTAGATAGCCAAGGGGACCAATGAATTATTTTTTGCTGGATCCACTTCATAAAACTCTACTTAGTTACCCTTTGAGAATCTTCAAGGAAATACTCCTCCTGTAATGCCTTTTTAAAATTCTGCCAGTTTGGTCCTTGTGCAGCTTGTATCTCCCCAATTTGAGCCCTAAGCTATGTCACGATAATCAAGTGGAAACCTTCAACTTCTTCATGATCATCAATCCCATTATCCTCCATGGATTACTCATAAGCTTTGCAATATTTTGAAACATCTCGACCTTCGAACCGCTGTAATTTTAACTGCTTGTTGAGCATTTTGTATCCGCTCATGCAAATTAAATTATGTTGTGCAGTCTGCTACTCCTGCATGTAGGCAGCAAATTGCTGCATCATCTTCTGCATCGCCACCATCAAGGATTCCCTTCACAGTTAATCCCTTAGTAGTGATTGGTATGGTCACATTGGATTCATCACCCTCAAAGTATTGTCCCAGCTTGTTAAGAGGTATTTCTACAATAGGGTTCTCATCTAGGTTGGGTTGTGGATCTAAGTGTTCCTCCTCTATTGGCATCTCCCTAGCTCCATCCATCTGTGCAAATTGTGGTAGCCGGACCTTCAGTTCTCCATTGAGGAAAGCTCGAAGAGCTAAGAATAGCTCAGGGTCTCCATATAGTTTGGACATGATGGTGGTTCTAACTTCGGAAGCCATGAAATCCATCAATTTGGCAATATTTAATGGCATCTTTTGGGCTTCAGTACCTTGACGTGGGGAAGATGGGATCTCCATTTCTTCGATAGGATCAGGTAGTCCCTCTGTAAACATTATTTCCAATAAGAAGTGAGTACGCCCACTTTCCCATGACTTTAAGTCACTTTCTTCTTGGATGACACTACTGGCTAAGGGTCTATGGACTTTCTGAGGTTGTTGTTGCATAGGGAACATTGTGTCTGTAATCTAGATCTGCCTAGGTGCTGGCGCTAGATCCCTTTGGGTATCTTCTACCAAACTCCTTAATTGCTTGACTCGCTCGATCTCCTCTGGAGGGTTTGGATAAGTTCCTATCTTTTTCTTGGATCTTGGCCATTGTGGCCATGACGATCTTCCTTGTTGGTTTCTCTTAGTGGTCGTTTTGGTCTCTATGGTTTCACCTGAATCGGAATCCTCTTCAGTGTCATTCATATATACGGGGTCGTCACCAGTTCCTATGTTGATCTTTGAACTGGGGTCTGACTTCGCTGCTTTTTGCGATCTCTTCCTTTGTGTTTTTTTGTTTTTTTGAGATTGTGCAATTGATGCTGTGTCTCTTTCTTCAAGAATATAATTTTATTTTTGGAGCATCAATCGTGTGAGTACGGTTATTGGTACCACCGGTGTACTTGGTGATGACTGCTCCGTAACCTCAATCATGTTTAATGGCGTCATCTTCGGCGCATTTGGATTATTCGGACATTGGGCAATCAAATGATCTATGCCACATCGATTACACATGAGTATTGGCATTGTAGACGTGCTCGCTTGATTGTTTTGCATTAGTGTGGCGTTCTTTTGTAGCCTAATAGGACACTCGACCACATGATGTGGACCTCCACACTCATAGCATTGAAGAGGTGGTCTCTTAGCAGTGTAATTGATATTTTGGCCTCTTGCAGCAAGAGCAGCTACTTGATAGACAGGTTTGACTTGTCCCCAATAGTCCTCCATGTAGTATTGTGGACTTTCTTCAAGAGCATCCATCCCATAGGCAATATTAGGGTCTATATCCTCCTCACAGCCTTCCAAACAAGCAATAGATGACTCACAACCCAAGGTGTGTTTGTCCATGCTAAGGTTGGTCTATTGGCCATCGCGTGCTTAAATACTATGCAATCCTTAGCTTGATGACCATACCTCCCACAGGCATTGCAATTCCCATTGAATTTCACTCTAAAAGTAGGGCATTCACTAGTACTATGAGGACCATAGCATACTGAGCACCATTATTGTTCCCTTCTTGGATACATATGATTGTTTTGTGGAGCACGATTGTCTCTAAGACTCTCTTGAATAGCCTTGGTGAGATCTGCTAAAGTCATCTCAGATATCTTTGGCTCCTTAACAATAGGCTTTAGGGTCATTGGTTAATGCCCCAATGCTTACGAGCTAATAGATTTAAGCTCAACAGACACTCTTTCTCCTTGAATCATTAAATTATCCTCCAATTGGATCGCATTGGTGGTGACTGCTTCCCAAGTGGTGATACCTCTAATGACCAGGCCATTGTAGATATCCTTATGTCGTAATCCCCTAATGAATATATCAAGAAATTGATTATTATTGAAGCGCTCATTTGGATTACAATGAGAATTCAAATGCTTTAAGCGACTAATAAAGTCTCTCACCGACTCTCCTTCCTCTCGTTGGGATTTCTGGAGCTGAGAGGCTACACCTCAAAGCACTCCCTCTCGTATGTATTCTTTCAAAAACAGTCTCCTAAGAGGAGGGTAAATCGTTTTTTCTTCCATCCTTAGGGTTCTATACCAATCCCCTGCCTTCCCACTTAAGGTTAGGTTTAAAGAATTACTCTTATGTAGGTCATTGTGTTGTCCTAGAGAATCACATATTTGTTCAAACACTTCGATATGCTTTCGCACATCCCCGTCTCCACTAAATTTTTGTGTGAGCTTGGGTATTTGTACCGCGTTACTTCTAGGTTCTCTATTAGGCGTGTTACGCATATTCTCAGCAATAGATCGACCGATAGCTTGAGAAAATGTTGCCAAGTCACCTAAGTGAGCAAGCACCGTGGGTGAAGGCACTCCAGAGACTACATGTGGAGTAGGTATTGGCATTGGGCTTGGCATATAGGAAGCCCTTGGGTTCCACAGTTGGTACGGTGTTGTGCCATGTGGCGGCCCAAAGTTCATATGTGTGGCTCTAGGCATAACAGACGTCGGATGTGACATGCTAACGCTAGCCGGTATGGTCCCATGGAAATAAGAGCTTGGGTGTTGTGGTTGTGGAGCATAGGTTGTTGAAACAATGGGAGGGGTAGGGACTACATGAGTACGTGGACCCATAGGTGCATACGATTGGTACACACTTGTAGGTACTATTGCAAGCATTGAGCTACCATGTAGCGGTGCTTTACTAACAAATGAGGTCCATGGCATGTTTCTTGGCATGCCTATCATTGGGGTAGGCATGGTAGCCGTGGTGTCATCAAGGGAAAGATGAGCTAGACTTGGAAAAGTAAAGCTATCACTTGTGGGCTCAAATTGAATTGAGACCCCTGGCGAAACAACATATGGGGGATCCATCAGACTTACCGAGGGAGTCTCCATTTGCGATAAGGTTGGTTGTTTAGCCTTCCTTGTATCCAAGAATCTCATGAGACCCATTGAAGGCATGTGGATCCCCTTGTTCTATCTCTCTAGCTCAATAACCCTATGGATGACCTCACAAACTCTTTGTTGTTGATCCTCCACACTAGTAGCACCCGTTGTGGATTGTAGGACATCTAACCAACCCACATGATAGGTTTGACCTGTGTATAGGTCGGTTAGAGTTTCCGTTTGTAGTTCATACTCCCAGTTCTCATTTAAGAACGCTCCATCTAGGATAGAGGTGCTAGGGGTGTCCTTTGAACTAGATGCATTGTGGCTCTCTATGGGTTGACCCTTAGTGGTCGCTAATTCAAGAGCACTCAATTGCTCTCCTAGCAATGATATTGACATAGGAGCTTTCATTTTTAACTCTCTTCGTTGCTCCGCCTTGCGTGAGCTCTCAATTTCCTTTTCCCTAGTCGCGATGATATACTGGTTAACTTCTTGTACTTCGGCAAGGCTTCTACCATCAAGTAATATAACCTAGGAGGGGAATAGCTCTGAAGAGTCAGGGGGTGTAATGAATGGATTATTCACATGCACACTCTCTAAAGGCATAGGGTCTACGTTGGTCATGAATGGCGAATTTACTTCCCCACCCCCCTCATTTACATCGTTAGGTCCATGTTCGGAGCGAGTGGCTCTACTAAAGGTTTCCTTCAAGCGGCTAAGCACGCTCGGCCCGGACCGTGGGCCCATGGCATGCATGTATTGGCTTGAGCTATCAGGATTAGGCATTGGGTAACCCTCCATGACGTCGTAGTCAGAGGAAGAGTCACTAGCCGCTATGTTTGGGTTTTGGTTTGTACTACCTTGGGTCCCCGCCGAGGGCCCGAAACCTAAGGTAGGTGGATATTGAGAACTCGCGTAAGACGAAATGCTCTCTAGTTGCTTGACCTCTACCACACGACGAGAGCCCAGATGCATGTGCCTTTGGCACCCTCCAAGCGTCGGTGAATAACCTCGAAGGTTAACCGCTTACTTTTTTAGGCGTCCGTTTTCACTCGTTTTTTGATATTTTTTAAATTTTTTTTTTTTTTAATGATCGATTTTTGGATTAAAGCGTGTGATAGCTCAAAACGAGCGTATCGCTTAGGGAGTCGTGGTGTGCTTTACAACACAGCGTTCGATTATCCAAAGCTCCGTTGGTCCTCAAAAAGGCCGATTTTTACCTACGTGTGAGGCTAAAATTCGTAATTTTAAAGGGCGACTGAGGCCTGAGCCTGAGCGTGAGCTTGGGCTTGCGTATGGACTTGGGTCTGGGGGATATTCCCAATCCGGGTCCAACCTTTATTTTTTTTTATTTTTTTATTTTTTTTGGATAAGGTCGCCGCTGCCACGTTGTGCGTGCGAGCACACACACACCTAAGCTACCTACTTACAACTAATACAATTACTCTTACACACTAACACACTGCTACAATAACTCACTGTCTAACAAAACTACTTACTGTACTTTACAGAGATCTAACATTATGGATCTACAACCTTAATACTAACACCTTATCATAGAGAAAACACAGTACCTTTCAAAACCTTATTAACAAAGAAAACACAATACCTGTCAATTCCTTATTAACAAAATAATACACAGCAGCAAAACAAACTCCTTCTTCTCAACACACACACCTTCCTTCTCTACCTTTCCTACAATTGAAATTGCACCACAAAGAAGCACAGAGTGTCATTCAAGCTTAGTGTATGGCATTCCCCGACAGCGGCGCCAAAAATGTGCGCTCTGTCGTACGTGTCAATGCAAGGAACTTGCCGATACACTGTGTGCGAGTCACAAATGGCTCCAAGCACGCAACTAGCCTAAACTAGTAAGCTCAAAGATGACGATCGTGTGTCACTCACCGCTCTATGCTCGCCTTCGTGGAGGATTCCTCGCTGCGGAGAAGAAGGAGCTACCGCTGTGCCACGCTCAACCACTTCGCCGCCGCCGTTCCGTTTTCGTAATGCTCAATCGCACACACACTCTCTCACACTCTCTTTCTCTCTCTCACGCATACACACACACAAAGAGATGAAGAAGAAGAAGAGGGAGATGGAGCAAGAGCACTCTTCAATTGCACAAATGAGAGAATGAGTGAATTTTAGGTTTAGTTGACTTTTATATGAGCTCGTCCCATTCACACTTGGACGCCCAGACTTAGCCAACTAGCCCTTGAATGTTCCAGTTAGAGTGCGCCTCTCATCGATGATCACTCTTACCCTTTTCCTATTGGACCGACAAGCCCGATACCTGACTCTACCAAATAAATAATACGACGTCTGTCGTAGGTGATAGAAATGTGTGTGAGGGTTAACAATAGTGCACCTACTTTCTTAAGCCGATGATGATAGGCCTCGATGAGAGGCGGCAGACATCTAGTTTGTAATCCTCAGCACCTCAAGGTTTGGTATGAGCTAGCTTGAGGTTGTTTTGTAAATTTATGATGTGCTTAAATATTTCACTCACAAATTGTGAGTTTTGGGGAAAAAAAAAGAGCCTTTCACATCCTTTGCTAAGACATTAATTTGTATTTGAACTGAATAAAGTAATGTTTTCCTTTTTTAGCAAAAACTATTTTTAAGCCTTCTTCTACTTTTCCTTTTACATTCTCTTAAAGCCACTTGGAAATTTGACGCAATAACATATGAGACCACTATATAATATTCCCTATAATAATGTTTAATTTTGCAAATTAATAAACATTGTGTTTATGGCTTATAGGTGGTAAGCACAATTGATTTATGGCTCATGCGATACGTCAAGGACATTTTATTAATGGAGGCCTCTTATGAGCAATAGCTATTATATGTCCAACCAGACAATTGTAATCATGATGGAGCATTAATTGATACCGATAAATAATACTTGCAATAGGGAAATGCTCAAGCTCTTGCATGTGAGAGATTATACCCAATGCCTTGTGTCTCTCTTCTCATCTTCTCTCCCCTCCTCTCTCTCACAAATGTGTAGCACCCCAATCTAGGAGTTTCGTATGCACGTGCTACCATGCTCTCTCTTGCTCTTGATCTATCTCAAATTGATCAAGAATGACAGATCCTTATTATTTTCAAACTCCTCCCATACCATGAGAATGGAAGGGCATTAGAGAACCTTATAGGTTTGGATTAACTCTATGGCCACAAGAAGATCTATTTGAAACAGAGAAGGTCCAAGGACGTAGCTACAAAGGGGGGGATAGCTTTTTTCCTAGCTTGTCACAATTCTATGGTGTAAGCTCTCTAGCTCTCAGAAGTAGTTTCTTTAGGGCTAAGAGAGACTCAAATTGGCTTCTAGCAATTCTAGATTTCGTTTCTTATTGAGGATGGCATTAGAAGTAAACAAGAAGAGAGGAATGTTTTCTTTGGGTTTTTTTTGGTGCGAATTGATTTGAACATTTTCTTGGTGGAATGGTCCATCTTGCGAGCCCACCATTGCTTAAAGAATAAATTGGTTGCTTTAGCCTCAACGGTTTTGACCATATCAAAGTCCCATATGGGGGACTTACAACTGTGCACCAATTGATCCCCTATACATAGTGGAATGGTCCATCTTGCAAGCCCACCATTGCTTAAAGAATAAATTGGTTGCTTTTGCGTCAATGGTTTCGGCCATATCAAAGTCCCATATGGGGGACTGGCAAATGTGCACCAATTGATTCCCTATACATGGTTGGCGAGCCAGTGGATAGGAATACCTATCACAGTGCCCCTTGTTCCTTAAGCGTGTGAGGAATAGGCCCATGAGTGAAGATCCTTGGGAGACTTTTTTCAATCTAGTATCTAGATCAAGACCTATGCATTTGATGTCGTGCAAAACAATGGTCTTGACTGTAGTATTAAGCTCGAGCCATGTAGCTATGTTCTTGCCCCTTGATGTTTTGGGAGACGATCTTAATTCTTAATGTCATGTGGTAAATCAAAGCATATAACACTACCTTAGAACTTTAGAACTTGTCGAGAGCAGGGTTCGAAAAAAACTTAGGTTTGCTTTATCCAAAACTTGCTCAAATCAAAATATGACCATCTTAAATTTTCACAAGGATGATTTGAGGCCGCCTCAAATTTTAAGTTTTAGCTGAAATGTTCAAGTTTATATAGAATTTTCCTTCTCGAATATGGTTTTCACCTTCTCATAAAGGTGTGAAAAGGATCAAGCCATCTCCATACAATCATTTTTTCGAGCCTTGGAACTTGAAAGTTCACTCTTTAGAGCACCGCACCCACATGTTGAGTAGAAATAGAAACTAAGTTCCTTTTTGGCTTGCCCAAAGGGAAAAGGCTATAGAGATCACTTCTCTTTTTGCTGACTAAAATATTTTTTATTTATGTTGTGTTCATTTTATGATTTTTTATGAAGCACCAGTTTGTGGCATGATTAAAATGGTTGGGAATGTGGCTGGGAATGTGACTGGCCACTATGTGCATAAAATAAAATAAAATGGGTATCCCTAGGTGGTTGGTAAAGGTAGGGTTATGAACTGCCAATGTGGTGCATTTTTATTCGCTTGTGATATAACACGCTGTATCTAGGTTTGCAAGTAGTTCATCATTTGGATGTTAGGTTCTCGTTTGCAGCCACAGCCGGAGAGGGATGGGGAGCTCGACGAGGTTGCTTGGGTGTGCATCCTTGTGCAGACTTCTTACAACCAGTGAATATCAAGGGTAACCCCTTCAAGGCTAGTGAATAGCAAGCGTGACCCCTTCAGGGTGTAGCGTGCTGGTTTGTATTTCGCCTTTCTGCAGCGGCCATACGCCCTGGCTCACACATAAATCGAAGGTGAGCTTCCGCCCCTGATGGAATTGAGGATGCAAGCCAGATCTGAGCCCAGCTCTGCCTTTCTGCTCGGCTACTCCCACTCTCTCCCTCTCTCTCTCTCTCTCTCTCTCGTTGTACTTTGACATATCGAGCTTCTTCTTGTATCAGGTATGGGGCATTAAGAAGCATCTGATGGGCCTGCACGGTGTCAATCCGGCTGCCTTTCGCTGTTGACAGTTTCAGCCACAGTTAGCATCCGGTGCAGAAGTTGAGAGCATCTCGGCATCCTTAAACTCCTGGCATCGAGGTTGTCTGCTCGCCCATCGGGCTTTGCTTCCCGCCGCTTTCACAGGGTCAGATGAGTAAACGGCATTCATGAGCATGTGAAGAGCATCTCGAGAGTTTGTCTTTGAAGATGGGAATACTGTTCTTAGCCGGGGCTGCTGCATTTCTACTGTAGTTCATGTGCATTTATTTTTACTGCTCGGTTACTCCCACTCTCTCCCTCTCTCTCTCTCTCTCTCTCGTTGTGCTTTGACATATCGGGCTTCTTCTTTTATCAAGCATGGGGCATTAAGAAGCATCTGATGGGCCTGCACGGTGTCAATCTCGGTGCCTTTCGCTGTTGACAGTTTCAGCGAGAGTTGGTTACATTATGTTGAGGTTTTCGTATGGACTGGGACATTATATCTTTGGCTCTGCTTCATGTTGCTTTGTTTATTTATCTCAGGCTTTTTTTGTATGCACGAGTTGCTAAATCCAAGACGGTTTTTTGATTAAGCTGTGTGACAAGAAGTATTTAATTTATCAAGAATATCTACTTTCTTCTCTCAATTTTGCAAGGCAGATCTTCGATCAGTAAAAAAATATGCCTTTAGACTTCTGTGAGCATCTGCGATGCTTAAAATTGGTTCTGTTTTTTATGTAATTACTTTCATGGTGATGTGGGATTAGTAGCTGTGTTTTGATCCCCTGCTGTTTTTTTTATGGTTAGCTTTGTACGTAGCATGAGTCAAGTTCTTGTGTTGTAAAATAAAGTATTTTTGTTATGCCTCTCCACGCAAAGGAATAGAGCCTTTTATTTGGCTTATTGTCAGTTTAACGGGGATTTTGGATAAGTTGTGAAGATTACTATATACCCAAGTATGGATATACATCCTTCATGTTGGGTATTATGTTCTGAGCTTATGGGATAGGGAAAGACAAATGTCAAGGTCGAATTTTATTGCTCTTGTGGATTATTTTATTTAGTAATTTCTTATGAAGTCTACTTTGTTGCTAATTTGTTTTGAAACTTAGTATAGAAACTTTGAGTAAAATAGTCTCTTTGGTATTATAGCTTCCCATTAAATATTGATTAAAACTAAGAATATTATTGTACACAATCGTTATTTTAATATTATAAAGTAGATAAGTTTATATTATTTTTGAAAAACATGTTGTGTTTATTAAAAGATTAGGGTTTGGAATAAAACTCAGTTCTTTTAATGCTGTGAAGCTTTTAATATTATAAATAATATTATTAAATTATTTGATTGATATTATTGATAACTTAAAAATCTTTTAAACTAAACACATATTCCATGATAAATACACCGTATTGGTATAGATTTGATGACGATAATATCTTGTTATTCAGATTTATTGTGAGATATTAATTTACTTTTTAAAAAAGAATAAAATAACTACAACTTGCTCTCAATGCCACCAAGTCTGGTAATAAAGTTGCCTCAAAAAACGTGCTACATTGAAAATGTGAAATGATATCTTCTCATTTATGAAAGATATTGCATCATTTTATTGTAATCTCTCTTGTCTTGGCTGCTATGCTGAACGTGAGGCAGTGGCTCTCATTATAGAAACCCGAGTGTAGCCGGCGGCTCTCTTTCCGCATAGCCGTCTCTCTCTCTTTCTGTGTAGCCGTCTCTCTGTCTTTCCGTGCAGGGCCCAGACACTTTCTCTCACTGAGTGCACTCAGGTGCAGGTGACACTGTTGCAGCTGTGGTCGGATAAACCTCCTTTCGCCATGTGTCAGGGGGAGCAGTTATCTATAAGTATAGATATGCACTACTCCTCTCCTCTACCTTTCATGCAGCTCCTATATATATAACTATCCCTTGCACAATATACATATGCTTTCTTGAGTAGGCTCTCCTTGCTCATAGTTTCTTGCAAGTCTAGTTTATATACCTCATACAATGGATACTCCCATGAAGGGTGAGTACGTTAACAAGATTTTATTTGAGCTGTGATTACCTTGAGCATATGATATCGAGCATTGACTTGAGTATATGTTTGTAGATCTTAGTTTTGATGAGGCATTGTCTGAGCCTGAGCGTTTAGAAGCACCTTCGTTGGAAGTAAAGCTTCTTGAGAGTACCAAGTGTACCGCTGCTGCTGAATTTTCACCTTTGTCTCGAGACTCTAATCAAATCTCTGAATCTTCCCCGCACAACAAAAAACTTAGCCCAAGAGGAAAGTTGAATAAAGCCTCTTATTCAGCTATAAAAAAGGCCTTGGTGGCAGTAAGAGGTAATGTTTACTGTTTTCTCTCTTTATCATTGGAGAATTTTGCTCACACCAATGGTTTTTCTTAGGTAAGGCGACTAGGTGCTTGGCAGATACCTCATTCTCATCCCCTTTGATAAAAAATATACGCGAAGAGAAAGATGACCTTAATGTTGAATCTTTCTCTTCACAGCTAGCCATAACCCCTGCCCTAAGAAATCTAGCTATCTCCGAGCTGTCTGAAACTGCAAATTTTAGATTCGCATTTGAAGGCAAAGTGCTCTGTAAGTATGGTACATATAAAATACCCAAATCTAACTTTGGCAGATACCTACGGGCAGACCTCCTTGATAGAGAATCTCGCCATACTGTTACTTTTGTTGTGACTGAGATATATCTCTCAGACTTTATTGAGGCATTTGTTGTCCATGATTATGTGCGCATTGAGGGGGCATGTGTAAAAAGAGCTGTTGCAAAAGACGGCGGTACCTGCCTGTGGGCTTTGTACGCTGATGCAACTACTTTGGTTGTTAAGGCAGAGCCTTTTTAGTGTTGCCTCTACCTTTATCCAGAACAGAAGATCAAAGAGCTGTTGGCCCAAAGCTCTAATGCTAACGAGGCAGTGGCTACTGTTGCGTTCATTGTCGTCAAAATAGAGAATGCAACTAGAAGTGATGGTACTCCTAGTTTTCGATTGACTATTGCTGATGGGCCATCAACAAGCGATCGAGCTAGTGTAAGTGTCTCCCATCCTTATAATTTATAGTGCGTGTCCTTTTTCTAAGATTTGTTTTATGGCAGCCTTTGTTTGTCCCAACCCGACGTCTCGATTATCAACTTATGGTAAATGAGGTCAAAGAAAAGGGATTTTACACTTGTGTTGCTCGTAACATCAACGTTTTCAAGCACTTGTCGAACACCTTAAGTGTTGTCGATGCCACAATCTTATGTCCATTGCCTCCTTCATTGGCTGATGTCTTCCAAGAATACTTGTATAAACAAGTTTCGAATTTAGGTTTTGGGAAGAAGGTAAATTTTTTTATTGCATATCAATTAAAAATTGTTATAATCTTCATTGATAAATGTGAAATTGGTAGGTGTTTGGAACTTTGGAGATTGTGAGTGTGAACAACTTGGATGTGGAGTTCTCTTGTGGCACGTACAAAGGTTTGAATGTAAGCCGTCAATCTAGCAACCCATTTTGCTACTCATGTGGAAGACAGTCTACAATCAATAAGCAACCAGTGTTACCTGCCAAATTATATCCTCAAGATGGAGAGGCTATTGGTGTTATTTTACACGGTGTTGTAGTTGACTCAGTACTAGGATTTTCTCGTCCATTTGTGCATCTCTTTGAGCAAATCTTGGTGGATTTAAAATCTTCACTCTTGAACTTTAAGAAGGCTGGTTGGTTCACTATTGACAAGTCAGGTCAGGTTACTGCTTAGAAAGGTGCTTAGTTCGTTTCTCTTTGTTTAGCTGTACTTTTTGTAAAATGGCAAGTGATCTCATTTTGTGGGCAGAAAGCAAAAGGTTGTACCTTGATCCCATATTTATATGTAACTTTCCGAGCAACAAAGATGTTTTGTTAAGCTTACTTCAACTTTTTAACTTGAACCTCTCATTGCAATCTTTTGAGTCCAAAATTGTTGATGTTATTGTAGAGCAAATAGCATAAAGAAATGAAGACATTTTGAAAATTTGGGTGCAGCCTTGGACCATAAGTCTTCTATCGCCCTCTTTTGATCAAAGAGAATCTATAATATCTCTTTTGTCTAGTCGCCAATCCTCAATGATGTTAAGTGTACACTTGGTTGGTATAATCTGCAGGATGTTTTCTGTTGCGTGTAAACTTTACTTTTACCAAGGTGAAGCTATGCGTGAAGCTCGTTCCTTTGCTGCACATGATTTTCCATCTTCATCCACTTTGCCATCATTGGTTGTGTTGAGTTTGCATGGTGAATTTTTATGGTTTCCTGCTGGTTTTGACAATCTAAAACGTAAACGATGTGTATGGACTAAAGAGGCTAGTCTGTCTCTAGCTACTCTTGTCGACAACCATAATGTTGTTGCTCAACAAATTGCATCTATTTTCTTGAGTCTATATCCCAACACCTTTACACTTAAGCAAGTCACAACCAAAATTTACAATATGTCCAAGTCATCTCGAAAACATCTAAGAATCTCTACAGTTTCATCTAGTAGAACTTCTCAATATGCAAAAATCATCGAGGATACCCCTTCTTTTGATTGTGCTTCATGTGATTCGCTTATGTTTCGTCAAAGTTTGCATGGCATGTCCAAAGTGGAGTTATTGCTTCTTAAAAAATTAAAATCAATCACGGAGGTTGACGATAAGGTGCTTCGAGTGTGTCACCCGTGCAAGGCCGCATTGAAGAAACAAGAGGAGCCACTATTTTGCATGAGAAGAGAGATGACTTTTAATGTCAAAATATCTAGTGTGGAAAGGTTGAATTCAATAGAGAGTCGTCTTGTATCATTGCGCATACCATTCGCACAAATTCGAGAACTAAACTTCGAAGGTCAATTTGGTTTGCGTGGAAGCATTGTAAATGTAATGGCAGATTTGTCACGAGTACAAAGAGTGTTGCCACGCTTCTCTAGTGATCAAGCTTCAATTCTAGTTGAGATAAAGCGAAAGCTTGATTATGATCATGCCTACTTGAGTGGCATTGTGCGGCCAAACTGTGCGCTTCAAGCTTTGGTTGACTTATTGAGTACTCCCTTGTACATTGAGCATGGTGTTTCTATGGATATGTCTTGGTCATCTAGTTTCACAATCCATACAGATGTGTGTCGTAGTCCACACCAAGAAGATGTTGAAGACGAGGATGATTCTACGGACACCTTGGTGCACGGTATCTACTCCGCTCAACAAGTTGTGGACCATAATTCACAAGTTGCAAGTATAGCGCCTTGTGAGGGATTCAGCCCTCTGAGCATTTTTGATGATGAATCTTGTGAGGAGTTGTCATTCCCAACATTGTTTTTTGGTCAAAGAAGAAAGTATCATGTGTTAGCAAAGAAAAAATACCAAAAAGTAGCACAATGGGAGCTTAAAAATGTGGATAGACGATTTGCAAACAACATTGAAAATTTGTTCTTCAAAACAATGAAAATTATTATTGCGAAAGTGCTTGGATCTATATGGGTACGCTTACGCAAGGGAAAACTTTGTGGCAAGCAATTACAAGCAAAAGATATTCAAGCTAGCACTAATATAGAGCAGCTACTTTCATCCGAGCTAGGGTACCACGACTTCCAATCACTGCGCACTTCAATCGATTACAAGGTGAAGCTTAAGCGAAACGTGTTTGCAATGATTCGTCAATTGGGCCAACCGACTTTCTTTGTAACATTTTCATGTGCTGAGCAAAGATGGGACCCTTTGAAAAAATGTTTGTGTACATTGAATCCTCGTATTAAAGAAACAGATTACCCAACCAAGGCCTCATTCATCCGTGCACTTGTACGTTCTGATCCTGTGACAACAATGCGCTACTATGTCCATAGATTTCAAGCAATGAAAACAGAGTTGAAACGCAACAATGCCATCCTTGGTGAGTTGAGGGATTATTTTTTTGTGACCGAGTTTCAAAATAGAGGAAGTCAACATGATCATGGATTGCTTTGGGTAGAACATGCACCTCTCTTTGGTGTAGCGCCGGATAATGATACAATACATTTTATCGACACACATATTGCTACTGACAAGAATTTGTTGGAAGAGTCTCTTAGAAGCGTGCAAGCCCACTACAATCGTAAAACATGCAAAAAACGCAAAAGCTTTTGCCGGTTTGGTTTCCCACGTCCACCCTCCCGACAAACTATGATTCTATATCCAGTCACAGTGGCACAAATGGAGAAAAACGCATTGTTAGCCTACAAAAAGTGCATTGACAATCAATTGCTTGCTCTTGGACATGATTCAAAAGTATCATACGATGAATGGTTGACCTCTTTGGGAATGACTGAAGAAGTGTACATTAAGTCCCTTTCAGTAAGCATCACAGAGCCAACACTACTCTTGAAAAGACATCCAAAAGACATTTACACAAACAATTTCAACAAAGAGTTGTGTAGTCTATGGGATGCAAACATTGACATTCAATTTATATTCAATGGCCATGGCGCTGCTGCATATTGCACATCATACATGACTAAAAACGATTCGACCACAAGCAAAACAATCAAGAACATATTGCAAGATTGCAAGAAGACAAGTGTGTCAACGTTGGATCGGTTGAAAAAAATTGGCAGTGCTTTGATCAATACACAAGAGATGACATCACAGCAAGCCACATACATTTCTCTTTCATTGCCTTTACATAGTGCAAGTAGACAATTCATCTTCATCAATGCAGATTTCGAAAGCCAACGCACATTGTTGTTGAAATGAAGAGTTGCATTGAATACTTTGAATCCTGATGATTCTAACATTTTCTTTGACGATATTGTCACCAAGTTCACCCATCGTCCAAACAACCTTGCACACATATGTTTGGCTGATTATGCAAGCAACTACCAATGCGTGCGTGGCTCTACCCGCAAATCTAAGAAACCTCGAGTCATACGATATACTAACTTCATTCTGGAGAAGGATGCAGAGAGGCATTTCCATGAGCTTTGCTTATTATTTCTTCCATTTATAGGCGATGAGAAAAACTTTGAGACAAGTGTTGATTGTTGGAAAGACAAATTTACCACAAACTATGCAATTATAGATGACAATCGTCAAAAATATTGTAAGCTAGAACTTCGTGCAGCAACCTCAAACAAACTTTCATTGCCCTCATCCTCAAGATCTAAGCCTAGTGAGTCATACAAATATGAGTTGGCGCTTGATATTCAACCAAGCAAACCCACTACAAGATCCTTACCAACATTTCGAAAATTGGCATTGTGCAACGAGGAGTATCACTCACTTGTGTCCAAGTTGAACATCGAGCAACATTCCCTTTTTGACGACATTATGATTAGAAAACGCTTGCAACCAACTCAACCAATCCATCTCTTTTTGACTGGTGGTGCAGGCACGGGGAAAACTTTCACTTTGCAAACAATCGTGCAAGGCTTGATTCGTCACTACAATGCCTCCCTTGAATTAGATGTACATCTTCCCTCAACATTGCTAATGGCATATACAGGAAAAGAAGCTTTCAACCTTGGAGGGACAACTATTCACTCAGCATTACGTTTGCCTCTTGTGTTCCAACCAAATGTTTCTCTTTCTTTTGAGAGCCTTGCCGAACTCTCGCAACTGTATAGAAACCTCAAGCTTGTTGTGTTTGATGAGGCATCTTTGATTGGGAATTGACTCTTGCGTATCATAGACACAAGACTGCGATCAATTAAGCACAATCACATAGAGCCATTCGGTGGTCTAGATGTTATCTTCTACGGTGACCTGTGTCAGGCAAGCCCAGTTCGAGATCGTTGGATATTTAGCGAACCACAAAATTCTATGCAACTGCTCTTGTCTTCATTTTGGCTTACCCATATAAAATGCCATGAGCTCACAAAAACAATGCGTCAATCAAATAATGACTTCATTGCCATTCTCAATAGAATACGCAAAGCAAAACACACAGCCGAGGATTTGTTGCTCTTGAATACCAACCATACCAACAACGTCTTTAACAAATTGACAACACCCCATTTATACTTCACCAACAACTTAAAAGACTCACATAATCGACTTGTTTTTGAGGAATTGCCTACTCATGCATACATAATCCATGCGAGAGACAAGCACCGTAAAACTTGCTCAAAAAACCTAGTTGTTCCAAACAACCCACAAAACATAGCAGGATTGTCCTCAACCTTGGAGCTCAAAGTAGGAATGATTGTCGAGCTTTGTGGTGGCAATATTGATATTTCCGACGGTCTTGTGAATGGCGCAGATGGAATTCTGAAGCTTGTGGACAGTAAAGCTAACTGCCCTATTGCATGGATAGAGTTTTTTGATTCCTCAACAGGCTGCAAACAACGACATGTCAACCAACACCTTAATACGATTCCCATTAGCCCTCAATGGACACCAATTTTTCAAACAACAAAAGAATTTCAAGTTGGTAAAAATGCATTGAACATTGTCTCTCGAACTCAATTTCCAATACAAGCAGCGAATGCACGCACTATTCATAGGTCACGAGGCTTGACAATGAGCATAGTAGCCTTTGACCCGACATCAATAAACTCACATGGATTGGTTTACACAGCTCTTTCCCGCATCAAAGATCCATTAAACCTCCACATTCTCAATCCAATTTATCCAGCTCAAATCAAAGTCGACAAAATTGTGCTTGATGAGCTTGACCGCCTTAACAATGATGCCCAATGGCAGTATTTGACAAAATTTCCATTCGCATATAAACACACACATCATATCATTCAATCATTGAGCATCGTTTCTAGTCACAAATATCTCAAACATATCAAAGAGGATTTGAATTTTACAAGTTCTGACATTCTATGCCTCCAATAAACAAAGCAAAAAAATCCTTTCAACGATCTTGCACCAAAGTTTCATCATGTCCATCACCACAACAAAATAGGTGTTTCAATCTACTACAAGCTTAGTATCAAGCTCCACTCTGCAAAAACATTCCTAGCTCCAGGAATAGAAATCATTCAAGTTATATTAGCCATTCATGAACAGCTTGATTGGGAAATCATATGCGTTTACAAATCACCAAACACATCTTCAACCGCATTGGTCACACAACTCTATACCTTGCTGCAACAATCCCATTCTACACGATTGAGTGTCATCATGGGAGACTTCAATGTAGACAATGAGCCCACAAACAATCAATATCGTTACTTGGAAGAGAAACTCCAAGCACATGGCTACACACAACAAATTCATGATGTGATCACTGTGTACAACTCAAAACTCGATCATGTTTGGATTAAAAATCCCCCTGCATCATTCATCACAGGCACACGATTTTGCTTCTGGTCCGATCATTCATCCACACATCTACTCATTCCTAAATGATTCTTATATCTCTCTCCCTCCCTCCCTTTTTCCCGTCATCTCTCCCTTCCCTCATCCTCTCCACAAAAACAAACCATGTTTCCATATGCTATGCCTACCTTTATCCTCAAAGGACAAAATTTTGCTACCCTTCAACACTTCATTGAGACCAACATTCTGTAATGTGATTTGCTAATCACTTTCTCAATCAATGTGACTTCTGTCCTTGCACATTTGTGTTTCCCTTCCATGTTCTTAATTTGTTTCATCTATTGACAGGCCTTGTGATTTTATCACTTGTTTGTTTTCTATTTCCAAGTGAAAGATTGACGGAATGTTCATCAACATCTAATAAAAAAATCCACACAAATAGATAGGGCCGCGAGAACTGTAAATTATTTTGTTTTTTTTTTTTTTTGTTGTCGCCCCTCTCTCTCTCTCTCTCTCTCTCTCTCTCTCTCTCTCACACACACACACGCACACACACACACACACACACGCGCGCGCGCGCGCTCGCACGCTGTCTTGCAGCAGACAATGCTGTCCCTACTTCAGCCAAGCGAGGCATTCTCAGCTGCAGCAGCGGGCATTCAGGTAGGCTACTCGTCTTCACCCTCACTTTCTGTGCAGATGAACAGTCTTGCCATTTCGCCCTTCCAGAAGGCTGGTCTGGGAACCTCGAACGTACAAAATGGCTCAAGTATTTTTTCCTCTTCATCATATTCCCAGCAGCAGCAGCAACCCCAGCTAGCAGTGCGCGGGGTCCCCCCACTTCCAAAGAAAGCCCTGGTAATACTCGCCATTCTACAAGAAGAGGGCCACTGGAGCCCTCGCCTGGAGTCCGCGCTCTTAGACTTGGCTCCCCACCTCCGTTCTTGGAATGCATGTGAGATCATCAAATTAATCAATGATCCTCAGTTAGCTCGACAGCTTTTCGATTGGCTCGGACAACGGCCCAGTTTTCGACATGATCATTACACATACAATGCCCTTTTCGAAGTGCTTGGGCAAGCTCAAGATTTCCAACAGATGTGGTACACCTTGGACACCATGGTTAAGGAAGGCATACATCTTACTGATTTTCCTTTCAACATTCTCATGAGGAGCTATGGGTCTGCAGGCTTGGTTGGGGAGGTCGCAAAGACATTTGCTTCCATGAAGCGATATGGATGCCAACCCACATCTCTCACGTACAAGGAGTATATTCTGGCATTGGTAGATGCACGGAGATTGAATAATGCTCTTTCTGCGCTATCCGACATGCTGGAAAGCGGTTGTCTTCCTGATTCCCAAGTCTATGGAGCCCTGATCACTGGATTATGCAGGAATGGGGATTTATTTAGAGCCGAACGGCTTATGGAGGATATACTTGCTAGGGACTTTGTGCCTACTCGCTACAATTATCATGCTTTCATTGATGCTTATTTGAAAGAAGGTGATGAAGAGAAAGCCTTGGCAGTGTTGGAGGACATGTTGCAGGCAGGATGTGGTGCTAACTCAGTCACATTTAGGATAATGATATATGGATACTGCAAGCTTGACAAGCCAGATGAAGCATTGGAGTTCTTGAAGGTAATGATCAGAACAGGAATGGATCCGGATAATAAATTATACAATGCCTTGATGCATGCTCTTCTCAAGAATGGGAAAGCAACAACAGCAATTTTTCTGTTCAAGCTAATGAAAGAAAAGGGGTTTGGTGCGGATGTGGTGACATATGACATTCTTGTCAAGTGGTTGTGTCGGGAAAGAAAAATTGATGAAGCATTCCACCTGCTGGATGAGGTTATGACCAGTGGGGTTGATTGTTGCGACATAAGGCTCTACAATGTGTTGATTGATGGTGTTCTAAAGGTTGGCAGGGCGGACAGAGCCACAACGGTGCTAGCAGACATAGACAGACATGGGTGCGAACCCAATGAACTTACTTATAGCACGCTTATTAATGGCTTAGTCAAGGATGGCAGGGTGGACGATGCCGTAGAAGTGATGGACGAAATGATAGCCAAGGGTTTCGACCCCCACACTAAAATGCACAACAAAATTCTAGATACCCTATTCAAGCAGGGGATGACAGATGTTGCTCTGTCAACATTCTATAAGCTGAGGGAAAGGGGCTATGCCACATCGGTGGTGACATATAATACTTTAATCAATGGGCTGTTGAAGGTCGGACGGACAGAGGAAGCACTGAGGTTTTTTGATGGTATGGCGAAGGAAGGGTGCACTCCTAATGCTATAACTTACAATGTTCTAGTTGAGGGACTTTTCAAGGTTGGTGCCCCTGAGGTGGCTCTTACAAAAGTTCGAGGCATGTTGGATAAGGGCAGCAGTGTGAGTGTGGTGACCTACTCACGCATGATGAATTGGTTGTGCAAGAAAGGAAGGCTAGATGAGGCTTTAGAGCTACTTGATGAAATGATTGTTCGGGGTTGCAAGCCAAACAATCATACGTACAGCACTTTGATTGATGGGCTCTTTGTTGCGGGCAGAATGGATGAAGCTACGGCAACATTTGCGAGGATGGCAAGTACCGGGTGCGCTCCAAATATAGTGACATATAATGTGGTTGTCAAGGCATTGTGCAGAGGGGGTTTTATTGACAATGCATTAGCGGTAGTGCAAGAGATGAAGATGGTGAAGTGCTACCCGGATGTGGTGACGTACACTCTGGTGATGGATGGATTTTTCACAGCAGAGAAATTGGAATTAGCCCTTGCTACGTACAAGGAGATGAAGGACAGAGGAATCAAGCCTACTACCGTGACCTACTCTACTCTGATAGGAGGCTTTTGTAGAGAAGGGCACACGGCGACCGCACAGAGGCTTGTTGATGAAATAATAGCAAGTGGCTGTACTTTCAAGGTACAGCAACTATTGAAGAATTTGATAGAGAGAGGTGGCAAGCTAGAGGATGATGATGGAGGGGGGGATGTTGAGGTTTCTGTGTGATTTTGGTACGCATTGACAAAGCAGGCCCTGAATAAGCATCACAGGTGCATGCTTTGAGTTCGTCACACACAGCTCAATAGAGGAGGGGTAGCTGATGTAGCATACTTGTGTATTCTGTAGAAATCGAGCCTCGCACAAAAACAGCTATTTTTGGAGAGACGTCTGGAAGGTTTATATACATTTCGCTAACCTAGTTTAACTGCAGGGCAGTTTTGTCATCTGCTCTCTAACACAATTGCTGATGCAGTTATCATGTGAAGTATCATCCATTGTCTACCGGTGTTTACAGCGATGTAATCATAAATTCTTTTTCAACAGTCGTGCTTCCCTCCCAAAAGCATTCTTTTTGGGAAGGTTCTTACATGAAGCTTATTTTTAGCGTTTTTTCTTTGTTAAGAAGGTGAGGATGTCTGGTTGCAGTACTTACATTGTGCATGCAGAAGCCTACGTTGTCAACTTGGTGGTTTTGTCATAATGTATGTAGCTTTAAGTATGTGGATGGTACGATGAGAGAGTGCACCATCTTTTGTGTTCTTACCAACTTCTACAAAGCTGGTTTATGTTATATCCTTGCTCTTGCTGGGTGTCTTAATAGTGTGTATGTTTAGCCCCAACCAGAGAGGCTACTAGTCGAGTAAATAAGTAGAAATCTGCTGTCATTGAGCTGAAAAGGTTGAGGATATTTTGCAGGCCATAGAAATCATGTGTTCTATTTCTTGCTACTCAATGTATGTTGACACACTTTAAGAGGTTCAGACTCTTCAATGGTGTATCGAAATCCTTGAACTAAAGTGAAAAGGACTCTATCCAATTATAAATGTGAGATAATATTGACCAGTACTCTGTCCAATTATAAATGTGAGATAATATTAAATAAGCTCACTCAATTAAGTATCTCACCTCTGCCCGAAGGTAATCCTGTTGGTGAAGTCTAGTGTGCTGCCATTTGCAAGATTCACCATTTCCTCATATAGTGTCCATGAGCGCACTATTGATTGTCGTCTATATGTTCTATATTTTAATAACATCTTATGAGTATGGTGACACGAGATGGTTAATAGTCTCTTGATATGTTGTAGTACCATTTGTCAGAGTTGCAAGCTTCCAAGCTCTCACAATCAGGGTAAAGAACAAGACCCCTTCAAGAAATTGAAAGTATCCTAAGTTAAGTAAAAGCGGTGAACTACAATTCACCTACTTTGTAAAGCTGGTTATGATTAGCCTCGGCGAGAGGTTGTAGACATTCAATTTGTAATCTTCAGCACCTCAAGGCTCGGTTTCAGCTTGAGGTTTGTTTGTAATTTTGTTGCTGTAATTAATACAAATCAGTCACACATTGTGGGTTTTGAAAAAAAAAGAAAAGAAATTGAAAGTATATGCAGATAGGATGTGAGGCGAATCTCAAAAGATTCTGGCTAAAAATGATACTTTCCCCCAAAACCATAAGAATTTGGAAATTCTGGGCTAATCTTTTGACAAATGATTGTTGTCAAATAGCCAAATGATCCTGAAAACCCTTGAAAATTAGCCATTGGGTTGTAAACAGCCCCTGTTTTTTCCTTGGTTACAATATAAATTTTGCTAGTATTGTCTATGAGTGTATTTGAGTAAGCTCGTTAGATCAGGGTGTATCTCGTCCTTGGTCACTCTCTCGTCGTTCTCCGGTAGAGCATGTCGAGGGAAAAATTTGCAAGAGAAGAAAACAGATATTTGTTTGAAAAGAATGTTGCTTGATGCAATATAGTCTTGCAGTAACATAGCCGTATACATGGAAAATCACTCTCCGGCAGAGCCAAGCACGTCTGACGCCCCCAAAATGTTTAGCAGTTAAAGAAGGTTGCATTCAAGCGGCTTTAAAAATGTCTCCTACTAGATTAAGCTTGTCAAACTAAGCAGTTTTGAACACAGCATAGCTATTAGCACTCATCAATTTTGAATATGCTCACAATACATGTAACAGCTATTTTACTTCATCCACAGAGAGAGAGAGAGAGAGAGAGAGAGAGAGAGAGAGTGGGAGGGTTTGTGATCGGTGCTCCTTGAGCACTCACACTGACAGGCTCCAAGAAGGCGCCTTTGATCATGCAGAAGAAAAAAGTGGGGGATTCAGCACCTACGGAGACGCTTATATTTCCGCTAAGAGAGCACCTTTACACGATATAATTTAATTCTGCAGTCATGGTATAATTAGCCGACAGTTTGGCCGAGTGGTCTAAGGCGCTGGATTTAGGCTCCAGTCCGAAAGGGCGTGGGTTCAAATCCCACAGCTGTCAACGTTTTTGCCAATTTTGGCTGCGCTTACTCAAGGCAGGCAGGCAGCCAGCGTCTCCAAAATCGGTAGCTTAGACATCGGGAGATCGATTTCAAAACCTGCGGCAGCAAACATTGCATCTATGTTTCTTTTAAAATCGTAGGACTTACTAAGATCCTACTTGCTCTACCTTAAAAAAATTCAATAGTTCACGAGATTCCCTTCGTATCCCCCCACCCCCTTTCATGCTGCCTATGGGCATGCCTCGCCTTGCACCTCGCCTGTCTTTGACGGCCACTCCCCTCCCTCAACAGCCCCCGAGGCAGATGCCTCCTTGCTTGACGCGCTGCTAGATCCACTGCAGCGGACACACTGTCATGCCTGAACTTGTCAAGGCCTGTGGGGCCTCGCCTCTGCAACACTGCTTTACCTCCATGTAAACCACACACACACACACACACACACACACACACACACACACACAGAGAGAGAGAGAGAGAGAGAGAGAGAGAGAGAGAGAGAGAGAGAGAGAGACTATGCTCGTCTGTCTTCTGCATCCTCTCCACTTGTGAGAGAGAGAGAGAGAGAGAGAGAAAATATAAGCATGGCCTGCACGTGGCCAGCCTTGAGAGGGAAAAGATAAGCATGGCTAACCTCTCCCCTTTCTCCTCACATATTGCAGAAGGAGAATCTGTCTTAGATTCTCCTCTTATTTTCTTTTTCAAACATCGTGACACCTACTGGTAGCTTCATCAATAGACATATTCCATCTCCACACAAAGGTATTTGCCTCTTCATCTCGTGTGAAGTCCCTTTGTAAAAGGGGTATGAATGCAGGGTTCGAACGTAGGCAGCCAGCAAGAGCAGTTGCTACTCTAAGCCATGCGGACGAATAGCGTGCGTGCTACAAGCTGCGCTAAATAAATTTTTAAAAAAACTCAAAAAGCAGTCCCCCCCTATCCTCCTTTTCCCCTCGTGGCGTCGCGCGTAGCTGTGGCCTGCCCTGCTTACCTTGCCTCTCCAGAACAAGATTCAGCCAGCGCATCTCGTCGTCCATTTCCAAGCTACCTTGCCTCTCGAGACAGGATTTCGAAAGATTCGGGTTATTACGTCTTTTTTCAAAATGGGTACGACATATTGTTCCCTTTATTATTTTATCCACTCAAGGTAGGAATGCAGGGTAGGCAGTGTCTCCAAAATCGTTAGCTTAGGCATCGAGAGATTGATTTCAAAACCTACGGCAACAAACATTGCCGATGCACCTTTTCCCTCACTACGTAATTTTGTCTTTTTGTATATAATTTTGGTCAATATAGTTTTTCGCAAAACAAGTCCCTTATAGTCCTCTTCGGGTTTTGCTATAAAGCACGTATTAGTCCTACTTTGTTTTTCCTCTTTTAGGGCAATTTTCACATCGGGTGCAGCCACTCGCCATGGTTGACAACAATACATATGTTTTCAAGATGTTTGCTCTTGAGGAAAAATTGGACATGGATAACTACCCAATGTAGGCTTACATAATGGTGCATATTCTTGTGTCAAAGGGCATCTAGAATGTAGTGCAAGGCATTGATGTACGTCCACCTTCTGTGGATATAGGCTCTATTGAGCATGCTACAAGTTCTAACAGATTTGTGCTGCTAGAGTTATTTGGCCTACGACTGAGCAATCCCGTTGGGATGTAAGAGATGTGTAGGCTCATGCATTGATTGCATGATCTGTGCATCTCATCATCACTCCTCACATTCGCTCAACAAAACAAGCTTGGGATCCTCTAGATGGTCTTTATGCAAGTCGTAATGAGGCTAAAATTGCATTACTACGCAAAGAGCTGAAGGAGAGGATTATGCAAGAGGAAGATGACATGGATGCTTTTCTTACTCATATCAAGGACATCAATAAACAACTCTTTTTTGCAAGTAATGTAAGGACATGGGTCCTATGGGCAAGGCCACCGGCACGGCCGGACAACGTGTACGTTGGGGGAGTGTTAACCCTCACGGCACACGGACACCCTATGATCTATAAACGTTGTATTATTTAGAGTCAGGTACCGGGCTTGTCGGACCAATAGGAAAAGGGTAAGAGTGATCGCCGATGAGAGGCGCACTCTAACTGGGACATTCAAGGGATTAGTTGGCTAAGCATGGGCGCCCAAGTGTGAATGGGGTGAGCTCATATAAAAGCCAACTAAACCTAATTTTTACTCATTCTCTCATTTGTGCAATAGAAGAGTGCTCCTGCTCCATCTCCATCTTCTTCTTCTTCACCTCCTTGTGTGTGTGTGTGTGTGTGTGTGAGAGAGAGAGAGAGAGAGGGAGAGTGTGTGTGCGATCGAGCATTACGAAGGCACGGCGGCGGCGAAGCGGTTGAGCGCGGCACGACTGCAGCTTCTTCTTCATCGCGGCGAGGAATCCACCACGAAGGTGAGCGTAGAGTGGTGAGTGACACACCCTTTGCTCTCTTGAGCTTGCTAGTTTAGGCTTGTTGTGTGCTTGGAGCCATTTGTGGCTCGCACACGGTGTATTGGCAAGTCCCTTGCTTCGATAGTGTGGCAAGGAGCGCACATTACGAAGGCACCTCGGCAGCGACGTCAAAAATGTGCGCTCCTTGCCGCACTGTCGAAGCAAGGGACTTGCCAATACACCGTGTGCGAGCCACAAATGGCTCCAAGCACACAACAAGCCTAAACTAGCAAGCTCAAGAGAGCAAAGGGTGTGTCACTCACCACTCTACGCTCACCTTCGTGGTGGATTCCTCGCCGCGATGAAGAAAAAGCTGCAGTCGTGCCGCGCTCAACCGCTTCGCCGCCGTCGTGCCTTCGTAATGCTCGATCGCACACACACTCTCCCTCCCTCTCTCTCTCTCTCTCTCTCTCACACACACACACACACACACACACACACAAGGAGGTGAAGAAGAAGAAGATGGAGATGGAGCAGGAGCACTCTTCTATTGCACAAATGAGAGAATGAGTAGAAATTAGGTTTAGTTGGCTTTTATATGAGCTCACCCCATTCACGCTTGGGCGCCCATGCTTAGCCAACTAATCCCTTGAATGTCCCAGTTAGAGTGCGCCTCTCATCGGCGATCACTCTTACCCTTTTCCTATTGGTCTGACAAGCCCGGTACCTGACTCTAAATAATACAACGTTTATAGATCATAGGGTGTCCGTGTGCCGTGAGGGTTAACATGCCCCCCTTCCTGATGTAGATTCTGTCCTCGGAAGCTATCCAGTTGAAGCTCGTTCGTCGAGATAGGAGAGCAGTCGACATGGATGTGCGTAGCCTTCTTCAATCACTGCAAAATCAAACAACATTGGCACAGTAATTGCATTCTCTTAAAAAGCATATGTAGTTTTAGGTAGACAAATTGATTGATAAAAGAATTTTAAACAGTTTGTCAGCAATGAACATTAAATTGCAATGTAATCAAATGCATAAACAGATGTAAAGGTAAAAAATTAAACAAGTCTAAGGTCGCTAATTTGACGGTCGAAAGGCACTAGAGATCGAATATTAATACCATGGGTAAGCTTCTTAATTTTCAGTGGTCAATTAAGTTGTTTAATCGCGAGAGCCAAGTATTCATGTTCGAGGGCTGACTAGAGGCTATATCTAGAAGACCTTGTAGTTAAGCTACCATAAAAGGAATTTCTCATGAAATCATCGCCTGACTGATTACTTTTTCTTTGACCCCCCAAAGTCTTTTCACATTGATTCAATTATGATGTGTGTGCTTATTTTGTATGCCTTGGGTTTTTTGCTTTTCAAGGAAAAGCGCCCACACTGGGAACCTCTAGGGCTCTAGTACCATAGGCAATACATGTGAGTGAAGTACCAAATCAAGCTGAGATTTCTCTTCCAGCTTAAAATTTTACATTGTGGCACTTTGATTTTTTGTTTGTTCATTTTCAGCATTTAAATTTTGTAACTTTGGGGGGTCATATAACACTGTTACCCTCCCCAGGCTCATCACATTAGTAAACTCCCTTTATAATACTTAAGCTAAAGGTCAATAGGATTAAGCCCACTAGAAAGCCCTAGTACATTTCACACAATGCTGCCTAAATCGGATTAAGAACCTAAATAACCATTGCTTATTAGGAAGGCATTCCCCATGGTATTAAGAGAAGATTTCTAATACCTAGCTTGGTCAAACTAGCTTAGTCGGACTGCTTGATTTTTAAACCTAGACAAGTGATTACGACAAAACATTACATTGAATTAAATGTTTGATACTAAGCAAATGCGCTGAATATTAGGCTACCAATCACAATTAAAGCAGACAATCATAGATGCAAAAAAGATAAGGGGCAATGCTAATGGACAAGAAACACCTGTTTGTGTCGATGGTCGCGCTTGATTTGAAGTGTGAACGAGAGAAAGGTTCCATGAAGGTCCAAATCCTATCAATAGCAACACGCTCCTGTACACACTAGGAAACAAAAGGAATACCTCCAGGAGGCACATTAGTGGGAAAAGAGAACTTCGCTAATCTCTCAACTCTAAAACAGAAACACTCCTATCGTACTAATCTTACCTACCCTCCATCACTCAAGTGATGAGGATCAAAGGTGTTTTATGGCATATGTTTCTGTTTCACTGTACCAGATGTGACATGTGTAGGTCTGAGCCAATGTTTTGACTTTTAATGTGCATACTCGTTTGCTAATTGCTCTTGCTCTTTTTTTTTTTTGTGAGTATAAAGCGTTATATGTACATTCCCTAAGATTGGGAGATATAGAGGTCAGGGAGAAAGGTTGAGAGGGAAGCAAGTGAATGATGGATGTCCACAAACACTCCCCCCTTCCTTGGGTAGATCATACCGTTTGAAATGAGCTTGTCACCCTTTGAAACCAATTGTTCCAGTTGGTAATAGGTGAGGATTTTTGCCAGTAGTTTTCTATTACCCTAGGTGCCTCGTCAAGTTGCAAGGGTGGTAAGGTACTCTAACAGGATCGAACTTGAAGTGGTTCATCAGGTGATTCTTGAACACTGGGAGGTGTGGATTATTTTGTAGCTTCATGGAGGTCCACTACTATAGATGGAGGCTGTGTAGAAGCTTTTACCTCTATGGATGTATTACATGAGGAGCTAGAAGCTTCATGGGACTCCACCCTTCCTGAGCTAGGTGGAACAAATCGTTCTTTCTTTGGTACCCAAACTAGCTCGGGAGCGGGTGTGTAGCATTCTGTGATTTTTTTCTTTCCACGATCATTGATTCGTTTTGGAGATACGGGATTGGGCTCACTTGGGTCAGGTGATAGGTAAGAGCACAATCTACGTTTTGGCACCCAGATTTGATCATTTCCTTGATAGTAGCCTTGGGCTTCCAATAGTCGTTTAGGGATCCATCGCAACATTTTCTTACTTTTCTTGGAGCGAGTGGTACGTTTCTTACAAGGCTTCTGTTTTTTAGCACTAGCTATGGTCACTAAAGAAGCTTTAGGGACCCACTTGTATGTTTTCTTCGTTACATTAGGATGAGTCTTGTCGGAAGCAATATGCATTGCTTGTAGCATATTTAAGGGTATAGGCATTTCATCCCCCTCAGGTGTTACCCAGGTCGTCCCCCAATTTCCCCAAGTGTCTATGGTTGATGCTAGGTGGACCCAATTCACATTGTCCGACTCAGTCATCCCAGGTAGGATATCCATATAAGGAGAATCTTGGCCAATGTCTGTATCCTTCTTACAAGTGTAACAATATTGTAGTGGGGCCGAGTGAACTATGGTGTCAGAGCGATGATCAATAATGGTTTTACTCCCTAAGGGGTGTACCTTACCAGTCACCAAATCCACTCTAAGGACAGAGTCTTGGAATTGCAAATAGACATGATTTTTAGACCAATCATGAACCATTTGTGCTTCCCTCATGAATGGTCGTCCTAAAATCATTTCATATGACATAAGGTGTTTAGAGAAATCCATTACAATGAACGTATGTCGTACCTTGTGTCCTAGAACTTTGATCTTAAGATCCTTGAGCATCCCCATAGGTTTGGCTATGGTACCATTTGCCATCTTTACCACAATGTTAGTAACACTGAGGCGGGGTTTTCCCATGGATTCCCAACAATCTTTTGTAACGATGCTAACTCCCGCACCACCATCAAGAATTCCCTTTATAGTTAATCCCTTGGTAGTGATGGGTAGGGTCGCATTAGACTCGTCGCCTTCAAAATACTGCCCTAATTCATTAATGGGTACCTCGATCACAGACTCGTGTCCATCTAAGTCAAGTGATTGCACATGATTTTCCTCATCAATCATAATCGAGTCAGGCCTATTTGGTTGCGCAAACTGCGGTAATCCCGTTCGTAGCTCTCCGTTAAGGAATGCTTGAAGTGCAAGGAATAACTCAGGATCTCCATACAGCTTTGCTATGATCGTGGTTCGGACCTCAGAAGACATGAAGTCCACTAGTTTGGCAACATTCATTGGCATTTTGCAGGGTGTAGGTCCTTGACTAGGAACTGGTAAGGATGGAATCTCATATTCCTCAATGGGATCAGGTATTCCTTTGTTAAACATCCTTTCCAACAAGAAGGGTGTATGCTCACTTTCTGATGTCCCGTCCTCACTCCCTTCTTGGATGATACTAGATATGGCTAACGGTCTATGGTTCATGTGGGGTGGATGAACTTGCGTGGGAAACACTGTGTCATGAATTTTGACATGCATGGGTTCTGGTTCTAGTTTCCTTTGAGTCTCCTCCACTAAACCTCTTAGACGTTTCACCTGCTCAATCTCGTCTACTAGGTTTGGGTGCGTCCCAATCTTCTTTTTACGATTCTTCCCTTTTTGCCCCTGCGGTTTATCTTGGGGGTCTTGGATTGGATTTGGAAACACTTGTGGTGTTTTCAGAGGCTTTTTATGGTTTTCTCTTATTCGGTTTTCATTTGGTTCCATGTTACGGTTTTCTTTGTCGGTCTTTCCCTTTGTGGTATTGGTTCTAGTCTCCATTGTCTCGATTGAATCTGAATCATCCTCGAGGTCATTCATATACACGGGGTCATCTCCTGTTCCTATGTTTGTTTTGGAACTTGGCTTTGAATTTCCCGTATTCTGTGACCTCTTCCTTCGTGACTTCTTTTTCTTTGCTTGGATAACTGACGCGGTATCTCTCTCTTCGAGGATATGGCCTGGCCCTTGAAGCAGGGACCGTGTAATCGCAGAAGCGGGTGCGACGGGTGGTATTGGCGATGTCACACTAGCAATTTCGACCAAATTTAGGGGTGTGATTTTAGGCGCATTTGGGTTATAGGGGCATTGGGCAATCAAGTGATCTATGCCACAACGATTACATGTGAGTATTGGCATTGCAGACGTGCTCCCTTGATTCATTTGCCTCTGTGCAACATTCTTTTGCAGCCTAATAGGGCACTCCGCTGCCCGATGTGGTCCACCACACTCGTAGTATTGAAGAGGTGGCCTCCTAGCCTGGGTGTTGATATTTTGACCTCTAGATGCGAGAGCAGCAGCTTGATAAACCGGCTTTACTTGTCCCCAACAATCTTCCATGTAGTATATAGGACACTCTTCCAATGTATCAAGTCCGTAGGCAATACTAGTGTCTATTTCCTCCTCACAGCCATCTGCATAAGCATTAGATGGCTCGCAACCCACTTGGTTCATAGGGGCGACTCTTGGATGCGAGGGCTGCGGTCCTAGCACAGGAGGTGGTAGCGGTGTAGCTTGTACAACATTTTGAGATCTAGGGACCATGTGTTGCGGTAGTTGCTCAACAGGTGGAGCAGGCATCAATACAGGAGCTCGAGGCGCATCCGTCCAGGCTACAGGTGGTCTATCTGCCATCATACATTTGATCATTAAACAATCCTTAGCTTGGTGACCATACCTACCACATGCGTTGCAAGTTCCATTAAATTTTACTCTAAACGTAGGGCACTCACTAGTGCTATGTGGACCCAAGCAAATGGAACACCATTGTTGCTCCCTTCTCGGATACATGTGACTATTTTGAGGGGGTCGATTATCCTTAAGAGACTCTTGGATTGCCTTGGTGAGGTCTGTCAAGAATGTCTCAAATACCTTTGGCTCATTGGCAATGGGCTTTGCAGTCATGGGTTCATACTCAATGGCTTGTGAGCTAGTGGATCTCGTGTCAGTAGACACCCTCATGCCTGCTATCATCAAGTTGTCCTCTAATTGGATTGCATTGGCAGTGACATCTTCCCAGGTTGTGATACCTCTAATCACTAGTCCATTATAGATTCCTTCATTCCTCAACCCTCGGATGAATCGATCAAGCAGTTGGTTATTGTTGAAGCGCTCATTTACAGGGCAGTGAGAGTTTAAGTGCTTTAGACGACTAATGAAGTCCCTTACTGACTCTCCTTCCTTACGTTCGGCCTTCTGTAGCTGAGATGCTACACCCCAAAGCACACCTTCTCGTATGTACTCCTTTAGAAACAACCTTCGAAGGGTAGGGTAGATTGTTTTCTCGTCCACCCTTAGGGTTCTATACCAATCTCCAGCCTTCCCACTTAATGTCAAGCTTAAGGCATTGCACTTATGTAGTTCGTTGCGTTCCCCTAAGGAATCACATACTTGTTCAAACACTTCAATGTGTTTTCTAGCATCTTCGTCCCCATTGAATTTTTGCGTGAGTTTGGCAATTTGTATTGCCTTACTTCTAGGCTCTCTAGCAGATGCATGACGCATATTTTCCGCGATAGATCGACCTATGGTTTGAGCAAACACTGCCAAGTCACCTATGTGAGGAGGCAAGGCCGGTGGAGGTACTCTTGGAATCATATGTGGGAGAGGGACGGGTACCGGTCTTGGCATATGTGTGGATGATGCAGGATATGGAACATAACCGGGCATAGGTCCACTCGGATAAGGGCTAGGGAGTGGCACTCGAGGAGCATGAACAAGTGGTACAATTGGAGGTGTGGGGGCCATGTGTGCATAAGGGGCTAGAGGCACATATGGTTGAGGCCCCATATTAGGTACTACGACACTAGGTAGTGGCACTGCGCTAACCGTAGATGTCATCGGTACATTCTCTGTCAGGCTTATCCCTGGAGTGAGCACTGTGTTTTCCTTAATAGAGGGTTGAGCCAAGTTAGGGAAGCTAAAGTTGTCGCTCGGAGGCTCAGATTGCATAGAGACCCCAGGTGAAATGACGTAAGATGGGTCCACGGGGCACATTAGAGGAGTCTCCATTTGTGATAGAGTAGGCTGTTGAGCCTTGCTCGTATCCAGAAATCTCATGGGGCCAATTGAGAGTATATTTACCCCTCGGTTTTGCCTTTCCGATTGAATAATGCCATGGATAACATTACAAATCATTTTCTGTTGATCTTCAATGCTCGTGGCACTAGAGGTGGATTGTACAATCTCTATCCATCCTACATGGTAGGCGTGGCCAGAGTGTAGATCCGTCAACACCTCAGTGTGGAGGTCGTATGTCCAATGATCATTAATGAACAATCCTTCTAGAGTCGACGTGTTAACGGTTTCTTGTGAGGTAGAAGCAATGTTGCTCCCCGTGGTTTTACTTGTCACCAACGGTACTCTAGAGGGAACTTCTGAAGGAGGCAGCTCAACACGGCCTTCTTGGTAAGAAGTTGGGAGGATATCCACATGGACACTCTTTGGGGGTGTGGGGTCCACGTGCGATGTGAAAGGAGAGTCCACTTCCCCACCCCCTTCGTGTGCTTCATTTGCATCAGGTTCCGAGCGAGTAGCTCTACCTAATGTTTCCATGAAACGGCTAAACATACTAGTACTAGGCTGTGGAGCTTCGGGAGGTGCATGGCCTTCTCTCTCAGTGTTTTGGGTAGGGTATGCTTCCATGATTTCTGAGTCGGAGGAGGAATCACTAGCGGCTATTTTAGGGTCTTGGGTGGTGCTACCTTGTGTCCCTGCTGAGGGTCTAGAGCCTATCGTGGATGGGTAATGGGGGTCCGTATGAACAGAGGCACCCTCAATATGCTCGTGTTCTAGCACCCGCCCAGAGCGTAAGTGCATGTGCTTTTGATACCCTAAGGTGTCAAAAAGCTGCTCTAGGAGGCCTTGTGACTAGTTTTTTGCGTGTTTTTTGTTTGTTTTTTTGCTAGATTTGTTAGAGCGTGTCGTGGAATGGGCCGTGTGATAGCTCGAAACGAGCGTATCGCTAGGAGGGACGCGCTGTGCTTTACAGCCCACCGTTTGGTTCTATTTTGCTCCAGAAAAGCCCGAAACAGTCTTTTCCTAGCTGGGGAACTAGGCTCCAAGTAGCAAGTCTAAGGGTGCAAGTGGGAAGAGAAGGAAGGAGAGTGGGTGACTTGTCCCACATGCTCTCATTCCTTCTTGAGGGAGTGGGGTATATATATAAGAGTGAGTTTAGTATATATCATAAACTGAGGACTGAGGCTTGGGCTTGGGCTTGGGCTTGGGGAAATGATCCCGATCTAACTTTTATACAAACCAACCCGTCCGTTTTAAAACTCACGTTTTTTATTTTCGAAAATTTAACCTCCCCCTCACTCGCGTTTTTATTTTTCGGATTTTTTTTTCAAAAAATTTAAATTATTATTATTATTATTATTTTTTTAATGCAGAAAATGCAGAAATTGAAAAAACGCAAGAAATGCAGAAAATTGAAAAAACACAGAAAATGCAGAAATTGAAACTTGACAGAACCAGAAAATGCAGAAAATGCAAAAAACGCAAGAAATGCTAGCTGTGCAGTGCAAACCAGAAAACGTAGAAAACGCAGAAAACGCAAAAAACAGAAATCTCCACACAACCACACACACTCATTCCCTGCCTTTCCTATGATAGAAATTGCACCACAAGAAAGCGTAAAGTGCTTAACCGAACTTAGTGTAGGGCATTTCCCCGGCAGCGGCGCCAAGAATGTGTGCTCCTTGCCGCACTGTCGAAGCAAGGGACTTGCCAATACACCGTGTGCAAGCCACAAATGGCTCCAAGCACACAACAAGCCTAAACTAGCAAGCTCAAGAGAGCAAAGGGTGTGTCACTCACCGCTCTACGCTCGCCTTCGTGGTGGATTCCTCGCCGCGATGAAGAAGAAGCTGCAGTCGTGCCGCGCTCAACCGCTTCGCCGCCGTCGTGCCTTCGTAATGCTCGATCGCACACACACTCTCCCTCTCTCTCTCTCTCTCACACACACACACACACACACACACACAAGGAGGTGAAGAAGAAGAAGATGGAGATGGAGCAAGAGCACTCTTCTATTGGACAAATGAGAGAATGAGTAAAAATTAGGTTTAGTTGGCTTTTATATGAGCTCACCCCATTCAAACTTGGGCGCCCATGCTTAGCCAACTAATCCCTTGAATGTCCCAGTTAGAGTGCGCCTCTCATCGGCGATCACTCTTACCCTTTTCCTATTGGTCTGACAAGCCCGGTACCTGACTCTAAATAATACAACGTTTATAGATCATAGGGTGTCCGTGTGCCGTGAGGGTTAACAGGGAGGCTATAAGATAGCACGGTTGGGTGGAGACTAGCACACGCATTACCACCGCCCTTTCACTAGTATCATAGCTATTTTTGGAGAAGAGGAAAAGCGGGTTGCATGTGCATGCGACACGTTGCTTCTCTCCCACGTCCCGCAGACAACGACGTCTTTGCTGTGCAACAAAAAGAAGACAGGCACGGGCTCCTGTGCGCAGTGCACGTAGACAAACAACGACAACTTGGGATCCTCTAGATGGTCTTTATGCAAGTCGTAATGAGGCTAAAATTGCATTACTACGCAAAGAGCTGAAGGAGAGGATTATGCAAGAGGAAGATGACATGGATACTTTTCTTACTCATATCAAGGGCATCAATAAACAACTCTTTTTTGCAGGTAATGTAAGGACATGGGTCCTATGGGCAAGGCCACCGGCACGGTCGGGACAGTGTGTACGCTAGGGGGAGGCTATAAGATAGCACGGTTGGGTGGAGACTAGCACACGCATTACCACCGCCCTTTCACTGGCATCCGAGCTATTTTTAGAGAAGAGGAAAAGCGGGTTTCATGTGCATGCGACGCGTTGCTTCTCTTCCATGTCCCGCAGACAATGACGTCTTCGCTGTGCAGCAAAAAGAAGACATGCACGGGCTCCTGTGTGCAGTGCGCATAGACAGACAACGATAACTTGGGATCCTCTAGATGGTCTTTATGCAAGTCGTAATGAGGCTAAAATTGCATTACTACGCAAAGAGCTGAAGAAGAGGATTATGCAAGAGGAAGATAACATGGATACTTTTCTTACTCGTATCAAGGACATCAATAAACAACTCTTTTTTGCAGGTAATGTAAGGACATGGGTCCTATGGGCAAGGGCAACTCTTTTTTGCAAGTAATGTAAGGACATGGGTCCTATGGGCAAGGCCACCGACACGGTCAGACAATGTGTATGCTAGGGGGAGCCTATAAGATAGCACGGTTGGGTGGAGACTAGCACACACATTACCACCGCCCTTTCACTGGTATATGAGCTATTTTTGGAGAAGAGGAAAAGCAGGTTGCATGTGCATGCGACGCGTTGCTTCTCTCCCACGTCCCGCAGATAGCGACGTCTCTGCTGTGTAGCAAAAAGAAGACAGGCACAGACTCCTGTGCATAGTACGCGTAGATAGACAACGACAACTTGGGATCCTCTAGATGGTCTTTATGCAAGTCGTAATGAGGCTAAAATTGCATTACTACGCAAAGAGCTGCAGGAGAGGATTATGCAAGAGGAAGATGACATGGATACTTTTCTTACTCGTATCAAGGACATCAATAAACAACTCTTTTTTGCAGGTAATGTAAGGACATGGGTCCTATGGGCAAGGCCATCGGCACGGCCGGACAGTGTGTATGCTAGGGGGAGGCTATAAGATAGCACAGTTGGGTGGAGACTAGCACACGCATTACCACCGCCCTTTCATTCGTATCTGAGCTATTTTTGGAGAAGAGGAAAAGCGGGTTTCATGTGCATGCAACGCGTTGCTTCTCTCCCGCGTCCCGTAGACATCCACGTCTCCGGTGTGCAACAAAAAGAAGACATGCACGGGCTCCTGTGCGCAGTGCGCTGTAGACAACTTGGGATCCTCTAGATGGTCTTTATGCAAGTCATAATGAGGCTAAAATTGCATTACTACGCAAAAAGATGAAGGAGAGGATTATGCAAGAGAAAGATGACATGGATACTTTTCTTACTCGTATCAAGGGCATCAATAAACAACTCTTTTTTGCAGGTAATGTAAGGACATGGGTCCTATTGGCAAGGCCACCGGCACGGCCGGACAGTGTGTACGCTAGGGGGAGGCTATAAGATAGCATAGTTGGGTGGAGACTAGCACACGCATTACTACCGCCCTTTCACTGGTATCTGTGCTATTTTTGGAGAAGAGGAAAAGCGGGTTGCATGTGTATGCGACGCGCTGCTTCTCTCACACGTTCCGTAGACAGCGACGTCTCCGCTGTGCAGCAAAAAGAAGACAAGCATGAGCTCTTGTGCACAACGCGCATAGAAAGACAGCGACAACTTGGGATCCTCTAGATGGTCTTTATGCAAGTCGTAATGAGGCTAAAATTGCATTACTATGCAAAGAGATGAAGGAGAGGATTATGCAAGAGGAAGATGACATGGATACTTTTCTTACTCGTATCAAGGACATCAATAAACAACTCTCTTTTGCAGGTAATGTAAGGACATGGGACCTATGGGCAAGGCTACCGGCATGGCTGGACAGTGTGTACGCTAGGGGGAGGCTATAAGATAGCATAGTTGGGTGGAGATTAGCACACGCATTACTACCTCCCTTTCACTGGTATCCGTGCTATTTTTGGAGAAGAGGAAAAGCGGGTTGCATGTGTATGCGACGCGTTGCTTCTCTCCAACGTCCTGTAGACAGCGACGTCTCCGCTGTGCAGCAAAAAGAAGACAAGCATGAGCTCTTGTGCACAACGCGCATAGAAAGACAGCGACAACTGACCTCTCCACGTACACGCCCTCCACAACGAGCGACCAAGGAAAAATCGACGGCACCGATGCCTCCGTTGGTGCCATTGGCTGTAGATGTAGGAAGGCCCGCTTAACCCTTGGATGAAGGAGGGTTGAACCCACCCCATGAGGGTAAGAGTCCAACACTTTACCATCAAGCTATTGACCGTTGTGTATCACTAGGAAAGATAGCATACTTGTGTTGAAAGAAAAATTAGAAGGAAAGGGAAAGTAGTTTCACCCTTCCTTTTCACTTCTTATAGGAAGTAAAGTTCTTTTTTCCTCAAGGAGGTAGTTTCAAGGTGAACAAAAGCCTTCACAAAAACGACGAGTTTTTGTGAAGAATCAACAAAGGTGTTCTTACGATGAACGACACGTGAAACGCTCCAATTCTCGCAAGGTGAGGTTTGCATGCGACACAAATCACGGAGCATACAAAACATAAAGACTTCAATTTCACAAGGTACAAGTTGACGTTTTTTTTCTCTCTCTTTGCATTAGTGTGTGTTTACCATGGCCAGTGAGGATATCCCACCTACACACACGTTTGATTTTGAGTACGTAGATCAAAATCAGGGCACCACGGGTGCGGCTGACACTAATATGCATTATGGCGATGATCTAGGAGATCATGGCCTTGTAGATATGGCTGCTTTCAAGACTTTGGAACATCGCCAAAGCGTACTTGAACGCAACCTCTCTGCACTCAATGCAAATGTTACCAATCTTACGAAGTTACTTGTGAAATTTATGAATTCACAGACTGCTAAAGGAGCCACAAGTGGCATGGTTCAAGGGAACCAAGCTCGCATGACTCAAGGAGTCCAAGAGACAAGTGCTTCAGAAGATGTAGAAGGTAGCAATGCATTACTTAAGAATATCACCATTCCTGAGTTTCACGGGGAAGAGCGTGATCGCAACAAGGATGCGGTCAATACGTTCTTACACACATTGAGTGATATTCATAGATTGAGACACACCCGAGATATAAAGACGACTGTGGAAACAAGTCTATCTCTTAAAGGCAAGGCCTACAAGTCCGTCTTGGGCTGCGTTTCAAGCTTCTTTCTCCAAAGAGTTTTTGGACTCCAATGAAGAAGATAAGAATTGGTTAGCACGGGATGCATGCCGCATGTCTGGCCTCTCTCTCACACAATACCTTTCAAAGTATCCGAAAATCATATTAAAATTAGAAGGTCTAGATGAATTCCAAAAGATACAGGGTTTTAATAGGGGTCTTGACAAAGGCTACCGTCTTCATGTCAAGACCCAACATCCAAAAACTTTGGAAGAATCCATCAGTCATGTCCAAAGATATGATGATGACCAAGAGAGGAAAGGAAATGTTCCCTACTCTAAGAATAATTTTGCTAAGAGCCAATGGTGAGGTAGATCTCCCACACGTTCCAAGAGGAATAAGAGACAATCTACCTCTCCACGCCCACAAGAGGCTAAGTAGCCTAAGCAATCACGAGATACTCCACATGGGTCTCTCAGCACTCCGTGCGAAGAAACACAATTTGTGTTTGAAATGTCTTTCGGACCAACATAACAAGAAAGATTGTCCTCTTTTGCAAGGCACAGAAAAGGCCATGCACACGGTGCAACGCTTCACATTAGATTCATCTCCTAAATATTGTGTTGTAGAGGTTCTTCATATGGAAGAAAATCACAAGTATTGTGTGCCTGCTTCAATGTGGCAGCCCACCTTTGCCCCCCATGCTTTGATTCGCATGCATGGCACTATCAACGGACAATGTGTTCGTATTTTAGTGGATGATGGTGCAACTTATAACTTTTTGAACTATAAGCTAGTCAAGAAATTGAAGTTTACACAGACTCCCTGCTCTCACAAGTATGTGGTGGAGTAGAAGTCTGGGAATGATAAAGAAGTATGGGACACGGTAGTTCAAGGGGTTGAGCTTATTGTTTAAGATCATACGATGACCCTTGACTTCCAAGTTATGAACATGGATCGTGCTGATGTAGTTTTAGGATGGGTGTGGCTGCATGGTTTAGGAAACACATTGCACACTAGTTATGAACACAACTCCTTATCCTTTATGGCCAATGGTAAACATGTGCTTTTGCTCGGTGAGAAAAATATACCATCTGTACCTCATATATGTACATATGAGATTTCTATTTTGCAGAAAGTAGATTCAATAGATGAAGTCTTTTTGTGCTACTGCTTGTCTCCAAGTATTGAGAATTCTCAAGAGCAAAGTGCGGAGAATTCTAGTAATGGTATGCAAAGTGCAATGAATCCTAATGATAAACAAAGTGTTAACAAATCTAACGAGCAAAGTGCTCTAAATTTTATTTCTATAGAGCAATGTGCAATTGTTGTAAAACAAACATTACAGGAATTACAAGATTCTACATCCCATCATAACTCTAGTTTACTTTCTCCTTTTGCACGGCAAAAGATGACTCACTTACTCACAGAGTATAGTGATGCATTCTCAAGTGATTTACCATCGGGTTTACCCCCTACACGTGATGTGCAACATGGCATAGATGTCTTGCCAGGCACTAAACCGGTGAGTAAACTACCTTATCGTATGAGTGCTAAAGAAGCCAAGGAGGTTGAGAGTCAGTTGGATGACTACCTCGCCCGTGGTTTCATTAGACCTAGCACTTCGCCTTGGGTATCACCAATTCTATTGGTAAAAAAGAAAGATGGTACTATGCACATGTGCATAGATTATCACGGCTTAAACGCCATAACCATCAAGAACAAGTATACTCTGCCAAGAGTACATGAGTTGTTTGATCAACTACATGGGGCAAGATACTATACAAAGATAGATCTTCGTTCAGGATACCACCAGGTGCATATCCTTTTACAAGATATCTCCAAAACTGCCTTTAGAACACGGTTCGGGCATTTTGAATTTTTGGTTATGCCTTTTGGTCTAACCAATGCTCCAACTACATTTATGACACTCATGGATAGTGTCTTACGTCCCTATCTTGGAAAATTTGTTGTGGTTTTCCTTGATGACATTCTCATTTACAGTAAGACTGAAGATGAACACATAGAACACTTACAATTAGTATTTGGATAGCTACAAGCTCACGTGATGTATGCTAAGCAAAGCAAGTGTGATTTCTTTAAAACAGAGATACATTAACTTGGTCATGTGATCTCTTATTCTGGCATCAAGATGGACACTGACAAGGTCACTGCCATTCTTCGATGGCCACATCCCAACACGGTTGAGGAGCTTCAAATATTTTTAGGCATGGCTGGATTTTATTGATAGTATATCCGTGACTATGCCAAAATCGTTGTTCCTATGACGGACCAACTTAAAGCAAAAGGTAAGACCTTTTCTTGGGAAGAAGCCCAAAAACGCAGTTTCGAACAGCTCAAGGTAGCTATAGCCATTGCTCCCATCCTAGCAATCGTTGACCCACTTAAGCCGTTTGTGGTAGAGACCGATGCTAGTGATAAAGCAATTGGTGCGGTACTTCTTCAGGAGGGAAGACCTATGGCCTTTGAAAGTAAAAAGTTAAATAGAGCTCAACATAATTATTCTGTCTATGAGAGAGATCTCTATGCCATAATTCACGCTTTACAAAAGTGGCGACACTATTTATATGGTGGCGAGTTTGAAGTAGTTTTTGACCATGAGAGTATCAAATGGTTTACTACTCAAATAGACTTGAAGGGCCGTAAAGCTAGATGGGCAGAAATCCTTCAAGATTATGATTGTAACCTACGATATCACAAGGGGCGATATAATGTAGTAGTAGATGCACTAAGTCGGATGCCTCAGATTAATTCACTTGATTTCACAAAACTAAAGAGTGAATTTTTGGAGTCATTACGTGGAAAGTGTGCACACGATCAATCATATGCTGAAGTGTGGAGTGCAGTTTTAAAAAGGGATCCCTCACACTCACATGTCTTTGAATAGCCAGATCAACATGTCTCTGCACACGCATATAAAAACTCCAACACACAGAGCTCCATCCCTACTCAGGAAGTGCTTAAGCGATGGAAGAATTTTTCCATTGATGATGGCTACTTACTCCACAAGGGTAGAGTATGTGTGCCCAAGGACTCAAACACTAGGCGCCTAATCTTATTTGAGTGTCACGATAGTCCAAGTGCTAGTTATCCAGGTATTCGTAAGACGTATGCCTTAGTTCGACGGAAATTTTATTGGCCGGGCTTACATCATGATGTTCAAGAGTACGTACTAAACTGCCAATAGTACCAAGTTAATAAGGCAGAGCGTCTGAAGGTAGGTGGCCTTTTACATTCTTTAGAGATTCCACACGGTAAGTGGGAGAGTATCTCTATGGATTTTGTAGTAGGACTACCTACTACCAATCATGGCCATGATGCCATTTGGGTAATTGTAGACCATCTCACAAAGATTGGTCGATTCATTTCCACTAAGACTAAGGTTAAGACACCGGAATTAGCACGACCATTTGTAGAGCATATATATAAACTCTACGGTCTTCCAGCTAGTATCATTAGTGACAGAGATCAAAAGTTCGATAATCACTTCTAGAGAGTTGTGTTCCAAAAGTTGGAAACTAAACTTAATCTAAGTACGGTTGATCATCCAAAAATAGATGGTCAAACCAAAAGAGTTAATCAAGTGCTAGAGGATATGCTACGAGCATACGTTAGCAAGAAGCAAACCAATTGGAAAGATTACTGACCTATATTGGAATTTGCTTATAATAGTTCAAAGCATGTGATTACAGGGTTTAGTCCATTTATGCTTTTATATGGATTTCAACCTAAATCACCCGTTACGGTGGGGTTGGCTAAGGAGAAGATACAACAAGCAAAGAATTTTCTCCAAGACCATTTTGACATGCTTCGAGTTGTTTGACAGAATGTTAAGCAAGCTCAAGATCGATATAAGAAGTACGTAGATGAACATCGTCGTCTTGCTACTTTCAAAGAAGGAGACAAGGTTTTCCTCAAAGTTTTGGAGCATTCCAAAAGTCTGAAGACGGGAAAAGTTGCTAAACTTTCACCACGCTATTGTGGACCGTTTACCATTCTCAAACGTATAGGTCAAGTGGCCTATAAGTTAGCTCTCCCAGAGCACTTACGAGTTCATCCTCTTTTTCATGTTAGCCGTTTACAAAAACAACTAGGACAAAATGATAATGTCGTTGACACAGGTGTGTTAGTTGACCTTATCGAACCGCCAAGCATCCCTCATGAGCTCGAAAAGAGTTTGGATTCTCATGAGCTTTGCATCAGACATCATGTCAGACGATAGGTGTTGGTAAAATGGCTAGATAGACCTAAAGAAGGTTCTACATGGGAGAATGTCTCCGCACTTAAGAAACGTTTTCCTACGTTTGTTTTCGAGGACGAAAACGATTCTCCAAGGGGGGGTAATGTAAGGACATGGGTCCTATGGGCAAGGCCACCGGCATCGCTAGACAGTGTGTACGCTAGGGGGAGGTTATAAGATAGCACGATTGTGTGGAGACTAGCACACGCATTACCACCGCCCTTTCAAGTAAAGTTATTTCTGATAGTTCACTTGTACATACTATTCTCAATGCATTGCCACACTCTTACTAGACTTTTGCTAGTACTTGGAGACTTATGACCCAAGGAAAACCTTACGCTGTCAAGTTTGATGCACTGTGCACATTGCTGTTATTGGAGCCACTTTCAAAAAAGAACGTGGCTAAACAACACATGCTTTTATTGATGCTCAAAGAGGAAGTGGTAATAGTAATGCAGCCACTTCTTGAGGTTCTTCTATGAGTAGAAGGTCACATGTGCTTAGTGCTTTTGCTACTAGTACCAACCCGTCTAGGAATTCTGGTGAAAAAGTCAACAAGAAGATGAGTTGCCATTATTGCAAGGCTAATGATCACTTGATCAAGCAATGTCCTAAGTTGAAGGCCAAAGAAGCCAACAAGAAAGAGGCTAGTGAAACTATTGTAGAATCTTTTGTAAATGGAGATTGTGATGCTGATGTAGATGAAGAACGGGCATTTAATGCAAAGTGTACTTGTGATCCTTCTGTTCATGATGCGTGTATGTCAGTTCCTACATAGTCACATATTTGGTACTTTGATAGTGGTGCTACAAAGCACATTACTTTGCATTGTGACTTGTTTACGTCTCTCAAAAGGGCATTTCCTTGTGAGAAGTTTGAAGCTTTTTGCAAAGCTTTAGGCTTGCTTCCCTTAGGGCATGGCACTTCCCTGTACAATATGTGCAAGCTCTCATTGACTGCATCACTCCCGTGGGGATTTGAACCATATATGTAGTATTGATGTGTGTGAACACACTTAGGACCATCATGGCACTTTTTTCCTCACTAGGAGGTCTCCTTGTATATATACGCATCGCTTTAGGGCTAACTTATCTTTTTATTTGGGGGGTATGTCATTTTCACGAGCTAAAACACCCAAACTAGAAATGACGAGCTTCACAAAAAAATCTTGATAAGCTACATATTTCTCTTAGAAATATGAAGGCTGAGAAAAATTTCTAAGCAAATGAGGTAGCATGTAACTACATATCCATTATCTATTACAAAATGAACATGTAGCATTGTTCTTTTTAAACTAGAAAATACAATTTTTACACTACATTTGATTAGAGAAATTGTATCTAAGTTCACTTTCAACCATATAATTTGGAGAAATTAAGTCTTTATGCACATGCTATAACCAATTTTTTTGCAATAACTAAGCTCTTATTTAATAAAAAATAACATTTCTTTGGAGAAATGCTAAGAAAAAGGTACAAATTGTGGCTTATTATAATGGCATGGAGATGGAGACTTGTCAAAAAGTTCATAGTTTGATGGCAAAATATCCTTTTGGGGATTCTACCTGCTATAATTTTTTGGGAGAATTCAAGCATTGACCTATATTCAATTGGATACATTTTTCTTTAGCCTAGTAGAAAAAAATATTTTTCTAGAGTAGTTATATTTGGGATCCTACTTTTGCTATGTATTTCTTGTGAAAGTCCAATAATTTTTCTGTTGGAGTTTGGAGAAAGTCATATTTGTATGAAAAAATCCTAGTGTCCAAGCAGAAGCCATTTTTTGTTGGAGATATAAAGTTTCAAGTCAAGTCACAACCATACTTCTAAAGAGAAATTATATCTTAGCCCAGCTCATGACCATAGGTATTTTCCTGAAAAAAAATACAAAATTCATTTGTAGGATCACTAAACCAATTTCGGCATAAAAGTTGGCTCCATGGAAGCAACTACAACCAATTTTTGTTGATGAAATTAGTATGGACTGCACTTTGACAATATGGTAACTTTCATGTCCGACATCGAAAGCTAGTCATTCAACCACTCAAATCTAAGGAAAAATGGTGCTTGAGCATGGATTTTGGGTTAAAAGCTACATACTACATAATCTAAGATGTCAAAATTACAAAACTAATATCTTAGATTGATATATATTAATTTTGGAGGGTAGATGTTTCTTGCAAAATATTTGATATACAAAAGAGAACTTTGGTAGCATAGATATCTTTCTTTATTTTGCCATGAACCTTATAATCATAAGCCATGTTTTTTAAACAATTCAAGTTCCGTTTCTTTCAGTCCTCTAGATCTACTATATCCATTATGTTTGTCATTTTAACTTAGTATATTAAAATGTTATAAAAAATACTTTCCAAATGTAATTTCTCATGGAAATATATTTTGTTATCTTTGATAATGTTTACAAATTTGGAAGAAATTGTGTATATATGTTGGACCCCAACTCGTTAGCTCATGGGTTTTAGCTCAAAAAATGGCAATCCCCCTATTTGGACACTAAGCAATACACTTTTTTGTGTGCCTTGAGCTTCTTCATCTTCGCCAAGATATGTGTGCATCCCTACAACCCTAATTCCACCACATACAATTCATCTTTACACATGGCCTTGTCTTAGCAGTTGATGGTTATCGATTGTTTGTTGAATGTTTAAGATATGAAACAACCCTTTGAAATGTTTTTTTTTTTTGGCAATGCACACAATAGTGAGCTATGTTGTATTACCATAAAGCAAAAAAGAATTACAATGAAGCCCATGCACGAAATCTACCATGGGGATCAATTGTACATACTAGTATCCATCTTCGAGAGAAAATTTTTGCATTTACAAATTTAGTGTCCTTAGTGATTGTGGAAGAGAAGGAACTTGAGGAAGAGCCTTGATCTATGTTGATAAGAAATAATTCTAAACAGATCCTCTTCAACAATAGAGAAAGAGAAAGAGGACGCGGTATAGGTCATGGAGGTGGTTGAGGAAGAGGCAACCACCAAGCATAACAATAAAATAATCTCTAGAGATAGAACACAAGTGGTCGAGAAAATTTTCATGGTAGGGGGAGTCCAAGAGGCCTTGGAAATGTGTAGCATAACAATATATTTCAACATGGTAATGCTATATGCTAGGGTTGTGGGAGACATGGTCACTTTGAATGCGGCTTTCTAGACAAGAGACAACAAAATAATTATGCAACCACGATCAAGAATGTAGATGATCTTGAGAGACTATTTATGATGCATCACATGTTAAATACTATGTGTGCGCATGTGGTAAAGTTTGAGAGTGGTATGATCTTGAGAGGCTAATTATAAGACCATGCCACATAGCCAAACATTTTGTATTGGGGTATGTTGAAAAAGTCCCAACTTGGTAGAGATTGTGATTTCATTATACTCTTGCAACACTATCCAATTATAGGTCACATAAAGGGGTTTTAGTTCACGCCAAGTTACCACATAAAAGAATGACAACATGCATTTCTCCACTATATAGGTTTAATCGAATGTAAACTTCTCTAAATCTACAGTAACAAAGTTTACTCTACCACGTGTCTAGCCTTAAGTTGTTAGGGGTTTCTTTAAAATGTGTGTTTATAAAAGTTCATAGTTGATAAAAAAGTATAGATCTATTTCATGAAGCATAAAAGTGAGATGCTTATGCACTTTCAAAATTTCAAGTCTATGCTTGAAAAATATACTTGGAAACATGTAAAGTGTTTGAAATTAGATGAAGGTGGAGAATACTCCTCCAATGAATTCAATGAATACTCCTTCAATGAATTCAATGGTTTTTTTAAAAGTATCAAATTCAAAGGCAGTATACTTTGCAAGAAAAATGGTGTTGCTGAGTTGAAGAACATGCACATAGCATAAGTTTCTAGAGAAATAATGAATGAGAACAACTTGCCTCATTGTTATTGGGACGAGGCTATTGCTATAGGTGTGTACATCATGAATAGGATCCCCATTGCTGTAGTACATGATATGACACCAAAATAGAAATTTTATGGTGACAAACCGGATGAATCAAATTTTAAAGTGCTCTGATGTATTGCTTATGTGTATGTTCCAGATGACCTGAGAAGTAAGCTTGATTTGAAAGGAAAAAAATGTGTGTTCATTGGCTATCACCTTGAGTAAAAAGGGTGTCAATGTTACAATTGTGTCACATGTGGAGTGTGCAGTGAGTGCGGAGTGCGAGGGAGAAGAAGAGAAAACAAGAAGTGTTGGTGGAGCTTTGTATGAGAATTAAACCCTCACCTCTCCTTCTTGTTCTATTTGATCAAAAATATAAATAAGATTAGTATGTTAGTGTGATGGGTGTCTGATTAGTTGGCATGAACCCCAACAATCTCCCCACTTGAAGGCCAACGTGGTCCAAGTTACCTACATATGTACAACTTGTACAATTGTGAAGCATCCAAGTGGATTCACCCTACACATATCATCTCCATGCAATGTGCAAACCGCTTTGAGATTATGCTCTTTGTGCGAGCATCTGTAGGGTTGTCATCCGTATGGACATTGACTAGCTCAATGCGCTTGCTAGCCAATACGTTGCATATCACATGATAACAAACTTCTATGTGTTTTGAATTTGAGTGAAATACTGGGTCATTTGCTAATGCAATCACACTCTGACTATCACAATGCAACACTAGAGTCCGAGTAATGCCAAGATCTCCCACTAGGCAAGCTAACCACACGGCTTCCTTGCTAGCATAAGAAAGTGCTACATACCTTGTCTTTGAGGTGGAAGATGACGTATAGTCCTAGAGACATGATCTCCATGACATGACCGCTTCAACAAATAGGAGAACATAGCCAAATGTGGATCTTCGACTATCCACACAACCTGCATAATCCACAATTTTGTAACTCACAATGGATGCATCACTATTCCCAAAGTGTGAGCAATTGTCTACTACTATACCTTTCAGATTTCTCAAGATGTCATTCTCTGCTTCCCAGTACTTTTTGCTAGGATTTTTCATATGCTAACCACTTCCATTACAAAAGCAATGTCCGGTATTGTGGCTTCCATGGCCTATATGAAACTACTAACAATTGAAGAATATGGCACATTGGCCATTTTTGCTTCATATCATCAGGTTTGGGAGCGTCGTTCTTGCTAAGTTTTGTATATGCCTGCATTGGGGTACTTAATGAATCTTTCCCCCTTGTGTATTAAAACGTTGCAAGACTTTGTGGATATACTTTTTCTGTGACAACTCTAGTATTCCACGCTTTCAATCTGGCTTGCTTCACATACCAAGAAAGTGATTCACATCTCCCAAATCTTTAGTAGAAAACTGTGTGCTAAGTGATTTTTTCAAGTTGGCAATCTCATCGTTAGACTTCTAAAAAATGAACATAAAGGATCCAAATGATAAGTGAACCATTTTTTAACTTTGGGGTATGCAAGAAGTGATCTTTCTGACTCCTTTCATACCCTTGGGACTGCATGTACTTGTCAAAATTCATGTACCATTGCCTTGAGCCTTGCTTTAGGCCATACAAAGCCTTATACAATCTACACACCAAATTTCTCCTCGTAGTCTTCTCAGGTTTGACTTCAAAACCCTCTAGCTATTTCATGTAGACATCCTCATCAAGATACCCATGTAGACATCCTCATCAAGATCCCCATGAAGAAATGCTATCTTCACATCCATCTAGACCAATTCCATGTCCTCAGTGGCTACTATTCCAAGCACAATATGCAATATAGTCATCTTGGCTATTGGAGAGAAAATATCATCAAAGTCCACAATGCAAGTCTTTCTTCTACTTGAATCCCTTAGCAACCAATCTAGCCTTATACTTAGGCTCGGGATCTTCTGCCATGTACTTTTCCTTATACACCTATTTGCAAGGCAAGGATTGTTTGGCCTTTTGAAGCTTGTTAGTTCCCAAGTTTCATTATCCATAATCGAGTTATTCTAAGATTGGATTTCTTATTCCCACTTCATGCTATCTTCCATCTCAATAGCCTCTTGGTATCAGGTATGCTCTCAACAATCAGTGACCAAAAAATAGTCTTAGCCTAGTTGAAAGTGCTCAAGGGCACGAGAGAATTGTGTAGATCTACTCAGTGCCTGATTGTTGGACTCTGCTACTTAGTGGCATGACTTGTACAACGTTGATGTTTTTTTTCCCCTTTGTTAGCCAGAATCATCAAAAAATTCCCACCTTTTTTATCGCATTGCATGCAATACCTATCAACTGGTCTAACGTTCTTATCCGGCCTTGGACAATCATTTTTTCAATGGTCATCGAAACCACAATTATGAAAATTTCTTGTTTTAGGCTTAGGCATTGGTTTTATCATGGGTAGTGTTGCTTTCTTGATTTGCAATAAGATAAACTGGTGCTGCCTCTGGAGGTGCCTGATAACTTGTTCTACCATGGTAGAAGGTGACTGAGTGTACCACTTGTCCTCTACTCCCAAGGTTGACGAACTTGCTTTATTATAAGGTGTAACTGGTACTAGAGTATGCTCATCCACTTACCCTTCAAGAATCATGTACTTAGCTAGCACAATGTTATTTCTTGGTAGAGGTGATTGCTAACCTAATATTGGCTGTGGTCTCTTCATAGACATAGGCAATTTTTGTAATGATCCCATGTTAGGTGGATACCTATACATTGGCTATCCTCGTTGTCTCATCGGTACATACTAGACATTTTTTGTCATACTTAGGCTTGTAATAACACTTGTTTGTTTCATGTTTCATCCATTTTTACTCAATGGCACACCATTTTGATGATCTGCATTGTCCCATGGGTTGCCCTTGTGGTGGGCCCTATCCCAAACCTTGCATCGACATCCTTTGCATGTTTCTCATCATATCATTCATGTTTAAGCATGTCTTTGATGGCATTTACAAGAGCTGCTATAATTTTCCCTACATGTGCTGGTATAGTTGATGTGGTACGCTCACTTTGAGTGTCCTTAGCAGTGCTCTCCTCATTGAAAATTTCACAATTATCCCCCAATTCTATTACGTTGAGGTTGCATGCTTCCCATGATGTATGTTTCTTGCTATACAAAATGGCATGCAACTCCTTGTTGAGCAAACCTTCTAGGAAAAATGAGACAAGTCTTTGCTCAGTTGAAATTTCCAACTCTAGACATCTAATTTCAACTCCAGACATCTGTCGATGTATTGCCTCATTCGACCCACACAATCTCTCACAATTTCTCCCTATTTTTGTTTAAAGTTTTAGATTTGTGCTACTCTGCTGTGTTTGATTTCCATTTTTGAACAAACAACAACTAATCTCATAGCCAATGTATGTAGATCAGTGACCAAGAGGTATGGTATAAAACCAAGTTAAGGATTTACCCTCCAAAGTCATTCCAAACCCCTCAAAGTCAGTATGGAAGTCCGTTATGCGCTCAAATCTCAAGACCTGCATGAGGCTTGCTAAATGGTCATATGGATCCATTTTTGAAAGTCAACTGGTTTGACCCTAGGATTGTGTTCTGCACCCGCTCTCTTGGCCGATGTTTCTCCCACTAAGCCTTCAAACCAATTGCTGGGTAGGTGTGACTCATGTGGACCTCTTCTTGTCTTGGTGTCATCCATTCTTCTCTGATTAATGGTGGTTTCCAAATCTCTTTTCCAATTCTCATCATTGAGGTGGCTGCCTTAGGCCATGATTCCTCCTTGGTTGGCCATACTACCAAATGCTCTACCATTTGGTCCCAAGTTTTGTTTTGTTTTAGGTCTCATATCCATGACGATTTCTCGGATCAAGTATCCCAGGTACTTTGTTTGTTCGACCTCCTTCATAGTCATCCTAACAAAGTTATTGTTATAAGAATCCCTAAAGAGATAGACGGAAAGTTTTGCTACACCTTTCTCCCTTATCTTGAATATGTACATAATTTTCAAGGGTGTCAACTGACCCGATTTAGCATGAGTTTCCCATATTAAATCCAAAACATTTTTCTTTCTCCCAAATGTAAACGCCAAGTTGTGAGTTATTGGTAGGTATGCGTTTTTAGAGGTTTGGTATATATTTGGTCGTACCCTTCTAATTCTAACACTGGTGGTCCCTCCTTAGTGGTCATATTTGGAATCAAAGTATCAACTTCCAAACCCCATCATCCATAGTGTCAGAAATCTGAATTTTGAGATATTGCGCTCTGTTTTGGTACATATAGAAGGTATCTTGCTTGTTGGCTCTAACATCCTCTTCAAACTCAACTGTGTGAGCATTGATCTTTACCACATACTCTTCATTAGGATCTAGGTAAATATGGGACCCGTGCTTGTTAGTCTTATAGAAGGTCAAAATGTGCTTGAACCTGAGAGAGGATCCAGTCCCTAATTGAGTCAAGAAGAAAGAAATCTTGGAACTTGAGTCGGAGTAAGTGTGAGGCACTTCTTCCACTATAGTCTCTAAAGGCTTCCCTTGGTTTATGCTCTCCTTTGTAGATACTCTACTCTCAATTTCTTTAATATATCCCTGATTCACGACAATACGATCCGACCTTAGGTGAATAAAGACTTGAACTATTCAATGGAAATGAATACCTAGGCTTTAGTACCAATACCAATATGTTTCTGTTGTTGTAAATCCAATTTGGTAGTTTCCCAAGCTAGATCCCAATCACTCATATGTAATCAAGGATAAATAAGTTAGTCTATTGATTAGTAAGAATATACAAGAGTTCTTGGTGCAAATTTTGCTTCAATCCTGCCCAAACAGCCACAAGGTCAATCTACAACCTTCAAATTTGGACAACTCAATTTCAAGTAGCAAACAATATCCAAATGACTTATAAATTGCTAGGCTGATTGCATAAGGTGTCTATCAGCCCTGTGAATGAAAAAAATGTCAAAAAAGGATTCTATGGCTAGCAAGAGATAATAAGTGCACTTATTATCTACTGGGTGAAAAATGGTTATTTTCCACTTTTGTTGGTCCACAGTAGTCAAGCATGTATCCAATAAGCCTTGAATGAGGTTATTTCAATTTTGGTCAATTTGGGCTAGTTCCCTAATAGTTTTTGTATCTGACAGTTTCAATTGAAAATCAAGTGGTCTTGCAAGTCAAATGATATTCAAACTACTCGAAACTTCTTACAAGCACTCTATTGCTACCCTAGACTCAATCCTCTTTGAAAAAACTTGCAAAAGTTGAATTTTTAGGGGAGGAGATATTAAGCATGCTTATTATCTCCAAGGTCAAAATGAAGGAATTCTTCAACTTTTTTGGCTTGTGCTGCATGTCCACACCCTAATCAAACCACAAATCAAGTTTCATGAAGTTTGGTTCAATTTTGAAGTTCTTGGGCCAAATTTTGTGTCTGCAGTTTGGTTCAAGTGATTTCTAAGCCTATCTAGAAACTCACATCCAAATGCTACCAAACTTGAATTAGAGTCTCCTTACACTATGCTAATACCTGTGGAGTTGAGAAATGGTTAAAATTTTTCTTTTTTAAGCCCTTAGATAATAAGTGTGCTTATTATCTAGGTGCTAATTTTTGTAAATTTTTTCCACTTTTTCACTTCCCACAATTGTAACAAAGTGTTTGAAGACATGTCAATAAATTTCATCAAGTTTTGCTCAATAATAAGTGTTCTTATCCCCAATTGTCTTTCTGTTCAAAGTGTAGGTTGTTTTGGCCCAATTTTGTCCCCAAATGGAATTAGAATCACTTGTGCCTTCACAAAAGTGTTAGACTATCACCCAAACAAGATATCCATGTGAAAAAGTTCAGTTTCACGCTTGAAAAAAGAGAGCTTATTATCTATAAGATAGATTCTGCACTTTTTTGGGAATTTGATGGCATTCAGGTCTTTTACAAGCTAATGCAAACACCTTTGGCCAAGGAAACTCACTTTAGCATGCATTCATACTAAAGAGATAATAAGCCCATTTTTTTCCAAACTTTGAAAATTTTCTTGAAAGCTGACTTTTTGACTTACCCGTAGGTTGCTTTAGCCTTTCCAAGATCAATGATGAACTAATGCTACTTTTGAATCTCTAAACTTACCTCATGAGTCTTAAACCTGAAAACTTTAAATTTTTTAACAAACAACTTCAATGATGTTAAATCAAAGGGTGAGATAGATCAAAAACCTTCCTCGAGTCCTACTTACCCTACTCCTAATCACACCACCAAATGGTAGTGGAAAGTGTCCACCAACATTGGTTTTTCTTTGTTTTTTGCTTGAAAAGTACATCAATCCTCAAACTCTGACATATTCTAAGCTATGAACCACTCAAAACAACCTAATCTATGCCTAAAGGTTCTCGACAAGTATGAAAATTCCCAAGACACCTCTACACACATGAAGACCCACCTCGACTGTACGTTTTCTAAAAGTATGTTTTTGTACTTTAGGTGAACCTAGAGGAAGTTTTTGGACAAAACTAATAAGCACTGAGGTTTTCCTTACTTTAGGTCATCTCCTCCCTGAAAACGGCGCCAAAATATGAGAAAAATATGGGGCTCCCCGAATGCCAAGCCTCGCTATCTCCTTGTAATGACAGTGAGAACCATGAACATAAATATCATACCGTGGGATGGAGTTGACTCAACTAGTGCATGGAGGCTACGAGAGGTTGTAAATCCCTTAAAAAACAAACTCAATCTCTATCTTACTCAAAACTATACTCAACTGCATGTTAGGCAGTAATAGCTATCTATGACACTACAAACAAATCTCAACGGTTCATCAAGCAAACAAAGTCCAAACAAGATGAAACTTAAAGAACAGGTAGACAACATCTAAAGACACATACATAGGCCCTCCAATCCCCCTTTTGACCACTTTCCAAAATCACACTTATTATTTACATGGCAAATTTGACCTAATTGGTTTTATCCCCAAATGCACCCTAGAGCTAAGCAATGGTGTCCCTCCACCTCTCCAATGCATAAAACGAACTTTTGTTATGTGAATTCGAAGTTATGAAAAAATAAAGAGTAGTGAGAAACAACAAAAATCAGTTTTACCAATAAGAAAAGACAATATCGCAAAGAGATTTCACCCGTGAATGTGATGAAGCAGGCGACACTTCAAACGAACACTTCAAGAGAGAGTTATGAGCTTGAGAAAGAAGAAGGATAATACACAGTGCTTTGAGAAAGAATCATACCCAAAGATCAATATAAAATGGATTGTGCCACAGAATGGAGAATTTTTGTTTACAAGGTCATGCCTTTTGGATTGACCAATGTACCAACAACATTCCAATGGCTAATGAGCCGTGGTTTAAGGAATATCTTTGGAATTTCGTTGAAGTATATATGGATGATCTTTGTGTGAATTCTACAATAAGAGAGAGCCATTTTGAACACTTACAGTGTGTCTTTGAAAAATGCCATCTATACAGGATTTGTTTAAATCCAAAAAAGTCAGTATTTATGGTTACACATGACAAAATTCTCTGGTATATTGTATCAAAAAATGGTATTTCCATAGATGTGGAAAAAGTAGAAGTAATGGCTGAGTTGTCAAGACCAACAAATATCAAGGAAGTTCAAGTATTTATGGGGCATTGTGGCTATTACTTTAGATTCAACTACATGTATGTAGTCATTGCAAAATCCATTTATGGCCTTATCACTCATTTTGAATGGATGGAAGAGTGTGAAGAATCATTCCAGAAGCTTAAACAAGCCTTGACATCAGCACCAATACTGAAGACTCCAGATTGTAATACAATTTTTCATGTGCATGTCGATGCTTCAAATTTTGCTATTGGTTGTATATTATCTCAACTCGTTGAGGGGTCAATGGATTTTCCTATGTCCTACGACAGTAGACAACTAAACTTAGCAGAGAAGAAATACACCACCACCAAAAGGGAGGGCCTTGGTATGGTGTATACGGTTAATAAATTTTGACACTACTTGTTAGCTAACAAGTTTGTATTTTTTGTAGACCACCAAGCCTTACTCTAATTGGTAAATAAGCCATGAAATACAAGAATAATAGTAAGATGGTTTATCATCCTACTAGAGTTCAACTTCATAGTGGTAGTCAAAAAGTACAGCACCCAAAGAGCAGATCACCTATCAGGGATCACTTCGAGAGAAGCACCAAAAGGGATAGATGATGATTTACCACATGGTTATATGTTCTCCATGGAGATGGTTCCTAGATGGTCAAAAGACCTTGTATCCATGATGACTATCACTCAAGTAGACTTGCAGATACCACTTTGTGTTACACCACAACTAATTTCATGATCCTCTTTATATCAATTGTTGGCTGGAAGGATTTATTGAAAAAAAGATGGGATATTGTTATGCATTGGCTCTGAGGAACATGCAGACTATTTAAAACAAGCTCATACAATGGTTGTAGAACTCCACTTTGCAAAGGACCAAACCTTACAATGATTATCCTAGTTAGGGGTCTATTTGCCTATGATGAGGAATAACGTTCATGACTATGTGAACAACTTTTCTCAATGTAAGGAAACGGCTACTGTACCTCATGCCATGTTATTCTAGATCTCTGTGACTCTACGATGGAGTAGATATATGGTAGAATATCCAACCAATAGGAAATTCCCTCAAGATAGGAGTAAGCAAAGGTAGAGAGAAATTGAGATGGAAGCAACCAACTACATGATGATCGAGCATCAACTCTATCAACACGGAAAAGACCAATAGCTCAAACTATGTGTCAATGACAATGAATACCTTCCTATCTTGGAACAAGCACACACTAGTCTAGCAGGATGTCATTGCTCTCATGAAACTACATCTAGAGCTATGTTGATGGCCAGAATTTGGTGGCCAACCTTGTTCAAGTATGCAAAAGAATTTATTCGACGATGTGATTTATGTCAACGACCAAAGATGCCAACAAGAATTTGGACCTATGATGGGAGCACACACATTTGCTAAGTGGGGTATAGACTTTGTTGGTCCCATACAACCACCAACATATAAGACCCATGTGTAATATATTATTGTGGCCATGTATTACTTGACCAAATGAATTGAAGAAAGAGCCACTAGGAAGAATGATGCTACGACCACTGCAACATTCTTGTATGAGTGCATTTTCATGAGGTATGGACTTCCTATTGAGCTTGTAAGTGATTGAGGGTCGCATTTTCTCAATGAGGTGATAGATCAATTGTTGAACAAGTTTATGGTGATCCATAACAAATCTGCACCCTATCATCCTCAAGCTAATAGTCAAGCTAAACACACAAACAAAACCTTGAGCTTAGTGCTAACCAAGATTGTTAGTACTGGAACAACTAATTGGAAAATGCAACTTCATTCGACCTTATGAGCTTATAGAGTGTCATTCAAAAGAGCTTTGGATGCAACTGCTTTTAACTTGGTCTATGGATTAGACGCAATACTGCCCATGGCATTCTTGTTACCCACACTTAGAGTTGCGCATAAACTGGAATGGAAAGGCTACGAGTTGTCAGAATTAGAGCGGTTATATGAACAATGACTAGCGGCCATATCACATATTTACGCACAAAAATAGAAACAAAAATAGTTTTTTGACTCACATTTGCTAACAAATATCTTCAAAAAAGGGGATTTGGTACTAGTTTACTCTCTCAAGTAGCACGTTCCTAAATTCAAGAAGAAGGGACATGGTCCTTTTGTCATTGAGAATGTTTTGCCAAGTGGGGCTATAAAAATAACATCCTTAGATGGGGAGGTTATGGAAAATTGGATTAGTGGACATCATCTTCAAAAATACCATCTACCCTTAACTAATGATCTTTTGCAAAGAATGCATGCAACAAAAGAATGCAAACTCAAACAACAACAAGTGACTGGCAAAGCACAAGAAGAAGCACAAATTCGGATTCTGAAGTGAAAAGCGGCAATGCACCAATTCCTGAAGTGTTGCCTCTCAATATCCGTCAAGTTCACCATCACTACTCTACAGAATCCTTAGCTGATGATGAAGTGGAGATCGATGATGAATGGCTGGATGGATGAATAACAGTGACACTCAAAGATGGATTTAGAGTCAAAGCACTAGCTAACATAGGTGCACAGCTCAATGCGGTCAACTATTCGACATGCTAAACATCGACAATCCAACCGCTGGAATATTGAAAAGCCAAAGTCAAGGGGTGTCATAAAGAATTCACTCCAACCTTAGGATTGGTTAATCTCAACATCTTTGTGCATGGATTTCTGTGTCCACACACCTTTATTTGCATTCTAGATGAGCATATGAACAGAGATATGGTGCTAGAAGTTCTTTGGATGCAAACCTATAACGCTGTTCAAGATTGGGATGAAAGGGTTGTGGTCTTAATACTCAAGGGCGAACAGTTAAGAGTGCCTTTTTCTCATAGCCATGAAGAAAGGAAAGCTACTCTCAAAACTTTGGAGCTACCAAAAAACAGTAACAACTCAAGTCCTATGCTCGCTTTTTGAAATTGAATCCATCCTCATGTTGCTGACATGCAAGGAACCATGAAATTTTGGGTACCTAAATCCCAACTCATCAACAATCCTCAATAGATTTGGGTGCCTAAACACCTATTGAGCACTAAGAAAAAGTTAGCAGTTACACCACCCAAACAACATAAAAAACGAGCAGCAAAGTCATGACCAGATCAATGGGTTTGGAAACCTAAGCAAAAATCCAAAGCCAAGCTTGACAGGAAGGCTAATTGTAAGGAGAAATTCAAGGCAAAGCCACGAGCAGTAAAGTATCAGTGGGTACCAAAGTTTCCATCGGTACCAACAACACCACCCACAACAATGCCAATTGCTTCTAGCACTATGGATGCGGAATGTGTGCCCAACACTATCAAAGAACGAGCACGACTATTACAAAAATTTCTCTTAATGAGAGTTAACCAACCATATGATTTGCCATAAAAAACCCTTAAGTACATTGCTCAAGACCCACTTCTTGCACAACATATTTTTTCCAAATGCATTGACACCAACAGAAAGCCTAATTTAGGCCCACAATGCCTCAGAAATAGAGCAAGCAGAATCCAAATCAGGCAATTTTTGAAAGGAAAGTATATTTCACGATTTAGTAGGACTAACTAGGGGGTTTGAGAGGAAATGAGTCGGGAAGCCCAGGTATGTATAGTCAAGGTAGGCTAAAAGTAGTCTCATTTTCGCTTGTCTACTTTGGGAGAGAGCTCTTGGCGACCTTTCTGTGCATGACTTCTGCAGCTTCTAGCGCCCACCACAGTACACCGTCTTGCACGAGACATGAGGGGTGAGTTCCCAACATACTAATGAATATTTTTAATCATGTCTTCGAGGTCGAAAAGGTGCCAGAAAAAACCTAGGTTAGCAGAATCTCCTCGGGGAAAGCTAATGCAAAAGTGATCGTACCGGCCAACTCAGCTCACCAAATTTTACCAAATTTGATAGGGGGTATAGAAAAAACCTATAGAACATTCCCATTTGACTAGATGACTATTTGACCACCAGGGTCGAGGGGGGGGGGGGGGGGGGGGGGGGGGGGGGTCTATAGGTATTAATCTCAATTTTGGCCCAAGGTCAGAATTCAATTATGACTTCACAAGGAGCTTCCCCAAGTGCAAACTAACCAATGTACTATATTGGGACTTGGAGAAATCCTCATATGATACAAATGGTAACCAAAAATGTCTCGATGGCCGACAAAGCGTCATTTTTGAGTTGCAGCCACAAATCAACTCCAAATTGGATGAAACTTGACAAAGCATGTCTAGACAACCTATGAGATATTCCCATATGCCTGGAGTGAAGAAAATGGCCATCACAAAGTGCAAGAACCAAAAACCGCAAGAGTCAGAGTACCAAGTGCTCAAATAGTGTTAACAGCTCACAAGAAGGCCAAACATGAGCTAAGTGTTAGTTACTAAGGGTATAGGACAAATGTGGGTCATCAAAAAATTAACTTGGTAAAATTTTGCATCATTAGCTATTAATTGCGATTAATACCTCAAGAGCTTAAAATGGCATCTACTTGTATGTTTTCACTTTAGCACTCTCCTACATGTTGTTTTCAAGCCAAAAACCCACATGATGCACAAAAGTCACTTGCCCACTAACTCCAAGACCAAAAAATGCAGTCACTTTGCACAAAACCAAAATCTAACACTAAATACCATTCATATGTCCAAAAAAGTATCAAGTCACATTCAAGGCTTGAGGACATTATGACCAAACACCTCATAACCTCAAAATGGCAAAAAGTCCATCAAATACAGGCCAGGTTTCTTTAGAACATCATATATTTCTCTAGGCATCATCTGCATTTCCACGACAATCTTCGGGATAAAAAGTAATGTGATTTGGAAAATTTTGTTCATCACCTGCTTAAGCACACTCTTACTAGCCCACACACCAAATTTCAAGCCAAATGAAAATTTCAAGAATGTGCACCATCACTATATCATTTTCAAAATCCCTCCAGCCAAAACTTGATCAAAATCTGGTGTTTTTGCTTCCAAATACTTCCAAAAGTGAAATCCTATCAATTTCCAATGCCCTTAACCCAAGTGCAAAGGCAAAGCTCAAAACTAAAGCCAGAATGAGGATCAAACTATTAATCGCGATTAATAGCTTTGGATGAATTTTTTTCTCAAAGTTGTTTTGCAATGTTCACATTCTGTTTCTAAGTTTTTTGGTAGTAATATTTTGGCTTTCAACTTCAAAATGATCAATCACAATTCAAGTGGGATAAAATGCCGCATTTTGACTATGAAATGCACCTAATAGCATATTTTTGTCTACTTACACCCAGGTTAAATGAGAAGCTCGCCAACCCAAGTAAAAAAGAAGTCAATGAAGAAAAGATTGCAGGAGCGTCCCCCCTACCACCTGTTGCAAGACAAATAAATAGGAGTTGCCAAGAAGACCTATGTAGGAGAAGAAATGCTAGAGAAGCACCATGTCACTATCTTCCATGGGAAGTTTAAGACATCAGAGGGTAAAGTGGTGGAAATGGAGATGATGCCTAAAGAAATATATGATGTGGCAAAGAAACCTGCTTTGGTAGAAGCAAATAGGCGACTGGGAATACTGACCTACTACAAAATGGAACCATGCGGAGTAGATATTCAACAAGCATATGAATTAAAAATCTCTATTCAAGAAGATGGCACAACTAGGCTTTTAGATCCAACGGGCCAGGCAATCGAAGTCCAAATAACCAAAGAAATAATTGCCGAAACTTTCAAGCTACCCTCAACAGGAGAATCACTATGGTCAAAGGAAAAGAAAAGGGTGGGTGTATTTTCTAGGAACACGTCGGTAGCCACATTTTTTGATACGATTCATAAACTGGCTGCAGATCTTGTCTACTTATTCACCCAACACTTCCATTTTACAACAAAGAAGCCCATCAGATATACCATTCCAAATCATGCGGTTGCATCAACTTTTACAATAGTTCTGAAGACCAAACTGCCAATGCCACTCGACCATGCCCAATATGTGCTCAACGCGTTCAAGAGTATAAAGAAATGCACATGCATCAATTATTTGGGAGCACTTGAAGTACTTACACAAATCGCTTATCATTTGGTGGGGATGGAAAACAACGTACCACCTACCCCCGATCAAAGTACTTGGCTGATTACAGGAGTCCAAAATGAAGAAGAAGAGGAAGAAGAACTGGACTCACCAGCAACTCAACTGAGACGTTCTACAAGAAGAAATGTTTTACCTTCTAAAGGAGAGAGTGATGAGAGGCAAATAAGTGAATCCAAAGGCGATAAAGTTTCACAATTTACATATGTGCGAGCATGACGTTAAGCTTTGAGGGCTATGGCGGGTGCATCCGACGATGAAGAAGAGCCACGGAGAGCAGAACGAGATGGAGAGAGAGATAGTCAACAAAGTAAGAATAAAAAAACACCACGCTATGCTTGTTGATTATTTGTGTGAAACCTTACATATAAAAGAGATTAGCCATGCAAACTTCTAAAAATAACTGAAGCTTTCCTGCATGCCATAAGGGCATGTTTCCACGGGCTGACATCAAAATAATTGAGGGCTTGGAAACCCAACAATCCCCCCCTCAAGCCCAAACTAGATAGACCACTCTCATGATACCTTGAGTTGTTGGTGTACTCGCCAACCATGAGTTTCAGGTTCTCTCTCACAACCAAGGATTTTGGTGTATCCATAAACTGGTGCTACTATTAGGCTACAAACAAACAGAGTTTTTGGTTCACTGTGAAACCTTGGGTTTGAGGTGTACCCAGTAACCTCATGAGAAGTGCGACAAAAATAGAAGTTGAATAAAAACTGATATTTTGGGAGGTCTTACAGTGTCTATAGCCCATACAACTTATTTTGACTTGGAAAAACATAAAAAAGAGTTGATCTACAAAACGTCAATAGAAAATATTGGAGATTTGATGTCTCCCTCAATCACATGAATTTGATTTTTACCCTTTTGAAAGCATCTATTTGAAAAATGATTTGTTTTAACACAGTAAATACAAGGATTCTTCTTGAAATTTTCCTTTGTCTGGTGATTTTTGCACCCACAAATGGCACAATATCTGGATAATGGATGGTCGAGATGAAGCTAAGGTAGAAGCACAATCAGTGATTGCATAGGCACTGGGAGTATCAAAAGAGCTGATGGGGGATACTGCATGGGAGACAGTATATGCACTAGGAATAATGGGAGAATTAGTAAGGGACACCCTTATTTCTTCTTCTTGCAATGAATGGATTATACCATCCAAGGAGTATCAAAAGAATTGATGGGGGATACTACATGGGAGACAATATATGCACTAGGAATAATGGGAGAATTGGTACGGGACACCCTTCTTTCTTCTTCTTGCAATGAATTGATTATATCATCCAAGGAGGGCTATAGATCTTTCTCCTTTGAAACGGTAACAATCTGATGGAATTTATCAGGCAAACTTTTTTCAAAAACAGCTATGAGATCTTCTTCTAGCACTGTAGCTTCAACATAAACAAGTTGAGTTTCAATACTCTTCAGTCGGTTGACTAAAGATGTAATGTTATCATTAGCACACATAGCAAGAGATTACAACTCCATCTTTAGATTCATCATTGAATACTTAGCTTTAGTACCAAAAGCCTTCTCTAGTTGTACCTAGGCAGCACTAGAAGATTTCACATCATCCAAGTAGTGAACAAAATCATCTTCGAGAGATGTCAGAATAATACCTAATGCTTACTTGTCCTATGCGCGTGCACGAAGGCACATTTCAGATCTCTCTCTCTCTCTCTCTCTCTCTCTCTCTCTCTCACACACACACACACACACACACACACACACACACACACACACACACACACACACACACACACACACACACACACACACAAAATAACATGAGGTCTTTCAACTGACTCTTCTATTAAATGGGACAAACAAGAGCAGTGCTGATAAGTATTTTGGGAGCCCCTCATCTACATCTCTATTAAACCGCCCATTACATGATCACACAAACAGCTATCGCAGTAAAAGAAGGTGTTTGGACACTCTGCTAAAGGCAAGATACGAGTCGTCAAGACTAACCCATACTCCCGGGTGCGTGGAGTACTGTTAAAATACCCTCTTAATAGATGACCATAACTACGATACAAAAAAATCTTATGAGGTGGAAGGAATTGGGCTAGCAGGTATAACCGCTAAACAAAACCTGGCTTCAATGAATGTTCTATGTAATAATACTGTGGCCCTAGGCCCAGAGCCTCAGTTACCATCGCCAATCTGATATTGTTCCTAAAATGCTCGTGACCCCAAAGGGTTACACGAGTCACGCGATTCTGATATGACCACCATTTAGTCTGGGAAACAGAGGTTCCTAATGGGGGGAATAGATGAAGTTCATAACGGAGTAAAGTAGCTCTCCGAGTAGATTCACCTGATTGATAAAGGTGTGCTGTTGCTATGGAAAAAACCAGTTCTCGATTATAGGCCATTATTGGATTAACACACCTGAGGTGCAAATATACAGATATGTAAATTACTTGAGTACAGTTACTCCTTACTGTTACCTTGGACGTGTTTATGTATAAGTGTCATCTGGCTTTTATAGACCCACATTTTGACTTTGAGTCGGAACTGGAAGTAAATAATTAATCAAAAAAAAGTGTTGTTGCTATGTAGTGTATCGCACACCGTTAAGATCATGGCCGATATACTGTACCCTAGTGGATGGGTGCATGACTTAAGATGATTGTAAGGTTCTGTTGAATTGGTAACGGGGTGTGTGGGATCAACCTGAGCTAGGTACAAAAAGCTCGTAAGGTGATTCGAACTAGGTATCAACCGCATTGGTTTTTTTTGGTTGGTAGGCATAATGTGACTTGGTATTATTGGACTTGACCTTGCTTTAAATTAAATAAAATCTCTCTCTCTCTCTATACAGTCAGTAGCATTTTTTAAGCTTCTCTGTTGTGTCGGGCTGCCTGCAACACGCCACTGCTTGTGCTAGGGCTGAGTTGGCAGGTGAGTGTTGCAGCGAATGTTGGGGCGACTTGATCTAGATCAAACCGGATCTTCAGTTGGGATAAATCCCGGAGTATCTCGCCCGTATGGGCGCCCTCTAGTGCAGTAGCTGGTCCGAGTCAGTGGCGGATCTGCTCCCGATTTGCTTTAGCAAGTATAAATGCCTCTTAAAAAAGTGAGTCCTCTTACTCACTTAGCATCGTGCTGTATTCACATGTGTGCATTCTATACTGTGTGGGTTAGAAGATATTTTCTACTGTGTGCTCAATCATGCCGAAAAAGAATGGGAAGGAGATTGCGGAAACTTCGTCGTCTCCTAATCCACAGGTTAAACAAAATTTCTATCTTGCTCTAGAGAATTTCTATAAATACTGTGAGGCTTTGCTGAGACTGTTTTGAGAAAGTTTTTTTAAAAAACCAGTAAATTCTTTTCCGGATACTGACCTTTCTTGTGTATGGGGTGTAAGATGAGCTGTAAGATTGGTTTGCTTAGGAATTGATGCAAGTTATGGTTCTCTTTGACTTTTGTTGTAAAGGTCCATAAAATAAGTGGAATGGGAAATAAAAAACTGGTTCAGTAAGCTATATATTTATTTTGGAGGGGATTAGTCTGACCCTATCGGCTAAGGAGTAATATGACTTGAGCGTGTCTAATGGCATGATTGAGGATCGGATTGCATTATGTCTGTTTGGAAATGGTAAAGTTAGCTGGGATTATTCAATTGTTTGATGTATGTATAGCTGGTCTTTGCATAGATCCAAAAATTCACAAATATTTAAAAAAAAGCTAAAAAACAGTGTGCATGTAATGTCGGAGACCTATGTCTGCGGTAATACTAAGGAGGTCGGAGTACAATATGTACATGTGCTGACCTCAGACTGATTCAACTCATAGTACTGGTACCGAGTTTTTGGAATTGTCTAAAGAGAATTTGAATAAACGGAAGACTGTTTTCAGATTTGCTGACCATATTGGATGATACTCTGGAGGTATTATAAGTGTTTTTTACTCGCTTGTCTTTTCCGTATTACAACACATGATGGAAGATGAGTGTAAGTTCCCTTTGCTAATCACAGATTCAACCTATTTACAGATTTCTGCTGGCTGAGACTGTTTGATAAAAGTATACTTATAAATTAAAACACAAAACGGTGTGCTGAAAGTTCTGTTACCTTGGTAAGTTGGAATACCGATGTGATGTAGTGCTCTAGGTAAGGTTACAAATCCTGGACTGATTTGGTTGATCTTACTGAATCGACAAAAGGTTACTCTGAATTTACAGATTACTGGTTTCGCATACCCGATTGTAGGAGTAAATAATGTTTTTTCAACTTAACTCGACCATTTTTAAAAGATAGACTGATCTTTTTTACCAGTTGCCTATTGGACTGAATCGGCTAAAAAGGTTATTTTGTATATAAACTGAGTACTGGCTTCTGGTATGGTGCCCTATATGCTGACTGCACATACCGGACTGAGGTTGAATTATAGCAAGTTTCTAATTTACTGGTTTTTTTCATCATCATCATATGCTAGGAAGAATAGCGGTAGGTTTTGACCAACCTATCACTAGTTCAATGTGGTGACATATTTCTGATGGCTGAGGTTAGGTCAAACCTTGGCTACTCAATTCTTTATGCTCACCTTCTTCTGCTGGCTTCTTTTTCTTATTTAGAATATATAGGCACTTGTCCTTACCTACCATCTTGCTAGTAGGTTTGATCTCGATACTATAGGGTAAATCATATAGTGACCTTAAGTGGATCCTGGCTGGTTAATCTGAGGTTGTTAAATTACAGACGTTTTTATTTTTCTGATGTAACTAAAATGATACTCTAAATTTACAGATTACTTCGGAGTTATTGCCCTAAATTCTGATATTTGATAGGAATGAATGCATTATATGGTATATGAGTATGGTATATGGTTCCCTCTATCTGGGCATGACCGGAATTTTTTTTCGGACTGAGTCTAAATTGGCTCACTGTGACTAAGTAGTCCAATATATTGTAGTATACTTTAGTTAGCTGGCATATGGTAGCAATAGGAGTGACATAACATAAATAGTAAGGATTTTTGGGAATAATGGTTATGAAATTTCTCTAAGAAAGGGATATCTCTGCTAGGTAATAAGTGGTAAATACAAATGGTTTTTTTTGGAGATATCCCAGCCCGATTAAAAAAGCTAGTTCCGAATAAAAGGTTCTATTACAAATGTTGTAGATATACAAGGAAGTGGGTAGTTTTGATCTAGCTTGAGACTACTTCAATGGGATATAAGTCACTCTTATCTAGTTAAGGATGAAGTTATGGAATTTTTTAAAAACTCCTTTAAAAACCTTAAGATTGTTTTAAAAAAAATCTTTTTTGAGAAAAAATATATCAGAATTTATGGCTGCTCTATGGGGGTGGGTACCGTCTGTATCAGATTGGCAAAAAAGCCAAGGATCCTTTCTCCTTTTTTTAAAATAAAACCTTCTTTATCAAAAAGAACAAATTACGAGTTAAGAACTATGTTTTTTTTATGGTGACATGGATAACAACTGGGATGTCCAGCATCACCTGCGTACAGTCACGTGCTAACGAATTGTTTTCTTGTGGCTATGGGTGCAGGTGAGGGCTACCTTCCTTGATTAAAATGTCCAGTTCTTAACAAATGGTGGATCTCTTAGTGTGACGCAAATTTTCCCAGACTTTGGGTTTATGGATTCTTGAGTTGTATCTTGTTATCTTCATTACCTTGTACAAAATTTATTTTCAAATGCAAATAAATTATTGTGCAAAGCCACTGTACTTTTCTAGAATTGTTAGTCTGTGAACAGTTAGTGTTCGTTTGCATATATATATATATATATATATATATATATATATATATATATATATATATATATATAAAACTGCTACACACACACACACACACTTATCTAGCTGACAATTCTTTGGCTAACCCTTGGCTGACTGCTTCCCTCTTTGGTGCTTTAGGCTGATGTTAGTCTTGGACATGGGTTCATGCCTACATCTTTTAGAATGGCCTCTGTTATACACATAACTTTCAAGGTTTAGAGAATGGGTCTGGTTTTGGACAAAGAGCCTCACCTTTCGGACTTATACCTGTACACACCTTTACTCAAAAGCTAATCTTAGATGTCATTTATGAGAGCTAATATATAGCCACTCATAAGTACTCAACTACACACCTGCTTCAACACACCCAGTTGTGTTTGATAAAAGGCAACTCAGTTAAATATGATCAGACAATCACTGTGATCGGGGATACGGTATATCACAAGAAGTTGTTACTTCTTTGCAAATCTGCACCTACCTGGTAAATAGTGTTGAAGATGTCCAGTCCAATAAATTAAATGGTTTTTAATTACATTCCTAAATTATGGTTCCGTACTTGGTTTGTAGCTTACTTGAAAGAACTGTGGCTATTCAGCTGTCCTACCTTTGTGGAAATCTCACAAACTTTCAATGCTACACCAATCTTAGAAATTTTCTCACCCATTGTATTGACCTCTTGTGTCCAAAATTGGTGGAAAATTTCTCAGACATATCTAGTGATTACATACTATAGCTAGTGATATAGTTTGCATGTTCTATTTTTAACTAAAAACCCATCTGGCATTACATTGATCATCCACCAAGTGGATAGTAGTACAATTCTAACCACTTTATGTGGTAGGTCAACACACACACACACACACACACACACACACACACACACACACACACACACACACACACACACACACACACACACACACACACACACACACACACACACACACACACACACACACACACACACACACACACACACCTGCTTTGAGCTCTCCACAAGACCTCTTCTCTGAGATTTGATACCACTTGTCGAGTGCATGTTTCGTGTGAAGTGCCAGGAGAGTGGACACACAAAGCGACTAGAGATCAGTGAGCATAATCCTCAAAGATCCTAATTATATTAGGCATAAAGAATAAGGTCAATGATGGGTTAGTAAAAACAATGGACATCCAGCCAATTGCGCCCCCCCCCCCCCCCACTTTCTTGCCTCTTTTTCCAACTATAAGTGATACAAGCAAGTGAAGGGATTGAGAGCTGTCTATGGATCCACATGGCACACATAGATTGAGAGCCAAAATAGAGTCTTCCATAGATGTAGATGACATGGGTCGATCCGAGCCTTCTCTCCCACTCAACCGGCCTTACCAACCTGCCAAGTGAAATTTGTTGAAAGCCACAAAGGACTAAAACAACTACCCCTGTGCCCCCGTTTTGCAAATCCATTTTATGCCCACGATCTTGCTTGCATATTTCTCCCTAGCCATTGATGCCTCGACTATTCATTTGTGTTTATAGATGAGCTTCCTCCTTCCCATTCTCTTAAAAAAAAGGAACTCGATACTTGTGGCCATTGTTGCACCGAACACATGCACAAGTATTTCTCCCTAGCCATTGATGCCTCGACTATTCATTTGTGTTTATAGATGAGCTTCCTCCTTCCCATTCTCTAAAAAAAAAGGAACTCGATACTTGTGGCCATTGTTACACCGAACACATGCACAAGTACTCGGAATCCTTTCAATGGTGGTCATTGTTGTGGGTGTATGTTTGCTTCTACGCACACACTCACTTACACATTTTCTTATTTCTGTAGGTGGTAGCTCAAGTATATTTTGTCTGTATATGCACTTGTAAAGCTTGGTTTTGTAGTCAAGTTTGTGGATGACAGATGTATTGTGCATGAATATCACTCCATATGAGTCTTGGCATGGCAAGAAGCCATCCACTAGTCACTTATGTATGTTTGGTCGCTTTGTTTATGCTTTGGTATGTTTGCTCATACGCACACACTCACTTACACATTTGCTTATTGTTGTAGGTGGTAGCTCAAGAATATTTTTTCTATATCTGCACTTGCAAAAATTGGTTTTGTAATCAAGTTTGTGGATGATAGATGTTCTGTGCATGAAGTCTATCACTCCATATGAGGCTTTTCATGGCAAGAAGCCATCCATTGGTCACTTATGTATGTTTGGTTGATTGATTTATGCTTTGGTGTCTAAAAAACAACGTAGAAAATTGGATGTAAGGCTATCAATGTATTTTTGTTGGTTACAATTTATAAAGCAAAGCTTACAACCTTTATCATCTACAACAAACAAAGTGTATCTTGATTAGTCGAGATGCTTGTTTAGAAGATGCTGTTTAGCCCTTGTTAGCATTTACCATGGAGACACATATGACCTCATGTAATGAATAAGATACCAAGGAGACATATATGACCTCATGTAATGTATATGATATGTTTTTGCCTCTATCTAATGGTGGGAGTAAAATTGTAAGTCATAATGAGACACTCAAGCATATCCTATGAAAGATTCAAATGATGTTACGGATCAACCATTTTTGGACACAGATTTACAGGATGCCATTGACAAGAATACAAATAAAACCAAGCAGGTTAGAGGTTTGTCAAGGTGCCTGTTGCAAACCTTGCATGATAGTAAATTGGGTCCACCTTTGATTAGTCATACTTGGTTAGGTTCTTAGCATCCCTCTTAAGCATTGTTGGAAATAGGGTTGCAGAGAAATACACATATCTTGGAGAAAATGAAGGAAGCTCAAGGCGCACAACAAAGAGTAGTATTGCTTAGTGCAAAATGTAAAGATAAGTTAGCCCTAGATTGATGGGTGTATATACAATGCACAGGGGAAAAAAACTCCTAGTAGGGAAAAAATGCCCCGACAGTCCTAAGTGTGTTCACACAAATCACTACCACATATGTATGGTAAAAAATTCCCCCTGGGAGTGATGTGGTGAATGAGAGCTAGAACATAGAGTATAGGGAAGCTCCATGCTATAAGGAAATGATCAATCCACAAAGGGGAGTAAGCCCAAAACTTTGCGGAAAGCTTCAAACTTCTCACAAGACAATGTCTTTGTGAAAAGATCTCCAAGGTTGTCCTGCGTTGGCACATAAGACAAGCTGATCTCTCCTACTGAGAGTCTCTCTTTGACATAGTGGTAATGCACCTTAATGTGCTTTCTGTGAGCATGAAAAACTAGGTTCCTCACAACTGCCAATGCGCTCTGTGACTGTCAGTGTAGATGATGTTGGCAATGTCCTGTCCAACACCCAAATCATCCATAAGGCGTCTGAGTCATACACACTCACTCAAACGCAGCTGTGAAGACTGCCATACTCAACCTCACAAACTGGAAGCATCCACATTAGGTTGCTTCTTGCTCAACCATGATATGCATGAATTGCCGAGCATGAAACAAAAATCACTTGTGGACGCTCACGTGTCATAACAACCATCCCAATCCGAGTTTAAAAAAAGCATATAAATATGGCGGCAATGATGCCCCTTGGGATAAAACAAGCCAAGGCGTAAAATGCCACTCAAGTAGCAGAAAAACCTCTTGAGAGCCTGCCAATTCTTAGACCCTGCTATGCATAAATCCGCTAACCTGTGAGACTGCAAAGTGAATATCTATTGCATACAAAAAAGGCATCCAACAACAATTTGATAAAGAGTGACATTGGGAGGATCACTAGCATCATGAAGACTCAATTTTAAACATTTTTCCATGGGAGTAGCAATAGGTTTGTAGTCCTCAAGTCCAAACTTACATAGCAATGTTTTTATGTAGCTTGTTTGGCACAATGCAATACCACCATCACATTGCTTAAATTGTGTGCCTAACTAATGATGAAACAACCCAAAATCTTTCATCTTGAAAGTAGCATTCAAATCACCCTTAAACTCAAAAATATCCATCTCATTTGTTCCAATGATCAGCAAATCATTCAAATATAGAACAACAATGAGAAATACATCACCCTCATGCTTTACATACAAAGTGCTTTCTATGGGGCTGTTTACGAAAGCCTCGTTTAACCAAATGAGTGTCAACTTTCTCATACCAAGCACGAGGAGACTGCTTCAACCCATACAAAGCTTTGTTACATTTTGACACTTTATATTCTTGTTCTTTTATGACAAAACTGTGGGGTTGCGTTACATAAACTTCCTCAAAAATATCACCATTCAAGAAAGCAGTAACAATGTATGATTGATGTACATCCCATCCAAAATGTTGCCAATGCATACGGAAAAGACACACTAGTCATACAACAAGTGGGAGCAAAAGTCTCTTCATAATATATGCCTTTTTGTTGTGCATAACCTTTTGCAACAAGTCTATTCTTATAGCAATCAATCTCACCATTCAACTTACGTTTCAACTTGTAAACCCACTTCGTACCAATGGCCTTTTTACCAGGAGGCAAAAAGGCCATTATGTGCTTTGCTAGGAGGAAAATCACATAAAGTCCGTGTGTCATTTTCTATGAGTGAATCGTATTTTGATTGCATGGCAACCATCCAATTTTTTGAATTTTGTGCTTCATCAAAAGATAGAGGGTCCTCTACATCACATAAGCTAGAAACAACCAAAGCATAACAATCTAATGCATAAGATACATGGCAAGAACCTGAACGAGTATGACTAGAAAAATTATGCATCCAATTTACTATCATGCAAAGTATGCACCGACCATTTTGCATACCTCTAGCCTACTCATTCTCAGCCGTTTCCACATCAAGTACATTATGTACATTAGCATCAATAATAGTTGATTCGTAGTATTTTTTGAAACCTCCAAAGCATGTACATTTGCCTCATTGGAGTTTACATGCAAGTTTCCACCAGTGAAGAGACAACAAGCTATCATAAATGTCTTGTAAACTTCCATTACAGTCTCTAGTACATGACAACAAGGGCTAAATAGAATCTTCCACAAACACAACATCTCGTGAAACCGAGATACGTTTTGCTTGTGGATGGTACAACCTTTAACCTTTTCTTTCACTACTGTAACCAACCAAAAAAGGATTTAACAGCCTTATCAACCAATTTTTTGTGTTGCGTTTGTGGAAACAAAGCATAAGCCAAATAGCCAATAATGTGCATGTGATCGATAGATGGCTTTTCATAATGCCGTGCTTCATAAGGAGTCATAGACTGCAAATCTTTTGTAGGACATCTATTATGTACATATGTAGCACACATGATAGCCTCAAGCCAGAACGAATGTGGCAAAGCTTGACTTTCGTGCCATCTCCGTAAGTGACCTATTTTTCCTTTCAGCAACACCATTTTGCTGAGGTGTATACGGCACTCTACATTGGTGTTTTATCCCACAACTAGCCAAAAATGCATTAAACTCATGAGACATATACTCCCCCTCTTGATTTGAACAGAGGGTGCCCATAGTACATTTAGAGACATTTTCAGCCATAGCCAAAAATTGCTTGAAGCACATAAACACTTCGGACTTAGATTTAAGTGGATACACCCAAGCATGCCTCGAGTAATCATCAATGAAATTCGCCAAGTAAAGGTAATTGCCCAAGGACGGAGTTTGCATAGGCCTAGAAACATCACTATGCACAAGTTTCAATCTTCATATAGCCGTAATTGAACCATCCTTTGGAAACTTTGAACGCTGCATCTTACCCAAAATATAGCTTTCACAAACATGCTGCAAAGGTGCTTCAAGAGGTGGCAAAGAAGCAACCATATTAGATTTCTGCAAACACAACAAACTGTCAAAATTTAGATGCCCAAAACGTGCATGCCAAAGTTTTGCATCTGAAACATCCTTTGAATCCACAAATGCATTTGTAAAATTTTGCCCACACTTGTCATACAAAGCAAACTTATAAAACCCACGACACAAAATGCCAAATGCAACAATTTCATCACCAAAAATAAGATCATGAACTGTACATCTGCCATCCAAAAATTTCACAACAAGACCAAGTCTAGAAAGTGCAGATATAGACAAAAGATTCTTCTCTATCCCACGTACATAAAGTGCATCAACAAGTGTAAAAGAACTGCTAGTCGCAGTAGTCAACACAATCTTTCCAACTCCTTAGACCGGATAAGAGGCATTGTTGTCACAAGTGACTATATTCCCATGAGGTATAGACTTGAGAGAGGTAAACAAGTCACAATGTGAGGTAATGTGCTTTGTAGCACCACTATCAAAGTACCACACATGTGAATCTGCAGCAACTGACATACATGCATTATGAATATAAGGATCATAAGTGCACTGTATACTAGGAGCCCACTCTGCATCTACATCAACACACAATCTCCTTTCACAAAAGATTCTACAATAGCTACACTTGTAGTGGAACCAGCCTCTTTCTTCTTACCCTCTTCTGCCTTCAATTTAGGAAATTCCTTGATCAAGCGATCATTAGCTTTGCAATAATGGTAATGCATCTTCTTTTTCCCCTTTCACCAGAATTCCTAGATGAGGTAGGAAGAGGTGATTTTCCATTCGCCGAAGAACAATGAGAAGTGGCCACATTGATGTTACCACCTTTTCTTTGAGTAGTAATAAAAGCATGTTCAACTGCATGCTTTTAAGACTTGTTTTTTCTTGAAAGTGACTCCTGCAATAGCAACGTGCATAATGCATCAAACTTGACAACATCAAGATTTCCTTGGGTGATAAGTCTCCAAGCACTTGCAAAAGTCTTGTAAGAATCTGGAAAAGCATCAAGAGCAGTCTGCACAAGGGAACTGTCAGAAATGACTTTGTCTATAGAAATGAGTTGCTCATTAATATCCTTGATACCATCAAGGAAAGTGTCTATGTCATCTTCCTCATGCATAATCTTCGACTCCAACTCTTTACACAACAATGCAAGTTTAGCCTCATTGCGACTTGCATAAAGACCAGCCAAAATATCCCAAGCTTGTTTAGCTGATTTAGCTGAGCGACTATGAGGAGTAATAGTGGGCTTCACAGATAATGCAATCAATGCATGAGCCTGCACATCTCTAACATTCCAACGAGATTGCTTAGGCGGAGGCAAAATAGCTCTAGCAGTAGCAATCCTGCCACCAAAACCTACAACATCCTCAATAGCACATGTATCCACAAAATCTAGACGTACATCAATGCCCTGCACAACATTCCAAACACCCTTTGACACAAGAACATGTTGCATCATGTAAGTCCACATTGGGTAATTTTCCCCATCCAATTTATCCTCAGTAGCAAACATCTTGAACACATCTATGTTGTTGTCAGCCATGCCAAGTGTCTGCACCTGACGTAAAAACTGTCCAAAAAGAGGAGAAATGAAGTAGGACTAACACATGCTATATCACACAACCCAAAGAAGACTGTAAGGGACCTGTTATGCAAAAAATAGCATCGGGAAAATTTTTGCACAAAAGGACGAAATTGCATGTGTACTACTGCCTGTAGTGGAAACGGAGGCCGAAATAAGCACGAACAAAAATTCTAAGCAAGCCAAGCTCTAAGAGCTATCCCAAAGTATTTGTCAACCTTCTGACGCTCACCAAAGCTCACCCAAATCAGAGAAAGTGAGCAGGTATGTGTTGAAAATGCTAGCGACTATGCTTAGGAGGACGCAACGTGCTATACTACCAATTGTCTGAAATAAGGTTGTAGAGAAATACACACAGCTTAAAGAATATGAAGAAGCTCAAGGCACACAACAGAGATTAGTATTTCTTAATACACAATGGAAAGATAAGTTAGCCCTAGAGTGATGGGCGCATAGACAATGCACGGGAGAAAAAACCTCCTAGTGAGGGAAAAAATGCCCCGATGGTCCTAAGTGTGTTCACACACATCACTACCGCATATGTATGATAAGAAGCATTAGATTGTTTTGTTTTGGCTTTGTCTAGTATGCATGATTAGGAAGAACCTTTGTCATTTGATCAAGAACAAAATTCAAATTATTGGTTTGTTGCAATGCAATTTGAGTATGATGCTATTGTGAAGAATGACGCATGGTCTTTGTGTGAATTGCCTCTCGAAAAAAAGTCCATTGTTACAAAGTGGGTTTTTAAGTTAAAACATGCCACCACTATCTTCATTGACAGTTAGAGTGCTTTGGTTATTACAAGAAGCACAATACTCCATGCTCACACAAAGCACGTAGAGGTGAATTATCATTATGTCAAGGAGAGAATCTCTAAAGGGGAAGTCAACTCAACTTATGTGTCGATGCAGGACAATCCCGTTGATCTTTTCATAAAGGCTCTACCTCTTGTCCTGTTTGAATCTTCCTGCAATTCTTTGAGCTTGATCCCCTCTGTGAACGGATCATACAGGCTTTAGTACTTTCCTAAAAGTGAGTGTTAGTTCATGTTCACCACATCACTCCGAGTGGGGATTTATTATCATATTATGGTAGTGAGGTATGTGAACACACTTTTTTCCCTCGTAAGGAGGTCCCCCCCCCTAGCTTGTGTATATGCCCATCATTTTAGGGAAAGCCTTATCTTTGTCGTATGAGCATACCCAATAATACTTTTTCCAATCTTGGGTGTATGCATTGATCGTTGTCAATAAGATCTTTTGTTACTTAAGTGGTCGTGTACATCTCGGGTTGTTTTCTTTTTTGGACTCATATTGGATTGGTTGCTATGACACTCAGGTGTCCACGAGTTGTTTTTGCTTAATGCTCTGCAATTGATGCATCTTGTTGTTAAGTGAGAAGTAGCCCACTATGGTCACTTTCTAGTTATAAAGGCAAGTTTAGGGAAGCTTTCAAAGTTATGATCGATTGTAGTTGGATAAAATGCATTATGATTCATCGGGGTGCTTGACGGTATTCTACCACCAATATGTTCATTGCAAGTCAGAATGCACTTGCACTTGCTAGGAATCTAGTGTTTCAAGTTTAAACCAACCACATTGAGGTGCATTACCATTTGGTTAGGGAGAGATCGTCTACAAAAAACAAAAGTATGGCTTACACGCTTATGCAAAACAATCCCGCACATCTTTTCACAAAGGTTGTTCCTTGTGAGAAGTTTGAAGCCCTTTGTAAAGATTTGGGCCTGCATCCCTTTGTGGATTGGTCACAGTTCATTGGAAAAACACTTCCCTATACATGAGTAACAAGCTCATGTTTACTGCATTACTTCTAGGACTAGGATAGGATAGTGATGTGTGTGAGCACACTTAGGAAGACTTGATAAAAATTTTCCCTCGCAAGAAGACTTTTTCCCCGTGTCTTGCATATGTGCCTATATCCCTAGGGCAACATTTATCTTGTTACTTGCACACACTAAGTAATACTACTTCGTGTGTTGTGTACCCTTCATCTTTTCCTTCTTCTACAACCTTTGTGTGTGCATTTTTGTAGCAGTAAATACAATATTATGGACTTTATACCAAAGCTTTCTAATCGAAAATTTCTGCATCACTAACCACATCCCTGCTTACCAGGTTTGCCCACCTCAGAGGCATTCAAAAAATCAGACTTGAAAGCCTTTTCTAAGAAACGATTCCCAATCTCCATATTACGGTATGTTTTGCTACCTGCTAGAAGAGATGTCTCCATAAAAAGATCAGACTGGTACGGAATAGATTGGAATAATTCCCGTGCATTACTGAGGCCCCCTGTGCGACTCATCAAATCAATCATGCAGCTGAAATGCTCTTCATCAGGCACGATCCCATAATCTTCTGCCATAGATTTAAAAAGACGGTGACCTTCCTCCAAGTTTCCGGCATGGCAGCAAGCTGTTAGCATACTAGTAAATATGGAATTAATTGGCCTCAACCCCTGTTCTACCATGGCATTTAAATACTGACTAGCAAGACTGACATTACCATGAAAGCAGCAGCTAGCAATGATCACACCCCATGATACTGCATCTCTGAAGGATGCATGATCAAAGACCTTGCAGGCCTCATTCAAACTACTGCATTTCGCATAAAGGTCCACAAGTGAGCTGATAATGGTCGCATCAAATTCGTCTTTCTTTCGAATGATTAAATCATGTATCGCTCTGCCCTGTTTGATAGTGCCTGCAGCACAACATGCTCTCACCATGCAAGAAAGTGTAGCTCTGTCTGGTTCTATGCCATGCTCCAGCATACTTTTGTAGAGGTCTAGAGCATTAGATGCAAGGCCTTGCTGAACATAGCTAGCTAGCATTCCACCCCATGTTATAACATTGCGCTGAGGCAGTCCATCGAACACGTTGCGTGCCTCCTTCACAAGGCCAAACTTCCCGTACATGTCCACAAGAGCACTTCCAAGCACTACATTCGACTGATGCCCACCCCTAACAATGTCATCATGTATTAGCCACATTAACCAAGAGGCTCCACTGTCGCAGGCTTTTAGCATAGAGGCAAATGTTTTGGAATCCAGCTTTGTACTGTCAGCAACAACACGTGTGTACAGTTCTAAAGCGCAAACCTTCTGACCATACCGAAGATATGCAGCTATCATTGCGACCCATACCACATTATCGTGATTTGATGCTTCATTGAAAACATTTTGAGCTTTTTCTATACTTCCACAATTGGAATACATATCGATAAGGCTGGCTTTGATAGCCATATCACCATCCAAACCAGCCTTCCTAATCTCTTCGTGTACAAGCATGCCCTGCTCTAATTCCCCCTCATTACTAGATGCTTTCAACAGGCCTACAAATACTGCTGCATTAGGTTTAATATCCGTCTCTTTCATTCTCTTGAATGCTTCAACAGCACCCTGCCCTTGCCCATTTTCCATGAAACCTGAGATCAACGCACCCCACGTGACAACATCTAGATTTCTGCATACTCTAAATACTGCACATGCTTCCTCCAAGCTTTGACATTTGGCGTACATGGTAACGAGGGCGCTTTGAATTACCGAATCTGAACAAAACGGCGATCTTAAAATCTGATCATGAATTTCCCTCCCAATGATGATACTACCTGTAATATTACATGCTTTCAAGACCGACAAAAATATTGGTCTGCTTGCCAGTGAACCCTCAGACTGAAGTTTTTCAAAAAGCTCCAGAGCACAAACACCATTCCCTTGCTCAGAATACCCCCCAATGAGGGCACCCCAAGAAAGAATATTCCGACTCGACAACCCATTGAACACAGAGTGGGCATCCTCCATGCAAGAGCTATTAGAATACATGTTAACAAGGGTATTCATGACCACTATATCTTGATCCAAATATTCTTCAAAGATATGTCCATGGATGACCCTGCCATGCAGTACTGCTGGTAAAGCACTACAAGCTTTGAGAATGCATGACAAAGTGACACTGTCGACCGAGACAGCTCCATCCTGCAACATTTTCTGATATAAGACAAAAGCTCTGTGATGATCCCCAAGGTCAACATGAGCTGAGATGATGGCATTCCACGTGTATGTGGTTGGAATTGTGACACGTTCAAACACATGGTTAGCTTCGGGCAAGCTCCCACAAGAGGCGAAGAGGCGGATAAGGTGATCACAGAAACAAGTTCCGTAGTCGAGGCCTCTGCACACAATGAGGGTATGCACTCTTGCACCGGCAGCAAATTTTTTATGCTTGATGCATTCTTGCAAAAGGCAGTATATGATGTCTCTGGATACAGGGAGCCCCTTTTGATCCAGCAGCTGCAGAGTTCTAAATGCCTTCTGCAAGTCCCCTTCGTCGGAGGTTACAATAGCAGTGGAAAAACGAGAGCGGCAGCAGAAGCCCCTTCTGAGGCTCCATAACATGGACGTTACAATATTCCTATTAAAGCAGCAAGGAAGGCTCCCCGTCAGCCCTGGCGCGACAGTACATCTTCCCTTCCCAAGGTGTTTTTCCGCTCAATCAAGGTAACTAGTAAAGGTAGCTAAAAGGCTCCCCTCTAAAGTGGAACTAGTCTTGGTTGGTGGGCATTGCTATAGAACATATCAATACTCATCCTACATTGGTCCCCTAGGCTCTCCAAAGTTGTAGCCTCCACAAACTCCTTATTGGATTGAGACAGTCAGGAAGCTGAATAATAAGGGTCTGAACCGACTTGAGCACTTCTGGGACAGTGACAACAAGAGTTGGAAAACCATTGACCTTATGGTTACCCAATACCAACTTAATAGCTTGGAGGTCTTGCTTGTCCACAAAGTGATGAAAGAGCTTGACAATCTAGTGATGCCTATCTGTGATTCGGAGTTGGACTGGAATGCCTAGAAATGGCCCGGAAGCAGTCTCTTGTGGAAACCCCATACTAAAAGCATCTATCAGACAATGATGCAAAAGAAGAATTGGTCTAGCCCCCTTAATAAGATATGGAAAAAGCAATGGTTGGAGGAAAGGTGGGAGCATGTAATGGAGAACATATGGAAGCAAAAGGTTCCATAGTACATGAAGGTTTTCTTATGGAAGGTTATTTGGGGTGCTCTACCGACGGGGGTGAAGATTCAGGAGAGAGGGATTGGGTCAGATCGATGCTTGGGGTGCAGGGTAGCTAGTGAAGATCTGGCCCACCTATTCATGGACTGCCCAACTATCAAAGGCCTCGCAGGAAAAGAATGCAAGTGGGTCCAGAGAACATGGAAAAGTAGTTTTTTCAAGACTGACCTATTCCTTGGAGGTAAGAATTCGGGTAATCCTGCACTCCTCATCAGCACTCAGATCGTCAGATACTTCTTCTTTCATAATGTATGGCAGACAAGGAACCGCCGTGTTTTTGAAGGAGGTTTTGAGGTGGCAAGCTTCGCAAAAATTATACACGAAAGCAAAGTGCTAATATGGGCACTCGGGTGCAAGCATCACTCGGAGGATTGGTCTAGGACTACTTGTGCCTTGTTGTCAGCAGATGGAATGCCTAGGATGGGGGCAAATCTTGGCCATCGGTAAATAAAAGATCTCAGGATGACAAGAGTATGGACCTTGTGTATCAAGGATGTGGAGGCGGGTTCGTAGGGGTGGCTGCCCTGATAGCCGATGTAATTATGATCCCTGGATGTTGTCATGGTTTAACATGAGCATGACAAACCCTTGTAATTTTTTGGGCTGCTCAATATAATTCACTCACAATTGTGAGTTTTGCTTTTTTAAAAAAAAAGAACATATCAATACATACACAGATCTAGCACTGAAGTAAATAAGTACAAAGTGCATTACTGAATTTTGAAAAATTAAACTGCACAACCGACCTGATAATCGTGCGTGGGTATCGTCCAATTGTGTAAGCCATATCAAGCTATAGAAAAACAAGTGAATAGTTAAACATTTCGTCTTGCAGTTAGGTGCAAAGAAAAAATGCTAAACAAATAGTTTTGTTATGCAAAAGTGTCATACAAAAGTATGGTGGAGAGTTGGCACTGTGGCCTCTCCAAAAATTATAAGAAACAAAAGTCGTGCCTTGCTCCGTAGCATTTATGTGTTGCACCAAGAAAACACATAGACATTGGGAATTGAATACAAATAACGGACCTTGCAGTGTTATTGAGGTGGAGTCGTGGTTGTGCAATCGAAACATCCATTGTTGTGAATATACGTCCTTTTTATCACACATAAAACATGAGTTAACACAAATACAAAAGTTCAGATACAAGATATAGATTAAACTTAAACAGAAGCAAAGCTAACTTTATGTTCAATTTTGTGAATTAGGGAGGAGTACTTGGAGAGAAACGAGTTGAATAGGAGGGTGCGAGAGGGTAATCTACGTGAGGTTCATGATGGTATTCTCATCCTGATCATCATCATCATCATCGCTAGTAGTAGCAGCAACAACAATGCCTCCTTCTTCATGGAAGATGACAAGCGGCCGCAATGAGGTTTACGAAGTAAAGAATCACCCAAGCATGAGATCCTTTTTTTGTTTATGCTGCCTCCTTTTTTGCTTGCCTCTGGACGATGTTGTAAGCCCAAACCTACTCACTGTTTTCTTCCTTTTGTTGCTCGACACTCTTATGAAAACGTTGCTTTGCTTTCTTTCTTCTACAGATGCTGCATTGAGCCTCACACACTCGATTCACGCTATCTCTATTATAGAGATTCTCCCACCAGATATGACCCTTGTTATAACACTCCTCCCACCACACTTTTGTGTGCCACCCCCTAATTTTGCTCTTCGGCTCATCCCTATATTTATTGCTCGTGTCCTGTACTTTTTTTTCCTAGTATGTAGCGGCCTCTAGGATGTATTGGCCTCCAGGACACCTGTAAATAGAAGTTTAGAGGAGATGTGAGCAATGCAACAGATATGAACCTCTAATCATGATGTAAGCAACTACATGTTGAGAAGGTACTTGGCCTTACCTCATTCCATGTGGTGAATATGTGACATGTGAGTGCTTTAGGAGTTCTACCCACAATCCAAAACCTAGTCTACCGTGTAAACAACGATGACACAACGAGCCAAGAAGGCCACGTCTCCATTGGAAGGTTTGGAGGCCAAGCTATTATCATTACTCTCATTTGAAATTTGCAGCTCGTCGATCTACTTGCCCTTCATCAAGAATTGGAAACACTGCCTTCTCTTTCTCTGTCGATGTGCTTCAAACTCTCAGCTGCACGCCCCAACTTCTCTTTGCTCTGTTGCAGCTTTTATTTTGCCATGGTTCAACGAGCTTAAGCCCTGGGAGATCTCCCCTTCATGAGAGGAAAATCCAAAGCCGCTTGCAATAGCCCCTTGAAAGTTGACGTGCCACATCCCAAGCAACATTTCTTTGTAGCATGAGGTCATTATTAAAAACAAGCTTAAGGCTGATGTGGCCGTGCGATAATTTGGATCGATGGCAATGGCCTGGATCATGCCAGGTGGTCGCTTGTGCGCTCTAGAAATTGCAAAAGCACATTAGGCTTACCAACTAAAGATTTCAATGTATTTTTTACTATGAAATATCAATTATGTCTACTAGACAATCAATATTCTATTATCAAGTTATTATCTTATACAATCTTTCTCTTATGCATCAATAATTTTTTTAAAAACTAACTAATGATAGTAACATCAACACGACAAAGAAGAAGCACCTATGAATCATTGGATGCCCTAATTTGCACAGTGATGTCATCATTGATAATTTACTACATACATAAATACATATATCTCCATCTTTGTCCATCTATCCAAGTTTTTAATTTTGGCTTTCACATTAGCTTCAACATTGGGAATGTAAATGGCATTGACATCTTTGTTGTTCTCTCCTAATTGCTTGCACCTATGCCTCTTTCTTGTGAGCAATATATGTTAGCCATTCACATCATCACATAATCTATAATAGAGATCGCCATGTTAAGTCAACATGATGTGAAGAGAAAAGGGTTTATAGACACCAATGAAACCAATAAAGGTTTGATGAAAAACTGACTTGCTTCAATCTTGGGAATGCAATTGGGCTCTCTTTTGCTTGCTCACATCTCCCTCGTTCTTGTGAGCCAATATAGTAGCGGTGCATATAGTCATCCATTTTATAGTGGAGAGGACATCCTCCCGTTGGTCTACCTAAGATGGCAATGTTACCAATCTAGGTAGTGCAAACTTAAAATGAACTTGGTTCTTATAACTCTCTGGTCTCCCAACTTGGGGGGTCCACCTCTATGTATGTAAGTATACCATGAGAGTTCAAAAAGAGGGGTTTTTTAATTTTCATATTTTACCTTCAAGTAAGATAATACTCTTACTCTCTCTCTCTCTCTCTCACTCACACACACACACACACACACACACACACACACACAATATTGCATGTATCATTACTCATGCTTCACTACAAAAAAATGGAATGAAAGAGCATGGCTTTATATAAAAGAAACCCCTGTTTCTTACCATTACATCTCAATTAACCCTTCCATTACATGATCACACAGGCAGTTGTCACAGTAGTAACAAATGTTTGGACGCTCGGCCAAAGGTAAGATACGGTTGACTAAAATCACTCCTAACTCCCTAGTGTGAGGTGTTTGGTTAAAATATCATTAGGAGATTTCGGAGGTCTTTTGGAGGGCCTTTTGGAAGAGAGAGGAAAATAAGCTCCTCCAATGAGAGAAGAGCCTACGTTACGTAGAAAAATAGAGTGATATTAACAAAAATATAAAAGGTGTCCCTCTCCTCATTTAATAATCTAGTGGTCCTTGAAGACGATCACTCTCTTTCATTTAATGCGAGCACCTTTTTCAGAAGGTAGATGCGGTGCATTTGATACGGCTTACGTCATCACTAGAATTCAAAAAGTTACAAAACTATCAAGTGGTGAAAGATTTTGAAACTTTTGATACTGTCAATGCGTCCGGAACGCCCAAATATCCTAGAAATGAATGTCCAATTGCCTGGCTCCGACATCCAAAGAGGCAAAGAATGTCAAAAACCCCTAAAAGAACATTTTACTAACGGCGCGCGAGGGGGCATTCCAAAATTTTGGAATGCCTCATCACGCGCCGTTAGTAAAAAGCCCCTTTTTTTCTTCTTTTAGGGAGGTTTTTGAGAGGAAAATGTCAAAAAATCTCTAAAAAGGCCTCCATCTATCACATAGGTTTTTTCTTCATCATCTTAGCCTTAGAGATCATAATTTCGGGTCTATAAGAGTGAGCACGCACACCCATTGTTACAATTCTACAAAGTGCATTTTGATCACACACACACACACACACACACACACACACACACACACACACACACACACAAATATAACATACACACAAACACACAGAGACACAAATCTAACATACACACACACAGAGACACACACACTCACAAACACACAGACACACAAATATAACATACACACACACACACAGAGCCCCCCCCCCCCCCCTCTCTCTCTCTCTCTCTCTCTCTCTCTCTCTATACTAAAGGCGCGCGTAGAGAGGCACAACCGGTGTGCATGTCTCTATGCGCACCTTTAGTACTGTGCATCCACCAGTGTATGTGTTTATGTGTGTATGTGTGAGTGTTATAGAGAGAGGAAGTAAGGCGGGGGAAAGAGAGAGAGAGAGAGTCTTTCTGTTACCTTATACTAACGGCGTGAGGAGGTGTTTTTTGAGGTCAAAACATGCTCCACGCGCGCCGTTAGTAATGGGAGTCTGTTACTCCCTCTCTCTTGAAATATGCTAAGCTATAGAAAGGAGAGGGAGAGGGAGAGGGAGAAGAGAGAGAGAGAGAGAGAGAGAGAGAGAGAGAGAGAGAGAGAGAGAGAGAGAGAGAGAGCATGGTGCAAAAGTGCAATAGAGAAACATGGGTAGGCTTTCTTGAAAGATAATTGTCCAAAAATCACTAAAAAGAGCTTTGTACTAACGGCGCGCAGAGGGGCATTCTAGCATTTTAGAATGCCTCCTCGCGCGCCTTAAGTAAAAAGCCCATTTTTTGGGGTTTTTTGACATTTTTTGCCTCTCCAGATGTCGGAATGAGACAAGTAGACATTCGTTTTTAGGGTATTTTGGCGTTCCGAACGCATTGGTGGTGTCAAAAGCCTCAAAATCTATCACTATTTGATAGTTTGTGACTTTTCAACTTTCAGTGATGACGTAAGCTGCCTTGAATGCGCCGCACCTGCCTCCTGAAAAAGACGCTCGCATTAAATAAAAAAGTGACCGTACTTAAGGACGATTGGGAATATAAATCTACTTTTTAAAGTGTCCGGTTGTCCTTTTGGACGTACTCACAAGGTGCAAGTGCATTTTAAAAAAAGTTTCTAGAGAGAGAAATACAATTTCTTACAAAGCCCTCCAAATGACCTCCGAAATTTTCTAATGCCTCGTAAGGGTAGGCCAAAATGGGGATACAGATATATTTTAGGATGTGGTAGAAACTGAGCTAGCAAAAATAACCGTTCGGAAAACCCACGCTTCAATAAATGTCCCACATAATAATATTGTGGCCCTAACCCTAGGGCTTCTGTTAAGCCTCACACACATTTCTGTCACCTACGATAAACGCCGTATTATTTATTTGGTAAAGTCAGGTACCGGGCTTGTCGGTCCAATAGGAAAAGGGTAAGAGTGATCGCCGATGAGAGGTGCACTCTAACTGGAACAATCAAGGGCTACTAGGTTGCAAGGGCACCCAAGTGTGAATGGGGCAAGCTCATATAAAAGTCAACTAAACCTAAAATTCATTCATTCTTTCATTTGTGCAATTGAAGAGTGCTCTTGCTCCATCTCCATTCTTCTTCTTCACCTCCTTGTGTGTGTGTGTATGCATGTGTGTGTGTGTGTGTGTGTGTGTGAGAGAGAGAGAGAGAGAGAGAGAGAGAGAGAGAGAGAGAGAAAGAGAGAGAGAGAGAGAGAGTGATCGAGCATTGTGACAACGGCACGGTGACGGCGAAGCAGTTGAGCCCAACACGACGGTAGCTCCTTCTTCTTCGCGGCAAGGAATCCTCCACAAAGACGAGCGTAGGGCGGTGAGTGACACACCCTTTCTCTCTTGAGCTTTCTAGATTAGTTTGGTTGTGTGCTTGCAGCCATTTGTGGCTCACACACAGTGTATCGGCAAGTCCCTTGCATTGACACGTGCGACAGACGCGCATATTTTTGGGGCCACTACCAGGGAAATGCCGTGCATTAAGCTCGAGTAGCACTCTATGCTACTTTGTGGTGCATTATGAACTGTAGGAAAGGGAGAGAAGGAAGGTGTGTGTGTTGAGAAGGAGTTTGTTTTGCTGCTGTGTATTGTTTTGTTAATAAGGTATCGAAAGGTACTGCGTTTTTTCTGTTCATAAGGTGTTTTCTCTGTGATAAGGTATTAGAATTAAGGTTGTAGATCCATAATGTTAGTTCTATGTAAAGTACAGTAAGTAGTTCTGTTAGCTAATGAGTTGCTGTAGTAGTGTGTTAGTGTGTAACAGTAGCTGTATTAGTTGTAAGTAGGTAGGTTAGGTGTGTGTGTGCTCGCACGCACAGCGCGGCCGCGGCGACTTTATCCCAAAAAAATAAAAATAAAAATAAATTAATGGTAGGACCGGGATCGGGAATATCCCCTAGACCCAAGCCCAAGCTCACGCTCAGGCTCAGGCCTTAGTCCCCCTTTAAAATTACGTAATTTAGCCTCACGTGTAGGTAAAAATGGACCTTTTTGAGTACCAACGGAGCTTTGGGTGATCGAACGTGGTGCTGTAAAGCACACCACGACCCCCTGAGCGATACGCTGGTTTCGAGCTATCACGCGCTCTAATCTAAAAACCGATCATTAAAAAACATTAAAAAATATCAAAAAATGAGTGAAAACGAACGCCTAAAAAAGTAAGCGGTTAACCTTCGAGGTTATTTGCCGATGCTTGTAGGGTGCCAAAGGCACATGCATGTGCGCTCTGATCGTGTGCTAGAGGCCGAGCAACTAGAGAGCATTTTGACTTACGTGAGTTCTCAATATCTACCTACCTTAGGTTTCGGGCCCTCGGCAGAACCCAAGGTAGTACAAACTGAGACACAAACATAGTGGCTAGTGACTCTTCCTCTGACTACGACATCATGGAGGGTTACCCAATGCCTAATCCTGATAGCTCAAGCCAAGACATGCATGCCATGGGCCCACGGTCCGGGTCGAGCCTGCTTAGCCGCTTGAAGAAAACCTTTAGTAGAGCCACTCGCTCTGAACATGGAGCTAACGATGTAAATGAGGGGGGTGGGGAAGTAATTCGCCATTCATGACCAACGTAGACCCTATGCCCTTAGAGAGTGTTCACATGAATACTCCATTCACTGTACCCCCTAACTCTTCAGAGCTATTCCCCTCCGAGGTTATATTACCTGATGGTAGAAGCCTTGCCGAAGTGCAAGAGGTTGAGCGATATATCATTGCAGCGAGGGAAAAGGAATTTGAGAGCTTACGCAAGGCGGAGCAATGAAGAGAGTTAAAAGCGAAAGCTCCTATGTCAATATCCTTGCTAGGAGAGCAATCGAGTGCTCTTGAATTAGCGACCACTAAAGGTCAACCTATAGAGAGCCACATTGCATTTAATTCAAAGGACACCCCTAACACTTCTATCCTAGATGGAGCGTTCTTAAATGAGAATTGGGAGTACGAACTACAAACGGAAACTCTAATTGACCTATACAAAGGTCACACCTATCATGTGGGTTGGTTATATCGCCTACAATCCACAATGGGTGCTACTAGCGTGAAGGATCAACAACAAAGAATTTGTGAGGTCGTCCATAGGGTTATTGAGCTAGAGAGATAGAACAAGGGGATCCATATGCCTTCAAAATGGGTCTCATGAGATTCTTGGATACAAGGAAGGCTAAACAACCAACCTTATCGTCGCAAATGGAGACTCCCTCGGTAAGTCCGATGGATCCTCCATATGTTGTTTCGCCAGGGGTCTCAGTGCAATCTGAGCCCACAAGTGATAGCTTTACTTTTCCAAGTCTAGCCCATCTTTCCCTTGATGACACCACGGCTACCATGCCCACCCCAATGATGGGCATGCCAAGAAATATGCCATGGATCTCATTTGTTAGTAGAGCACCGCTACATGGTAGCTCAATGCCTGCAACAGTACCTACAAGTGTGTACCAATCGTATACACCTATGGGTCCTCGTACTCATGTAGTCCCTACCCCTCCCATTGTTTCAACAACCTATGCTCCACTACCACAACACCCAAGCTCTTATTTCAATGGGTCCATACCGGCTAGCAGTAGCATGTCACATCTGACGCCTGCTATGCCTAGAGCCACACATATGAACTTTGGCCGCCACATGGCACAACACCGTACCAAACGTGGAACCCAAGGGCTTCCTATGCGCCAAGCCCAATGCCAATACCCACTCCACATGTAGTCTCTGGAGCGCCTACACCCACGGTGCCTGCTCACTTAGGTGACCTGGCCACATTTGCTCAAGCTATCGGTCGATCTATTTCTGAGAATATGCGTAACATGCCTGATAGAGAGCCTACAAGTAAGGAAGTACAAATAAGCAAGCTCATACTAAAAATTAGTGGACAGGGATGTGCGAAAGCATATCGAAGTGTTTGAACAAATATGCGATTCTCTAGGAGAACGCAATGACCTGCATAAGAGTGATGCTTTAAGCCTAACCTTAAGTGGAAAGGAAGGGGATTAGAACCCTAAGGGTAAAAAAAAAAAACGATTTACCCTACTCTTAGGAGATTGTTCTTGAAAGAATACATACGAGAGGGAGTGCTTTGGGGTGTAGCCTCTCAACTCCAGAAAGCCCAACGAGAGGAAGGAGAGTCGGTGAGAGACTTTATTAGTCGCTTAAAGCATTTGAATTCTCGTTGTAATCCAAATGAGTGCTTCAATAATAATCAATTTCTTGATAGATTCATTAGGGGATTACGACATGAGGATATCTATAATGTCCTAGTCATTAGAGGTATCACCACTTGGGAAGCGGCCTCCAATGCGATCCAACCAGAGGATAATTTGATGATTCAAGGAGAAAGAGTGTCTGTTGAGCCTAAATCTATTAGCTCGCAAGCATTGGGCATCAACCAATGACCCTAAAGCCTATTGCTAAGGAGCCAAAGATATCTGAGATGACTTTAGCAGATCTCACCAAGGCTATTCAAGAGAGTCTTAGAGACAATCGTGCTCCACAAAACAATCATATGTTTCCAAGAAGGGAGCAACAATGGTGCTTAGTATGATATGGTCCGCATAGTACCAGTGAATGCCCTACTTTTAGAGTGAAATTCAATGGGAATTGCAATGCCTGTGGGAGGTATGGTCATTAAGCTAAGAATTGCATAGTATTTAAGCACACGATGGCCAATAGACCAACCTTAGCATGGACATACACACCTCGAGTGCTTGCATTGATGCCGGCCCCACCTCTTGAACAAACGTCACAACACATGGTCTGTAGGGCCCAAAATGTTGTTCAAACAACACCCTTACCACCTCTAGTGCTAGGACCGCAACCACCACATCCGAGAATCACTTCTGTGAATCAAGTGGGTTGTGAGTCATCTATTGCTTGTTTGGAAGGCTGTGAGGAAGATATAGACCCTAATATTGCCTATGGGATGGATGCGCTTCAAGAAAGTCCACAATACTACATGGAGGACTATTGGGGACAAGTCAAACCTGTCTATCAAGTAACTGCTCTTGCTGCAAGAGGCCAAAATATCAATTACACTGCCAAGAGACCACCTCTTCAATGCTACGAGTGTGGAGGTCCACATCGTGTGGCTGAGTGTCCTATTAGGCTACACTGCCAAGAGACCACCTCTTCAATGCTACGAGTGTGGAGGTCCAAAATATCAATTACACTGCCAAGAGACCACCTCTTCAATGCTACGAGTGTGGAGGTCCACATCGTGTGGCTGAGTGTCCTATTAGGCTACAAGATAACGTCACACTAATGCAAACCAATCAAGCAAGCACGTCTACAATGCCGATACTCATGTGTAATCAATGTGGCATAGATCATTTGATTGCCCAATGTCCGAATAATCCAAATGCGCCGAAGATCACACCATTAAACTTGATTGAGGTTACCGAGGAGACATCACCAAGTACACCGGTGGTACTAGTAAACGTACTCACACGATTGATGCTCCAAAAACAAAATTATATTCTTTTAGAAAGAGACACAATATCAATTGATCAATCTCAGAAGAAGAAGAAAACACGAAGGAAGAGATCGCAAAAAGCAGCGAAGTCAGAGCCCAGTTCAAAGACCAACATAGGAACTGGTGATGACCCCGTATATATGAACGACGCTGAAGAGGATTCCGATTGAGGCGAAACCATGGAGACCAAAATGACCACTCAGAAAGAAATCAACAAGGAAGATTGTTATGAGCTACAATGGCCAAGACCCAAGAAGAAGATAGGAACTTACCCAAAACCTATAGAGGAGATCAAGTGAGGCAAGCAATTAAGGATACCCAAAGGGATCTAGAGCTAGCACCTAGGCAGATCCATATTACAGACACATTGTTCCCTACACAACAACAACCTCAGAAAGTCCATAGACCCCTAGACATACCTAGTGTCATCCAAGAAGAAAGTGACTTAAAGTCATGGGAAAGTGGGCGTACTCACTTCTTGTTGGAAAGAATGTTTATAGAGGGACTACCTGATCCTATCAAAGAAATGGAGATCCCATCTTCCCCACGTCAAGGGACTGAAGCCCAAAAGGTGCCGTTAAATATTTCCAAATTGATGGATTTCATGGCTTCAGAGGTTAGAACCACCATCATGTCCAAATTATATGGAGATCCTGAGCTATTCTTAGCTCTTTGAGCTTTCCTCAATGGAGAACTAAAGGTCGGTGTCAAGGCTAGGGACTTGCTATGTGCCGTGTGCGAGCCACAAAGGCTCCCAGCACACAGTCATACAACAGATAAGCTCACAAGGAAGAACGGTGTGTCACTCACCTTCCTGCGTAGTTGCTGATGAAGGATTCCCGCGCCGCGAAGAAGAGGGAGACGCCGCTACGCCGCGCTCAACCGCCTCGCCGTCGTCGTGCCGCCGCAATGCTCGATCGCACACACACTCTCACTCTCTCTCTCTCTCTCACACGCATACACACAAGGAGATGGTGAAGGAGAAGGTGGAGATGGAGCAAGAGCAGCTTCTATTGCACAATGAGAGAATGAGAATGACTCAATTTTAGGTTTAATTGGCTTTTATGTGAGCTCACCCCATTCACACTTGGGCGCCCATGCTTAGCCAACTAACCCTAGCATGTTCGTGTTAGAGTGCGCCTCTCATCGGCGATCACCCTACCTTTCCCTATTGGACCGACAAGCCCGGTGCCTGACTCTACTTAAATAAATAATACGGTTACGGTGTCCGTCGTAGGCGATAGGGTGTCCGTGAGCCACGAGGGTTAACATTGCCCCCCTTCCTGATGTAGATTCCGTCCTCGGAAGCTATTGAGTTGAAGCTTGGTATGTCCATGTTGTAGAGCATCTAGATTTGAATCTGCAAGGCAAAGTCACTGTTTTAGCAAGCGGAATTATATTGCCATAAATCATGAGGGGAATGTAAAGTACATGTGGAAATGAGTAAATGCAAGATTTATGAAATGTTAGACTGCCATTAAGGACAAATAAATTGCACTTTGAGTAAATTAATTAATCAAGAGTTTTGAGCTTATGGGTGAGACTATCAATTAGTTAGCTATGACTAAGGTTAAAACAACTACTCTAGTACTAGCTAAGCTAAGAAGATTATCTAAATGCAAGATTCCCTAATTATGCTTTTCAGCTTTGATTAGCCAACTCGCTCTCACAACTGCAAACAAAAGCTTGAAATGTTAACTGTAAGCTCAATGGAAGTCTTTTAATTTTTCTTTATTTTATTATTATTATTATTATTTTTTAATACTTTTTTACTTTGGGTCACAATCATGTGACGTGTGTGCTTATTTTGTATGTCCGGGGTTTTTTGCTTCTTAAGGAAAAGCGCCCACACTGGGAACCTCTAGGGCTCTAGTACCATAGACAATACATGTGAGTGAAGTACCAATTCAAGCCAAGATTTCTCTTCTAGCGTAAGATTTTTCATTTGTGGCACTTATATTTTTTTTGCTTCCATTTCCTTGGTATTCGCACTAGTGTTTTTTGTTGTTTAAGTGAGCAAGCCTTTCTCTGCCTAAAACATTCCTAAGGTCTCAAATACTCGGATAATTTTATTAGCTAGGCCTAGTGGTCAAGTAAATGAGTTAACCTAAAGTCACGGTCTCCTAATCTCCAGGCTCATCCATAAGATTAAACTGGAGTTCAATCAACTTAAGCAAATACAAATTTATACATCTATAATGGCAGATAACAATCATAACTATTGCACTCAAACAAAGCATGAAAAATCATTATTAGCAATTACACATATCCACCAACATGAATCATGGAAAGTAGTACACCTGGAGGTATGGAGTGGCTCATTTCGTTGAAGCAGATGTCCTCAGCCATGTGGATGGAGATCCATATAAGTCCTACCTAACACATCCAAAAACAGGCACTATACCTCTAGGAGGCATGTCAGTGTGAAAAATTAAAACTCCTAAAAAACAAACTCAAAACGCAATCTAGACCCCTAACCTACCTATCTGTCACCCCTTTTAGAATCAAGGAAAGAGGATATTATATAAACCTGGTGGCCACCCTAAGGCTAGGCCCCTATCCTCATCATCTAGACAAATAAAATCGTTGTCCGTGAGGCCATAGTCTTCCTCGGTCTCTATTAGTTCCTCTTCATCATCCTCTTGTGTAAGCATGCTAATCAAGAACCTCGCGATGCGTGGATACTCATCTTGTGCAAAAGAATAAGCATGTGCCACTGGAGACACATTCGCTACTGGGTAGGGATCACTAGTTAGCCATAGACGTATCAGCCATTATAACTCCTCAAAATTTCTCTCACATGCAAGGCTCTCTATCAAATCCCATTCGCAAGAAAGTATAGGGTAGCATACGTAGAACACTTGAGGAAAAGACAAAGGGTACCTTTCATAAAAAATAGAAGTGCATGCCTTTGGTGAAGTAGCCATTTCTGACAAGACAGATAGATTTGGTTAGGCCTTTAAAACATAAGAGTTGTTTTTGTGTGTTGCTTGAATTGACACGGTGAATTTGGACTTATATGTAACATTCCATGATTTTTTCCTTTCCGCGATTTTCAATTTGTTTTGGAGCCACAGGATTGGGTTTACATGGGCCAGGTGACAGGTAAGAGTACACTTTACGTTTGGGCACCCAGATTTGATCATTTCCTTCATAGTATCCTTGGGCTTCCAATAGTCGTTTAGGAATCCAACGCAACGTTTCTTTACATTTCTTGGAGTGAGTGGGACGGTTCTTACGAGGTTTCCGTTTTTTTGCATCAACCATGCTCACTACAGAAGCTTTAGGGACCCACTTATATGTTTTCTCTGTTATATTAGGATGGTTCTTGTGTGTCTCAAGCTTTCTTTCAACTACATCAGTTGAAGCTCTAGAGAGTTGGGCTATGGGGACGTATGGTTCAACCTCTTGGACATGCAATGTCTTGGGTTTTATTTCCTTAGGAAATATCTCAGGGACTATGGCTTGAGTGGTAGGGCTAAGAGTTGGTTTTTGCGTTGTAACACCCCCAGTCCCCCAATCAATAGTGCATTTGGTGGCTATCATCCACGTGCGGCCTAGGTTTATATTACCCTCCATAGTTCCAGTAGGCATGACCAAAAAGTCTTGAGCTACAATTCCATTGTCATAACTGATAGAAGTGTGCCAGATTCCAAAAATCGTAGTTTTTTTCTTGTTGACACCCTTGACTTGGATAATACTCTCAGATAGAGGTGGCTTCCCTAACTGACACCACACCCCATAGGATAGCAGATTATATTTAGCACCCGTGTCCAATAAGGCGTTATATAGCACTTTTCCATAGGCACTATTTAACTCAATAGGGTATCGTAGAGGTGTGTCAGAGTCCAACCCATCCTCTTCGATTTCCACGTGGAATGCATTTGTGACTCCAAGGTTAGCCTCTCGTTTTTGTCTTATACGTTGTTGTCGCTCCTTAGCCTCAACTTGAGCTTGTATCTTGTTTAACTCGGTTTGTGCTTTGGCGGACTTCTTTTGATGAATGGCCCGTAGTTCTTCTTGGCTTAAAGGATCATAATATCTTTTGAATTTACTCCCATTGAGGAATCCAATGGTTTCAACTCCATCAAGAGTTTCCACACGAAGGGTACCTTGTGGGGTAATTTCACATACTCTATATGGTCCTTTACCAGCATATTTCAACTTTTTCTTCTCTTTACGTACTCCATACATAAGGACTTTATCACCATCTTTGATGTCCTTATCCTTCACATGGCGATCAAACCACTTCTTTCTCCTATCCTTTTCCACAAGAGCATTTTGCACAGCCAACTGTCTCTCTTCGTCTAGTTTTTCTAAGATATACAAACGCTCGGTTAAGGGGTTACCATTCCATCCTTCTTGCGAAGCTACCCTAAGACTAGGAATGACAAACTCCCAAGGCATAACCGCTTCTTGGCCGTATACCATTTTGAATGGCGTACAATTAATAGCCACTTTATAAGCAGTACGATAAGCCCATAGAGCAGATGTCAACTTCAAATCCCAATCAGTGCGATGAGCTTCTACCGTCTTGGTTAAAATAGAGATTAGAGTCTTGTTGGTGCTCTCGGCTTGTCCATTAGCTTGCGGGTAATAAGGTGTAGACTTATGGTGGGATATCATAAAGGTCGTGGTAAGCTCTCTTATTACGTCATTTATAAAATGGGTACCATTATCACTAACAATTTCAAAAGGGCAACCAAATCTTGTGATAATGTTCTCAAAAAGAAACTTAGCTGTTGTCCTCGCGTCAGCTTTTTGTGAAGCCTTAGCTTCAGCCCACTTTGTTACATAGTCCGTAGCAACTAGAATATATCGAGATTGAGTGTTGCGAGCTGCGGGACTAATTGGACCTACAAAGTCTAAGCCCCATTTTTCAAATGGTTGGGTTACTTTAATAGGATGTAAGGGCATTCTGTCTTTGCGCTGTGTGGTCTTGTAACGTTGGCACTCATCACACCCTTTTGTAAAAAGTGATGCATCCTTAAATAAAGTTGGCCACCAATAGCCTGATTGTAGCACCTTTCTAGCAGTCAGGTCTCCTGAAAAATGTCCTCCTGCTATGCCCATATGTGCTTCTTGCAAGATATACAAATATTCATCCTCGCGGGCACAACGCCTAAGAATATCGTCCTTGCCTAGCCTATACAGAGTTCCGGCAATCAAACAATAGGGTTCACATTCTTTTACTAGCCTTCAAGCGATATCCTTACGAAGTTCCTTGGGTGGAAAACCATTAACTAAAAAGTTAACAATGTTCTCACTCCATTCAGGCATAGTCTCAACTATGAATAGGGAAGTATCGGGTAATTCATCATCAACTCCTGTAGGGGCTTCACCATTGGGTATGCGAGACAAATGATCAGCCATGACGTGCCTTTTACCGGGTCTCACTACAATCGTGATATCAAACTCCAGAAGAATTAACAACCATCGTGTGATTCTTCCTGTGGAGCATGGCTTGTTTACCAGATACAGCAACGCTTGATGATCCACATAAAATACAAACTTGTTTGCTAAAAGGTAGTAGCGAAATTTCTTTACTGCATAAACCATTGCCAAACCTTCTCGCTCTGTAGTGGTGTAGTTCCTTTCAGCATCATTCAATTGACGGCTTGCAAAGCTAATGGGATAGTCCAATTTATGTTCTCCTGGTTGAGTGAGAACACACCCAATAGCAAAGTTTGATGCATCAATATGCACATGGAAAATGACATCCCAGTTAGGTGTCCTTAAAATCGGAGCACTTGCTAGTGTTTTCTTCAATTGTTCATAGGCCTGGTCACACTCTTCAGTCCATTTAAATTCAATGAGAAGCTTGTACAAAGGACGTGCTATCTCAGCAAAAAATAAAATAAACCGTCGATAATAACCCACGTGTTCCATGAACCTTTGAACTCCCTTGTAATTGGTTGGTGGTGGTAACTCTAGAATCACTTTAATTTTGCTCTCATCGGTTGAGATACCATTCTTAGATACTATATGCCCTAAAATAACTCCATGCTTGACCCAAAATTGGCATTTGAACGGGTTCAATGAGATACGATATAACCTACACTTTTCAAACACCTTCCGCAAACATGATAGATGTTCTTTCCAAGAAGAGTAAACACAAAGGTCGTCTAAGAAAGCTTCACAAAACTCTCTCAAATATTCTTTAAAAGCAGTGTTTATTAATCCTTGGAATGTAGCAGGGGCATTTGTTAAGCCAAAAGCCATCACACGAAATGCAAACACACCAAATTCCGTGATGAAGGCAGTTTTAGCTTGGTCCTCTAGCGCTATCGTGATTTGGTTGTAGCTTGAGTACCCAGCTAGAAAGCTATAAGCTTCCTTGCCTGCAACTCTTTCGAGTACATGTTCGGAATATGGTAGGGGGTAATGGTCTCTTCTAGTAACTGCATTAACTTTTTTGAGGTCCACGCACACCCTGAGTTTCCCATTCTTTTTTGGCACGATAACTATTGGAGACACCCATTCAGAGTGTTCAATAGGATATATGAACCCACATTTGATAAGCTTTTCTAGTTCTTCTTGAATGATCTTTGCGTACTTAGGATTCATCGGGTAGGGTCTTTGTTGTACGGGCTTCGCAGTGCTAATCATAGGGATTGTATGTTGGACCACAGAAGGTGGAACACCTTTCATATCATGGTATGTCCAAGCGAATATGTCCTTGAATTCCTTGAGAAGCTCTTTGAGGACCGCCTCTTCAACTTCTGTGAGGTCTTGGGCAATAAAAACAGGTTTTGATTCTTCACCGGGGTCGGCTAATTCTATTTCTTTAACTATTGCTGGACCATCATAGATTCCATTATTCCCATCGATAGGTATTCTTTGGGCTTTTGTGTACACAACCTTTGCTTCCCCTGTGGTGTAAGATTTGAAATTTACTGGTGCAGGATGCAAGTCTGTGGATTCTGGTTGTGCTTTGGTCTGTGCTTCTATTTCTGCTTTCTTGTGTTGTCGAGCTAACTCTTGGTTTTGACGCCTCCTTGCAGTGCGGCTCAACTTTGGCTTGTCTATGATCTCTAATTGGGCTATGTCATGGGGTCGTGGTCTACACCACATAACATTTTGGAGATATTCACCCCAATTGTCTACCAATTTTCGATGAGCATCACATGCTCCTATATAACTGAGCCATTCTGCTGAGGATCTCTTCTTTTTTATCCTAGCACGTACATTGGCTCGATATCGACGCCTCTTAAAGTTTTTCTTTTTCTTATTTGAGACCTGCTTTTGATTTGCATTTAGATCTGGTTCACTAAAGGAGTCCTCGTTGGTGTCCTCTTCACTCTCGGAGGAGCTATCATGGTTTGATGTGCTCGGTCCTTCCGAATGTTTTGACTCTAAACTTGCTCCACTCTTTAATTCATGAGATTCAGAATCCGTTTCACTCTGGAAGTCACTGTCTGAGTCGTGTTGGTTAAAGTCTTCTATTGAGCTATCAGTGTCACTGTCAGATTGGTCCACAATTGCCTTGCCCTTAGAAGATGCATGTATGGCACTTATCATGTTCAGAGGTGCAATTTGTGGTACCTCTTCACCCTCTGGTGTGACCCAAGTGGTTCCTCTATTTCCCCAGGTATCTATGGTTGCAGCTAGGTGTACCCAGTCTACGTTGTCTGATTCCGTCATACCCGGTAACACATCCATGTAAGGAGAATCTTGGCCAATGTCTGTATCCTTCTTACAAGTGTAACAATATTGTAGTGGGGCCGAGTGAACTGTGGTGTCAGAGCGATGATCAATAATGGTTTTACTCCCTAAGGGGTGTACCTTACCAGTCACCAAATCCACTCTAAGGACAGAGTCTTGGAATTGCAAATAGACATGATTTTTAGACCAATCATGAACCATTTGTGCTTCCCTCATGAATGGTCGTCCTAAAATCATTTCATATGACATAAGGTGTTTAGAGAAATCCATTACAATGAACGTATGTCGTACCTTGTGTCCTAGAACTTTGATCTTAAGATCCTTGAGCATCCCCATAGGTTTGGCTATGGTACCATTTGCCATCTTTACCACAATGTTAGTAACACTGAGGCGGGGTTTTCCCATGGATTCCCAACAATCTTTTGTAACGATGCTAACTCCTGCACCACCATCAAGAATTCCCTTTATAGTTAATCCCTTGGTAGTGATGGGTAGGGTCGCATTAGACTCGTCGCCTTCAAAATACTGCCCTAATTCGTTAATGGGTACCTCGATCATAGACTCGTGTCCATCTAAGTCAAGTGATTGCACATGATTTTCCTCATCAATCATAATCGAGTCAGGCCTATTTGGTTGCGCAAACTGTGGTAATCCCGTTCGTAGCTCTCCGTTAAGGAATGCTCGAAGTGCAAGGAATAACTCATGATCTCCATACAACTTTGCTATGATCGTGGTTCCGACCTCAAAAGACATGAAGTCCACTAGTTTGGCAACATTCATTGGCATTTTGCAGGGTGTAGGTCCTTGACTAGGAACTGGTGAGGATGGAATCTCATATTCCTCAATGGGATCAGGTATTCCTTCGTTAAACATCCTTTCCAACAAGAAGGGTTATGCTCACTTTCTGATGTCCCGTCCTCACTCCCTTCTTGGATGATACTAGATATGGCTAACGGTCTATGGTTCATGTGGGGTGGATGAACTTGCGTGGGAAACACTGTGTCATGAATTTTGACATGCATGGGTTCTGGTTCTAGTTTCCTTTGAGTCTCCTCCACTAAACCTCTTAGATGTTTCACCTGCTCAATCTCGTCTACTGGGTTTGGGTACGTCCCAATCTTCTTGATACGATTCTTCCCTTTTTGCCCCTGCGGTTTATCTTGGGGGTCTTGGATTGGATTTGGAAACCCTTGTGGTGTTTTCAGAGGCTCTTTATGGTTTTCTCTTATTCGGTTTTCATTTGGTTCCATGTTACGGTTTTCTTTGTCGGTCTTTCCCTTTGTGGTATTGGTTCTAGTCTCCATTGTCTCGATTGAATCTGAATCATCCTCGAGGTCATTCATATACACGGGGTCATCTCCTGTTCCTATGTTTGTTTTGGAACTTGGCTTTGAATTTCCCGTATTCTGCGACCTCTTCCTTCGTGTCTTCTTTTTCTTTGCTTGGATAACTGACGCGGTATCTATCTCTTCGAGGATATGGCCTGGCCCTTGAAGCATGGACCGTGTAATCGCATAAGCGGGTGCGACGGGTGGTATTGGCGACGTCACCCTAGCAATTTCGACCAAATTTAGGGGTGTGATTTTAGGCGCATTTGGGTTATAGGGGCATTGGGCAATCAAGTGATCTATGCCACAACGATTACATGTGAGTATTGGCATTGCAGACATGCTCCCTTGATTCATTTGCATCTGTGCAGCATTCTTTTGCAGCCTAATAGGGCACTCCGTTGCCCGATGTGGTCCACCACACTCGTAGCATTGAAGAGGTGGCCTCCTAGCCTGGGTGTTGATATTTTGACCTCTGGATGCGAGAGCAGCAACTTGATAAACCAGCTTGACTTGCCCCCAACAATCTTCCATGTAGTATATAGGACACTCTTCCAATGTATCAAGTCCGTAGGCAATACTAGTGTCTATTTCCTCCTCATAGCCATCTGCATAAGCATTTGATGGCTCGCAACCCACTTGGTTCATAGGGGCGACTCTTGGATGCGGGGGCTGGGGTCCTAGCACAGGCGGTGGTAGCGGTGTAGCTTGTACAACATTTTGAGATCTAGGGACCATGTGTTGCGGTAGTTGCTCAACAGGTGGAGCAGGCATCAATACAGGAGCTCGAGGTGCATCCGTCCAGGCTACAGGTGGTCTATTTGCCATCATACGTTTGATCGTTAAACAATCCTTAGCTTGGTGACCATACCTACCACATGCGTTGCAAGTTCCATTAAATTTTACTCTAAATGTAGGGCACTCACTAGTGCTATGTGGACCCAAGCAAATGGAACACCATTGTTGCTCCCTTCTTGGATACATGTGACTATTTTGAGGGGGTGGATTATCCTTAAGAGACTCTTGGATTGCCTTGGTGAGGTCTGTCAAGAATGTCTCAAATACCTTTGGCTCATTGGAAATGGGCTTTGCAGTCATGGGTTCATACTCAATGGCTTGTGAGCTAGTGGATCTCGTGTCAGTAGACACCTCATGCCTGCTATCATCAAGTTGTCCTTTAATTGGATTGCATTGGCAGTGACATCTTCCCAGGTTGTGATACCTCTAATCACTAGTCCATTATAGATTCCTTCATTCCTCAACCCTCGGATGAATCGATCAAGCAGTTGGTTATTGTTGAAGCGCTCATTTACAGGGCAGCGAGAGTTTAAGTGCTTTAGACGACTAATGAAGTCCCTTACTGACTCTCGTTCCTTACGTTCGGCCTTCTGTAGCTGAGATGCTACACCCCACAGCACACCTTCTCGTATGTACTCCTTTAGAAACAACCTTCGAAGGGTAGGGTAGATTGTTTTCTCGTCCACCCTTAGGGTTCTATACCAATCTCCAGCCTTCCCACTTAATGTCAAGCTTAAGGCATTGCACTTATGTAGTTCGTTGCGTTCCCCTAAGGAATCACATACTTGTTCAAACACTTCAATGTGTTTTCTAGCATCTTCGTCCCCATTGAATTTTTGCGTGAGTTTGGCAATTTGTACTGCCTTACTTCTAGGCTCTCTATCAGATGCATGACACATATTTTCCGCGATAGATCGACCTATGGTTTGAGCAAACGCTGCCAAGTCACCTATGTGAGGAGGCAGGGCCGGTGGAGGTACTCTTGGAATCATATGTGGGAGAGGGACGGGTACCGGTCTTGGCATATGTGTGGATGATGCAGGATATGGAACATAACCGGGCATAGGTCCACTCGGATAAGGGCTAGGGAGCGGCACTCGAGGAGCATAAGCAAGTGGTACAATTGGAGGTGTGGGGGCCATGTGTGCATAAGGGGCTAGAGGCACATACGGTCGAGGCCCCATATTAGGTACTACGACACTAGGTAGTGGCACTGCGCTAACCGTAGATGTCATCGGTACATTCTCTGTCAGGCCTATCCCTGGAGTGAGCACTGTGTTTTCCTTAATAGAGGGTTGAGCCAAGTTAGGGAAGCTAAAGTTTTCACTCGGAGGCTCAGATTGCATAGAGACCCCAAGTGAAATGACGTAAGATGGGTCCATGGGACTCATTAGAGGAGTCTCCATTTGTGATAGAGTAGGCTGTTGAGCCTTGCTCGTATCCAGAAATCTCATGGGGCCAGTTGAGAGTATATTTACCCCTCGGTTTTGCCTTTCCGATTGAATAATGCCATGGATAACATTACAGATCATTTTCTGTTGATCTTCGATGCTCGTGGCACTAGAGGTGGATTGTACAATCTCTATCCATCCTACATGGTAGGCGTGGCCAGAGTGTAGATCCGTCAACACCTCAGTGTGGAGGTCGTATGTCCAATGATCATTAATGAACAATCCTTCTAGAGTCGACGTGTTAACGGTTTCTTGTGAGGTAGAAGCAATGTTGCTCCCCGTGGTTTTACTTGTCACCAACGGTACTCTAGAGGGAACTTCTGAAGGAGGTAGCTCAACAGTTGGCAGGATATCCACATGGACACTCTTTGGGGGTGTGGGGTCCACATGCGATGTGAAAGGAGAGTCCACTTCCCCACCCCCTTCGTGTGCTTCATTTGCATCAGGTTCCGAGTGAGTAGCTCTACCTAATGTTTCCATGAAACGGCTAAACATACTAGTACTAGGCTGTGGAGCTTCGGGAGGTGCATGGACTTCTCTCTCAGTGTTTTGGGTAGGGTATGCTTCCATGATTTCTGAGTCGGAGGAGGAATCACTAGCGGCTATTTTAGGGTCTTGGGTGGTGCTACCTTGTGTCCCCGCTGAGGGTCTAGAGCCTATCGTGGATGGGTAATGGGTGTCCGTATGAACAGAGGCACCCTCAATATGCTCGTGTTCTAGCACCCGCCCAGAGCGTAAGTGCATGTGCTTTTGATACCCTAAGGTGTCAAAAAGCTGCTCTAGGAGGCCTTGTGACTAGTTTTTTGCGTGTTTTTTTGTTTGTTTTTTTGCTAGATTTTTTAGAGCGTGTCGTGGAATGGGCCGTGTGATAGCTCGAAATGAGCGTATCGCTAGGAGGGACGCGTTGTGCTTTACAACCCACCGTTTGGTTCTATTTTGCTCCAAAAAATCCCGAAAAAGTCTTTTTCTAGCTGGGGAACTAGGCTCCAAATAGCAAGTCTAAGGGTGCAAGTGGGAAGAGAAGGGAGGAGAGTGGAGGACTTGTCCCACATGCTCTCATTCCCTCTTGAGGGGTAGGGTATATATATAAGAGTGAGTCTAGTATATATCATATTACTGAGGACTGAGGCCTGGGCTTGGGCTTGGGCTTGGGGAAATGATCCCGATCTAACTTTTATACAAACCAACCCGTCCGTTTTTATAACTCACGTTTTTTATTTTCGAAAATCTAACCTCCCCCTCACTCACGTTTTTATTTTTCGAAAAAGATTTTTTTTTTTTTTTGGGATATTATTTGGTACGCGTTTTGGTGCGCGTTGACCTCACCTAACTATTTACTGTCCCACCTACCTACTGACCTGCTAATCAGTGGTTCACCTAATTACGAACCTGCTTAATTAACTAACTGTGCGCCTAACTGTGCACAAACCAGAAAACACTGAAAACACAGAAAATGCAGAAATTGAAACTTGACAGAACTGTGCAGTGCAAACCAGAAAATGCAGAAAGGCAAGAAATGCTAACTGTGTAAGCTGAAATCTGGGCTTAATAGAACTAGCAAAACAGAGCTTAACAGAACACAGAAAACTTGAATGCAGTCAACAACATTCTGTCTTTCTCTACTGTTTTTGCATAACAACAATAATCAAACTTAAGCCGCGCCTTTCCTACATAAAAAATAGCTTCAATACAATTTACAGGTCGCCATTGGAGCTTCACGCGCAGCAGCTCCCCGGCAGCGGCGCCAAAAATGTCAAGGCTAGGGACTTGCTACGCGCCGTGTGCGAGCCACAAAGGCTCCTAGCACACAGTCATACAACAGACAAGCTCACAAGGAAGAACGATGTGTCACTCACCTTCCTTCGTAGTTGCGAATGAAGGATTCCCGCGCCGCGAAGAAGAGGGAGACGCCGCTACGCCACGCTCAACCGCCTCGCCGCCGTCGTGCCGCCGCAACGCTCGATCGCACACACACTCTCACACTCTCTCTCTCTCACACACGCACACACACAAGGAGATGGTGAAGGAGAAGGTGGAGATGGAGCAAGAGCAGCTTCTATTGCACAATGAGAGAATGACTCAATTTTAGGTTTAATTGGCTTTTATGTGAGCTCACCCCATTCACACTTGGGCGCCCATGCTTAGCCAACTAACCCTAGCATGTTCGTGTTAGAGTGCGCCTCTCATCGGCGATCACTCTACCTTTCCCTATTGGACCGACAAGCCCGGTGCCTGACTCTACTTAAATAAATAATACGGTTACGATGTCCGTCGTAGGCGATAGGGTGTCCGTGAGCCACGAGGGTTAATAGTCGGGCTACCACAATTTGCACAGATGGATGGAGCTAGGGAGATGCCAATAGAGGAGGAACACTTATATCCACAACCCAACCTAGATGAGAACCTTGTTGTAGAAATACCTGTTAACAAGTTGGAACAATACTTTGAGGGCGATGAATCCAATGCAACCATACCAATCACTACCAAGGGATTAACTGTGAAGGGAATTCTTGATGGTGGCGTTGGGATTAGCATTGTGACTAAAAATTGTTGGGAAACTATGGGAAGACCTCACCTTGCGACCACAACCATAGTAGTAAAGATGGCCAATGGGTCTATTGTTAAACCTATTAGGATGCTAGAAGATCTCAAGATCAAGGTCTTCGGACATAAAATATGAATTACCTTCATTGTTATGGATTTCTCCAAGCACACTATGGCATCTGAGATGATCTTAGGACGTCCTTTCATGAGGGAAGGAAAAATGATGCATGACTCGTCTAAAAACCATGTCTACTTGCAGTTCCAAGATTCTGTTATTCGAGTAGAGCTTGTAACTGGTCAAGCACATCCTCTAAGAAATAGGTTTATAATTGATCATAGATCTGACACCACAGTTCACTCGGCCCCATTGCAATATTGTTACACGTGTAAAGAGGACACTGATGTTGGGGAAGATTCTCCTTATATGGATGTACTACCTGGGATGATTGAGTCGGAAAATGTGGATTGGGTCCACCTAGCAGCGACCATAGACACTTGGGGAAATAGAGGGACGATGTGGGTAACACCTGAGGGGGATGAAATGCCACCACTCATACCCTTAAATATGCTAGAAGCAATGCATATAGCTTCTGATGACCTACAAGATGAAGGTTTGACTGGCATTGGAACCAGTAGCGTCTCACAAGACTATAGCCCACACGATTTGGGGTCAAAATCATCAATTGAAATTGACTATGAGGACGAAGAATCTGAGTTAAATCTTAGTGCAAATGTGGGGACAAACCATTCCAGGGCCCAGTGGTACCCTAGATGACAATCTATCCAAGGGAGCAGAAGACACAAGTAGCGATTCATCTAATGACTCTTCACTAGAGATCGGCCGTAATAAAAAATTAGACAAGAAGAGTAAGAGATATAAGAGGCGACGATATCAAGAAAATGTGCGTGCTATAATAAATGAAAAGAAATTTACCGCAGAATGGCTTAATTATATAGGGGCATGTGATGCTCATCGAAAGTTGGTAGATAATTGGGGTGAATATCTTCAAAGTGTTATGTGGTGTAGTCCACAACCCATTGACATCGCACAACTAGAGGCTACAGAGAAGCCAAAGTTGAGCCGTACCGTAAGGAGATGACAAAATTGAGATTTAGCTCAACAACAAAAGGAATTGGAAGTGAAATCACAGTCCACAGAACAAAAGGACCCCACAAACTTACACCCTGCACCTGAACATTTCAAATCCTATATCACAGAGGAACGTAAGGTTGTGTATACAAAGGCTCAAAGAAAACAATGGAGTCTATGACGGTCCAACGATAGTTAAGGAAATAGAGTTAGCAGACTCAAGAGAAGAGTCCAAACTTGTTTTCATTGCCCCAGATCTGACAGAGACTGAAGAGTGGAGTGTGTACTTAAAGAACTTCTCAAGGAATTCAGGGATATATTTGCTTGGACATATCATGATATGAAAGGTGTTCCACCTTTTGTGGTACAACACACAATCCCCATGAATAGCATGGCTAAACCAGTTCATCAACGACCCTACCCAATGAATCCTAAGTATGTGAAGATAGTTCAAGAAGAGATTGAAAAGCTTGTGAAATGCGGATTCATATACCCTATTGAGCACTCAGAATGGGTGTCTCCAATACTGATTGTGCCAAAAAAGAAAATGAAACTCAGGGTGCGCGTTGATCTCAAGAAGGTCAATGCTGCCACTAGGAGGGACCATTACCCCTTGCCATATTTAGAACATGTGCTTGAAAGAGTTGAAGGGAAGGAAGCTTATAGATTTTTAGATGGGTACTCTGGCTACAATCAAATCACAATTGCACCAAAGGACCAAGCTAAAATAGTCTTTATAACCGAATTTGGAGTGTTCACATTTTGTGTTATGGATTTTGGTTTAACCAATGTCCCTGCTACCTTTCAAAGATTAATAAACACTGCTTTTAGAGAATATTTGAGGGAGTTTTGCGAAGCTTTCTTAGATGACCTTTGTGTTTATTCCTCTTGGAAAGAACATCTATCATGCTTACGAAAAGTGTTTGAGAAGTGCAGATTGTATCGCATCTCCTTAAATCCTTTCAAATGCCAATTTTGGGTTAAACATGGAGTCATTTTAGGGCATATAGTGTCCAAAAATGGGATTTCCACACATGAGAGCAAAATTAAAGCCATTGCTGAATTGCCACCACCTACAAACTATAAAGGACTTCAAAGGTTCATGGGCCATGTTGGTTATTACCTACGGTTTATTTTAAACTTTGCCGAGATAGCTCGTCCTTTGTACAAGCTTCTTATTGAGTTCCACTGGACCGCGGAGTGTGACCATGCTTATGAGTCATTGAAAAATACCTTGACTAGCGCTCCTATTTTACGAGTGCCCGATTGGAATATAATTTTCCATGTGCATATTGATGCATCAAACTTTGCTATTGGGTGTGTTTTAGCTCAACCAGGAGAACATAATTTGGACTACCCCATTATCTTTGCAAGTCGTCAATTGAATGATGCGGAGAGAAACTACACCACTATAGAGCGAGAAGGTTTAAGTATGATTTATGCAGTGAGAAATTTTGCTACTACCTTCTGGCCAACAAGTTTGTTTTCTATGTTGATCATCAAGACTTGTTGAAACCTTATTCCACGGGAAGAATTACACGATGGTTGTTAATTCTCCTTGAGTTTGATTTTATCGTTGTGGTGAGACCTGATAAAAGACATGTCATGGTGGATCATTTGTCTCGCATACCCAACGGTGAAGCCCCTACTGGAGTCAATGATGAATTACCCGATACTTCTCTATTCCTAGTCGAAACCATACCTGAATGGAGTGAGAAGATTGTGAACTTTCTAATTAATGGTTTTCCACCCAAAGAGCTTCGTAAGGACATAGCTCGAAAACTGTTAAAAGAATATGAACCTTATTCTCTCATTGCAGGAACTCTCTACAAGCTAGGGAAGGATGATATTCTTAGACGTTGTGCTCGTGAGGATGATTATTTATATACATACTGTAAGAAGCCCACATGGGTATAGCCGGAGGACATTTCTCAGGGGAACTAACAACTAGAAAGGTGCTGCAATCAGGCTATTGGTGGCCTACCTTATTCAAAGATGCATCACTTTTTGCAAAAGGATGTGATGAATGCCAACGTTACAAGATCACGCAATGAAAAGATAGGATACTCTTACATCTTGTTAATGTGACTCAACCATTTGAAAAATGGGGCTCAATTATCCGGCAACTCATAGCACTCAATCTCGATATATTATCATTGCCACTGACTATGTAACAAAGTGGGCAAAAGCCAGGGCAACACGTAAGGTTGATGCAAGGTCAACTGCCAAGTTTCTCTTTGAGAACATTATTACAAGATTTGGTTGTCCCTTTGAGATTGTGAGTGACAATGGCACTCATTTTATAAGTGGAGTGATAAAAGAACTCACTACCAACTTCATGATAGCTCACCATAAGTCCACACCTTACTATCCACAAGCAAATGGCCAAGCTGAGAGTACCAACAAAACTCTCATCTCCATTTTGACAAAGACAGTTAAAGCTCATTGCACAGATTGGGATTTAAAGCTGACTTCAGCTTTATGGGCTTATCGTACTGCGTACAAAGTTGCCATTAACTGCACACCATTTAAGATGGTGTATGGCCAAGAAGCGGTTATGCCATGGGAGTTTGTCATTCCTAGTCTTCAAGTAGCTTCTCAAGAAGGTTGGGATGATAACCCCTTAGTTGAGCGATTATATATCCTTGAAAGGCTAGATGAAGAGAGACAATTAGCTGTGCAAAATGCACTTGTGGAGAAAGATAGAAGGAAGAAATGGTTTGACCGCCATCTAAAGAACAAGGATATCAATGTTGGTGATAAAGTTCTTATGTATGGAGTGCGTAATGAAAAGAAAAAGTTGAAGTATACGAGAAAAGGACCATATAGAGTATGTGAAATCACCCCACAAGGAACCATTTGTGTTGAGACTCTTGATGGAATTAAAACCATTGGATTCCTCAATGGGAACAAATTCAAAAGGTAATATGATCCTCTAGGCCAGGAAGAGCTATGTGCCATCGATAAAAAAAAGACAGCCAAGGCACAAACATAATTGAAAAAGATACAAGCTCAAGCTGAGGCAAAAGAGCGACAACAACGCATAAGACGCCAACGAGAGGCTAATCTTGGAGTTACACATGCATTCCACGTTGAAACAGAGAATGATTGGTTGGACTCTGACACACCTCTACGATAGCCTATTGAGTTAAATAGTGCCTATGGAAAAGTGCTATATAACACCTTATTGGACACGTGTGCTAAATATAATCTGTTATCATATGGGGTGTGGTGTCAGTTGGGAAAGCCACCTCTATCTGAGAGTATTATCCAAGTCAAGGGTGTCAACAAGAAAAAAACTACAGTTTTTGGAATCTGACACACTTCTATCAGTTATGACAATGGGGTTGTAGCTCAAGACTTTTTGGTCATGCCTACTAGAACTATGGAGGGTAATATAAACCTTAGGACGCACGTGGATGATATCCACCAAATGCACCATTGATTGGGGGACTGGGGGTGTCACAACGTAGAAACCAACTCTTAGCCCTACCACTCACGCCATAGTCCTTGAGATATTGCCTCTTAAGGAAATAAAACCCAAAACATTGCATGTCCAGGAGGTTGAACCATACGTCCCCACAGCCCAACTCTCTAGAGCTTCAACTACTGTGGTTGAAATAAAGCTTGAGACACACAAGACCCTTCCCAATATAGCAAAGAACACATACAAGTGGGTCCCTAAAGCTTCTTTAGTGACCATGGCTAATGCTAAAAACCAGAAGCCTTGTAAGAAATGTCCCACTCGCTGCAAAAAATGTAAAGAAACGTTGCACTGGATTCCTATAAAACTATTAGTAGCCCAAGGCTACTATGAAGGAAATGATCAAATCCGGGTGCCAAAACATAAATTGTACTCTTACTTGTCACGTGACCCATGTGAGCCCAATCCTTTGGCTCCAAAACTAATTGAAGATCACGGTAAGGAAAAAACCACGGAATGCTACACACCTGATCTAGAGCTAGTTTGGGTACCAAAGAAAGAACGATTTTTTCCACCTAGCTCAGGAACAGGGAAGTCAAATGAAGCTTCTTGCTCTTCATGTAGTTCTTATACGGAAATAGAAGCTTCGACACAACCTCCACCTACCATTGTACATATCCATATAAACAAGGAAGAGTTTGCACCTCCCGTTGTAAGTTCACCACCTACAACAACGTTGCAAATAAAATCATGGGAGAGTACCTTACCACCCTTGCAACTAGATGAAACACATAGGGCGGTCGAAAACTATTGGTTAAAGTCTTCACTCATAACAACTTGGAACAATTGGTTTTAAAAGGTGATGAAATCATTCCAAAAGGTATGATCTACCCAAGGAAGGGGGGAGTGTTTGCTGACTCCATCATTCACTTGCTTCTCTCTTAGCCTTCCTCCATGACCTCTCAATCTCCCATCCTAGGGAATGTATATATAAAGCCTTATACTCACAAAAACAAGATAAAAAAGTAAAAGAGCAAGAGCCACCAAACAATAATGTGGAAACTTACAAGTTCTATACATAACACAAAATCATAAAAACACATTAGGACAAGAACACGACCCTTGTAATATTTACACTCTAACCATCATCTATCTATGTGTACAGATATGGCTAGAATGCTAGAGTCATCCACTCCTGCCTTGGGTGAGAGGTACCCTTGTTACTTTTCACAAGTATTTCACATGGTCTTTCTGGTGCTTGCCTGTGAATGGAATTTGGTAGGTACGCTAGCATGTGAGAGGAATTTTGAGGAGTTAGAATGGCTGATACGTCTCTTGACCATGACTGATCCATACTTAGTAGAGAGTGTCTCTCCCATTGCACAAGCCTATCCTTTTGACCAATTAAATTCAATGTAATTTTTTGTCATAATCACTTGTCTAGGTTTAAAAATCAAGCAGTCCGACTAAGCTAGTTTGACAAAGCTAGGAGTTAGAGATCTTCTCTTAATACCATGGGGAATGCCTTCCTAATAATCAATGGTTACTTAGGTTCTTAATCCAATTTAGGATGCATTGTGTGCAATGTACTAGGGCTTTCTAGTGGGCTTAGTCCCTATTGACCTTTAGCTTAAGCATGATAAAGGGAGTTTACTAGTGTGATGAGCCTGAGGAGGGTAACAGTGTTATATGACCCCCCAAAGTTACAAAATTAAAATGCTGAAAATGAACAAACAAAAATAAAAAAATAAAAAATAAAATCAAAGTGCCACAATGTAAAATCTTAAGCGGGAAGAGAAATCTCAACTTGATTTGGTACTTCACTCACATGTATTGCCTATGGTACTAGGTCCCTAGAGGTTCCTAGTGTGGGCGCTTTTCCTTGAAAAGAAAAAAACCAAAGGCATACAAAATAAGCACACACATCAAAATTGAATCATTGTGAAAAGACTTTGGGGGGTCAAAGAAAAGGAAATAAGTCAGGCGATGATTTCATGAGAAATTTTTATCGTAGCTTAACTACAAGGTCTTCTAGGTATAGCCTCTAGTCAGCCCTCGGACATGAAATACTTAGCTCTCGCGATTAAACAACCTAATTGACTAGAGAAAATTGAGAAGCTTGCCCATGGTATTAATAGTTGACCTCTAGTGTCTTTCGACCGTTAAATTAGTGACCCCATACTTGTTTAGTTTTTGACCTTTACAACTTTTTATGCATTTGATTATATTACAATTTAATGTTTATTGCTGAAAAATGGTTTAAAATTTTGTTACCAATCAATTTGTCTGTCTACAATTGCATATGCTTTTTAATTGTATATGAGAATGCAGTTACTGTGCCAATGTTGTTTGATTTTGCAGTGACTGAAGAAGGCTAAGGACATTCATCTCAAATGCTCTTCCACCTCGATGAACGAGCTTCAACTCAATAGCTTCTGAGGACTGAATCTACATCAGGAAGGGGGGCATGTTAAGCCTCACACACATTTCTATCATGTACGACAAGCGTCGTATTATTTATTTGGTAGAGTCAGATACCGGGCTTTTCGGTCCAATAGGAAAAGGGTAAGAGTGATCACCGATGAGAGGCGCACTCTAAATGGAACATTCAAGGGTTAGTTGACTAAGCATGGGCGCCCAAGTGTGAATGGGGTGAGCTTATATAAAAGTCAACTAAACTGAAAATTCATTCATTCTTTCATTTGTGTAATTGAAGAGTGATCTTGCTCCATCTCCATCTTCTTCTTCTTCACCTCCTTGTGTGTGTGTGTGTGTATGCGTGCGAGAGAGAGAGAGAGAGAGAGAGAGAGAGAGAGAGAGAGAGAGAGAGAGAGAGAGAGAGAGAGAGAGAGAGAGAGAGAGAGAGAGAGAGAGCATTGCGTGACGACAACATGGCGGCGGCGAAGTGGTTGAGCGTGACATTGTGGTAGCTCCTTCCTCTTCGTGGCGAGGAATCCTCCACGAAGGCAAGCGTAGGGCGGTGAGTGACACACCCTTGCTCTCTTGAGCTTGCTAGATTAGTCTGGTTGGGTGATTGCAGCCATTTGTAGCTCGCACATTGTGTATCGGCAAGTCCCTTGCATCGACACGTGCGACAGATGTGCACAACTTCCTTTACCATCGCTAGACGGATATTGTTCCTGAAGTGTGCCTGACCCCAAAGGGTCACTCGTGTTACTCTTTTTTGATATGTCAACCATTTAGTCTGCACAACTGATGTTCCTAATTGAGGGAATAGAAGACGTTCATAACGGAGTATCGTGTTTTGACGGATGGACTCTCTTGAATGTTGCAGATGAGCAATAGATATCGCTATTACCTGTTCTTGCATATAAGCCATAGCTGATGAAATATGAAGACACAACTGAAGACAACCTATTACAGAAAATTGTAAACTGTGAATGAGTTTAGAAAAGCCCAAGGCAGTTACAATGCATTATGAGTTATAACCTGCCTATCTTATATAGACCCATACTACATCCACGAGTTTGTGGGTATCCGTTCTAAAGGCCCTCCTTATGTGCCCTATCTGATTGAATCCTATACACACTTTAACTTGTCCTCTATGTTCATGACATTTGTTTCTCCTAGGAACATACCCTTTTGGCCTTCCTACCAAATTTAGTCTCTTAGCAAATGTTGGTATTTATTCAAACCTTCCAGTGTCCGAGTCTTTCCCTCATAGAAATTCTTGAACCGTGCATCGACGTTAGTCTGAAGTGTCCAAAATAGATACTAGTACTCGATTAATATTACTCTAATTTTCACCACTAGCAATAAAAAATTATGGGATTCATTATTGCCTCCTTTGTGCAATTACTCAAATAGGTTTTATTTATTGCCTATAAACCCTAAACCTTTTAATCTCTTGGATGGCGTGTTGTTACTGAGGCTTTATCACCTGTAAATAGTAACGCCACCCTGTCTTTTACTCTGTTGCATGCTACCTTCTGCTTAGGATTAATGCGCATACTGTCTCGCGGCTTCGACGTTCACAGTGTACAGATCTCGTGTGATTCAAATCCCTAGAGACGCGGGTGTGAGAGATACCACGATGGCAGGGACTGCTGGAGACTATCTAGTCCCATCACCTACAGTTGGAATCCGTCTTCTATAAAGCCCACACTGATATGGTTGAGGTGAGTACTAGACTCACTTAGCATTTGTTTCTATGTACTTGTGCAGTCTAATTCATAAAGAGTGAGGACTACAACATGTCTAAAGTAAATGAGAAAGATGTGGTGGAGTTGTCTTCTCCTCCGAGTCTACAGGTGATTTAAATTTGGTAGTGGTTGTCGCTTTGCTGGCCGTTAAGATGAGGCTGAGCTGATTCAGTTAAGTGTAATTAAATTTGAGTAAACTGTTGTTTGCTGGGGTTTTAAACTACTGCTCACTGGACTGCTTTATATTCATATTGAGGTCTTGACTCTAGGAAATTGGTTGTCGCTATAATCCATAAAATAAGGTGCTCATTGTTGATTAGATTCTGAGTACTATTGTACTGCCAATTTTTTAAAATGTCGGAATAGCTAGAAAACATCATGGCTTTTTTGAGCAGGACTGGTTTGTTTATTAAGAATATGAAATGCTTGGGTAAATAATCAAATCTGGATATATTCAACACTATCCAAATGGACAGATTTAATATCGAACATATTACTCAGGTTCGGGTTTTTTTTCACTGTACGTTCTTAGAAAATTGGAAGATCATTGTCAATAAATGTTTAGTTTCTTAAATGCTGCCATACCTTGAAATGACTTAATGTAGTTGAAAAGCATTACTTACCCTAAAAAGATGTAATATATTTTAAGGTGGCCCTCTTTTACCTTATTACATCACCTTCCCATAAGATTTCTAGCCTTGTTTGTGGCTCACCACTTGCATAGCTTGTTGACTTTTGATTGCGGGTTACTGCATGCCTGGTTATGGTTAGGGACCTACGATATACAATAATCTAAGCTTCACTCTTTTAAGATTGCCTATTATTTGCTCACTTTGTATTACATTTCAGTATACAGGAGGATGAGCACTTACCCACATGATGCGGCTACAAATAAAATAAACTGGGTATCTCCAGCTAGTGTTAGGTATCCTAATTGGGTTGATGGTGTAATAGATATACTCAAGTATATGAGGTGGCATCGACTATACTCTTACTGGTCCCTGCTTTTTTAGCATTACTCTAGATTTTCTCTTGTATTCTCTGTGCCGGATTTTGGGTTAATGCTTTTTTAATGCTTAAACATTCCAGGCTGGTTCTGATTCAAATTTTTTCCACTATGGTGAACACTTACAATAATTTTTATTCCATATCTATAAGAATGAAACTGTCGCCTTTTTTTTCTAAATAAAGAGGAAGGAATAATTTTGGAATACATGTTAGAGTGGCATAAAATGGAGGTTGTAACAGGCTGTGTAAATTATATGACGGACATGACATGAGTTAAAAGACAACAAGATTTGATGATGGCAGTTAACATGTGTGAATCAGCTCGCAAAGCGTAAAAGGAAAATTGCGAGTACCAGACCTAATGGTTATAACTTCCCTGGTTGTTTATGTTGGTTCCTGAGACTTGAACATAATTATGTTGGTTTCCTTTACATTTGAGCTTGATCATTTTTTCCTTCTTACTTCTCCTAATTGTAAGTTTTCTGGTTTCCTTTGGGCTCACCACTTGCATGGCTTACTGACTTATGATAGCTGCTTGCTTGGTTAATGTTTGGACCCTCTGGTTTACAATAATCTATGTTTTACTCTTGTAAGCTTGCCTATATTTTCTTTCATTTTAGTGGGTAGGAGGATAATCACGTACCCACATGATGCGGCCACATTGAGTATAAATTGGATAATTCCAGCTGATGTTAAATATCCAATTTAGGTTGATGGTTTGATAGGTATTCTCTAGTGTATGAGAGATCGTCAACCATTCTCTTGCTGGTCCCTTTTTTTTTTGCCTTACTTTAATTTTCTCTGGTGTTCTTTGAGATGGTTGTGGGTTATTGCTTTATACTTTGACTTGCCAGGTTGGCTCTGATTTGAAATTTTGCACTAGGGAAGGAATTTGTAATATATGTTAACATGCGATAAAATGGAAGTTTTAATGTGATGTGTAAAATAAGTGACGAACAAGACATAAGTTATGAGGCAACGGGATTTGAAGATGGGAGTTAAGTGTATCCGATCGCAAATCATAAATGGAAAAATGAAAATGCCAGACATACTGGTGTGACTCCTCTGGTCTTATTTGGCTGGCCTCCAGTGTCCTGAACATGATAGTGTCGGTGCCTTCTATAAGGTCATCATCATAGAAAGGATTCTTTTTTTAATTATTACTTTGTTACAGTAAACATAGGCTTGGTTAAATGAAATAAAATCTGGGTATGACATGGTTCATGTGTAACTAGGCGATACTCTTAACACTTCTTGAGATTTGTTGAAATTGGTTCTTTAAAAAAATTTTGATGCCTATTATAAGACGCTGGGTCTCGAGCCAACATGTGCTTAATTATATTGGAAAGTTCTCCCAATAAGAGTTTAAGAAGGATTTAGAAAGGGTTGGTTGAATAAACGTATGATTAACATTGGAAAGTTTTGAAAAATTGGGAAATATTTTGATAAATGGAGCATGTACGATGGAATCTCACTGTCTAAGAAAGATTTGCGAAATGCCAAAGAATTTTGTATAATAAAAACTTGGAAAATTTTCTCTCTCTTATTTTTTACAAATTACAGCATAAGAATAGTTGGTTTTACATGGATAACAACTGGGATGCCCATGCATCACCTGTACACAGTAACAATTGCTAACTGAGCGTTTTCTTGTTTACTATGGGTGCATGTGAGGGCTACCTTCTTTGATAAAAAAAAATTGTTCGACGAGGTTGATGACATGTGGATTATCTTTTACCTTAAAGCAGTATCACCCCTAAATTGGGATTATTTTTTCTTTATCAGTCTTTGCTCTCTTCATTATTTTCTACAAAAATTTATTTTCAACAACAAATGAATTATTGTACAATTCCATTGTATTTACCTAGAATTTTTGGTTTGTGAATAGGTTCTGTTCTTTTGCGTATAAATATATATATATTTAGAATTGCTACACACACACACACACACACACACACACACACACACACACACACACACACACACACCCCATGACTTGAGTTTGGGACTTGTCACACACAACAACTTTGACGTCCCTTGGAATTGTTTCTACTGCATCATCCCTTCTCTCTCTCTCTCTCTCTCTCTCTCTCTCTCTCCTCTGCCCTTGTAACTCCTACTCAAGTCTTGAATTGAATACTTGTCAGGTAGTTCTTATATATATATATCACACACACACACACACACACACACACACACACACACACACACACACACACACACACACACACACAAAGTCAATGCTAGAAGTCCCAAATACAAAATGTGAGACTTACCTCTAGCTTTAGATTTGGAGGTCACACACACACACACACACACACACACACACACACACATGACAGAACTCATTTGAAAGTTGACTATGAACTAGTGCTCACATAACCCAATTTTTACTATAATTTTGTTGGTTAAAAATGTAGCTACGATTTATGTACAAATCTTGGTCCGCTAATTAGCTTGCCTCTAAAAAATCAAGGCTAAAAAAAGGGGGGTTTCCCAAGCAATGCTTTGATGGTATCAGGCCTTGTCCATGTGCAATAGCACACCCTAAATTGGATATATGTGACAATAGTGGCCGTTTTTTAAGGGAGTGTTGGCAGGGGATAAATAAATGGACAATCCTTCAATGCGAATTGCATGATTGATGAGGGCAGGGATGAAGGAGCTGCTTGAAGTAGGGGAGATGGAGGTGGGGAAAGCTGAGCATACGTCAAAAATAGAGGTAGGGGTGGCCAATTCACAAGGGCAATTGGGATGCAAAAATCGTCAGCTACGCTTGAGGTTGCTTCACAAAGTGTATTAAAGCTTTTTGTCTTGCACCATGACGGGCATGTGCAATGACATAGCTGATGGGCAAGGACAATATTATTGCTAGCAAGTACAACTACTCATCCTCACTACAACTGCCCACCCAACACACCCAAATTTGGACTTACTGCCTCCTCAATGACTCCCTCTTCAACCATGATTGTTGATCCCAAACCCAACTCCATCTTTGAAGGAGCAGTAGATCCGCTACTCTTCTACAACTTTGTACCCATCTCTTTACTGCTTTGTATCCATTTTCATCTCTTGCTTAGTTAGCAGCTATAAAGGACCACACCAAAAGTGGACGAGTGATAAATATAATGAGAATATGGTCCACTTAAGAGAGTGCTTATATTTACATCCATATATTCAATTTAGGCCTTTCACACATTTACACACACCTTCAAGCTAGGCCTTGCTATATCAAACTCCCGTGCATGTGGAGAGTGCCCAAAGCTATGATATCTGTAAGGTATGTGCTTAAAATTGCACAAAGGGGGTAAATTTGGAAGTCTTATGGATTAACAAGAATAGGAGGGCACTTGAGCACATGTCCCAAATGTGGAGTACACCTTTTAAAAAATTTCACTCACTCCCATCTCAATATGTGATGCACACATGCGTGGTTAGGGTAGTTGAGTCTCAAGTAGTAGATAGAGGGTTGGAAACTCATGGTGACATAAGCTTAGCTTCTTTTTTCTCTAATGTATTGGCCTCAAGATACACACATAAGAACTTTGCCACCACTCATCCCGTCACTTCCCTTATGTGCAAAAAAGTCTTAAGGTGGACATCATCAGACAACGCAATGCATTGAGTCCAAGCAAAACATAATTTCACACCTATCTAAATAAATGGAAAGACCTATGTTGGGGATGTCCAAATGGAATATCATACTTTAGCATACTTCATACATGACAATAAAAGCAATGCATAAAGCCATGTCTATCAAAGGGTAGAAATTGGAAAAAAGCCCAATTCAAATCTTGCACATCATATCCAAGGGCAAAGAGGTCTCAATTGCACTTATCATTCTAGTATTTGTTTGCTTTGATGCAAATGTCAGAGATTTTCTCTTAGACAGGCTTTTCATCCTCTTCTATTCAATCAAGCAAGAAAAGAAGTTTGCGGATCCAAGAGACCCTGTCAATATTTTTCTTCCTTTCACCTCATTTCCTATTTTGACTAATAAATGGTAGTCTACTTTGAGGTACATCTTCATCTTGTGATCCACCACTCCTCAAAATGTATTTTGTGCTACAATTTATGGTTAAATACGGATTTATCTGATGAATGTATTTGCTCTCATGTCAATACTATTTAATCCTTGGGTCCTAACCTCTCTCTCTCTCTCTCTCTCTCTCTCTCTCTCACACACACACACACACACACACACACACACACATGCATACATATTTCACAACTCTTTGTTTGAGAAACAATGAGTAAAGCCTCTTACTTAGAAAACATTTCTTACTTTTCTCAATCATTGGTCCTTATTGTTTGAGGACAGATCAAACAGGCATCCATCTGGCCTCGGACACATAGCCGAACACGTAGCCGGACACCATATTTGTACTCTATTAATTGTCCGAGCTAGTGTAGTGATACTCTATGTAATTCCTAATTCTAGAGTAACAAGTCAATTCCCTGAGTTGTAATTCTATCATGACAATTATAAAAGTCCATGTGAACTGGCCACTGGCCATTCTAGGTATAAAGGTCAACAACCTTAATGTGAAACGAAGGCTTATCTTTAGAGAAGAAAAGAGCTCTGTTGTACGTACGCTCAAGCTACGAGCTGCTCCAACTTGTAATCGAATTTTCTAATGATTGGGTAATCCATTTTACATTCCGAAACTTGCATTGTCTTCCTCTCTCTTATCTTTTTAATTCAAGTGTAAGCATTGTCAATTTTGTTGTGGTTCGTGACTACATGTCCGTGAGCTGTAAATGTAGATTTGAGTGCTTAAATCACTGTTTTTAGTCGTTTTGATCATAGGAGAGTGTTCTTAGACCATAGGATGACATTTTTGGCATGTTTTGTTGCAGTTTTCAGGACCTTTTTCATGATGGATCGTGATTTTGATACCTCGTCGGATTGCAACCAGACTTGCTAGGATAGTGACCCTAGGTGTCCTAGACCTCCTAAAGTTTCGTTGCATTTTGAGTCCGTTTGAGTGTCAAAATGGTGTGATGACCTAGAGCTGTGAGAAAGGACATAGGTAGATTTCCCTGGTCATTGAGTGTTGGTTTGCTTGTAGAGTTGTTGTGTTTTCTTGTTAAGGTTCACTTCTTGAGATTGACGATCTCAAAGAGTCTCAGTTCCCCATCTTACTCACTTCCCTGAGTATTGACATTATGTTAGTACCAAAAAACTATGCTGCAGACGTTCGTCGTGACATAATGTCAATACTCAGGTAAGTGACTCGGATGGGACACAAAGACTCTATGAGATCGTCAATCTCACGAAGTGAACCTAATAAGATAACATAACAACTCTACAAGAAAATCAATCACTAAATGATCAGGAAAATTTCCCTATGTCCTTTCTCACAACTCTAGGTCATCACGCTTTTTCGGCACTCAAACGGACTTGAAATGCAACGAAAATTTAGGAGGACATCTAGGACACCTAAGGGCACTATCCTACCAAGTCTGGTTGCAATTTGACAAGGTACCAAAATCACGATCCATCATAAAAAAGGTCTTGAAAACTGCAACAAAACTATCCAAAAAGGTCGCCTTATGGTCTAGGAACACTTTCCTATGGTCAAAATGACTAAAAACAGTGATTTAAGCACTCAAATATGCATTTATAGCTCACAGTCGCGTAGTCGCGAACCACAACAAAATTGAAAATTCTTACACTTAATTTAAAGAGCAAAGAGAGAGGAACACAATGCAAGTTTTGGAATTGAAAACTGATTACCCATTCATTAACTGTGATGATTACAAGTTGGAGCATCTCGTAGCTCGAGCGTACGTAGAGCATAGCTCTTTCTCTTCTCTAAAGATAAGCCTCCCTCTCACATTAAGGTTACTGACCTTTATGCCTAGGGATTTCTAAATGGCCAGTGGCCGGCTCACATGGACCTTTACAATTATCATGACATCATTACAACTCAGGGAATTGATCTATTACTCTAGAATTAGGATTTACATAGAGTATCACTATACTAGCTCGGACAATTAATAGAGTACAAATGTGGTGTCCGGCTACATGTCCGACCAAGTGGACGCCTGTTTGATCTATCCTCAAACATTCCCCCCTTCCTAATTTGTGTCGTCCCTTGAGACGACCTTGTGCAGTCTTGTCATAGGGTTGTCTGCAAGGTTGGTCTTTAGCTTGGGAAGTGCTTTGTCGTAAATGACGCTTCCCCCTTCCTTGAATGATTCATATCTGTCATGTTGTTGATACGTGATTTGATCTTTGATTTGTGAGGAAACTTTTTTTCCCCCTTCCTTGAATGATTCATATCTGTCATGTTGTTGATACGTGATTTGATCTTTGATTTGTGAGGAAACTTTTTTTCTTGTTGTGCATTTGTCTCTTTGTTGCCAATCTTAGCTGCCGTAAAGATGGATGTTGATGTGTCTGAGCTTGTAGAACTGATCCTCTTTGTGGTGTGGACGTTATGATGGATTTTCTTTCAAGGTCCACTACAATTTGAGTTGTCCATAATAGGTAGCCACAATGTGGAAGCACTGTGTGAGTCACGTATGGTTGTTGTGGATATATCGCTTGCTGAATTTGTCATTGCTAGTCATTGTAGGCCATTCTTCACTTTTTCATTGCTTGCTGGAGCTTTGTTGTTGTCTTGGAATGGTAGATATGCTCTTAATAACCATATGGAGAGCTGCAGTTTTTTCTCCAAGTCATTGTCGATTGATTTGGGTAGCCATTTCCTTATTGTTGATGTAGAAGGAATATACACAAGAAGTTGAGGATGAGAGTTTCTAGATTAGGGTCTAAAACCTGAATAACCAAAGGGGAAAACCCAGTGGGAAAAACGTGCCTTTGGTATACGCTCTTATTGGAGTTGAGAAATTCCACTTGAAGTACCTATCATGCAAGGTGAGTGCTCATGAGAAACAAAGGAAGAGTGCCTAATGCAAGTGCCAATTATGGGACACTCTATATGCTTATGCGAAATTTTCAAACAAAAGCATGCAGTGTAAGAGATGGAGTTGATGGGTGCTTCAAGGAACACATGTAGCACGTGTGACATCAAAAGATGTCTCAATAGATTCCACGTTTCCAAGAAGGGTTTTTGATGTAGAAGATTCTCCACTCATTCCTCAGTGTGTTGAGTGCGTGAGTGTCTTTTGGACTTCCTCCTTCACTTACCACTATAGTACAATGACTTCGACTATTATGCTCACCTATAGCAGCATGATCGACACAACATAATTATGCTCAACTCTTCCAGCTCGAGCAATGCCTAGAATAACTAAGATGCTTAGACAACAAAGAATATTACATGAAGGTTTGGGACTAACGCCTCGCTCAATTAGTGGCTTAGCTGCCCGACTCTGACTTTTATGCCTTGTATTTTTAATGGCAACTTGGACTTACCTGTTCAAGGCCAGAAACCCAATTCCACAAGTTCTAGAAATTTAGGCCTCTTCCACTGTGTTGGTCTTTGGATGCCACCATTTTCTCGAGTAGGTTGGCATATTTTGGCTCCTCTCGACTTGCTTGTTGTATGTTCACACTGCTTTGTAAAACAAGTCCTTCAACTCTTGTAGGGACTGATGGAGATTTTGCTTTATCTCACATGAGAAGCGGTTGTTGAGATGTGTGGGTTCTCTGTGATTGAGTTTCCGCAAGAGATTTTGGAACCCATCTTGTTTTTGGTCCTTGTGTGGTCATCTTTTGTATTTGCTCCTTTTGCTCAATGACTTGATGGACACTAGGCTTCGGTATCTAGATTTGATGATTTCCTTTGTAGAAGCCTTGATTTTGGAGTTGATGATGAGGTATCCATCTGGAGATTATAGCAGCCTTCATTGCAATTCTCTTCTGTTGGATCTTGGTTTTCATTGCTTGCCTTTGGATAGAAGCTTGTGCTGCATGATTTCTCTTGGTTGTTCCAGATTGAACTACAACTTTTGGTAACCATATTTGAGTGTTACCTTCATAAAATCCTTGTGCTTTGAGTAGCTTGACTGAAATCATTTGTTGCTTCACCTGTTTGTGTTGGGTAACTTGGCTGAGGTCTGGCTTTGGTACCCAAACTTGTCGCATTATTTGCTGCTTTGATGTTTGTTTTTGCCTTTTGTGATAGTTCTTTCTCCTGGTTGAGTTGTTTGTCTTCCGTTGAAAGCACGTCTTATTATTCATAAAACTCGTTGGTTGAGGTGGGTAGGTCAAAGCTATCACTTTAGGCTTTTTGGCCCAAACATTAGCGTTTCCTTGGAAGTAGCCTTGAGCAATGATTGACTCATTTGGTGCTACCCACCCTGTCACTTTTTGTTGCTGAGGCTGAACTTGTGCTTCATGTATCCAAACTGGGTCTTTAACTTGGATGTGCTCTTTGGATACCAACACTTGGTTAACCTTCTTTGGCTTCTTCTGTTGGGGTATAAAGCCCAATGTGGTCGCCCAGGTAAGTGGGCGGGCTGCCAGGTATGTCGCACTTCCGCTCGTACTCCTTCAATTGGTATCAGAGCTCAGATCGAGGCTCGGGGCAGCATTGTAGGCAGCCAGAGTCACCTGCTCAGATTGGGGTGAGATTCGACAGGCGAAGACACGGCCCCAAATCCTGTGGGTAAGCCGGTAGGGCTTGGTGTGCTCAGAATTTCATTCTGAGGTCATCTCGGTCACCGTTCGGCTTTGACAAGGTTCTGCGCAGGCCATTTTCGACTACGTGGTCTCGGCGGGTGCAGATCCGGAATCTGCAAATTTGGGTTTTTTTTGGCCTACGACTGCAAGTGCTGAGGATATCTGCACTTCCAGAGTGCTGATTTGTGGTTGTCTACACAACGAAGGAAGCTCACAGTTCTTGGAGGCGTGTCACATACGACACGGGCACACCTACACACACACTGTACTTCCACATGGGATGTATTGTCAGAGATGATGTATGTATGTTGAGGGTTTGCTGGCTGTGAGTCACGCAGCAAACAACCGCCGCAGCGGTTACAGCATACAGTGGGAAATTTGTGGATGTATGACTTTGTGGGAAGTCTATGTACTGTCAGATTTACTGCAGCCTTTGTTGAGGGTCGAGTGAGGTTTTATTGAGTTGGGGGATTCTCGAATGTTGAGATCCTTTCGGTGATACAGGTCTTGGAGCAATCCCTCGAGCACCCTTAGATAGGCAGCTAGGCTGTATTGACTGTGAGTTAGACAGTTGGGATTGCATCTTTGCTTTACTGCCGTTGAGGCATTGTTGCCATCTATGCTTACAGGACAGTGAGAGGACAGTGGGAGACAGTACAGGTGCAGGACAGGTCTACCCGTAGCTTACAGTGTTATAGAGACAATGTTTTTGAGCTGTTTTTTGGTCTGTTTTTGAGTACACCCGAGCCATTTTACAAAGGAGACTCTGCCGAAATTTCTGCAGAATCTGAAGCTTTCTTGGTTCATTTGACAGGTTGATATTGGTTCAGAGGTCAGTTTACAGGGGAAACTCTGCCAAATTTTTCCTAGGAAAGTAAACTACTGTGAAGCGTAGCTATGGCTGGATCACAGGACACTGTTCTTTACAATATCAAGAAGCTGGATGGAACCAATTTCCCATTATGGAAGAAGCAGATTTGGCACGTGTTGGTACAAAAGAAATAGATAAAGCCTATAAAGCTCAAAGGGATAAAACCAGAAGATATGGCCGAAGATGAATGGAGCGAAATGGATGAATTGGCACTTTCTACCATTATGCTGACTTTGGCAGAAAGCGTTTACTTCAATGTAGCAGACGAGATGTCAGCTTATGAAGCATGGACAAAGCTGAGTGATCTTTATGAGAAGCAGAGTGCAGCTTCACAGGTATACTGGCTTAAGAAGCTTGTTGACTTGAAGATGAAAGAAGGGACACCTATGTCCAATCATCTGAATGAATTCAACACTATCTACAGTCAGTTGTCAGCTCAAGTGTCAAGTTTGATGAACCTGTTAGAGCCATGTTCCTGTTGATCACATTGCTGGAAAGTTGGGACACTTTTCGCACAGCTTTGAGTAATTCTACACCTCTAGATGGTTTGACCATAGCAAGTGTAGAAGGCAGTCTGCTTACTGAAGAAACCAACAGAAAGACAATGGACAAAGGCAAAGGAACAGCCTTATTTGTCAGGGGAAGGCCCAAAGAAAAGGACAGAGGTGGAAAGAGGAATCAGTCTCGTAGCAAGTCCCGCAGTGCTAAAGGCAAGAGTGACATAGAATGCTACCATTGTGGCAAGAAGGGTCACATGAAAAGAGACTGCAGAGAATGGAAAGCAGAAAAAGGAAAAGAGAAAGCCGAAGACCATGGTGAGAAGAACAAGTACTCAGTGAAGATTCAAGAAATAAATGTGACAAACACTGTTGCAGAGGATGACAGTCTAGTGTCAGGAGACATCTACTTCTTGAAGAATACAATGGGCTCAGCTCTTCTTACAGCATCTGATGGACATGCACTGAGTGACTGGATTATAGACTCAGGGGCATCACTTCATGTGTCTCCAAACAAGGAGTGGTTTACCTCTTATGTGACCACTAAAGATCATGTTCGGCTAGGCAATGGGCAGACATGTGAGATCTTAGGTGTTGGAGATGTTCAATTGAAGTTTCAGAATGGCTCTTATTTCACGCTGAAGAATGTGAGACATGTTCCCGCAATTACAAAGAGCTTGATCAGCACAGGTTTACTTGATGATGCTGGCTACGTCACCACTTTTGGACAGAACATGTGGAAGATATCCAAGGGTTCTATGACAGTAGCACATGGAGTAAAGTCTGGAGGACTTTACATGATTTATGTATCAAATGTCTCTAAAACTGTAATCAATGTAACCGAGCAGCCGAACATTTCTTTGTGGCATAGCCGGTTAGGACATATGTCCAAGAAGGGAATGGAAATCTTGTCTCGTTCTGGTTATTTGCCTGGCTTTTCATTTAATGATTTTGAATTCTGTGAACATTGTCTGTATGGTGAGCAAACACAGCAGCCACATAAGCATAGAAGCAGTAGAAGAGATACACAATTGTCACTTGTTCATAGTGATTTGTGTGGACCTATGCCTAACCTGTCTCTAGGGGGAGCTTCTTACTTTATGACATTTATAGATGATTACTCGAGGAAAGTATGGGTTTACTTTCTCAAGCACAAGGATGAAGCGTTTAGTGTTTTCAAAACGTTTGTGACACTTGTGGAGAATCAGAGTGGCAAGAAGCTTAAATGCTTACGCACTGACAATGGTGGAGAGTATGTTTCAAAGGCCTTTCAGGACTTTTGTGAGTCAAAAGGTATAAAACGTGAACTTACTGCTCCTTACAATCCTCCTCAAAATGGTGTTGCTGAGAGGATGAATAGGACCATACAAGAGAAGGTCAGAAGTATGTTGTCTAATGCACAGCTGCCAAATGGGTTTTGGGCTGAAGTTGTATCAACAGCTGTTCATCTTATAAATAGATCTCCTAGCAAGGTTTTGCAGAAGGATTCAGTGGCAACGATGGTATGGTCAGGCAAAATGCCCTCATACAAGCATCTCAGAGTCTTTGGCTGTGAGGCATATACTCACGTTCCAAAGGAATTTAGGAACAAACTTGAGCCAAAGAGTAGAAAGTGCATCTTTCTAGGCTATGGTAATTCTGGTGAGATGGGGTACAGACTTTGGGATCCCGAATCCAGAAAGGTTGTCCGCAGCAATGATGTTCACTTTAATGAAGCCAAATATCATTCTAAACCAGAGAGGGTTGAGGAGATTAGAAGAGTTGTCTTCCAAGAAGATGGACCTGCACGTGCAAGACAAAATGTCAGGGCTCAAGAGGAGCAAGGACAGGATAGAGTGGAACCACAGGTTGTGGCTGAGCCTGAGCCACCTATTGTGCGTAGATCTGGACGTGTCACGCGACCTCCTGATAGGTTTGTTCCATCTATGAATTATGTCATGTTGACTGATTGCAATGAGCCTTCATGTTACAAGGAAGCAGTGCAAATGAAGGACTCCGGGAATTGGCAATTGGCCATGCAGCCAGAGATGACAGCTCTGCATAAAAACCAGACATGGAAGCTAGTTAAATTACCACAGGGCAAAAAGGCTCTACCCTGTAAATGGGTTTACAAGTATAAGATCACCACTCATTATAGTCAGCCAAAGTACAAAGCAAGGCTTGTTGCCAAGGGCTTTAAGCAAGAACAAGGCATTGACTTTGATGAAGTCTTCTCTCCGGTGGTCAAGATGACTACATTGAGATGCTTTCTTGCATTGGTTGCCATATTAGATTTGGTGTTGCACCAAATGGATGTCAAAACAACGTTTTTTCATGGTGATTTAGATGTGGAAATTTACATGCAGCAGCCAGAAGGGTTTGTTGAGAAAGGCAAGGAAGATTGGGTATGCCAGTTGTTAAAGAGTCTTTATGGATTAAAACAATCACCGAGGGCATGGTACCATAAGTTCGACAAGTTTATGCTTTCTCAAGGCTACAAACGTAGTGAGTTCGATCACTGTCTATATACAAAGAAGGCTAAGGATGGCAGTTGGCTGATCCTTATTTTGTATGTAGATGACATGTTGATTGCTGGAAAGCACTTGGAAGAAATTTCAGCTTTGAAGTCAAAGATGGCAAAATCGTTTGACATGAAAGACATGGGTGAAGCAAGTCATATACTTGGTATGCGCATTGAGAGAAACAGATCACAGAAGTTGATTTGGTTATCTCAAACAGAGTATATTGACAAGGTTTTGCAACGTTTCAATATGGAGAAGGGAAAGGCATTGAGTGTTCCATTGCCACCGTATGTGAAACTTAGCAAACAAGATTGTCCTATGTCTGAGGAAGAAAAGGCTGAAATGGATAAGATTACATATGCGTCTGCAGTGGGTAGTTTGATGTATGCAATGATTGCTACACGTCCGGATATTGCATTTGCAGTGGGAGTGGTTAGCAGATATATGTCAAATCCTGGCAAGAAACATTGGGAGACAGTGAAAGGAATATTGAGATACCTGAAAGCTACAAAGAGTATGCGTATCTGCTATGGGAGTCAGGAGCTAAGTGTAAAGGGTTTTACAGACTCAGATTATGCATGTGACTTAGACAACCGAAGATCTACGTCAGGGTATGTATTTACATTGGCTGGAGGAGCAGTATCATGGCGTTCTAGATTACAAGATTGTGTTACTCAGTCTACTACAGAGGCTGAATATGTTGCAGCATCAGAGGCATGCAAAGAATCAATTTGGCTTAATCGACTAGTAACAGATTTGGGAATCAAAGAAGAGATGCCTCTGTTATATTGTGATAGTCAGAGTGCTATACAATTGGCTCGCAATCCAGTTTATCACTCAAAGACAAAGCACGTGGATGTGAAATATCATTTCATCAGGGAAATGCTCGAGGATAAGCAAATTCAGCTTGTCAAAGTTCACACCACAGAAAATCCTGCTGATCTACTTACAAAAGGACTTCCCTCAGAGATCTTTGCGCATTTTTGCAAGCAGTTAGGTGTAGGGTAGTACATCACTTCTCTACATCTCTTGTATAGTAGCTTGTATAGTAGCTTCTATCACACTTAAAGTACCACATTGGACTTTAAGTGGGAGGTTGTTGGGGTATAAAGCCCAATGTGGTCGCCCAGGTAAGTGGGCGGGCCGCCAGGTATGTACACACATTCTTTTGTGTAAACCTAATAAGAACTCACTATGCTCTACACATTACAGTAGAGCGAGTTCACCATATCGTCGTGCTCTTCTTCTCGCACTCTCTCTCTCTCGCATCGCACTTCCGCTCGTACTCCTTCATCTTCTGGATGTTTTTTTCTGATGGAAACTTTGGTTGGTAGACTTTTTGTTTCAGTTTCCATTGCATTGTCAATGGTTTGGCTCTTGATGTAGAAGCTTCACAGGAAGTTTGATGGAGGCTAGTCGTCTTGCGAGGTTGGTATACTTCAGCATTTACCTTTGCTTTACCTTTTTCTGTGATGGTTGGTTGCTCCTTTTTTGCATTGACTTGATGTGCTTTTGGGATTTTTGATGGTGTTGTTGCTGAAGAATTTCCTTGTGGTTGAAAGAAGACATTCCTCCAGATTTCTGTCAAGACTAAACTCTCCTTGATGTGATGGGAGTTGATTATGTGGAAAGTATCCTTGTACTCCCTAGTACTCAACTTGATTACGGCTTCTGTCACTTCGAAGCTAGGAATTAGCATTTTTGAACTTGTGTACACAATATCCTCTAGCTCGGTGATTGGCGGCTTCCCCATCATTATCCACGTATCATAAGTCATTAGATTTTTTGTCGCTTTTGGTATCACAACTGAACATGTGATTTTGAGTCCTCTTTCTCCACATATGCTGAATTCGATCATCGTAGGAGACAATTGATTTTCTTCCTTGTCCCTGTTCTTGTCTTGATCTTGTGTTGGTTGAAGATTTGCGTTAAACTTGGAAACTTTTCTCCTTCATCTGCTTTCATTTGCACATTTTTTGTAGTCGGCTTCTTTGAAACAGATTTTGTCGATTCTTCATATTCTTGTGGTTGCTCTGCTTCTTTCGTTTTCACTTTTGCCTCATGCTCCAAGTCGTAACCATCTGTCTCACCATTTCTATTTTCACACTCACAAACTTCATTAGCATCCTTCAACACCTTTATCGTAAACAAGGGAGTTATATCATAGCCATCTTCATCACAAAATTTGGTGTATGTCACCTCATTTACGCAAACATCAAGAGTTGCCAGTATTTGATCCCATCCAAAGGGTTCAAATAACTCCTCTGGAAATGGCTCTGGTACATATGCCTCATCTTCTACTGAACACTCTAGGATGCAATCTTACTTTCTAAGACTTCTATTCTTAGGAGCTCCGTACATCCAAATATGCGCTTTACTGTTGAAATCAGTTGTAGAGTTTAAATCTTCCCCTGGGGTTCATTCTACATCTCTATAACTATGATCTTTGACACTGATTTTTGTTGTGACCTCTTTGTGTCTCAAGTAGATATAGTCATAGCCCCAGTCTTGTACCATTTTGAGCTGACGCATGAATGGTTTGCCCAATATGATATCAAAGTTGCTGCTCTTGTCAAAATTCATTATGGAAAAGGTATGCTCATACTCTATTCCACACGAGGATACGATGATTTGTTCTAATATTCCTATTGGTTTCTCCACGTATCCATCCACTAATTGCAGTTTCATTCGAGTTTTTGTAAGAGCAGGCTTTCCCCATTTTTTCCATATTTATTTGGTTGCAATGATAATTCCAACCCTACTATCTAATATAGCAACCATATTTACTCCTTTGTACTCAAGTGGTAAGGTGGTGTTTCCTTCTTCTCCTTCACAGTAGTCACCCACCTTATTTACTGGTATTGGCTTTGTCCGTGGCTTCTTTGGAATGGTGTCATCTATATTTTTGTCAGCAAGTTGGTCATGTGAAGGGATTTTCAACCCCATCTTTTCAAGGTTTTTGCCCATTTGGCCCCATAGATGTGGTCTAATTTTTAGTAGCTCTGAGAGATAAAGTGTGCATTGTATAGAAGAAGACATCAATTCATGCAAGCTATTTGTATCCATCATTTTTGGTGTGGCTTTCCATTGAGAAGGTACCATTTTAACCTCCGATTTTGTTTCGTGTTCTCCTATGAAAGATGGCAAAGTTTGTAGAGAGCGTGGTTTACTCTCTTCAGATGCGACAGACCCGACATCCCCGTATAGAGATCATATATCTCCTGGGAAAATTTGTGATCCATGTTTATCTCAGGGATATGTGCTGATTGTAAAGTAGCACTACCATCTTTCCGGTTTCTAATTGATTCCCATAAGGATTGTGGTCACAATTCTTCTACCTCCGGAATACGCATCACTGCTTGTGAGCCCACCCCATCTGTGGTATTGGCTACTTCCCTTGTATCTAAAGGTGCCTCAACTCTTGGCTCTTCCTGGTCTTTGTTTACAATACCATGAATTTCCAATTCTTGGATTTTTTCGCGGGCTAGCACCTCCGTTTTTGGAGCATCTAGAACTAGTTCCATAAGAGCTTGGGCCTTTTGGATGAGCTCCTTGCATATTTGCAACCTCTCTTTTTCATACCCTGAATGAGGATACGTCAGCCATCTATCCTCTTGGGTTTGATTGAGTTTTAGCTTAGCGTCATAGGCCTTCAAAATTCCTTCTAAAGGTTCAAAGACTTTGTTGACCAAGACTGAACCTCCCGAGTTAGTCTTTGACTCTTTAGGTCCCTTTGCATTTTTGTTCCTTTCTTGATCTTGTCTAAGCTGCTCTCTTGTTTGATTCAATTTAGTTTCCAAAGTAGCTTTCTCCTGCAGCCTCTTCGCTTTCATTTTGTCTCGTTTGGCTTTCCATGATTTTTTTCCTGTTCTCAGCGATAAGTTTTCGATTTTTGTTTGAACAGGCAATGTGGCTTCCTCCTCAACAATTGCATTTTTAGCAGCTTCTCGAGCTTGAGCTTGAGTCATCACATTTAAAGGAATTGCAGGGTCTACCTCAGATCTGCTTGAAGAAGGCATCATGCCTACAACATTCATGGTTGATTTCCCTTTGTAGTCTGAATTTTTGGCGTAGATGGTCTATCCCACAACGTTCACAAAATACAAATAATTCTATTTGTGGACATTTGTTTGGACAACTTTGTGCCCAATGATCACCTCCACATTCATAGCATGGACCTTCTTATTTCACAACTGGTGATCCAGCTAATGGTTTTTCTTGCCTTGTGAGGATGTTCTTTGAACTATACTCCTAATGATTGGCTATGAACATGAGCGTATTTGCATCGGAGTACTGATTTCTCATGGGTTATGGAACATATATTGGTTGAGCATAGTTGAATACTACTCTACCATCATTCAAAAGAGGTGGTTGTTGCCCTAGCATACATTGCGGTTTTGGTTGAGTGCTACACCATGGAGTGGGATGATCCCCTTCACAAGTAATACATCTCCTCAATTGAGGTTTTCGTACATTCGGGTTCTGGATGTAGCCTTGGTTTATTCTTCTAGTTACCCACTTGACCACTTGATCAATGATTGGTTCCCAAGGAGTTTGAACATCTCTCTTTGTTGTCGATTCGCTCTTCGGAGATGAGGCACTACTACTAGTTGCGTTTTCTGTATCTTCGGTAACCTCTCCATAGGCCTTGCAATTGTCAACTAGATATAGAGCTTCTCTAGTGACTTGCTCAAAAGTCATGCATGCTTTTAGATGTAGGTCCTTGTTGAGAGTTTCATTCCTCAAGCCCTCTATGAAGAGAACTGATAATCTCTCATCTTGTGGTAGCTCTCTCATAGGACATCTATGTATGTATTGTTTGAAGTGAAGCAGAGCTTCCTTCACTTTTTTGTTTGCTTTTTGTTTGAATGCGTAGATTTGGGACACTATGTTGTGTTTGATCCCCCTTTTCAAGAATTCCTCTACAAATCCTTGTAAGAGTTGTGCTATGTTGAGAAAATCATCTTTGTTTAATGGTTGGAACCAACTCAAGGCTATTACTTTCAATGTCAACCCAAATCCCTCATACTGAGTATGAAAATCTGCAATTTGTTTAGCTCTCAAAACTTGTTTGAAGAGAGAGACATGAGCATATGGATCCCTTGACCCACTGTACTTTGTCTTGACACATTGAGCCACTTGATATGGTCTTAATCGTTGTGGTTCGGTCATTAATGTAACCAATTTGTGGTCTCTTGGAAAGACATCTCTCGTTCGCTTCTCTCGTCTTGGAGAAAATCTCGGTGGAATCCTCTTTGTTGCGTGTTCCAGCATCGTCATTGGCTGGAAGTAAGTAGATATCAGAGTACCCTTGTATGTATATCATTCTAAGTCAATTGGATCAACAAGTTTGTACTCACGTTGGTGCAACCAAAGTTGGTATGTGCAGGAACACGCTCTATGGCAAGCTATGGGTGCTAGCATGCATATGGCAAAGGTCTAAAGCAGGAACGAAGGCCCTGGGAGAGAATGTCGTGGAGGAAGTGTATGTTTCATGTGGCTTTTTACTTTGGTGGAATGGGCTTCAAAAGCAAAAGAGGAAAAGTGAGAAACAAAACAAGAAGACCTCAAAGAGGCAGTGGCGCCGGGCGCCATTGCTTAAAAAAGGAAACTTTTTTTCTTCTTTGGCTGGAAAAAAAGAAAGAGGAGAAAGAAGAGAAAGGGAGGGCACGTTTTTTCGAACAGGTTTTTTTTTTGGCTTTGGTTTTCCTTTGGGAGGGGAAGAAGAAAGTGTCTTCACGCGCTCGGTGAATCGAAGCTGCACGAGAGGAGAAAGAAGAGAAAGGATCTTTGTGTGCTCGCGCTCGACAGTCGAAGCCGAGAGGCGTGGTCCGTGAAGCGACCCAAGAGCACGAAGGCTTGGAAAAGGAGGAGGGTTTTCTTTTTGGCTTAAGGAAGGAGGAAGGAGATCCTCATACGCTCGCGTTCGATGGGTTTTTTTTGGGGGTTTTTTGTCTGCTCGCTCGTTTGGAGCCATGGAGAGCTCACGAGGAGCAGGAGGAGTATGGGAACTTTGTGCACGGGCTTGAGTGGGGCTCGTCCTTTCGTGTGTTTTGGTCCACGCCGGTTGCGGCGATGATGGTTGTACCTTGTTTGGTGCCAATGAATGAAAGAAGGCCCTCATTGCAGTGAGTTTTGTGCATCGTCTCGCCCCCCTTCCCCCCTTCTCTTCTGCTCTTGTGTGTGTGCGTGCGGGCGTATCGACAGGTGTGTGCCGCCCCAACGAAGTGTTGCAGAGAGAGAGAGAGAGAGAGAGAGAGAGAGAGAGAGAGAGAGAGAGAGAGAGAGAGAGAGAGAGAGAGAGTGGTGTTTTGCGTGTGTGGGAGAGCGCAAAGCTGGTGCATCGAGGTGTGCGTCTCTGTGAGCGCGTGTGCACGCGTGGTCTGGTGAAAAGAGCGAGTCGAAGGTGCTCGCACAGTGGATTGGGGTGCAGTGTGTGCCCTGGGCTATAGGAGGCAACCGTGTTAGCATGCTGGGTGTGTTCCCCATTCCCCCTCTCCATCTTCTGGTGCCCCCACTGAGGAGCGCGCTGATAGCTCCCCGGTGATGTGATTTGAAGTAAAGATGTGGCAAAGCAGTGGCCCGATCTTCAGCGGAAGCGAGGATGCGGACGACTGGCTGGCGGATTTTGAGTTGTTTCTGCTATCATTACAGATGACAGATGATGATGACAAGGTGCGTACAGTGCCCTTGGTGCTATGAGGAAAAGCGAAGGCTTGGTTTGATGGTCTGCGAGCAGCAGACAAACAGGTTTGGCAGAGTTTTAGAGAGCAGTTTCTGCTGCGGTTTTGTAAGGTGTTATTGATTGATGAAGTGGAAGCGCAGATTAAAGGCCTGCGGCAAGATATAAGTGCCAATTTTGAGGTTTTTGTGACTGAGTTTGAAGCTTGCTAGAGGCAATTGGTGGTTGTTACGCATGTGGTTAATGGCGACTGCTTCAAATTGGAAAAGTTTTTGGCTTGTTTGCATCTTGTCGCTCGAGAAAAGGTTGATGATGAAGAGCCGAAGTGCTATGTCGAAGCGGTCCAGGTTGCCAAGTTAAAGAGCCGCAAGGTGAGAAGAAAAGTGGAGCTTGGCTTGCTTAAGCCGGTAGATTGTGCACCGATTGTGGCAGCAGCAGGGTGTTCTTTGGATAGGTCGAGGATGGTGCCAGGGATGCGAAGTGTGGAGCCTGTGGAGGTAAGGCCGATGGCCATTTTTGCTTGTGTGGAAGTGCCTGTTTGCAGGGTGCCAGTGCCTGTGGTGGATGAGCTTTCCAATGAGGGCGAGCCATGTGTTAAAGAGAGCCTGTGTACTGAGAAGATGGCAGATGCCAAGTGTCAAGTTCAACTTGAAGAGGAAAAGGTGAAGCCCGTTCTTGTGGAGTCTTTGCTCGAGAAGATAGTAGATTGTGGCCATATGGTAGGTGCGGAGAGCCTGGAGCTTGATGATAAGAGTGTGCAGAGCCAAGTTGGCAGTGGTCAAGCCTTTGTGGAGCTTAAGAGTGAAGATGTAGCTACCGAGTCGGCCTATGGCAGTGGTGATGAGAGTTCGAGCTCGAGTTTGTGGGATACAGGTGAAGAGGATGGGTCCACGTCCTATGGCGAAGAGACAAGCTCTAGTGAGCCTGAGATGGTACAGGTAGAGCTGCCTGGTTTGGTATATAAAAACGTGATGGTTGCCACTATGGCTGAGGAGCAGGTGGAAGTGCCCAAGCTTGGGGATGATGGTATGCAGATGAAGGTCTTGTGCGGCACCATGTTAATGGTGATGCTGGTTAAAGTGGCCGTACAATGGGCTTTGGTCGTGAAGCAGGTTCAGAGCTTGGTGCACAAAGAAAAAGCTGCCATGGATATGGAAGGAGAGCAGGTTGAGGAGGATGGTCTACAAGAGGCATTGGTTGAGCCATGTGGCTCTATTTGTGTGGATGAGCATGAGGATCCAGTGTTTGAAGCCGCATATATGGAATGCAACGAGGAGATGATGTCGTTAGAGAGGCCTTTGGGTGATGAACAGGTGCATTTGGCCATGGGTGAAGAGGAAGAGCAGGCTATGGGTGCTGCGAAGCTGTCAAGGGAGATGTGACATTGGGTCGTGAAAGCCATGCTTATGAGTGCAGCATTGCAGTGGGCATGTCGCCAGTTACAGGAGTCTGTGGAGGAGTCCTCCACTTTACATGGTTGGGTGGAAGGGTCAGGTTTGTCCATCGATGCAGGTATGTCTGCTGGTTTGGCTGTTGGGCCAAGTGATGAGCACGGTGGTACTCTTTTGGATGCTTGGATGCCAGTGACTGCGTGGAACAGTGAAGAGATGTTGGGTGCATTCTATATGCACTATTGGGTTGGTGTTTGGGAGCAGTTCTACGAGGAGATGCTGCTTGTGGATGGTGATGGCTAGTACATGGTGTTTGACCCAGGTGGTTGATGACAGGAAAAGCAGGGGGTTGGGCAAGCCACCTAAAGGAAGGCCAGCCGAGCAGGAGCTATGTATATATTCTACATACAAGTTGTGGTGTGGTTTGAGGTTTGCTCAGTGTTGGTGTGGTTATGCCGTTTTTGGTATGCAACGAGTATGCTTTTGGTTGAGCATAAATGCTCAACGAGGGGGTGGGCAATGATGGTGCAGCCAAAGTTGGTATGTGCAGGAAGACGCTCTATGGCAAGCTATGGGTGCTAGCATGCGTATGGCAAAGGTCTAAAGCAGGAACGAAGGCCCTGGAAGAGAATGTCGTGGCGGAAGTGTATGTTTCATGTGGCTTTTTAGGCCGATGGTATGCTGGAAGGTGCTAAATTGGATGGTGGCCTCATGTGTCCGAAGTGTTGGATTTTTGTGCCCAGATGTGGTGCTCGATGTGCTTTCCGAGTAGGTCCAGACGGCTCGTCAAACGGAGCCCAGATGTGAGAGATACGGTAGTTTGAAGTGGGATGCATTTGCAGATCCTCGCCGGATTGGGCGGGGACAGGTGGTTGGTCAAAGTTGATGCGAGTGCATATGGTCAAAGTGCTCGAGTTGTGGAGCAGGCCGGTCTTTTCGGATTGGCGATTGGAGTCGCGGATAGAAAGTTATGGGCCGTCGGAGATTCGATGGGGGTCAATTTCGAGGTGGCGGGGCCTCATTGGGAAATGTGCTGGCGTTTTCTTGAGCTCGCCAGGTATCTGATGCATAGTGTGCACTATGTGGAGCTAGTCGGAGTCGACGGCATGAGAAACGGAGTTCAGAGCTCAGAGATATGCCCAACCGAAGTTAGTAGTTTGCAATGAACGTGAAAAGCCAGAGGTTTTTTTCCAGTTTGGAGTGCGCCGTTTGGGGCTGTCGAGGTGTCATGATGCGGAGCCGACAGGTGGATCTCCCATGTGACATGATCGAAGAGCTGACGGGCGAGTCTGAGCACATGAAGCACCGACACCATGTGAAAGGATCCCTTGAGCTATAAGTGTTAAAAAAAAAAAAACTTAACTTTGGTGGAATGGGCTTCAAAAGCAAAAGAGGAAAAGTGAGAAACAAAACAAGAAGACCTCAAAGAGGCAGTGGCGCCCGGCGCCATTGCTTAAAAAAGGAAACTTTTTTTCTTCTTTGGCTGGGAAAAAAGAAAGAGGAGAAAGAAGAGAAAGGGAGGGCACGTTTTTTCGAACAGGTTTTTTTTTTTCGCTTTGGTTTTCCTTTGGGAGGGGAAGAAGGAAGGGTCTTCGCGCGCTCGGTGAATCGAAGCCGCACGAGAGGAGAAGAGTTCCTTTGGCTGGGAGAGGAGAAAGAAGAGAAAGGATCTTCATGTGCTCGCGCTCGATAGTCCAAGCCGAGAGACGTGGTCCGTGAAGCGACCCAAGAGCACGAAGGCTTGGAAAAGGAGGAGGGTTTTCTTTTTGGCTTAAGGAAGGAGGAAGGATATCCTCATACGCTCGCATTCGACGGGTTTTTTTTGGGGGGTTTTTTGTCTGCTCGCTCGTTTGGAGCCATGGAGAGCTCACGAGGAGCAGGAGGAGTATGGGAACTTTGTGCACGGGCTTGAGCGGGGCTCGTCCTTTCGTGTGTTTTGGTCCACGCCGGTTGCGGCGATGATGGTTGTACCTTGTTTGGTGCCAATGAATGAAAGAAGACCCTCATTGCAGTGAGTTTTGTGCATCGTCTCGCCCCCCTTCCCCCCTTCTCTTCTGCTCTTGTGTGTGTGCGTGCGGGCGTATCGACAGGTGTGTGCCGCCCCGACGAAGTGTTGTAGAGAGAGAGAGAGAGAGAGAGTGTGTGTGTGTGTGTGGTGTTTTGCGTGTGTGGGAGAGCGCAAAGCTGGTGCATCGAGGTGTGCGTCTGTGTGAGCGCATGTGCGCGCGTGGTCTGGTGAAAAGAGCGAGTTGAAGGTGCTCGCAAAGTGGATTGGGGTGCAGTGTGTGCCCTGGGCTATAGGAGGCAGCCGTGTTAGCGTGCTGGGTGTGTTCCCCATTCCCCCTCTCCAACGTCCATACTTATCTACCATCAAAACTTGAATCTCATGAGCATCTCTATACACATAGAGATTCTTGTGGGTGGTCAACTCTCTGGCATTGGGTTGTACACACCTATAGAAGATGTACGGATCCCCATATGTGAACCTATACAAGCCATCATGAGGGTAATCTATAAGCTCTCTCATGGATTCATTGGCTTTGATGAATCTCACATTCGGTTTGTTGATCAGAGGATGCCTCTCCTCTATGTATTCTCCCAATCCCCCCGTTGAAGGCATGGCAGTGTTTCTTGCGTTTTTCATGTCTCTGAGTGGAGTAGAAAACCCTGGTGGCGGATGATTTTTCATGATTAAGGCCCACTCAAAACTCTCAAGATAGTACTTGACAAGCCTATCTTGGCTCAGTGCAACTTATCCTTTTTTGCCCCTGGTAAGGTCTCTTAAAAGTCAAGAATTTGTGTCTTTTTGGTCTTTGGAAACTAGTTTTGGGATACCCTAAAAGTTTGAAATTAGGAAACCTAGTAAAACTCAGCTAGGTGTGTGCTATTGTCTGCAAGCTTTCTTCCAGGCTATACCTGACTCAATTTGGAGTTGTGTATCAAAAGTTAGAGCATTTTTTGTGAACTACACTTGAAACAGAACTCAAAACAGTTCTAGGACCAGAACACAGGAACTTTGGCTTGTATCTTGGCCCCCAGAAGGTCTCTTTAGCTCAAACTTGAGATTTGGGATGTACTCAGGTATATCTACAAGATCATCAAGTCAGATACCCCAACTATGCTGAGGTACATGGATCACGATCCATGTTCCTTGTCAAATTTGTTTTTTCAAATTTTCTCAAATTTTGACTATGTGTAGACAAGGTCATAAGCAAGCTATATACCAATTTTTAGCAAATTTTGAGGTTGAGGTACATGGATCGCGACCCATGTTCAACCACATCTGGATTTAATCTCTTGGCAGCTTGTTACACTCTATGTCCACAAGCTAAATCTCAAATTCTTTTGGATTTGGACTTGGTTTGACAGGTCAAATGCCCAATACAAGGTCTGCACTGCGGTTTTTAGTCTATCATCCGTTTTGTACCCTTTTGACCCAAATTTGCTCAATTTTTTTCCAAAATTGAACTTGGGGATATGTTTCCTTATGTATGCACTACTGATCTGGGAAGTTTCAGTTCAAGCTGTCACTATGGGTACATGGATCGCGATCCATGTTTGGAGCCCAAATGGACTTCTCTTGGTACCATCAGATTCAGCATGATTAGTAGGTCCTACGGTATCAATTTTTTTGAAAATGAACCTCTAGATTGAAAATTAGGTCAGTTTTGCACTTGCTCATAGTACTTGGCAGTTATGGGCTTTTGATATCCAAATTCACTTTTGAAAAGACCACTAGACTCCTTGTGATGTCCTCTAGCTATGGTGCAAATATGGTATCAGTCTGTGACATATTAGCCCCAAATGTAAAAAAGGTACATGGATCGCGATCCATGTTTGGAAGCATTTTTTCATGAATTTTGATATGTTGGTTCTCTATGCCCTGTAGATGTCAAATCTCACCCCTTTTTGAATTTGGATCCCAAAAAGTTGAAAAAAACCAACTTTTGTGTCTACAATGCTGTTACCATGTACATGTGGTAGTGATGTGTGTGAACACACTAGGACCGCCGGGGCATTTTTTCCCTCTTTAGGAGGTTTTTTCCCCCGTGCATTGTATATACGCCCATCACTCTAGGGCTATCTATCTTTCCATTTCATACTAAGTAACACACTCTTCACTGTGTGCCTTGAGCTTCCTTCGTCTTCTCCAAGCTGTGTGCGTTTCTCTGTAACCCTAATTCCAACAATTGGTATCAGAGCAGGTTGCGTCCTCTCGGGCTTAGTCGCCAGCTGCTCCAGCACACGCCTGCTCACTTTCTCCGATTTCAGTGAGGTTTGGTGAGCGTTCGCAGGTCGACAAATATTTTGGGTAAGTTCGTAGAGCTTAGTCTGCTCAGATTTTCGATTCGGGCTCATTTCGGCCTCCGTTTCCACTACAGCCAGGTCTGCACAGGCAATTTCGTCATTTTGTGCAAAAATTCTATCAGTGCCATTTTCTGCATAACAGGTGCCTTACAGTCTTCTACGGTTTGTGCTATATAGCACGTGTTGTTCTCGCTCCGTTTCTCCTATTTTCGGGCAGTTTTCACATCAGGTACAACATTTACCATGGCTGACAACAACAACACAGATGTGTTCAAGATGTTTGCTGCTGAGGACAGGTTGGATGGGGACAATTACCCTATGTGGGCTTATATGATGCAACACGTTCTTGTGTCAAAGGGCGTCTGGAATATTGTGCAGGGCATTGATAAACGTCCTGGTTCAGAGGATGTAGGTGATGTTGAGGATGTTGCAGGTCTTGCTGCAAGGATTACAGCTGCTACAGTTATGTTGCCTACGGCAGAACAAGCTCGTTGGGATGTTAAGGATGCGCAGGCTCATGCATTGATTGCGTTGTCTGTGAAGCGCACGATTGTTCCTCACATCCGTTCAGCAAAATCTGCAAAACAGGCTTGGGATATTTTAGCAGGTCTTTATGCAAGCCGCAATGAGGCTAAAATTGCTTTGCTGCGTAAAGAGCTGGAGTTGAAGATTATGCATGAGGAAGATGATATGGACACTTTCCTTGCAAGTGTCAAGGATATCAATGAGCAACTTATTTCTGCAGGTGAAGTCATTTCAGACAGTTCCCTTGTGCAGACTGTTCTTGATGCCTTACCAGATTCCTACCAGACTTTTGCTAGTACTTGGAGACTGATGACCCAAGGAAATCCTGAAGTTGTCAAGTTTGATGCATTATGCACATTGCTGTTGCAAGAGTCACTTTCTAGAAAAAACAGGACTAGGCAGCGTGCAGTTGAACAAGCTTTTATTGCTTCTCAAAGAAAGGGTGGTAACAACAATGCAGCCACTTCTTATGGTTTTGCTGCGAGTGGAAAAAATTCTGTTCCTAATGGCAGCAATTCATCTGGAAATTCTGGTGATAAGGGAAAAAAGAAGATGCGTTGCCATTATTGTAAAGCTAATGATCACTTGATCAAGTCGTGTCCTAAGTTGAAGGCCAAAGAGGCTAAGAAGAAAGAGGGTGGTTCCACTGCAAATGCTGGTTCTGCTACAAATGGAGCCATTGTTGAGTCTTCTGTGAAAGGAGACTATAATGCTGATGTTGATGCAGAATGGGCTTTTAGCGCAGAGTGCACTTACAATCCTGTTGTCCATGATGGATGCATGTAAGTTGCTGCAGATTCACATGTGTGGTATTTCGACAGTGGTGCTAGAAAGCACATTACCTCACATCGTGAATTGTTTACCTCTCTCGAGTCTGTCCCTCATGGGAATTCAGTCACTTGTGCCAACAATGCCTCGTATCCAGTTCAGGGAGTTGGAAAGATTGTGCTTACTGCTGCAAATGGCAGTTCCTTCACACTTGTTGATGCACTTTATGTACCTGGGATCAAGAAGAATCTCTTGTCTGTATCCGCACTTGCTAGACTTGGACTTGTAGTCAAATTTGTGGATGACAGATGTATAGTTCATGATCTCAGTTTTGGTGATGAAATTGTTGCATCTGGCCTTTTGTGCCGTGGGTTGTATAAGCTCACTTTGTATGACAATTGTGGACAAAATTTTGCAAATGCTGTTGCAGATTCAAGGGCTATTTCAGATGCAAAACTTTGGCATGCACGTTTTGGTCATCTGAATTTTGCCAGTTTGGTGCGTTTGCAGAAATCTGATATGGTTGCTTCTTTGCCGCCTCTTGAAGCACCTATCAAACATGTTTGTGAAGGCTGTATTTTGGGTAAAATGCAGCGTTCTAAGTTTCCAAAGGATGGTTCAGTTAGGGCCACATGCAGGTTGCAGCTTGTGCATAGTGATGTTTGTGGGCCCATGCAAACTCCGTCCTTGGGCAATTACCTGTACTTCGTGACTTTCATTGATGATTACTCCAGGCATGCATGGGTATTTCCGCTTAAAGAGAAGTTCGAAGTTTTTATGTGCTTCAAACAATTTTTGGCTATGGTTGAAAATGTCTCAAAATGTACTATGGGCACCCTCCGTTCTGATCGAGGGGGGGAGTATATGTCTCATGAATTTAATGCATTTCTGGCTAGTCGTGGGATAAAACACCAATGTACAGTGCCTTATACACCTCAGCAAAATGGTATTGCTGAGAGAAAAAACAGGTCACTGACGGAAATGGCACGATGTATGGTCAAAAGTCAAGCTTTGCCGCATTCTTTTTGGCTTGAGGCCATCATGTGTGCCACTTATGTACTTAACATGTGTCCTACGAAAGCTTTGCAGTCTATTACTCCATATGAAGCATGGCATGATAGAAAGCCTTCTATTGAGCACATGCGTGTTTTTGGCTGTTTGGCATATGCTTTGGTGCCACAAGTGCAGCGCAGAAAATTGGATGATAAGGCTGTCAAATGTATTTTTGTTGGTTATAGTGCTGAAAGCAAAGGTTACAGGTTGTATCATCCGCAAACAAAACGTATTCTGGTTTCTCGGGATGTAGTGTTTGTGGAAGATTCTGTTCAGCCCTTGCTGTCATGTACTAGAGACAGTAATGTAAGCTCACAGGACATTTATGACACTTTGTTGCCTCTTTTCAGTGGTGGAAATATGAATGTAAGTTCCAATGAGGCAAATGTACAGCCTATGGGGGTTTCTGAAAATGTCACAGATCAGCCTATTACTGATGCAGATGTACATGATGTACTTGATGAGGAAAGGGCTGAAAATGAGCAGGCTAGAGGTATGCCAAAATGGCTGGTGCACACTTTGCGTGACAGTAAATTGGATGCACCTTTTTCTAGTCGCACTCGTTCAGGCTCTCGCCATGCATCTTATGCATCAGATTGTTATGCTTTGGTTGTGTCTAGCTTACATGATGTTGAGGAACCTCTGTCTTTTGATGAAGCACAAAATTCAGAAAATTGGATGGCTGCCATGCAATCAAAATATGATGCACTTATAGAAAATGACACATGGACTTTATGTGATTTGCCTCCTGGAAAAAAGGCCATTGGTACAAAGTGGGTTTACAAGTTGAAACGCAAGCCGGATGATGAGATCGATCTCCATAAGGCTCGACTTGTTGCAAAGGGTTATGCACAGCAAAAAGGCATAGATTATGAAGAGACTTTTGCTCCCACTTGTCGTATGACTATTGTGCATTTTCTATGTGCATTGGCAACTCATTTTGGTTGGGATGTACATCAATCAGACATTGTTACTGCTTTCTTGAATGGTGACATATTTGAGGAAGTTTATGTAACGCAGCCTCGCGGTTTTGTCATAAAAGGACAAGAGGACAAAGTGTGCAGATGTAAGAAGGCTTTGTATGGGTTGAAGCAATCTCCTCGTGCTTGGTATGAGAAAGCTGACACTCATTTGGTCAAACGAGGCTTTTGTAACAGTCCAACAGAAAGCACTTTGTATGTAAAGCGTGAGGGTGATGTACTTCTCATTGTGGTTCTTTATGTAGATGATTTGCTGATCACTGGACCAAATGAGAGACATATTGCTGAATTTAAGGCTGATTTGAGTGCTACTTTCAATATGAAAGATTTGGGGTTGTTGCATCATTACTTGGGTATACAGTTTAAGCAGTGTGATGGTGGTATTGCCTTGTGTCAGAAAAGTTACATAGAGACATTGCTATGTAAGTTTTGACTTGAGGATTGCAAACCTATTGCCACTCCTATGGAAACAGTTTTGAAGTTGAGTCTACATGATGCTGGCGATCCTTCTGATGTCACTCTTTACCAAACTGCTGTTGGCTGCCTCATTTATGTATGCAACACCAGGCCAGATATTCAGTTTGCAGTCTCATAGGTCAGCAGATTTATGCATAACCCAGGGTCTAAGCATTGGCAGGTTGTCAAGAGGATTTTCCGCTACCTTAGTGGCACTTTACATCTTGGCTTGTTTTATCCCAAGGGGGGATCATTGCCGCCAGACTTACATGCTTTTTCGGACTCAGATTGGGCTGGTTGTTTTGACACGCGAGTGTCCACAAGTGGTTTTTGTTTCATGCTTGGCAGTTCATGTATATCATGGTTGAGCAAGAAGCAACCTACTGTGGCCACTTCGAGTTGTGAGGCTGAGTACAGGGCAGTCTTCACAGCTACGATTGAGTGTGTATGGCTCAGACGCCTTATGGATGATTTGGGTGTTGGACAGGACACTGCCAACACTATTTACAATGACAGTCAGAGCGCATTGGGAGTTGCGAGGAACCCAATTTTTCATGCTCGCACAAAGCACATTGAGGTGCATTACCACTATGTCAGGGAGAGGCTCTCAGCAGGAGAGATCAGCTTGGCTTATGTGCCAACACAGGACAACCTTGCAGATCTTTTCACAAAGGCATTGTCTCGTGAGAAGCTTGAAGCTTTCCGCAAAGCTTTGGGCTTACTCCCCTTTGTGGACTGATCTTGTCCTCAGGGCATGGCACTTCCCTTTACTCATGTGCCAGCTCTCGTTCACCGCATCACTCCAGGGGGGATTTGTTACCATATACATGTGGTAGTGATGTGTGTGAACACACTAGGACCGCCGGGGCATTTTTTCCCTCTTTAAGAGGTTTTTTCCCCCGTGCATTGTATATACGCCCATCACTCTAGGGCTATCTATCTTTCCATTTCATACTAAGTAACACACTCTTCACTGTGTCAGTTCATGTATATCATGGTTGAGCAAGAAGCAACCTACTGTGGCCACTTCGAGTTGTGAGGCTGAGTACAGGGCAGTCTTCACAGCTATGGCTGAGTGTGTATGGCTTAGACGCCTTATGGCTGATTTGGGTGTTGGATAGGACACTGCCAACACTATCTACACTGATAGTCAGAGCGCATTGGCAGTTGCGAGGAACCCAGTTTTTCATGCTCGCACAAAGCACATTGAGGTGCATTACCAATATGTCAGGGAGAGGCTCTCAGCAGGAGAGATCAACTTGGCTTATGTGCCAACACAGGACAACCTTGTAGATATTTTCACAAAGGCATTGTCTCGTGAGAAGCTTGAAGCTTTTTGCAAAGCTTTGGGCTTACTCCCCTTTGTGGACTGATCCTGTCCTCAGGGCATGGCACTTCCCTTTACTCATGTGCCAGCTCTCGTTCACCGCATCACTCCAGGGGGGATTTGTTACCATATACATGTGGTAGTGATGTGTGTGAACACACTAGGACCGCCGGGGCATTTTTTCCCTCTTTAGGAGGTTTTTCCCCCCGTGCATTGTATATACGCCCATCACTCTAGGGCTATCTATCTTTCCATTTCATACTAAGTAACACACTCTTCACTGTGTGCCTTGAGCTTCCTTCGTCTTCTCCAAGCTGTGTGCGTTTCTCTGCAACCCTAATTCCAACAAATGCCTGTTTTGTTGTTTTTGCCGTAACAACCAATTCTGATGTGATTTTTGATCTTTAAAGCAAACTTGATCAGAGCAATGTCCTAATCATGTACACTGTAACTGGTCACTTTTCACCAAAAAATGGTCTCTAGGTACATGGATCGCGATCCATGTTCCTCCACAGATTCTGGCCAAACTTTCCAGATTTCTTCTAGAGAGTATTTTGATGCCTTTGAACCACAAACTTTTGCATTTGGATCACTTTCGAGGTCTCTACCATCAAATTTTCAAAATTTCTGAGTTGTGGTCGTTTTTGCCAAAATATGGTTTTCACCCTTTTTTCCCCTCAATCTTTTAGCCCAAATTTGATGGTGGTATTTTCTACTTATCCTACTCCTAAGTACGGAAATGAATCATGAAACAAAAACAAATAGAATGGTACAAAATAAAGTCAAAACGGAAAACGGAACAACACTCTAAAAGCACAGAGAAAATCGGAGAATGAAATGCTTTTGGTTATCTCACTCACAACCCTCTTTACTTCTCAAGAATAGATCTAGCAAGTCCTCGACTTCTAGACTCTATCAAGCACTAAACCCTGTGTCTAGCTGCTTCACTGCTAAAGTGTAAATGGAATGAAGAGACAAATCTTCAAAAAAGAACGCTCTAAATACGCACTAGGTCACTCATCATCTAAGGATCATAGCAGTGGCGCCAATGTTAGCGGGTCGCCGCGACGAACGTCTGCAGCATAGCTTTTTGGTACTAACATAATGTCAATACTCAGGTTAGTGACTCGGATGGGGAACGGAGACTCTATGAGATCGTCAATATCACAAAGTGAACCTAACAAGCTAACATAACAACTCTCCAAGAAAATCAATCACTAAATGATCAAGGAAATTTGCCTATGTCTTTCTCACAGCTCTAGGTCATCACGCCTTTTCGGTACTCAAACATACTCGAAATGCAACAAAACTTTAGGAGGACGTCTAGGACACCTAGGGGCACTATCGTACCAAGTCTGATCGCAACCCGAAAAGGTACCAAAATCACAATCCATCATGAAAAGGTCCTGAAAACTGAAACAAAACTATCCAGGAACACTCTCCTATGGTCAAAATGACTAAAAACAGTGATTTAAGCACTCAAATCTACAATTATAGCTCACAGACGCGTAGTCGCGAACCACAACAAAACTGAAAATGCTTACACTTAATTTAAAGTGCAAAGATAGAGGAACACAATGCAAGTTTTGGAATTGAAAATTGATTATCCATTCATTAACTGTGATGATTACAAGTTGGAGCAGCTCGTAGCTCGAGCGTACGTACAATAGAGCTCTTTCTCTTCTCTAAAGATAAGCCTCCCTCCCCCCTCCCTCTCACATTAAGGTTATTGACTTTTATACCTAGGGATTTCTAAATGGCCAGTGACTGGCTCACATGGACCTTTACAATTATCATGACATCATTACAACTCAGGACATTGACCTATTACTCTAGAAGTAGGATTTACCATAGAGTATCACTATACTAGCTCGGACAATTAATAGAGTACAAATGTGGTGTTCGGCTACACGTCTGGCCAGGTGGACGCCTGTTTGATCTGTCCTCAAACACTTATCAATGTGGAAAGTCATTTTCTCTATGATAAATTTGATTATCATGTCTAACAAAACATTCATTGACCAATCATATATATATATAAAGTTAAGCCTACAGCTTATGCTCTCTCTTTGTCTGTGTATCACCATTGTGTGAAAACATGTTTTGAGTTTCATCTCAATGCTCAAAGTCTTTAAGCTCTTCATCTCCTGTTATTGATTAGTAGAAACTGCTCTCTTCAAACATTGTCTACGCCAAGAAGCTATTGCTGTCTTTCTATATTGTGTCGAAGGCAAGGTCATGTGGTCGCGTGGTCCGAAGGTCGCCGTCAGCTTTTGGGATATAGCCATAGGCAAAAAATCCTCGATAAATTCTCGCAGAAATTCCTACCAGTCGACCCACTACCAGTAAAATTTCAATGGCATTCTTCAACAGATCATTGTCAAAAGTGACCCAATCTCTAGCTCATCTCTCCATAGCCGTAGAAGAACCCTCTGCTCAATGGCAAATACCAGACTTAAAGCCTGATCAAGTATATAAGCATAAAAATCTATTTATCCAAAGAAAGCAGATGGAACCAGAGGAATTTCCATTTAAGAATCATCTATTTATGATTCATCTTCAGGGTTGAAAGGACTTTCATATGCATTGGGAGGAGATGGAAGGCTATCTGGAATGATTTATGCTTGAAGACCATTGTAGATAGTTTCCTCATAAAAGTAATCAAATTGATCCCAATTACCTTGGAAGAATACATTGCAATAATCTTTGATTCCTGACCTATGTTCTGCATTATACATATCCCAGATTGGTTCTATCTGGTCTTCTTCCCAAGTGAAGTCGATTGATTCAATGTGGGTTTTGTGATGGAAGTTTGCCTGTGTTGTCAATTAGTTTGTTGCGATTTTTGTGACAACAAGCAATAGTGTAGAGATCTCTTTCATCCTCCGACAACCTGCTTTGCACCATGTAATAAAGCCGTTGTGCGGCTTCCCAATCTTCTCTCCCCGGTTCAATGTCTGAAGAATAACCCTATTATTCTTCAAATTTCAAGACATTTAAGAGCAGACGTTTGTCTGAGTGACCCGAACGATACAGGGAGGGTTTAGTGAATGAGAAGGATGGAAAATCTTTAGAGGATGGTATGATTAAATCAGTATGCCATGAGGGGAAAGATGTTGCATGCATGCTTTGAAGTTGTGTATACAATTGAGTAAGGTTCTGGCTTGACTCAAAAACAAGCTTATGTAAGTCCTGTAACTATTTTTCAAGCATATACAACTTCACTGTCTGATAATTACTTTGAAGCACTTCAAGACGGGATTTTGTGTGATCAGTCATTATAACATAAGGGGGTAATAAAGACTTTATCAATATCTGAGATAATAAAATCTTTACATTCGATCATACAAAATTGTATAGAGAATGCAGAGGATGATGAGGCGGTTCGATTCATTAGTCTTAAGCAGTGTCTACAAAAGGTTTTGTCTTCATTTTCAAAAGTTTTGGAATGTTGACAATCCTTTATTCTCATTGCTCGAGACTTAACAGGGGCTTTATGCACAATAGGGGGAGAAATAGGTTTTTGAGAATTAATAACATAATTAGATGAATCTATATTATCAATACTCAAAATTATATTAACTATTTTTGACTTTAAGGTAGGCTGAATGTCTACCGCCCAATTCTCAGGTAATTTTACTTCCGACCATGCAATTTGGTCACATAGCAGCATTTGAGAATGATCATCTGAACGCATAATGATGTTTTGTCCTTTATGATATTTTTTCTCTTTACCTGTTAGTTTCCCTTCATAAATTGCAGGAAGTGATGAGTTCACTGCTCTTCCTAAAACACGAAAAGCAATTTCTACATTGGGGGTCATATGCTTTAGATCACAGAGCCGACTATTTTAATTGCAAGAGTCAAAGCTTCGCCAAAATAGGGGTCATCTAGTGACACATTATAATTTGGGTGAACTTGCAGATAAATTGGTCCATCTGCTAAATTACTTTCAATTCCTCCAAGGAATTGATCTTAATTTCTATGTCGGGTATCTAAAATCATAACTAAGCAAGATACTACTAACCCTACTCTAAATAGAGGGTTTACTCCTATCTGTACACAACCAAGCTGAACAAAGTGATAGCCTTTTTTAATGGCTTCACCTTTATCATGTTGCAAGATCTCAGTGAGCTTTATGAAATGCATTTGATTATCTGTAGGGATAGATGCAATTGATCTATTCTCTAAGTAAACTATTGAGGCTTTAAGTTTAAATAGATTTTTATGTTTATATACTTGATCAAGCTTTAAGTCTGGTATTTGCTATTCGGAAGAGGGTTCAACTTCTTCTATAGCTATGGAGAGTGAGCTAGAGAGTGGGTCACTTTTGACAATGATCTGTTCAAGTTTGCCATTGAAATTTTACATGGTAGGAGGTCGACCAGTAGGAGTTTCTACAAAAATTTACTGCGGGAATTTGTCAAGGATTTTTTGCCTATGGCTATATACCAAATGCCGATGGCGACCTTCGGACCACACGACCTTGCCTTTCGACACAATACAAAAAAACAGCAATAGCTTCTTGGCGTAGACAATATTGAAGGAGAACAGTTTCTACTAATCAATCTTATAGAAGGAGATGAAGAGCTTAAAGGCTTTGAGGTTTAAGATGAAACTCAATAGATGTTTTCACACAATGGTGATACATAGACAAAGAGAGAGAGTAAGCTGTAGGCTTAACTGGATTGTATATAAGGCTCAGGAGAGATTTGAGAGGCTTCACTTGAGATCACTTGTGCTCACTTCAAATGCTTTACAAGGAGGAAACGCCCTCCTTATATAGAGAGGTGAGGTCCCTTTCAAAGGTAAGTAACTTGTCGTGCGCACTATGTTATTAGTGGAGAGGGAATAAAGTGGCTTTAGATTTTAAGTAGAATCTTCAAGGGCACGCCACTATAGATTAGATGCTCACGCTTTTTTACAATCACTACGTGCTGGCACAACCATGGCATTGAAGATGACCTAAGTGCTGATGTCACTCCACCCCGCCTGTGGAATGAGGCGACTTAAGATGTCAGCAAGGACATTTTTGGAGCCTTTGACATGGTCATACTTGTAGTCCCACTGAGCAACCAAGAGGCCTGTTGGACCAGTCTTTGTCTTTGTTAGCAAGAATGTGCATTGTTCACTCACACACACACACACACACACACACACACACACACACACACACACATATACACACAAAGTGCATTTTGGTGTTTCTTCTTATCATATTCTATTGCTTAACTTGCACACTACTATAGAAGCCAAGATTTCATGTATACAATAAGCACAATCATTTATGTTCCATTGAGAGTGATAGGAGAGTGCATGAAAGAGGGGAGTCCAAGCAAAAGCCCCTCATTTGCAAACACACAGGGAGAGAGGGAAGGAGGTTGTTGTTGCTTTGAGAGCTCTTGTTGTCGATCCTCCAGAATATATTAACCATGGTTGTGTGTGTGTGTGTGTGTGTGAGTGAGAGAGAGAGAGAGAGAGAGAGTTAGAGTTTTCTTCTGCTCGGATAGCCCTACCTCTTGCTACGATCATATCTTCGTCACCAATATTTTTTCCACTTTAGAGCCCTAGTTGTGTCTTGAAAGAAAATGCTTCATAAGTAAGGTAACCTTTAGTATGCACTCCCGTTAACACTCTATCATTTAAAGTGCCAACCATTTGTTATTGTCCCTCTAGAGCAGTGTTTGTCATCAAGCACATTGCTCGTCCTCAATTGTAATGTATTTATTGGAGGACTATCATGGTTTACTTCCTTCATTGTTTTTGTCATGGAAAAATTGCGCGCGCGCGCACACACACACACTGGTATGTTCAAAGTCCAATCAATGCACTAAAGTCGGGAGATTATATATGTGTGTGTGAGAGAGAGAGAGAGAGAGAGAGAGAGAACAACTCTCTACCTCTCTTTTTAATTGCTTATGCCATCCTTAGTCGATAGCTGGAGGACCTTAATTGTAACCTCTCTCTCTCTCTCTCTCTCTCTCTCTCTCTCTTTGTGCCAACACTTCATCCGTGGTAGCCTCTAGCATTCAAGCTCTTTGCAACCTCTTTAATAAAGAGTATAGATAGAAGTACGTCTTCAGAGTTAGGTTTCACACTTTTGAAACACTTACTCACTACAAGAGCTGAGAATTTTGTGTGCGGGGAGAGGGGGGGTTTGCAACATGTTTGGTCGCCACGTGCACCACTTCAAGGAAGAGTAAATGAGTACAATAGTGCCTCTTTAGATCTAATTTTTAAAATTTTGAAATATAAATTTGTACAAATTTACAAAAAATATCAATGCTGGTCTTGAAAAAAGACCCTTGGAAAGACAAATCTTTCAAATTTGGATTTGCATTAAATTTAAAAAATATCCCCTATTATTATTATTTTTTAGATGCACTTAAACCCATACATTTACCCTATGTTGAGTAGAAAGTCTTTTGACTTTTTCTAACACTATATTGATTACAATTCCTTTGGTTTTCCATTGTCATAAAGCTTTTTATTTCCTAAAACTTTACCCTTTACTTTTACATTTGAGATGTTCTAAATCTTTTTCTTGAAGTGAGCCAATGAGTGACATGAGTAACCTTTAGTGTGCACTCCTGTTCACACTCAATCATTTAAAGTGCAAACCATTTGTTAGTGTTCCTATAGAGTAGTGTTTGTCATCAAGGCATCGCTCCTCTTCAATTGTAATGTATTTATTAGAGGACTATCATTGTCTACTTCCTTCAAAAAATTGCATCTGCATGCACACACACAAATGTGTTCAAAGTCCAATCAATGCACTAAAGCTAGGAGAGAGAGAGAGAGAGAGAGAGAGAGAGAGAGAGAGCATCTATGTGTCTGCCTTCTAATTTCTTATACCATCCTCAGTCGATAGCTCGAGGACCATATTTGTAGCCTCTCTCTCTCTCTCTCTCACACACACACACACACACACACACACACCACTTCACTCGTGGTAGCCTCCAACATTCAAGCTTCTTGAAACCTCTTTAATAAAGAGTATAGATAGAAGTATCTCTTTAGAGTTAGGTTTCAAACTTTTGAAACATAAACTTGCCCAAATTTTAAAAAATGCACGTGCTTATGCGCGCATGCACACACACACACACACACACACACACACACACACACACACACACACTCATCGCAAGAGCTAAGAATTTGGGGTGGGGGGGCGGGACACTACTAAGATGCTTTGTCACTAGGGACAATTTTTAGTGTCGCATAAGCAACAAAAACAATGTCGCTATCTGCGTTGCTAAAGGACCATCATGTAAGAGATGTGAAAGCATCATATAAGTGATAGAAAATGGTTTCGCTTAAGCGAAGCCCATCATTGCTTAGCGACATAAAAAATACCTATTTTTTGGAGTTGTTTAAGCGACGTACTATTCAATACATCGATTAAGCGATGCTAGTCCGTTTTTTATTTTTAGCACATATTTGTTGGGCTCTTGAGAGTCCGCCCATATATTACTTGCTTGATTACCAAGGCTCTCTATCTCTCTCTCTCTCTCTCTCTCTCTCTCTCTCTCTCTCACACACACACACACACACACACACACACACACACACACACACACACACACACACACACACACACACACACAAGGTGTCTACTTTTAGGGACTTGCTATATGCTGTGTGCGAGCTGCGAGGCTACAAGCACACAACCTAGTAGATGCAAACAAGCTCTATGTCTACATGGTTGTGTGTCACTCACCTCCTACAGTGCTTCCATCGAGGGACTCCGTGTGCGTGCAAGGAAGAAGAAGCCGCTACGTCGCTGCTCGTTCTTCTCTGTGTCATCATGCACACAGATACTCGATCTTTCTCTCTCTCTCACTCTCTCTCTCTCTCTCTCTCTCACACACACACACACACACACACACACACACACACACACACACACACACAAACAAGCAAGAAGAGGTGAAGCCAGAGAAAATCTTGCATGTTCAAAATCCCTTGAAAACCCTAGTTTACAACCTTATCTAGGGCTTTCCATCTTTTTCACATACGAACGCCCATATTTTGTCAGTCAGTGCTAAATGGGGTTTGGTGCGTCTTCATCGGCGATCACCAGGCTTTTACTATAAACCTCTTGCACCGACAAGTCCGGCTCATGACTAAACATATGCACAAAAGAATAATGGCGGCATCATGGGTCAACATGTCCCCCTTCCTGATGTAGATTCCATCCTCGAAAGCTAGTGAGGTGAAGCTCGTTCTTCGAGGTGGTAGAGCATCTAGGATAGATTGTCTGCACAACAAATTCACCGTGAGAGTATGCATGAGGAACTATATGGAAATAAAGCATGAGGGAAATATAAAGTACATTAGGACATGAGTAATTGCAAAGAATTATGAAATGCTACATTGCCATTAAGGACGAATAAATTGCACTTTGATAAAATTAATCAATCAAGAGTTTTGGGCTTATGGATGGATCCATCAATTTGGTAGGTATGACTAACGTTAAAACAACTACTCTATTATCTATATGCAAGATTCCCCAATTTTCCCTTTCAGTTTTGTGAGGTCCCCACCCCGCCGTATCAAACGGCGGATCTGATGGTAAACTTGGTGGCCACTAGATCTACAGCAGATGCAAACAAAGTGGTTTAGGGTTCAACTAGCGGAAGATCTCTCATCACAAAGTGAGTCGAGTTCGAGCCTACTAGCAATGAGATCTAGCTCCACCTCACAGGGGAAGCGTAATTAACCTATCTAGCAATCCTAAGACCCACCTTCCAAGAGGAGAGAAATCCTGAGTGCCTTTTTCCCCATAGCTTTCAGAGGCACGTACACTTGAGACTTCGCCACTCTTGGGGCAATGAGTAATACTAGCGTCAATTTATAACACTATGGGGACGGAGAGTTCCCGACCAATCGGGACCACCCTTCTCATAGGCATTGGCAACCCGAGCCAAGCCCGCACTTTTCACCCCCACACTCACACTTCCTTTGTTACCTAATTACTACCACAATGGTTGTTCAACATACAAGTTCTTTGTTTATTTTTCCGATTCACAAGTTCTTTAATACAACCTTCAACCAATATTGCAAAGCGGCACCAAGACAGTAACTCTGGTAAAAATTTTACTCAAACTTATTCATTAAAATTCCAATGTTCTGGAGGTACAACATGCCCCCTCCAGCGAGAGTTTACTCCTCCCGTTGTCGCCTAGTTGCCCATACAACTAGGTATGTCCACCGCATAGAAAGCACGACATGGACATTCCCACCGCTTAACCAGCAGACGTGGTTATCCACCGCTTAACCAGCAGTCGTGGATTCAAGAGTCCTTAACCAGGAATTCTGCCCCCTGTGATCAGGAGGGGGTTCGGACTAGATTCAACATTGGAAATAGAAATGAACATGCTGAGCTAAATTTTCTCTAGCAGACATTCTTTCCTATTTCAAACAGTATATCCATCAATCATTCTTTCCTACTTAGAACTTAATATACAATTGAATTCAAATGCCGAGGTTTTCCGTCGGATTTCTCCAACATGTTTAGGGATATGTTCTTTCCTAACTTATCGTATGCAATGTTAAATTAAACAACTTGAATGAAAATGTGACGTACCTCCTCCATTTCTTCGTCAATGGCCCGTGAGATGGCCGGTACTTGTTCATCCATGGGAGCTTTTCCTTTCCCATTCACGTTGCTCGTTCCCGCCTCGCGGTCGTGGACACCACCGAAGCGAGTTCTCTTAGCCGGGGCCATTTTATACTCACTACTTTAAATGATAAACTTGGAGAAAAGAGCTAATGTCCGAGAGAATCATAACAATCCAAATGATAGATTAGAATCATTGAACAATCCCCCTTATAGGAGAGGGTTAGATTTTCCTTCGAGACATAGTAATTTGATAGATAATACTTTACTTGTCCTATGGGAATCGGCTCTAAGTTAATCACCTGGCTTAGATGATTAAGAATTTTAGAGTTTTACTAATTAAATTACAAGAGAGATGAATTAAGCAAGGTCAATCACTTTCCTGGTGCAATTTGAAAGATGCAGACTTACTGGATGCCTATGTGATAGAAGATTCTCTTTTTATTGGACTAATGATGGATTAATTTTTGCCTTAATCACATCTTAATGTGTGAGAAAATTTGAATCTAATTAATTACATTACTATTGAATGGTAAAAGGGTGAATTTCATCAAAGCTATATTATTACCGACTGACAATTTATTAACTATGCTGCCTAGAGAGAGAAATCTCTCCTAATCATTTATTAATCATCGATTGAGAATGATGAATGGCTGAATAAACTAGCTAATTGAATGAAGATTATGTAATGGAGTATAGCTATGTAAACTTAGAGAGCAGCTATTGGAAATTAAAGCTAAGATTAAGCATAGTAGGTGAGGAATTTGGAGAATAATTATGAGAATTAAGAAGAGCAAGAATTAAACCATAATTACCGTGATTAGGGGCTGAGAATACTCTTGATTTTCTGATCCAATGAATCCTTAAGATGAGAATTTCGGCAGCACCTCCCTCCTTGCTTCTCCTTCAAAAACTGTGTATGCCGGCAGCACTTCCCCAAGGTGTGTGTGTGTGTAAGTGTGTGTGTGTATATTGAGTGGGTGTGTGAGCATGTGTGTGTGTGTGTGTGTGTGCAAGCATGCTCTTATATAGGCTCACAAGCTCCAAATTCGAAATCACCTGCTATGCTGGTCTGGAGTCCACTCAAGCCTTCATGGGCAGGGTTACTTGCATGGGGTGCGTGGGCTGCAAAGTGTCCCATTTGCTATTCTAACTCACTCACTCACTATCTCTCAAGCATGGAAACTCTCCCACAACTCCCACAAGAAGAGAGGGCGCCCCCTAGCTGCTAAAACTGGCTCTGAGTGGCCTGGAGCCTGTTCCCACACAGCCTCGAGCCCCGGTGCCTCCCCGCACAACTTTAGGAAAAATTGGTTTTAGGCTAAAACGGGCCATACGAGTCGGATTTTAATGCCATAAATTTCTATACTAAGCTCTAACTAAGGTGTATCTATCCGAGTACCTGCCATATTTAGCAGCCCCCGGGGTCCGAAAATGCAATTTTTTCAAATTCGGGGTACAGGTGTGGTTTTTCGAGACGGTCGTAACTAGACGGGTCGGGTGACCAAAAACTTACTATTTTTGGAATTTTTTCACAAATATTATTTTAATTCACTTTTGGAATCTTTATAATATTCTAAGCATCATGGCATCGACAAAATTTAGAAAACTGCTAAAAATAGTAACTTTTTCAATTATGATTGTTTCATGGTACAATGGTGCTCTTTTGGTCGGGGTCGGAGACCTTACATCCTCCCCAACATGAAAAATTTGAGATGTCCTCATCTTAAGAATACATCTGGATAAACGCTATGCTAACTACTTAGGTACATACATCCTTTGATAATAGAATAGTCTTTAGCTTTATGCGTCTTATTCTGCTGAACTTTGATGAGATCCTGGTGCTTGAATTATTGCTCACTAGGATTAGCAGTTGCAGCATAAAGAGTTGCTCTCTCATCAGCTTCGTCACCCACAATTGGTTGTCTCACTGCGGCATTAGCGAAAGCTCCGCTTCCTTGTCCCATGTTTCCTCTTCCTCGGCCTCCTCTTCCATTTGGTTGACCTTGCCCATTGATGGTTAGAGGTACATTATTAGCACCGGATGTTTGGGAAATCCTTTTTGGACATCGACTTTTGTAATGTCCATACTCCTGGCACTCAAAGCATCTTATATTGGGAAACTTGGTAGCTGCCGTAGTAGCTACTACCGGACGATGGTCGTAAGCAGGGTTGATTGGTCTGTTACTCCAGTTGTCTGTCCTGGCCCTCTTTGACAAATAGTGTTGACTATCTTGGGTAGCCCTCTGAATCTCTTTAGCTAACGGCTTGGCCCTTAACAAGGCATCCTGTAGTGTTGTCGGCCTGAGAGCTTCTAGTCGGTTGTTCAAGGGGTCTATTAGCCCTTGGCAGAATCTCCCCACCTGTTGTTCCAAGGTCATCTTAGGAGTATATCTCCAAAGAGTGACAAACTTTGCATAATACTCTTCGACAGATGAAGTCAGCTGCCGAAGTGAAAAGAACTCATTCATCTTTGGTTTGGTCTCTAAAACATGAGGATTGTTTCTTGTTCTACTTGATGTGACATGGTGCATTTGGACTATGTGTTGGGTCTGATAGGGTGGACTCTCGTTGCTAGTCGCTTTTGGTCATTTATTGTTTTCATCCTCTTTTTTTTTTTGAATTTGGTTTGCATTAGTATAGGACTATATATATACATTCCCTAAGATTTGGAAGTTAAGGGGTCTGCGAGGAAGGTTAAGAGGGAAGCAATCGAATAATTATTGTTAGTAAGTACTCCCCCTTTTCTTGGGTAGATCATACCCTTTGGAAAGTTATCATCACCTTTTGAAACCAACTGTTCCAAGTTATAATGGGTGAAGATTTTGACCAATGGGATTTTGCCACCTTAGGTGATTCATCAAGCTGTAAGGGTGGTAAGGTACTCTCCCATGATCTTACTTGAGAAGTTGCTTCAAGTGATGAACTCATAATTGGAGGTACAAAGTCTTTTTTTTTGTGTGGATTTGTACAATGGTAGGCGGAGGTTGTGTCGAAGATTGTATTTTCGTAGATGAACTACATGAAGAGCTGGAAGCTTCATTTGACTTCCCTATTCCTGAGCTAGGTGGAACAAATCGTTCTTTCTTTGGTACCCGAACTAAATTTGGAATGGGTGTGTAGCATTCCGTGATCTTTTCCTTTCCGTGGTCTTCAAATCATTTTGGAGTTACATGATTTGGCCTACAAGGATCTCTAGTAGTAGGTGACAAGGGAGAACACAAGATACGTTTAGGTACCCAGATTTGATCGTTTCCATGATAGTAGCTATAGGATTCCAATAGTCGTTTAGGAATCCAACGCAACGTATTATTGCATTTCTTGGGGCAAGTGTTTTTTTTTTTTGCGAGGCTTCTATTTTGAATGAGATTGAAGATCAAAGTTAGTGGTCATTAACGAAGCTTTAGGGACCCATTTGTACGTTTTCTTTGTTAAAACATGATGCTTTCTGGGTGCCATATTCTCTATTTTAGGTAGGGGAGTTGAAGTTTTTGAGGTTTGTGCTACAAGTATGGATGCATTAACCTCTCGTACCTGCAATGCTTTGTTCTTTTCTCCCTCGAGAGACGATAACTTGGGGACTATTGTTTGAGTGGTAGGACTGAGATTTGGTTTCTGTGTTGTGATACTCCTAGTCCCCCAATCAATATAACATTTATTTGCAGACATCCATGTGCACCCTAGGTTTATGTTACCCTTTATAGTGCCAACAAGCATAACCAAAAAGATTTGTGTCACCGTCCCATTGTCATTAGTAACCGGAGTGTGCAAGATTCCAAAGACAGTAGTTTTCTTCTTGTTAATACCCATGACTTGGATGGTACTCTTGGATAAAAACGTATTTCCTACTTGACACCACACTCCATAGGATAACAAATTATGTTTAGCTCATGTGTCCACTAAAGCATTATATAGCACTTTCCGATAGGTGTTATTTAACTCGATGGGGTATCGCAGAGGTGGGTCAAAATCTTCCAAATCATCCTTTGATTCAACTGGAAATGCATGTGTAACTCCAAGTTTGGCCTCTCGTTGGCACCTAATACATTGTTGTCACTCTTGAGCCTCGGCTTGAGCTTGTATCTTTTTCAATTCTGCTTATACCTTGGCTGCCTTTTTTTTATGAATAGCACATAGCTCCTCTTGGTCTAAAGGATCATAGTATCTTTTAAATTTACTCCCATTGAGGAATCCAATGGTTTCCACTCCATCAAGAGTTTCCACATGAATGGTACCTTGTGGGGTGATTTCGCATACTCTATATGGTCCTTTTCCCGCATATTTCAACTTTTTCTTCTTGTTATGCACTCCATACATAAGAACTTTATCCCCAACCTTGATATCCTTGTTCTTTAAATGACGATCAAACCATTTCTTTCACCTATCCTTCTCCATAAGTATATTTTTCACAGCCAATTGCCTCTCTTCATCTAACCGCTCAAGGATATATAAATGCTCAACTAAAGGGTTACCATCCTAACCTTCATGCGAAGCTACTCAAAGACTAGGAATGATAAACTCCCATGGCATAACTGCTTCTTGGCCATATACCATCTTGAATGGTGTACAATTAATAGCCACTTTGTATGTAGTATGATAAGCCCATGGAGCTGATGTTAACTTCAAATCCCAATCTGTGCGATGAGCCTCTATTGTCTTGGTCAAGATAGAAAGTAAAGTCTTGTTAGTACTCTCAACTTGTCCATTTGCTTGTGGATAATAAGGTGTCGACTTATGTTGGGATATCATGAAGCTTGTTGTGAGTTCCTTTATCACTTCATTTATAAAATGAGTTCCATTATCACTCACAATTTCAAAGGACAATCAAATCGCATAATAATGTTCTCAAAGAGAAACTTAGCGGTTGACCTTGCATAAGCTTTGCGTGTCGCCTTAGCTTTTTTCCACTTTGTCACATAGTGAGTTGCAACAATAATATATCGGGATTGGGTGTTACGGGCTGCTGGACTAATTGGGCCTACAAAGTCTAAACCCCATTTTTCAAATGGTTGGGTCACTTTAATAGGATGTAAGGGCATTCGATCCTTTGGTTGTGTGGTCTTGTAACGTTGGCATCGCATCTCTTTGCAAAAAGTGATGCATCCTTGAATAAAGTGGGCCACCAATAGCCTGATTGCAACACCACTTAGCAATTAGTTGTCTTGAAAATATCCTCCGGCTATGCCATGTGTGATTCTTGCAGTATGTACAAATACTCATTCTCATGAGCACATTGTCTAAGAATATCGTCCTTCCCTAGCTTATAGAGAGTACTTGCAATTAGAGAATAAGGTTCACATTCCTTTAGTAGCTTTCAAGATATATCCTTACGAAGCTCCTTGGATGAAAAACCATTAACTAAAAATTTTACAATCTGCTCACTCCATTCATGCATGGATTTGACTAGGAATAGGGAAGTATCGGGCAATTCATCATCGATTCCAGTAGGGGCTTCACCATTGGGTATGTGAGACAAATGATAAGCCATGAAATACCTTTTACCGGGTCTCACCACGACAGTAGAATCAAACTCAAGAAGAATTAATAACCCTCATGTAATTCTTTCCGTGGAACATGATTTGTTTATTAGATACAACAACGCTGGATAATCCACATAAAAAACAAACTTGTTGGCAAAAAGGTAATACCAAAATTTCTTTACTACATAAATCATAGCTAAACCTTCCCGCTTTGTAGTGGTGTAGTTCCTCTCAACATCGTCAATTTTGCATAATTTGCATCTTCAAATTAAAATTTTCAATTTTACAATCGCCAAGCATTGCCCACGTCATCTCAAAGTACTCCTCAAGCACTTTCCATAGAGCCACTAACCTCTGCAATCCAAGCCCAAGAACTCTATTAATCCTATCCTCAATGTTATCTACTATTAGTGTGTGTGTGTGTATGGATCCTGCTAACTTGGGTTTAGCATTTTATTTTTAGGAATTCCTTATAAGCAAACAAGATTGCTTTGTTGTCTAGTGCACTATAAATAGTGTGTTGACTCGGTGGGGTCTACGACTCAAATTGACCGACTTGCAAAGCTAATTGTTAGGAAATATGACGTAGCTAAGTAGATAGTTGAGTAGATTACTTAACAAAGAGAGATAATTTTCACACACAAGAGATTATAGAGAGAGAGAGAGAGAGAGAGAGAGAGAGAGAGAGAGAGAGAGTGCGCGTCTATCGTACGTGTCAATGCAAGGAACTTGCCGATACACCGTGTGCGAGCCACAAATGGCTCCAAGCACACACCAAGCCTAAACTAGTAAGCTCAAAGATGGCGTTGGTGTGTCACTCATCGCTCTACGCTCGCCTTCGTGGTGGATTCTTTGCCGCGATGAAGAAGAAGCTGCATTCGTACCGCACTCAACCGCTTCGTCGCCGCCGTGCCGTCGTCGCAATGCTCGATCACACACACACTCTCTCTCTCTCCCTCTCTCACATACACACACACACACAAGGAGGTGAAGAAGAAGAAGATGGACATGGAGATGGAGCAAGAGCACTCTTCTATTGCACAAATGAATGAATGAATGAATTTTAGGTTTAGTTGACTTTTATATAAGCTTGCCCCATTCACACTTGGGCGCCGATGCTTAGCCAACTAACCCTTGAATGTTCCTGTTAGAGTGCGCCTCTCATCAGCGATCACTCTACCCCTTTCCTATTGGACCGACAAGCCCGGTTCCTGACTCTACCAAGTAAATAATACACGCCCGTCGTAGGTGATAGGGTGTCCGTGAGCCGTGATGGTTAACATGCCCCCCTTCCTGATGTAGATTCCGTCCTCGGAAGCTATTGAGTTGCAGCGCGTTCGTTGAGGTGGAAGAGCATTTGAGATGAATGTCCTTAGCCTTCTTCAGTCACTGCAAAATCAAACAACATTGGCACAGTAATTGCATTCTTGTAAGCAATTAAAAAGCATATGGAGTTGTAGGCAAACAATTTGATTGGTAACAAAATTTTAAACCATTTGTCAACAATAAACATTAAATTGCAATATAATCAAATGCATAAACATATGTAAAGGTAAAAATTAAACAAGTCTGGGGTCGCTAATTTAACGGTCGAAAGGTACTAGAGATCGACTATTAATACCATGGGTAAGCTTCTTAATTTTCTCTGGTCAATTAAGTTGTTTAATCACGAGAGCCAAGTATTTCATGTTCGAGGGCTGACTAGAGGCTATACCTAGAAGAACTTGTAGTTAAGCTACGATAAAAGGAATTTCTCATGAAATCATCGCCTGACTGATTACTTTTTCTTTGACCCCCCAAAGTCTTTTCACAGTGATTCAATTTTGATGTGTATGCTTATTTTGTATGCCTTGGGTTTTTTGCTTTTCAAGGGAAAGCACCCAAACTGGGAACCTCTAGGGCTCTAGTACCATAGGCGATACATGTGAGTGAAGTACCAAATCAAGCTGGGATTTCTCTTCCAGCTTAAGATTTTACATTGTGGCACTTTGATTTTTTGTTTGTTTGTTTTCAACATTTTAATTTTGTAGCTTTGGGGGGTCATCTAACATTGTTACCCTCCCTAGGCTCATCACACTAGTAAACTCCCTTTATAATACTTAATATAAGGTCAATAGGGACTAAGCCCACTAGAAAGCCCTAGTACATTTCACACAATGCTGCCTAAATCGGATTAAGAACCTAAGTAGCCATTGTTTATTAGGAAGGCATTCCCCATGGTATTAAGAGAAAATCTCTAACACCTAACTTGGCCAAACTAACTTAGTCGGATTGCTTGTTTTTTAAACCTAGACATGTGATTATGACAAAAAATTACATTGAATTTAATGTTTGATACTAAGAAAATGCGGTGAATACTATGCTACCAATCACAATTAAAGCAGACAAACATGGATGCAAAAAATATAAGGGGCCATGCTAATGGACAAGAAACACCTGTTTGCGTTGATAATTGCACTTGATTTGAAGAGTGAGTCGAGATAAAGATTCCATGAAGGTCCAAATCCTAACCACAGCAACATGTTCCTGTACACACGAGAAGACACAAAGAATACCTCTAGGAGGCACATCAGTGGGAAAAATAACTTTGCTAATCACTCAACTCTAAAACACAAACACTCCTATCGTATTAATTTTACCTACCCTCCATCACTTGAGTGATGAGGATCAAAGGTGTCCTATGACATAGGTTTCTGTTTCAGTGTACCGGATGTGAATGTGTAGGTCTGGGTCAATGTTTTGTATTTATTGTGCATACTCGTTTGCTAATTGCTCTTGCTCTTTATTATTTTTGTTTTTTGTGAGTATAAGTCTTTATATATACATTCCCTAAGATTGGGAGATTGAGAGGTCAGGGAGGAAGGTTGAGAGGGAAGCAAGTGAATGATGGATGTCCGCAAACACTCCCCCCTTCCTTGGGTAGATCATACCTTTTGAAATGAGCTCGTCACCCTTTGAAACCAATTGTTCCAGTTGGTAATAGGTGAGGATTTTTGCCAGTAGTTTTCTATTACCTTAGGTGCCTCATCGAGTTGCAAGGGTGGTAAGGTACTCTCCCAGGATCGAACTTGAAGTGGTTCATCAGGTGATTCTTGAACACTGGGAGGTGTGGATTCCTTTGTAGCTTCATGGAGGTCCACTATTGTAGGTGGAGGCTGTGGAGAAGCTTTTACCTCTATGGATGCATTACATGAGGAGCTAGAAGCGTTATGGGACTCCCCCCTTCCTAAGCTAGGTGGAACAAATCGTTCTTTCTTCGGTACCCAAACTAGCTCTGGAGTTGGTGTGTAGCGTTCATTGATTTTTTTTTTCCACGATCGTTGATTGGTTTTGGAGCTACAGGATTGGGCTCACATGGGTCAGGTGACATGTAAGAACACAATCTACGTTTTGGCACCCAAATTTGATCATTTCCTTGATAGTAGCCTTGGGCTTCCAATAGTCTTTTAGGAATCCAACACAACATTTTCTTACTTTTCTTGGAGCGAGTGGGACGTTTCTTACGAGGCTTCTGTGTTTTAGCATCAGCCATGGTTGCTAAAGAAGCTTTAGGGACCCACTTGTATGTTTTCTTTGTTATATGAGGATGAGTCTTGTCAGAAGCTATATGCATTGCTTCTAGCATATTTAAGGGTACGAGTGGTGGCATTTCATCCCCCTCAGGTGTTACCCAGGTCGTCCCCTTGTTTCCCCAAGTGTCTATGGTTGCTGCTAGGTGGACCCAATCCACATTGTCCGACTTAGTCATCCCAGGTAGTACGTCCATATAAGGAGAATCTTCCCCAACATCAGTGTCCGCTTTACACGTGTAACAATACTGCAATGGTGATGAGTGAACTGTGGTGTCAGATCTATGATCAATTATAAACCTGTTTCCTAGAGAATGTGCTCGACCAGTCGCAAGATCTACTCGAATGATAGAATCTTGGAACTACAAGTAGACATGGTTTTTAGACCAGTCATGCACCATTTTTGCTTCCCTCATAAAAGGACGTCTTTAAGATCATCTCCAATGCCATAGTGTTCTTGGAGAAATCCATAACAATGAAGGTAACCCTTATTTTATGTCCAAAGAACTTGATCCTAAGATCTTCTAGCATCCCAATAGGTTTAACAATAAACCCATTGGCCATTTTTACTACTATGGTTGTGGTCGCAAGGTGAGGTCTTCCCATAGTTTCCCAGCAATTTTTAGTCACAATGCTAACCCCAGCGCCACCATCAAGGATTCCCTTCACAGTTAATCCCTTGGTAGTGATTGGTATGGTTGCATTGGATTCATCTCCCTCAAAGTATTGTCCCAACTTGTTAAGAGGTATTTCTACAACAACAAGGTTCTCATCTAGGCTGGGTTGTGGATCTAAGTGTTCCTCCTCTATAGCCCAACCTTCAGTTCTCCATTGAGGAAAGCTCGAAGAGCTAAGAATAGCTCAGGGTCTCCATATAGTTTGGACATGATGGTGGTTCTAACTTCGGAAGCCATGAAATCCATCAATTTGGCAATATTTAATGGCACCTTTTGGGCTTCAGTCCCTTGATGTGGGGAAGATGGGATCTCCATTTCTTCGATAGGGTTAGGTAGTCCCTCTGTAAACATTCTTTCCAACAAGAAGTGAGTACGCCCACTTTCCCGTGACTTTAAGTCACTTTCTTCTTGGATGACACTAGGTATGGCTAAAGGTCTATGGACTTTCTGAGGTTGTTGTTGCGTAGGGAACATTGTGTCTGTCATCTGGATCTGCCTAGGTGCTGGCTCTAGATCCCTTTGGGTATCTTCTACCAAACTCCTTAATTGCTTGAGTCGCTCGATCTCCTCTGTAGGGTTTGGATAAGTTCCTATCTTTTTCTTGGATCCTGGCCATTGTGGCTCATGAAGATCTTCCTTGTTGGTTTCTATCTTAGTAGTCGTTTTGGTCTCCATGGTTTCACCTGAATCAGAATCCTCTTCAGCGTCGTTCATATATACGGGGTCGTCACCAGTTCCTATGTTGGTTTTTGCGATGGGGTTCGACTTCGCTGCTTTTTGCAATCTCTTCCTTCGTGTTTTCTTCTTCTTCTGAGATTGGGAAATTGATGCCGTGTCTCTTTCTTCAAGAATATAGTTTTGTTTTTGGAGCATCGATCGTGTGAGTACGTTCACTGGTACCACAGATGTACTTTGTGATGGCTCCTCGGTAACCTCAATCAAGTTTAATGGCGTGATCTTCGGTGCATTTGGATTATTTGGACATTGGGCAATCAAATGATCTATGCCACATCGATTACACATGAGTATTGGCATTGTAGACGTGCTCGCTTGATTGGTTTGCATTAGTGTGGCGTTCTTTTGTAGCCTAATAGGACACTCGGCTACACGATGTGGACCTCCACACTCATAGCATTGAAGAGGTGGTCTCTTGGAAGTGTAATTGATATTTTGGCCTCTTGTAGCAAGAGCAGCTACTTGATAGACATGTTTGACTTGTCCCCAATAGTCCTCCGTGTAGTATTGTGGACTTTCTTCAAGCGCATCCATCCCATAAGCAATATTAGGGTCTATATCTTCCTCACAGCCTTCCAAACAAGCAATAGATGACTTACAACCCACTTGATTCACAGAAGTGATTCTCGGATGTGGTGGTTGCGGTCCTAGCACTGGAGGTGGTAAGGGTGTTGTTTGAACAACATTTTGGGCCCTAGGGACCATGTGTTGTGACGTTTGTTCAAGAGGTGGGGCTGGCATCAAGGGGCTGGCATCAATGCAGGCACTTGAGGAGTGTTGTCTATGCTAAGGTTGGTCTATTGGCCATCGTGCGCTTAAATACTATGCAATCCTTAGCTTGATGACCATACCTCCCACATGCATTGCAATTCCCATTGAATTTCACTCTAAAAGTAGGGCATTCACTGGTACTATGCGGACCATAGCATACTAAGCACCATTGTTGCTCCCTTCTTGGATACATATGATTGTTTTGTGGAGCACGATTGTCTCTAAGACTCTCTTGAATAGCCTTGGTGAGATCTGCTAAATTTGTCTCAGATATCTTTGGCTCCTTAACAATAGGCTTTAGAGTCATTGGTTGATGCCCTGATGCTTGCGAGCTAAAGGATTTAGGCTCAACAGACACTCTTTCTCCTTGAATCATTAAATTATCCTCCAATTGGATAGCATTGGTGGTGACTGCTTCCCAAGTGGTGATACCTCTAATGACTAGGCCATTGTAGATATCCTCATGTCGTAATCCCCTAATGAATCTATCAAGCAATTGATTATTATTGAAGCGCTCATTTGGATTACAACGAGAATTCAAATGCTTCAAGCGACTAATAAAGTCTCTCACTGACTCTCCTTCTTCTCATTGGGATTTCTGGAGCTGAGAAGCTACACCCCAAAGCACTCCCTCTCGTATGTATTCTTTCAAAAACAGTCTCCTAAGAGTAGGGTAAATCATTTTTTCTTCCACCCTTAGGGTTCTACACCAATCCCCTGCCTTCCCACTTAAGGTTAGGCTTAAAGAATTACTCTTGTGAAGGTTATTGTGTTCTCCTAGAGAATCACATATCTGTTCAAACACTTCGATATGCTTTCGCACATCCCTGTCTCCACTAAAATTTTGTGTAAGCTTGGCTATTTGTACTGCCTTACTTCTAGGCTCTCTATCAGGCGTGTTACGCATATTCTCAGCAATAGATCGACCGATAGCTTGAGCAAATGTTGCCAAGTCACCTAAGTGAGCAGGCACCGTGGGTTAAGGCGCTCCAGAGACTACATGTGGAGTAGGTATTGACATCGGGCTTGGCGCATAGGAAGCCCTTGGGTTCCATGGTTGGTACGGTGTTGTGTCATGTGGCAGCGTAAAGTTCATATGTGTGGCTCTAGGCATAGCAGAAGTCGGACGTGACATGCTAATGCTAGCCAGTATGGTCCCATGGAAATAAGAACTTTGGTGTTGTGGTTGTGGAGCATAGGTTGTTGAAACAGTGGGAGGGGTAGGAACTACATGAGTATGTGGACCCATAGGTGCATACGATTGGTACGCACTTGTAGGTACTGTTGTTGGCATTGTGCTACCATGTAGCGGTGCTTTACTAACAAATGAGGTCCATGGCGTGTTTCTTGGCATGCCCATCATTGGGGTAGGCATGGTATCCATGGTGTCATCAAGGGAAAGATGAGCTAGACTTGGAAAGGTAAAACTATCACTTGTGGGCTCAGATTGGATCGAGACCCCTGGCGAAAAAACATATGGGGGATCCATCGGACTTACCGAGGGAGTCTCCATTTGCGATAAGGTTGGTTGTTTAGCCTTTCCTGTATCCAAGAATCTCATGAGACCCGTTGAAGGCATGTGGATCCCCTGGTTCTATCTCTCTAACTCAATAACCCTATGGATGACCTCACAAACTTTTTGTTATTGATCCTCCACGCTAGTAGCACTCGTTGTGGATTATAGGACATCTGACCAACCCACGTGATAGGTGTGACCTGTGTATAGTTCAGTCAGAGTTTCTGTTTGTAGTTCGTACTCCCAGTTCTCATTTAAGAACACTCCATCTATGATTGAGGTGCTAGGGGTGTCCTTTGAGCTAGATGCAATGTTGCTTTCTAGGGGTTGGCCCTTAGCGGTTGCTAAGTCAGGAGCACTCGATTGCTCTCTTAGCAAGGATATTGACATAGGGGCTTTCGCTTTTAGCTCTCTTCGTTGCTCCGCCTTGCGTAAACTCTCAATTTCCTTTTCCCTAGACGCAAGGATATACTGCTCAACCTCTTGCACTTCGGCAAGGCTTCTACCATCGGGTAATATGACCTCGGAGGGAAATAACTCTGAAGAGTCAGGAGATGTAGTGAATGAAGTATTCACGTGCACATTCTCTAACGCTATAGGGTCTACATTGGTCACGAATGGAGAATTTACTTCCTCACCCCCCTCATTTACATCATTAACTCCATGTTCAAAGCGAGTGGCTCTACTAAAGGTTTCCTTCAAGCGGCTAAGCACGCTCGGCCCGGACCGTGGGCCCATGGCATGCATGTCTTGGCTTGAACTATCAGGATTAGGCATTGGGTAACCCTCCATGACGTCATAGTCAGAGGAAGAGTCACTAGCCGCTATGTTCGGGTCTTGGTTTGTACTACCTTAGGTCCCCGCCGAGGGCCCGAAACCTAAAGTAGGTGGATATTGAGAACTCGCGTAAGTCGAAATTCTCTCTAGTTGCTCCGTCTCTAGCACACGACCAGAGCGCAGATGCATATGCCTTTGGCACCCTACAAGCGTCGGCAAATAACCTCGAAGGTTAACCGCTTACTTTTTTAAGCGTCCGTTTTCACTCGTGTTTTTTACATTTTTAATGTTTGATTTTTTTTTATTAAAGTGTGTGATAGCTCGAAACGAGCGTATCACTTAGAGGGTCGCTGTGTGCTTTACAACACAATTTTCGGGCATTTGAAGTTCCGTTGGTCCTCAAAACATCGATTTTTAGCTACGTGTGAAGCTAAAATTCGTTTTTTTTAAAAAGGCGATTGAGGCCTAGGCCTGAGCGTGAGCTTGGGCTTGGGTCTGGGCTTGGGTCTAGGAGATATTCCCGATCCCAGTCCTACCTTTATTTTTTTTATTTTATTTTTTAAAGATTTTTTTAAATAATAATAATTTTTATAAGGATAAGATCGCCGCGGCCTGCGCGCGAGCACACACACACTCTATCTACCTACTTCTACCTAATACACCTACTCTTACACACTAACACTCTTCTTTAGCTCTCTTAGATCTACTTCCTACTTACTGTACACAGAAAACTAACTACCTTAATACACAGAGAATAAACACAGTACCTTTGAAAACTCCATTAACAAAAAAACTAACTACCTTAATACACAGAGAATAAACACAGTACCTTTGAAAACTCCATTAACAAAAGAAACACACAGTATAACACCAAATCCCTCTTCTCAACACACACACCCTCCTTCCTTACCTTTCCTACAATAGAAATTACACCACAAAAGAAGCACAGAGTGACATTCAAGCTTAGTGTATGGCATTCCCCGACAGCGGCGCAAAAAATGTGCACGTCTGTCGCACGTGTCAATGCAACGAACTTGCCGATACACCATGTGCGAGCCACAAATGTCTCCAAGCACACAACAAGCCTAAACTAGTAAGCTCAAAGATGGCGTTGGTGTGTCACTCACCGCTCTACGCTCGCCTTCGTGGTGGATTCTTCGCCGCGATGAAGAAGAAGCTACAGTCGTACCGCGCTCAACCGCTTCATTGCCGCCGTGCCGTCGTCGCATTGCTCAATCACACACACACTCTCTCTCTCTCTCCCTCTCTCACATACACACACACACACACACACACACACAAGGAGGTGAAGAAGAAGAAGATGGAGATGGAGATGGAGCAAGATCACTCTTCTATTGCACAAATGAAAGAATGAATGAATTTTAGGTTTAGTTGACTTTTATATGAGCTCGCCCCATTCACACTTGGGTGCCCATGCTTAGCCAACTAACCCTTGAATGTTCCTGTTAGAGTGCGCCTCTCATCGGCGATCACTCTACCCTTTTCCTATTGGACCGACAAGCCCGGTTCCTGACTCTACCAAGTAAATAATACACGTCCGTCGTAGGTGATAGGGTGTTCGTGAGCCGTGAGGGTTAACAGAGAGAGAGAGAGAGAGAGAGAGAGAGAGAGAGAGAGAGAGAGAGAGAGAGAGAGAGAGAGAGAGAGAGAGAGAGAGAGAGAGTACACATGATATATGTGGTTCACCCAATGTGGGCTATGTCCACAGGAAAGCAGCCACTCAATGGCTTTAGTACTTCAAAATAAGAAGTAGATTACAAAGGGATATACCCTTTTGGAGCTCCCGCCTTGCTTCATTCTCACCACATCACATCAACTTCACAATGCACCACAATACTTCACAATCCATTTTTGTGTGTAGAAGAGGCCTCCTTTTATAGGCCAAAAGAGCTGCCCTCTCTCATGAGAGGCAGCCATGTGTAGCCGCCCTTGTGTAGACAAGTCCAAATCGGACCCTCCAATCGGCCCATGTGTGGTCGTCCTTGAGAAGACAAGTCCTCCTTTGAAACTGGTCACTGGCCATTGACTATCGACCACTGGCCAACTGGCCAACCGACCAGTCATTTTTCGACCACTTTTTGGGTGCTATCCGCCGGCCATGATATTCCGACGAAGCCCGTCTCGAGCAAAGCTCGAGACTGGCGGTGAAAATTTTGGTTTTTGGCAAGTGATTTTAGTTTTTGAGGAGTGATTTTTCTTCAGACACGATGGCTTCTCCTCATAACGGGGGTCTTACACTTCTGCATTTTTAATACAAAAAATTACAAGGGGTAAATCAGGCTCCATACTTGATAATCTCCCACTTGGAGACTGATCTCCACACCAAACCTGTGAACTGCTTTCCATCCTGCCTTCTTATTCTTGAATGCCAATTGAAGATGAGCAAAAGCTCAACTTCTCTTTTTTGACCACCTTTGTAAACATGTCTGCATGATTTCCACTTGTATGCACCTTTCCTAACTTTAGCTATCCTTCTTCCAAAAGAGTGCATATGAAGTGATATCTCACTTCAATGTGCTTTGTCCTTGAATGAAAGGCTGAGTTCTTCGCAAGGTGGATAGCGCTTTAGTTATCACTGTTCAAGGCACAATTGTCTTGTTTGAATCCAAGATCTTCTAAGAATCTGTGAAGCCACATAATTTCTTTGCTTACCTCCGTCATTGCTACATACTCTGATTTTGTGGTAGAAAGTGAGACCACTTACTGCAGCTTTGAAGCCCAACTTATGACTGTGCCTCCAATCGTGAAGACATAGCCAGTAGTGCTCCTTTGAGTATCTTTGTCACCTGCCATATCTGCATCAGCATACCCTTGAAGAAAAATATCAGTTCCTCCAAAATACAAAGCATTTGTTGTTGTCCCTTTCAGATACCTAAGTATCCACTTCACAGCTTGCCAATGCTCTTTACCTAGGTTGTCCATGAACCTAGTTACAACTCCCACTGCATGTGCAATGTCTGGCCTTGTCCAGACCATAGCATACATAAGAGAACCTACCACTGCAGCATATGGAACTTTAGACATATAGGCTATCTCCTCTTGTATCTTTGGACACATATCCTTAGTTAGTTTAAAGTGACCAGCCAAAGGTGTAGAAACTAGTTTTTCATTTTACATTGCAAACCTTTCTAGTACCTTCTTGATGTAATCCTCTTGAGATAGCTTTATTGTCTTCTTCATCCTTTCCCTTGATATCTTCATACCAAGTATCCTCTTTGCAACACCTAAATCTTTCATTGAAAAAGATTTAGACAGGTCTTCTTTTAGGTCTTTGATGTCCTGCATGTTAGCACTTGCAATCAACATGTCATCAACATACAACATTAGGATGATGAACTTCCCATCTCCCAAATTCTTTGTGTAGATGCAATGATCCGAGTTCCGTTGCTAGCAGTAAGCTAACTCGGATCACATTTTTCGGAGCTTTCATTGTAAAGACATCTATTATTTTGATGAATCAGGAATATTGTAATTCCTATTTTCCAGATAAACTTGGTAATTGATGAGCTGGGGCTACTAGCTTCCAGATTGTATCAAGTTGTCTTTAGTTAGAGCTCCCAGATTATTAGTTTTGACCACCAAAATCCTTGGCTAAGATATAAAAGCTAATTTTTGTAAGTTTTTTATAAGTTTTGGATAATGAAACATAGCGTGAGTTAACAACGACGCTCACTTCTCTCCTTCTCGCGCTTCCTACTCTCTCGTCGGTTGTCACATTCCAATCTTGTCTATTGCGTTGCAATCGTAGGTAAGAGCTCTACGCATTGATGTAAGCATTTCACAGTATTTTATAGCTTTTGGCGTCACCGACCTGCGGCCTAATCTCATCATAAGTAGGAATTTAAGCTTCTCGGTCGAAAACGACTAGGTCAAAAATCCACTGCTGTTAATAATGATGATTTTTGCACTTGACCTAAAGTGAGATTTGAGACCAAAAGCATGCGTGCTTAGGTCTTATAAACATGTCCTAGAAGTTTTTTTATTATTACATTTGGATGTCATTTGATGCTGTAACGGATGTGATTTGTTTGCCGATGAGTGATTGGCTTTTGGTGATTTCAGTCATTTGAGTGTAGCTTGAGTTAGATGCGAGTTGTTTTTTGTTTTCCAAGAGATTGACAACCTCTTGTAGCCTCTATGCACTAGTGGAGTCAGCTTCGTCCCATGGATTGACAATTATATTCGTGGTTCTTGCTACGTCTCCAATAAGAGTAGAGTGAGGTTAGACACCCGTCCCACATTTGGCGCCGATGCCTGGGATCGAAGAGACCTAAACTAGGGAAAAATACGAGCGTCTTGTGAAGTTATCCTTTAACTTCCTCTAGGATCTCCTAGAGTCAAAACTTTCTTTTTGAAACTGCATAGCTTAAGATTGTCGTCTTCTGCTGTGTAGAGGTAGCTTGGAAGTAGGCTGTACTTGCTAAGTACCTTTTAGGATTGTAGGATTGTAGAATTAGACTAGGAATTTGAATGATTGATGGATGAGACAAGTCTTAAGATCAAGGCTCAAAAAACCATAAAAAACAAGAAAATGAGTGTTTGTGGACACTTTCCACAACCCCATTGCAGTAGAACCTAGGAGTAGGGTAAGTAGAATCTGAGGTGGATTTCAAAATATTGCTCTCTCCAAAAGAATCAATCGTGAGTTGTTATGTGAAGTTGCAGAATTTCAAGTCTACGACTAGAAATAGCACCAAAAGACTGTCAATCACTCAATTGTTACTATATACATATGGTAGTGATGTGTGTGAACACACTAGGACCACCGGGGCATTTTTTCCCTCTTTAGGAGGTTTTTCCCCCCTGTGCATTGTATATACGCCCATCACTCTAGGGCTATCTATCTTTCCATTTTCATACTAAGTAACACACTCTTCACTGTGTGCCTTGAGCTTCCTTCGTCTTCTCCAAGCTGTGTGCGTTTCTCTGCAACCCTAATTCCAACAATTGGTATCAGAGCAGGTTGCGTCCTCCAGGGCTTAGTCGCCAGCTGCTCCAGCACACGCTTGCTCACTTTCTCCGATTTTAGTGAGGTATGGCGAGCGTTCGCAGGTTGAAAAATATTTTGGGTAAGCTCGTAGAGCTTATCCTACTCAGATTTTCAATTCGGGCTCATTTCGGCCTCCGTTTCCACTACAGCCAGGTCTGCACAGGCAATTTCGTCATTTTGTGCAGAAATTTTGTCAGTGCCGTTTTCTGCATTACAGGTGCCTTACAGTCTTCTACGGTTTGTGCTATATAGCACGTGTTGTTCCCGCTCCGTTTCTCCTATTTTTGGGAAGTTTTCACATCAGGTACAACATTTACCATGGATGACAACAACAACACAGATGTGTTCAAGATGTTTGCTGCTGAGGACAGGTTGGATGGGGACAATTACCCTATGTGGATTATATGATGCAACACGTTCTTGTGTCAAAGGGTGTCTGGAATATTGTGCAGGGCATTGATGTACGTCCTGGTTCTGAGGATGTAGGCGATGTTGAGGATGTTGCAGGTCTTGCTGCAAGGATTGCAACTGTTAGAGTTATGTTGCCTACAGCAGAACAAGCTCGTTGGGATGTTAAGGATGCGCAGGCTCATGCATTGATTGCGTTGTCTGTGAAGCGCACGATTGTTCCTCACATCCGTTCAACAAAATCTGCAAGACAGGCTTGGGATATTTTAGCAGGTCTTTATGCAAGCCGCAATGAGGCTAAAATTGCTTTGCTGCGTAAAGAGCTGGAGTCGAAGATTATGCATGAGGAAGATGATATGGACACTTTCCTTGCAGGTGTTAAGGATATCAATGAGCAACTTTTTTCTGCAGGTGAAGTCATTTCAGACAGTTCCCTTGTGCAGACTGTTCTTGATGCCTTACCAGATTCCTACCAGACTTTTGCTAGTACTTGGAGACTGATGACCCAAGGAAATCCTGAAGTTGTCAAGTTTGATGTATTATGCACATTGCTATTGCAAGAGTCACTTTCTAGAAAAAACAGGACTAGGCAGCATGCAGTTGAACAGGCTTTTATTGCTTCTCAAAGAAAGGGTGGTAACAGCAATGCAGCCACTTCTTATGGTTCTGCTGCGAGTGGAAAAAATTCTGTTCCTAATGCTTCTGCTGGCAACAATTCGTCTGGAAATTCTGGTGATAAGGGCAAAAAGAAGATGCGTTGCCATTATTGTAAAGCTTGTTAGGAAATAAGACGTAGCTAAATAGATAATTGAGTAGATTACTTAATGGAGAGAGATAGATTTATATACACGAGATTATAGAGTAGAGAGAGAGAGAGTACACACGATATACGTGGTTCACCCAATGTGGGCTACGTCCACGGGAAAGCAGCCACTCAATGGCTTTAGTACTTCAAAACAAGAAGTAGTTTACAAAGGGATTATACCCTTAATGGAGCTCCCGCCTTGCTTCACTCTCACCACCTCACACTCACCTTGTTGCATCAACTTCACACTATGAAATGTGTGTAGAAATGGCCTCCTTTTATAGGCCAAAAGGGCTGCCCTCTCTTATGAGAGACAGCCATGTGGCCGCCCTTGTGCGAATAAGTCCAAATCGGACCCTCCAATTCGCCCATGTGTGGCCGCCCTTGAGAAGATAAGTCCGCTTTTGAATTCGGCCACCGGCCACCGGCCATTGACTTCCGACCACCGGCCATCGGCCATTGACTACCGGCCACCGGCCAACCGACCGGTTGTTTTCTGACCACTTTCCGGCCACCGTCCGGCCATAATATTCCGGCGAAAAAAAAGTCTCGGGGGCCTTTAAAGTTGCCCCTGATTCTTGTCCGTGAAAATTTTGGTTTCCGTTGAGTGATTTTTCTTCACGCACGATGGCTTCTCCTCATAATAGGGGCCTTACAAATGTGCGCTTTTACCACAGAAAATTACAAGGGTAAATCAGGCTCCATACTTAACAATCTCCCACTTGGAGACTGATCTCCAAACCAAACCTGTGACTGCTTTCCATTCTGGCTTCTTATCCTTGAATGCCGATTGAAGATGAGCAAAAACTCAACTTCTCCTTGTTGACCACCTTTGTAAACATGTCTGCAGGATTTTCACTTGTATGCACCTTTCCTAGCTTTAGTTGTCCCTCTTCCAAAAGAGTGCGTATGAAGTGATATCTCACCTCAATGTGCTTTGTCCTTGAATGAAAGGCTGAGTTCTTCGCAAGATGGATAGCGCTTTGGCTATCACTGTACAAGACACAATTGTCTTGTTTGAATCCAAGCTCTTCTAAGAATCTGTGAAGCCACAGAATTTCTTTGCTTGCCTCCGTCATTGCTACATACTCTGCTTCCGTGGTAGAAAGTGAAACCACTTTCTGCAGCTTTGAAGCCCAGCTTACTGCTGTGCCTCCAACCGTGAACACATAGCCAGTAGTGCTCCTTCGAGTATCTTTGTCACCTGCCATATCTGCATCAGCATACCCTTCTAGAAAAATATCAGTTCCTCCAAAATACAAAGCATTTGTTGTTGTCCCTTTTAGATACCTAAGTATCCACTTCACAGCTTGCCAATGCTCTTTACCTGGGTTGTCCATGAACCTACTCACAACTCCCACTGCATGTGCAATGTCTGGCCTTGTCCAGACCATAGCATACATTAGAGAACCTACCGCTGCAGCATATGGAACTTTAGACATATAGGCTATCTCCTCTTGTGTCTTTGGACACATATCCTTCGTTAGTTTAAAATGACCAGCCAAAGGTGTAGAAACTGGTTTTGCATTTTGCATTGCAAACCTTTCTAGTACTTTCTTGATGTAATCTTCTTGAGATAGCTTTATTGTCTTCTTCGTCGTGTCCCTTGATATTTTCATACGAAGTATCCTCTTTGCAGCACCTAAATCTTTCATTGAAAAAGATTTGGACAGCTCCTCTTTTAGGTCTTTGATGTCCTGCATGTTAGCACTTGCAATCAACATGTCATCAACATACAACATTAGGATGATGAATTTCCCATCTCCCAAATTATTCGTGTAGACGCAGTGATCGGAGTTGCATCTTGGGAATCCATGATCCAACATCCATCGATCAAACTTCAAGTACCATTGTCTTGATGCTTGCTTTAAACCATACAAGATCTTCTTTAATCTGCAAACCATTTTCTCCTTACCTTTTACTTCATACCCCTTTGGTTGAAGCATATAGATTTCCTCCTCTAAGTCACCGTGAGGGAATGCCGTATTTACATCCATTTGCTCGAGATTTAGATCATGAGCAGCCACAAGGCTTAAGACAAGCCTAATTGAGTTCATTTTTACAACAGGAGAAAATATTTCATTGAAGTCAATACCTTTATTTTGAGAAAAACCTTTTACCACAAGCCTAAACTTGTACCTTTTCTTCCCACCTTCTTCTTCCTTTAGCTTGTACACCCATTTGTTTTGAAGTGCCCGCTTACCTTTAGGCAACTCAACCAACTCCCATGTTTGGTTGCGATGTAGTGAGTCCATCTCCACTTGCATGCTCTTCGTCCATTCTTCTTTGGATTTATGTTGCATAGCTTCTTCGTATGATTCCGGCTCTCCAGAATCTGAGATCAAGAGATGGTTGAAGGAAGGAACAAACCTTTCTGGAGGTCTACTTGCTCTTGTAGATCTTCGGGGAATAGGTTGAGGCTCCTCATTTGGTTGACGTTGTTGCACATTGTCACCGTTTGCAGTCCTTGAGTCTTCATCGTCCTCAAGCTCCATGTACTCATCACCTGTTTCTTTTGTTTGTTTTCTTTCCAAGTAATCTTTGTACATATTTTGTTCGTTAAAAATTACATCCCTACTCCTTAAGATTTTACCATCTTCAGGATTCCATAGGCGATACCCAAAGTCTCCTTCTCCATAGCCAATGAAGAAACACTTTTTGGACTTTGCATCTAGCTTTGATCTTAGGCTTCTATCTATGTGCATGAAAGCCTCACACCCAAACACTTTGAGAAATGCATAATTCACCGGTTTACCTGTCCATGCCTCTTCTGGAACTCCTCCATCCAAAGCCGTTGAGGGTGACCGATTGATTAAGTACACAGACGTACTTACAGCTTCTGCCCAAAGCTCAAGCGATAGGCCTGCATGTAGCCGCATGCTTCGTGCTCGTTCCATGATTGTCCTGTTCATCCTTTCTGAAATCCCATTTTGTTGAGGTGTCCTTGGGGTTGTCCTTTGCCTCCGAATGCCATTGCTAGCACAAAAGCTTTCAAAAGCTTGGCTGCAATATTCGCCTCCATTGTCGGATCTGAGGCATTTAACCTTGGTACCTGTTTCATTCTCCACAAAGGCTTTCCACCTTTGAAATATGGAAAATACATCGGATTTATTCTTCATGATATAAACCCATGTTTTTCTAGTCGCATCGTCTATGAATGTTACATAGTACAATGAGCCACCAAGTGATGGTGTACTTGCAGGACCCCAAACATCAGAATGAACCAACTCAAGTTTTTTATTTTTTCTTTCATTTCTTGATTTTTGAAATTTTACCCTCTTTTGTTTACCATAAACACAATCTTCACAGAACTCTAAGTCCACTTCTTTCAAACCTGGTAGAAGCTTCTTTGTTTGAAGGATTTGCATTCCTTTGGCACTCATATGCCCAAGTCGGTAGTGCCACACCACACTGTCAACTTCTGTAGTTGCTGCACAAGCTGAAGGTTGCGTGCTAACAGTACACAAGTAAAGTGTACCGACTTTTTCACCCTTGGCAACTACCAAAGATCCCTTTGAGATCTTCCACCGTTTGTTTTCGAATGCAATGTTGTGACCTTCATCGTCCAATTGTCCTGTAGAGATCAAATTTTTGCGAAGAGAAGGAACATGCCTAACATCTTTAAGCTTCCATTCATTTCCGTTAGCAGTTTTGACAGAAACTATACCTTTGCCGACAATCTCACAAGCTTCATCATCTCCCAAGTATACATACCCAAAATTACCTTTGGTGTAGTCTTGGAAATGTTGCTTGTGTGGTGTCGCATGGAATGAAGCCCCGGAATCTACTATCCAGGAATTAGACACATTGTCTAATGAGAGAATTAGAGCATCTTGCTCTACTTTACCTGCCACATTGGCCTCCGATGTTGGCTTGTTGTCTTGAGACTCCGTCTCCTTCTTCTTCTTGGACCAGCAATCCTTCTTGACGTGGCCCTTCTTGCCGTAGTTCCAACATTCAAGAACTGACTTTGTTCGTGACTTGCTCCGTCTTGAGCGATCACGACCCTTTTGGGTTTTGAACCTCTCCTTAGGCCTTCCTCTTGTTTCCACTGATAGTGCAGCACTTGATGATTCTCCTGTGCTTCTCCTTCGCATTTCCTCGCTTAGGAGAACACCCACAACATCATCAAACTTAAGAGTATTTGTGCCAGAGATTGAATTACTTACAGCCATCACAAGGCTGTCCCAACTATCCGGTAGAGATGATAGTATAAGGAGAGCTCGCACTTCGTCATCGAAATTGATTTTCACTGATCGAAGTTGACTTATGTTTGTGTTAAAGTCATTTAGGTGTTCTGCAACTGAACCATTCTCTGCCATCTTTAGATTGAACAAGCGCTTCATAAGAAATACCTCATTGGATGCCGATGGTTTCTCGTAGAAGTCGTCAAGTGACTTCATCAAGTCCTCCGTGGTCTTCATCTCCGAAACATTGAAGGCCACCGTTGACGCCAAGCTTAACCGGATTGTTCCCAGTGCCTTTCGATCAAGGACAATCCATGCTTCATCTGCCATTGTTGCGGGCTTCTTCACAAGACCGCCTAGTGGCAAATAGAGGTTCTTTTGGTAGAGATAGTCTTCAATCTGCATCTTCCAATGTTGGTAGTTTTTGCCGTTGAACATCTCAATCTTGAGCTTCCCTTCCTCCGCCATAACTCCCACTCAATTCAAGGAATCCTTTCCTTGAGATAATTTAGCTACGAGCAAACCTTACTCTGATACTAGTTGTTAGGAAATAAGACGTAGCTAAATAGATAATTGAGTAGATTACTTAATGGAGAGAGACAGATTTATATACATGAGATTATAGAGTAGAGAGAGAGAGAGAGAGTACACACGATATACGTGGTTCACCCAATGTTGGCTACGTCCACGGGAAAGCAGCCACTCAATGGCTTTAGTACTTTAAAACAAGAAGTAGTTTACAAAGGGATTATACCCTTACTGGAGCTCCCGCCTTGCTTCACTCTCACCACCTCACACTCACCTTGTTGCATCAACTTCACACTATGAAATGTGTGTAGAAATGGCCTCCTTTTATAGGCCAAAAGGGCTGCCCTCTCTTATGAGAGACAACCATGTGGCCGCCCTTGTGCGAATAAGTCCAAATCGGATCCTCCAATTCGCCCATGTGTGGCCGCCCTTGAGAAGATAAGTCCGCTTTTGAATTCGGCCACCGGCCACCGGCCATTGACTTCCGACCACCGGCCACCGGCCATTGACTTCCGACCACCGGCCATCGGCCATTGACTACCGGCCACCGGCCAACCGACCGGTTGTTTTCCGACCACTTTCCGGCCACCGTCCGGCCATAATATTCCGGCGAAAAAGAATATTCCGGTGAAAAAAAGTCTCAGGGGCCTTTAAAGTTGCCCCTGATTCTTGTCCGTGAAAATTTTGGTTTCCGTTGAGTGATTTTCCTTCACGCACGATGGCTTCTCCTCATAATGGGGGCCTTACAAAATGTGTGCTTTTACCACAGAAAATTACAAGGGTAAATCAGGCTCCATACTTAACAAAGCTAATGATCACTTGATCAAGTCGTGTCCTAAGTTGAAGGCCAAAGAGGCTAAGAAGAAAGAGGGTGGTTCCACTGCAAATGCTGGTTCTACTACAAATCCAGCCATTGTTGAGTCTTCTGTGAAAGGAGACTGTAATGCTGATGTTGATGCAGAATGGGCTTTTAGCGCAGAGCGCACTTACAATCCTACTGTCCATGATGCATGCTTGTCAGTCCGAAGTTTTTATGTGCTTCAAACAATTTTTGGCTATGGCTGAAAATGTCTTGAAATGTACTATGGGCACCCTCCGTTCTGATCGAGGGGGGGAGTATATGTCTCATGAATTTAATGCATTTCTGGCTAGTCGTGGGATAAAACACCAATGTACAGTGCCTTATACACCTTAGCAAAATGGTGTTGCTGAGAGAAAAAACAGGTCACTGATGGAAATGACACGATGTATGGTCAAAAGTCAAGCTTTGCCACATTCTTTTTGGCTTGAGGCCATCATGTGTGCCACTTATGTACTTAATAGGTGTCCTACGAAAGCTTTGCAGTCTATTACTCCATATGAAGCATGGCATGATAGAAAGCCTTCTATTGAGCACATGCGTGTTTTTGGCTGTTTGGCATATGCTTTGGTGCCACAAGTGCAGCACAGAAAATTGGATGATAAGGCTATCAAATGTATTTTTGTTGGTTATAGTGCTGAAAGCAAAGGTTACAGGTTGTATCATCCGCAAACAAAACGTATTCTGGTTTCTCGGGATGTAGTGTTTGTGGAAGATTCTGTTCAGCCCTTGCTGTCATGTACTAGAGACAGTAATGTAATCTCACAGGACATTTATGACACTTTGTTGCCTCTTTTCAGTGGTGGAAATCAATCCGACTGGGGAGTATGCTTTAGAAGTTGTATGAACCAGTGGGTAAGCTCAAGGATGCATTGAGGTAAAAATTTCAAGAGTTTGCAAAAACTTAGATTATTTACTTTTTCTTGACATTTTAGGCCAAATTAAGTTTTGACTTGACACAGAGGCTTAAAATAGCTCATGAAAAGACTATCCAATGAAAAAGTTCAAAAAAGTGCTCATTTTGGGCCTAAAGTAAATAATTGCGATTATTTACTTTCAACTCAAAACTAACCAAGGTTGATACCAGAGACTCTATGCATGTGTACAAACAACTTTTGTAAAGGTACATAGAATTTGGATCACCAAATTGACCAAAAATTGAGAAAAAACTAAATTTTGTAATGACTTTCGAGAATTTGAGTGTAAATTGAGAAAATTTTGTTTAAACTCAATGAAACTTGGCTTATAGGCTTATAATGATGTGATAAACATGTGTACATGCTTAGTTGACCAAAAAGATGCAAAAATTTACCAGAAGTAAATAATCGCAACTATTTACTTTTGTCCCATTTTTTAACTTTTTTGACCAAGTCATCATACCACTAGTTTTAGCTTGTTATACTAAGCCTACAAATCAAATTTGGTAAGATTTGGATCATTGGATTGAAAATTGTGGCCAAAACTGCAAAGTTAGTCTGCAGATATAAAACTATTGACCATTTGAACAAAAACGATCCAAACTTGATGAAACTTGGCTAGGGAGCTTAAGATAAGCTGCTTAATAGATCCGTGTCTCAATTGTTGCATAAAAATAACAGGAGTAAATAATCGCGATTATTTACATTTGCTATAAAATTTGATATTCTTGCACGTTTGAGTATACCACAAGGCCAAGCATATCAAGTAGACCACACAAATAAATTCTGGTGAAATTTGGATCACAAAGGTGAGACTTACGCCAGATTCTCGAAAACCGACTCTACGGACACAAAACTGTTGATAACTTGAAAAACTTTTGTTCAAACTTAGTGAAACTTGTCCAGAGACCTCAACAAGTTGCATACTTGGCAAACCAAGCCAAAAAGTGCAAAAAAAAGAGAAAAGTAAATAATCACGATTATTTACTATAGATACACAGAGACAAACTTTTTGACTTTTGAACTTGTATAGTGTTAGATCAACATAATACAAGGACACCGAACAATTGTGGGTTCAATCAGATCCAAATTAGTACATGTTCACTCAGTTTCCAGGTTGCAGATTAGTTCTTTGGCTTTTTGCAAAAGTGGAATCTGAAAGTCTCAACTACCGACTCACTTAGCTCGATTTGAAGTGATACACATAGACCAGTCACAATAGTTAGCAAGAATTGTACAGTCTTTGTGAAAGAATAGCTAACTTGATTAAAACTGATACAAGAATCAGGTTGCGGATAAGGAATTTAAAGCCTGACAGAAGTGCAATCAGGTCAAGTGGAAGAAATTGACAACAAGTCGATATGACAGTAAGTACTCTATCTAGGGCCTCACAAGTCTATATCAACCTTAGATCTGGTCGTATACTAGCAAATCAAGGCATATTTGGAGAGACCGCTAGTAGAGTATCCACCGAAGAGAGTGTGAATCAAAGCAATCACTTGAGCACTATCTTGGAAGAAGTCTCAGACACTTTTTTCGAGTCAACATCTGAAATATCTTCCTATTCGACTCATTCAAAAACCGGAACGATAGTGCGATATAAGCACATAGTCTCTTTTTATAAGACTAAATGCCATGGAGCTCAGGTTTACCTGGATCTTAATGAAGAGTATGCCATTCGCATTGATGACCATGACATAGAGTTTGAAGAGGAAATTAGGGCAAACAAACAAGGAAAAATATACATGGATAGAAACTGAACTCAGTATTTACAAGTTGAAAACCCTCACGTGATAGACAAATGGTGGTTAGAAGTAATTACCATAATTCCAAATATGGCAACAAAAGAAGAACCACCAACTTTAGAATTCGAGGGATACGATCAAGTTGATTTGAAGCCTTTGAAACGGCTTAGTACGGGTAATCCTAGGATCGGAGTCTATTGTTGGGAGGATAGAAACGTCAAAGATCTCCTATGGATTTCTCATGCCAAATCAGGACAGTTAATGTCCATAAAGATCATTTATGTCTTCAAAATCAAAGACAAGGGGTCAGCAGATTTATCAACCTACCTGTTTAGGGATTTTTATAACAATAACTTTGTTATGATGACTCTTGGAGGAGGTGGAGTAAACCAAATACCAAGGGTACTCCATAACGGATTGGATATTGGGCCAAGGACCATAAACTATTTCATGAGAAGAACTCCATGAGAGATCTTTTGAGAGTAATGTTAAGAAACCAGAAACCACCTCATCACGAAAAAAATCAGGTGATACTAAAGCCAGTCCAGGGCTATATGAGTCACTATTTCCAACAAACTGGATTGAAGGACTTGCAACAAGACAAATTTCTAGGAGACCGGGAGTTGAACCAAATAGACGTGTCAGACCAGCTGATTTTCAAAAATGGGTCAAAAAATACAGTGGATTTGGGGATCCATATGACCACTTAGCAAGCTTTAAGCAAGTGCTAAGAGAAAAACCCATATTTGATTTCCATACTCAATTCAAGGGATTTGGAATGACATTAGAAAATAAAGCATTGACATGGTTCCAAAACATTCCACCAAGGTCAATCATGGACTTAAATACATTAGCTCAAGGATTTGTAGCTGCATGTTCCAAAACGGGGATCAAACACAATACGTCATCTCAAATCTATAGCTTCAAACAGAAACAAGGTGAGAGCTTCAAATAGAAACAAGGTGAGTCTGTTAGGGATTGTGCAACTAGAATGAAACAATACATTGCAAGATGCCCAGAGCTTGAGATACATGCAGAGGAAAGACTAGTATCATTGTTTCTAGAGGGAGCACTAAAAAAAGAACTTCATGCTATACTATATAGCAAGAAGTATACCACCCTAGAAGAGCGTGTGTCAGATGCTATTGACTTAGGAGACAATTGTGATATTTTCAATGGAGAAGATGTCCCTAAGGATAACCAAAGCGAGAAAACAACATCCACCAAACCAACACAAGTGGGAACAGCTGCTGCAACACCGCTTTCAGCCATAAAAGACATGCTCAAAAGGATGAATGACATGATGAATAACATGCAAAAAGCACCTATGAGAGGACTAGGGCAAGGGATTCCTCAATAGGGACAACCAATCAGGCCGCAGAAATGGTGTGAAATTGAGGAAAAATGGACCAACCATGAGACCAATGAGTGCTACTACGGACCGAAGTATGATGGGAATGTTCAATATGTGCCTATGAGGCCACAAAGATAGCCCATGTAGAGATATTAGTCTAATATGGCCCTAACTCAAAGACCACTAATGGGTATGGAAAGACCTCAACCCGTGTTGGGTCAACAAACTCCATATCTTGGACATAATACAGTGCCTATAAAGTACATGCATTCAGAGGGAGTCATAGATCCTGTTACGCCCTATGTTGAGCCTAGTCCATCTATAGTAATGGTAGAAGGAGATTGGTATAATTCACATTCACCACCAATGGAAGAACTTGTGACTTATACTACACCAGTGCTTGCATCAATGTACTATGTAGCTAATCAAGGTATTAGACCTCCGATGGTAAGACCTCTGATTAAGACAAGAACTAGAAACTATCATAAATGTGGTGCAGATGATCACTGGAAAAATGAATGCCCAGAGCCTGACAAGAGCATTAATCCAATTGAAGCTTATTGCATGCAATGTTGCAAAAAGGGATAACACTTCCCTGAAGATTGTCCAAAAAATCCTTTGAACAAGGGAAAAACAATCATGAACGTAGTCCAAGTGATACCTAGTAGCTCGAACCGATTGTTCCAATCAAGATAATCACGAGAGCCCATGCTAAGAAATAGAAACATAACTCCTCTTATGATTCGGATAATACTAAAATTTCCTCTCAAAAGACCAAAAGAAGCAGAAACAAAAGGTATGAGATGAGAAAAAAGAAACAAAGGGCTGAAATCGAGGAGAAAGCAAAGAAACTATTTCAAGAAAAAGTGAAAGAAACTGGAGGTGAAATCAAGGAAACCACTTTGAAATATGGAGGATCAATTTTGGTAGACAAAATTTTTGATCCTATTAATGCAGCCTTGAAAGCTTACCAAGCAGGACTTAAAGCATGCCAAAACATGAAAAACAAATGGAAAAACTATCCTTCTCCAAATATGGAAGCAGACAAGCTTGAAGCTTATCAAAATTTGGTAAGAATTACTCAAGAGATGCCTCGAGAGTATGACAAAACCTGAGGAGCTTGTGGTAGGAACTAGTAAAGAAAAATCCAACATGGTGGTAGACCCTCACCTTGAAACAAAAGAGCTAGAACTTATAGTGCTAGACAACAAAGATGCCTTAGACAGAATTCCATTCGTAGAAGAAGACTGGTCATGACAATTATGGAAAAAAGTCAGAGAGATTAATGATGGGAGCGTAACTCTAAAGTCAGCTCCTATAGAGGAAGTTTGGTTAGACAATCTACCTCCGGATATGGACATGGATTTGAAATCCTTGTATGGAGATTGCCGATCTGAAGCTTCAGGAATGTCTAAACCATTGACTTTGAAAACACTACCCTCTTACTTGGGAGATAACAAAGATGAATCCATAGTGTGTAAAACCACTCAGGTTAAAAGAGCGGAATAGACCCTAGAGGTAGACAACATTCATTCAATCATGTCTACATCCATTCAATGCACTCTTACTTCAGGAGAAATGTTAAAAATCAGACCATATTTATGGAATGTTCTACAGAGAACTCTAGAGAAGGTGGGGATAACAGGGCTAATCGCAAAAAAATTGAAAAAATTGAAACACGAATTGGATAACAAAGAGATTAGATATGTTCCAATGAACAAAGTCAAAAAATACTATGAAGGGGAAGAAGAAAACACAATCCTTCTAGTGCAATATAATGATATAGAAACCATGGCAATACTGGATAGTGGGGCAGGGATAGCCAAGCCACTAAAGCAGTATGGGAATCATCGGGGCAACCAACCATTAGACAAACTGGAATGAAATTTCAATTGGCTGATGGACACATCAAAAGACCCTTAGGACTGCTTGAAAAAGTGATAGTTAATTCCTATGGGATCAAATATCAACACACTTTTTCCATAGTGGACTTTGGAAAGAAACTCAATTACGAAATTATATTGGGAAGACCTTTCATGCGACAAGTATAACTCATCTAGGATTGGGGAAAAAATTATATGTACTTGAAGCAAGTGGGATCAGTAACAAGGGTTAATCTAAAAGATCACACTTATCGAGATGTCATGAAAACACCCATACAAGAATTCGACTCAGTCTCTTCGGCTGAAACTAAGCTTCCATCTTGGTTGAACAAAGACACACCTATTTGGATGTGCGAAGCCTCAGAAAACAGGAGTTTAAAATGAGAAGAATGTATCTTAGAAAGGGATTGCACATACAAAGTCTATGTACCTGAACCCTTTCCAGAGCATTTGTTTGAACCATTTGAGTGGACTCAAATTTTAGCAACTATGGATGTATGTGTAAATACGTCTATGCCTACTCAATTTTGCAATGAGGATGGCTATGATAGTAATTCTTATACAAATGATCTCAACCCTTCACATTGAAGACAAAATTCAAGAATCCAAGGACTTGATGAAAGCTCAACAAGTCTTTTTGGACCTCTACTATGATGCAACAAATGAGTTAGAAGAACATTTAGCTACCTCAGATGATTCGAGGTCAGAAAAAGAACATTTGAAAGCTAAACTACTCATGAAAGGAGGGGAGGAAAATTTATTTGACTTTTCAAACCAAAAACCGAGAAGACAGAAATTGTATAGAAGAAAAAGAGACACAAGAAACCTGAAAGCTAGACCTATGCCATCAGTCTCTAGTAGAACATAGTTTCTGATGCAGATAGATTCTCATGATTGTGTCAAGGACAAAATCATTGGTAGATATCCTTTAAGCGAAAAACAGGGAATTTTGAAAATATTGAGAAAAATAAGAAAGGAAACTCATGCAAAACCTAAATACCCGGACAAGGATTCAACCATGACATGAGTTGAACAAAGAAAGAAATATCAAGAGTTGAAAAAATATCTAAAGGAGATATATATGACTGAAATGGAAACCACTGAGGAGGATGGTAAAGATGTAATGAGTGTTCCATCCAATTACAAGAAATATACTTTTCAAGACCAAAAAATCATAGTCAAACAACCTGTCAGGGAACTACAAAAACAGGGCGAGTCCTACGAAGGACATGAAAACGCAAAAAAGATAGATCTGGCCGAACCAGGAGAAGAGCCTAGACCAGCCTACATTGCAAATGACCTAACGGAAGAAGAAGAAGAACTTTTGTTAAGCATACTGAAAGAATACCGAGATATCTTTGCCTGGTCTTATAAGGATCTCAAGGGTGTTGATCCAAAAATCTGTCAGCATACCATACCCATGAGATATGATGCGAAACCAAGTAGACAAAGGCCATACACATATAATGAAACATTTTCCAAGAAGATCAAAGAAGAGATAGAAAAGCTAAAGGAAACCGAATTCATTTATGAAATCGAACACACAAATTGGATGTCTCCAATTGTGGTAGTACCCAAGAAAAATGGAAAATTAAGAGTGTGTATCAATCTCAACAAAGTGAATGTAGCTACCATTAGAGACAACTTTCCTCTTCCAATCACTAAGCATGTTTTAGAACGAGTTGCAAGAAAAGAAGCTTACAACTTTTTAGATGGCTTTTTGGGATACAATCAACTTTTGGTTGTCTCCAAAGACCAGCATAAAACTACCTTTGCAACTGAATGGGGTATATTTGCTTATCGGGTTATGCCTTTTGTGTTAACTAATGCTCCTGCCACTTTTCAAAGATTGATGATCCATGCTTTTAAAGAATATCTTAGGAATTTCTTGGAAGTATATATGGATGATCTATGTGTACATTCATCAATCCGGGTTGATCACTTTGAACACCTCAAAAAGGTATTCAAAAAATATAGACTTTATAGGATTTGCTTAAATGCTGAAAAGTGCACATTTATGGGCAGACAAGGAAAAATTCTTGGATATATAGTGTCTAAAAATGGCATAGCTACTGATATGGATAAAATTCATGTTATTACTGATTTGCCTAGACCAACAACAGTTAAAGGGGTTTAAGCCTTCCTGGGACATTGTGGATATTACAGACGGTTCATTTACATGTATGCTATAATTGCAAAACCCATGTACAACTTGATTACACACTTTGAATAAACGGATGAGTGTGAAGAATCCTTCATGAAGCTTAAGCAAGCTCTCACTTCAGCTCCAACATTGAAACTTGCACCAGATTGGAATAAGATATTCCACATACATGTAGATGCTTCCAATTTTGCCATCGGTTGTATCCTAGCTCAACCAGGAGATGGGAAAATTGATTTTCCTATTTCTTATGCTAGCTGACAATTGAATATAGCAGAGAAAAACTATACAACCACTGAAAGGGAAGGATTAGGGATGATCTAGGCCGTCAAACAGTATAGACATTACCTATTAGCTAACAAATTTGTGTTCTTTGTGGACCACCAAGCCCTATTGTACTTGGTCAACAAGCCATGCAATATAGGAAGAATAGTGAAATGGTTCATCATTCTTCTGGAATTTGATTTCACTGTAGTTATGAAAAAGGGTACTACTTATCAAAGAGCATATCATTTGTCAAGGATTATTTCAGAAGAACCATCTAAGGGAGTAGATGATGATCTACTAGATACATATCTGTTCTCCATGGAAATGATACATCGATGGTCGAAAAACATAGTATCTTTGATGACCATAGCTCAAGTGGATTCGCAAATACCACTTCCTATTACAATCGTACTAATTGAACAATTGGCTATGTATCAATTACTAGCTGGAAGGTTGTACAAAAGAAATAGAGATGGAATATTGCTTTTATGCATTAATCCTGAGGAAAAAACTCAATACCTAGGTCAAGAGCATATTACTATAGTAGGACTTCACTTTGCAAAAGACCAAACTATGCAAAGGATCTTGAGACTTGGAGTATTTTGGCCGACTATGAGGAGGGATATTCATTCATTTGTAAAAAATTTTCCTCAATGTCAGAAACTAGCACCCATACCTCATGTAACATTGTTCCAAATATCACTTGTTCCTAAGTGGAGTAACTACCTAGTTACTTACTTATCAAGCCAAACATTTCCTGAGGATATGAGTAAACGCCATCAAAGAGCAATTGAAAGTGAAGCAAGAGAATATGCTCTTATTGGAAACCAATTGTATCAGAGAGGTAAGGATCAACATTTGTGTCTTTGTGCAAATGAAGACAAATATATTCCCATTATAGAACAAGCACATGCTGGATTAGCTGGAGGTCACTTTTCTAGTGAGACCATCGTAAGAGAAATCTTAATGGTAGGCATATGGTGGCCAAAACTTTTTGTAGATACCAGGGAATATGTTTGAAGGTGTGATGCATGTCAACGAGCAAAAATGCCAACCTGTGTAGATAACATGCCCTTAAGACCAATGATGGGGGCTCGAGCTTTTGCAAAATGGGACATAGACTTTGTTAGACCAATACAACCACCTGCTTATAGAACCCAAGCTCAATATATCATTGTAGCTACGGACTATTTGACCAAGTGGGTCGAGGCTAAAGCAACTCAAAAGAATGATGCCAGAACCATAGCCGCATTCTTATATGAGAATGTGTCCACAAGATATGGACTGCCAATAGAAATTTTCAATGATAGGGGAACTCATTTTCTCAATGAGGTAATTGAGTATTTGATTAATGAATTTATGGTTATCCATAACAAATCGGCTCTTTATCACCCATAAGCAAATGGAAAAGCTGAGCATACAAATAAATTTCTTAGCTCGGTATTGACTAAAGTGGTTAGTTCAAGAAGGAGAGATTGGGAAATGAATCTCCATGCTGTTTTATGGGCTTATCGAGTTTCATTCAAAACAACTTTAACTGCTACACCCTTTAACCTTTATGGTCTTGATGCCATATTATCGATAGATTCTCTATTGCCGACATTAAGGGTAGCTAAGGATCTTGAGTGGATTGTACACAAATTGTCAGAGAGGCTTGAAGATTTAGAAAAGATTAATAAGAAAAGGCTAACTGTTGTAGCTCACATCTATTCTCAAAAGCGGAAACAAAAATAGTTTTTACAAAAATCTTCAAAAAAGGAACTTAGTTTTAGTCTACTCCCTTAAGCAACACATTCCCAAGTTTAAGAAAAATGAAAACAGACCGTTTATCATTGAAGATGTATTTCCAAGTGGAGCAGTTAAGTTGTCCACTCTAGATGGTGAACCAATGGCTAATTGGATTAGTGGATGTCGTTTAAAGAAGTACAATTTGCCACTAACCAATGAATTGCTAGAAAAGATACATGCAGCAAAGCAAAGAAAGATAAAAAGACAACAGGTTATTGATGAATCCCAAGAAGACGCTCAACTTTGAATACTCAAAAAAAAAATTTCTCTCAAAAATCAACAGATACCTATTCCCATCAACACTCTCGAACTAGATGACCGACTATGGGAGTTACAGAAGGATGCAGTGCCAACAGATGATGAATAGTTAGATGGAATGGACCTTCACATCAAAGTACAGCTGAACAATCACATCACAAATGCATTGGTCGATACAGGAGCTCCAGTAAATGCAGTCAGTTATTCCACGTACAAGAAAGCCACAAGTCAGTCTTTGACAATAGGAATATCGACTATTAAAGGATGCAACAAGAACCCAAGACCGACATTGGGAGTAGTCAACTTAAATGTGATAGTAAATGGATGTTCATGCCCTCATCAATTTGTATGCTTACCAGATGAACACATGAATGAGAAAATGATTCTTGGAATCTCATGGATGCGGACGTAAAAAGCAGTACTAGATTGGGATACCAATAAGCTCAAACTATCACCCAAAGGTGGACAACTCATTGTTCCAATTGCACCAAGCAAGGAGGAATGGAAAGGAGGTAACCAATAGAGTAAACCATGAAGCAATCAATATTCTCCATCCTATCGGCAAGAAAATGCTACAAGTAGCATGCAAGGAGTCAAGAAAATTTGGGTACCAAAAGCACAACTTAAGGACAAGCCGATTCAAATTTGGGTGCCCAAAATATCATCTACTGTACCAAAGACGGTTCCAAAGTTCAAAGCACAAAGAGGAGCATCTTCAAGCAGAGAACCTAAAACAAAATGGATTTGGAAGAAAAAGGAGCACCGATAAAGCAATGGAGAGTTAAGTGTCAAAGGACTCAACCACAACATTCTGACCAAAGCAAACCAAGATACCAATGGCAGGTACAAGCTAGACAACCATCATTATTGTTACTGATACCTCAGGATATCAGTGTGCCAAAGCATGCTGATGGTACAATCAAGCAAAGAGAACACAAGCTACAAGATTTTCTCTTTGGAAGACCGCAAAAGAAAACCTCGTCACATCAGAAACCATTGAGTTAATTGCTCAAGACCCAACTCTTGCACAACAAAATGGTTTGAGCTGCATTGATCTTCAAATCATGGTAGAGCCAACCAAGGCTATGCATAGACACGATTGTTCAACCCATGCACACAGTCGTCCCGGAGTATGCCATCTAGGAGGGGTGGAAGGGAACTAAGTAATTAAGGGCAATGCTTGAAGAGGGAGGAAAAAGTTAATGTGTGATTTTTTGCAAAAATACCTAATAATTCCCTTAACCAGTCATCAACAGGGAAAATTTAACTGATAACATCTTCCCAATGAGTGTACACTGTGTATGTACTATGAGAAAACCATTAAAAATGGTCTTTTTTGGTTATTTTTCATCATTTTTCTTGATATTTGGACTTAAAAATAGAGAAATCCACCAAAAAACAATAAAGCCGCGATTTTCAATGGATTTTCTTAATTATTGAATTTTCACTTTTCTTTTTTAGTGCATTTTGTTATTTTCTTTGATTTTTTCAATAAATAGGTCAAAAATTAATAATAAATAGCAAATGAGCTCAGATGGAAAAACTGAAGATTCATTGATGATCAGAAGGACAAGGCAGACATGCACAAAAAAATTTCAATCAAATCGGCAGATGGAAGCAGGAAGCTTAAAATAGGCGGCCAAGGCCTACTTTTGCAGAATTCTTGTAGAATGAGATACAAGAATCCGATTGAGGAAATTTTTGAGTCTAATATAGATTTCACGGCCTAGTAGGACTAACAGGAGAATTCAAGGAAAAATGGTTCGGGAAGCCCGAGTATAGATATCCAAGGTAGTCTAAAATCACCTCATTTTCATTTGTCGCCCTTGGAGAAGAGAGTCCTCGACCTTCTTCGCGCGTGATTTTCGGACTCCACAATCGCCCTTTTACAGCGTCGTCTCACACGAGACATGAGGGTTAAGTTCTATACTTATCAATGATCACTTTTGTATGGCCGGTAGCTAGGCTAAGCCCAAGGAAAAAACCCTAGAATCCAAGCGATGCACGAAGTCCTACGACCAAAAATTGACCATAGTGGCCTATCAGCTCAACCAAATCAGACGAGACTTGAATTGTAGCATGCACCTATATAATGGAGCACTTATATATCAACAGTTGACCATTTGGCAGGGTTCGAGAGGGGTCCCAAGAAGAAAAGGTAGGTTTTTGGCAAATGCCATAATTGGATTCTGACTCCACGGACAACTTATAGACTGGGTCTATACACAATGTATAGACAACTTATGGCAAATGCCATAATTGGATTCTGACTCCACGGACAACTTATATACTGGGTCTATACACAATGTATATGGTTGGTTTTGTAAAAACAATCAAGGAAAGCTCTTGAAAAGCAGAAAACAACTCGAAGGCTACAAAAACCTCTTTGTGTCTCAAGTAGATATAGTCATAGCCCCAGTCTTGTACCATTTTGAGCTGACACATGAATGGTCTGCCCAATATAATATCAAAGTTGCTGCTCTTGTCAAAATTCATTATGGCAAAGGTATGCTCATACTCAATGCCACCCGATGATACAATAATTTGTTCTAGCATTCCTATTGGTCTCTCCACTTATCCATCCGCTAATTGAAGTTTCAATCGAGTTTTCCTAGGAGCAAACTTGCCCCATTTTTCCCACATTTCTTTGGTTTCAATGGAAATTCCTTCCCCACTATCTAATATAGCAACCATCTTTACTCCTGTTTACTCAAGTGGTAAGGTGGTGTTTCCTTCTTCTCCTTCACAGTAGTCACCCATCTTATTTAATGGTGGTGAGGTGTCATCTATGTTTTTGTCTGTAAACCCCATCTTTTCCAGGTGTTTTTCCCATTTGGCCCCATAGATGCGGTCTAATTTTTAGCGACTCTGAGAGATAAAGTGTGCATTGTATAGAAGAAGACATCAATTCGTGCGAACTCTTGCTATCTATCATTTTTGGTCCATTGAGAAGGTACCCTCCAATTTTATTTCTAGTTCTCCTATGAAAGATGGAAAAGTCTGTAGAGAGCATGGTTTACTCTCTTCAGATGCGACATACCCAACATCCCCATATAAAGATCTTATATCCCTTGGAAAAAATTTGTGATCCATGTTTATCTCAGGGATAGGTGGTGATTGTAAAGTAGCACTACCATCTTTTTGGTTTCTGATCGATTCCCATAAGGATTGTGGCCACGGTTTTTCTACCTCCGAAATTGGCATCACTACTTGTGAGCCCACCCCATCTGTGGTATTGGCTACTTCCCTTGTATCTGAAGGTGCCTCAACTTTCGGCTCTTCCTGATATCTGTTTACAATACCATGGATTTCCATTTCCTAGATTTTTTTCCCGGATTAGCACCTCCGTTTTTGGAGCATCTGGAACATGTGGTTCTATAAGAGCTTGGGCCTTTCAGATGAGCTCCTTGCACATTTGCAACCTCTCTTTTTCATACACTGGATGAGGATACTTTAGCCATCTATGCTCTTGCATTTGATTGGGTTTTAGCCTAGCATCATAGGCCTTCAAAATTGCATCTAAGGGTTCAAAGACTTTGTCCACCAAGACTCCTGCAGCCTCTTTGCTTTCATTTTGTCTCATTTGGCTTTCCATGATTTTTTTCTAGTTCTCACCGATATGTTCTCGATTTTTGTTTGAATAGGAAATGTGGCTTCCTTGGCTGGTTTGTTTTTGGCAACTTTTTGAGGTTGAGCTTGAGTCATCACCTTTAAAGGAATTATGGATTCTACCTCAGATATGCTTGAAGAAGACATCACTCCTACAACGTTCATTGTTGCTTTCCCCTTGTAGTCTAGATTCTTAGCACAATTTTGGAGTGGATGGTCTCTCCCACATCTGTCACAGAATCCAAATAATTCTATTTGTGGACCCTTGTTTGGACAACCTTTTGCCCAATGGTCACCTCCACACTCATAGCATGGACCTTTTTGTTTCATAGCTGGTGATACAACCAATGGTTGTTCTTGCCTTGTAAGAATGTTCTTTAAACCATACTTTGATTGGCTATAAACATAAGCATATTTGTATCCATGGAGTACTGGTTTTTCATGGGTTGTGGCACGTGAATTGGCTGAGTGTAGTTGACTATTTCTCTACCATCATTCAAAAGATGTGTTTGTTTCCCTAGCACACATTGTGTCTTTGGCTGAGTGCTACACAATGGAGTGGGGTGATCCCCTCCACAAGTATTACATCTACTCAATTGAGGACATCCTACATTCACGTTTTGTTTGTAGCCTTGGTTTATTCTTCTAATCACCCCCTCAACCACTTGATCAATGATTGGTTTCCAAGGAGCTTGAACATCTCTCTTTTTTGCTGATTTTCTTTTTGGAGAGGAGGCACTACTAGTGGCATTGTCTATATTTTCAGTCACCTCTCCATAGGCCTTACAATTGTCACCTAGATATAGAGATTCTCTAGTGACTTGATCAAATGTTGTGCATCCTTTCAAATGTAGGTCCTTTTTTAGAGTTTCATTCACTAAGACCTCTATGAAGAGAACTGATAGCCTCTCATCTTGCGGTAACTCTCTCACAGGACATATCTCTATGTATTGTTTGAAGCGAAGCAGAGCTTCCTTCACCTTTTCGTCCATTTTCTGTTTGAATGCATAGATCTGTGACACTGTGTTGCACTTGATTCCCCTTTTTGAGAACAACTCTTCTATGAATTCTTGTAAGAGTTGTGCTATGTTTGGAAAATCATCTTTGTTTAGTGGTAGAAACCATGTCAAAGCCGTTCCTTCTAATGTCAATCAAATCCCTCATACTGAGTATGAAAATCCGCAATCTGTTTAGCTCTTGAAACTTGTTTGAAGAGTGAGACATGAGAATATGAATCCCCTGACCCATTGTACTTTGTCTTGACACATTGAGCCACTTGATATGGTCTTAATTATTGTGGTTCAGTCACCAATCTAACCAATTTGTCTCTTGGAAAGACGTCTCTCGTCCTCTCCTCTAGTCTTGGAGAAAATCCCGGTGGGATCCTCTCAAATATGTACTCAGGCATTGTTATTGGCTAAAAGTAAGTAGAGATCGGAGTACCCTTGTATATGTATCATTCTAAGTCAATTGGATTGAAAAGTTTGTGCTAGAATTAGGGTTGCAGAGAAATGCACACAGCTTGGAGAAGACGAAGGAAGCTCAAGGCACACAATAGAGAGTGTGTTACTTAGTGTGCAAAGGAAAGATAGATAGCCCTAGAGTGATGGGCGTATATACAATGCACACGGAAAAAAAGTCCTAAACAGGGAAAAAATGCCCCGACGGTCCTAGTGTGTTCACACACATCACTACCACATGTATATGGTAACAAATCCCCTCTAGAGTGATGTGGTGAACGAGAGCTAGCACATGAGTAAAGGGAAGTGCCATGCCCTGAGGACATGATCAGTCCACAAAGGGGAGTAAGCTCAAATCTTTGCGGAAAGATTCAAGATTCTCACATGACAATGCTTTTGTGAAAATATCTGCAAGGTTGTCCTATGTTGGCACATAAGCCAATTTGATCTCTCCTGCTGAGAGCCTCTCCCTGACATAGTGGGAATGCACCTCAATGTGCTTTGTACGAGCATGAAAAGCTGGGTTCCTCTCAACTACCAATGTGCTTTGACTGTAAGTGTAGATAGTGTTGGCAGTGTCCTGTCCAACACCCAAATCAGCCATAAGGCATCTGAGCCATACACACTCAACTGTAGCTTTGAAGACTGCCCTGTACTTAGCCTCACAACTCAAAGTGGCCACAGTAGGTTTCTTCTCGCTCAACCATGATATACATGAACTGCCAAGCATGAGAAAAAAACCACTTGTGGACACTCGTGTGTCAAAACAACCAGCCCAATCTGAGTCGAAAAAAGAATCTAAGTCTGGCGGCAATGATCTCCCCTTGGGATAAAACAAGACAAGATGTAAAGTGCCACTAAGGTAGTAAAAATTCCTCTTGACAGCCTATCAATGCTTAGACCTTGGGCTATGCATAAATCTGCTGACCTGTGAGACTATAAACTAAATATTTGGCCTCGTGTTGCATACATAAATGAGATAGCCAATAGCAGTTTGGTAAAGGGTGACATCAACAGGATCACCAACATCGTGTAGACTTAACTTTAAACTTGTTTCCATGGAGTGGCAATATGTTTGCAATCCTCAAGCCCAAACTTACATAGAAATGTCTCTATGTAACTTTTCTGACACAAGGCAATACCACCATCACACTGCTTAAACTGTATACCCAAGTAATGATGTAACAACCCCAAATATTTCATCTTGAAAGTAGCATTCAAATCAGCCTTAAATTCATCAATATGTCTCTCATTTGGTCCAGTGATCAACAAATCATCTACATAAAGAACCACAATGAGAAGTACATCACCCTCATGCTTTACATACAATGTGCTTTTTGTTGGATTGTTATGAAAGCCTTGTTTGACCAAATGAGTGTCAACTTTCTCATAACAAGCATGAGGAGATTGCTTCAACCCATACAATGCCTTGTTACATTTGCACAATTTTTCCTCTTGTCCCTTTGTGACAAAACCGCGAGGCTGCATTACATAAACTTCCTCAAATATGTCACCATTCAAGAAAGCAGTAACAATGTCTGATTGATGTACATCCCAACCAAAAATGAGCTCCCAATGCACATAGAAGTTGTACAGTAATCATACGACAAGTGGGACCAAAAGTCTCTTCATAATCTATGCCTTTTTGTTGGGCATAACCCTTTGCAACAAGTCGAGTCTTATGGCAATCAATCTCACCATCCGGCTTGCGTTTCAACTTATAAACCCACTTCATACCAATGACCTTTTTGCCAGGAGGAAAATCACATAAATTCCATGTGTCATTTTCTATAAGTGCATCATATTCTGATTGCATGGCAGCCATCCGATTTTCTGAATTTTGTGCTTCATCAAAAGACAGAGGTTCCTCAATATCATGTAAGCTAGACACAACCAAAACATAACAATCTGATGCATAAGATGCATGGCAAGAGCCTGAACGAGTACGACTAGACAAAGGTGCATCCAATTTACTATCACACAAAGTGTGCACCAGCCATTTTGGCATACCTCTAGCCTGCTCATTTTCAGCCCTTTCCTCATCAAGTACATCATGTACATCTGCATCAGTAATAGGCTGATCTATAACATTTTTGGAAACCCCCATAGACTGTACATTTGCCTCATTGTAATTTACATTCGAGCTTCCACCCCTAAAAAGAGGCAACAAAGTGTCATAAATGTCTTGTGAGCTTACATTACTGTCTCTAGTACATGACAGCAAGGGCTAAACAAAATCTTCCACAAACACTATATCCCGTGAAACCAAAATACGTTTTGTTTGCGGATGATACAACCTGTAACCTCTGCTTTCAGCACTATAACCAACAAAAATACATTTGACAGCCTTATCATCCAATTTTCTGCATTGTATTTGTGGCACCAAAGCATATGCCAAACAACCAAAAACACGCATGTGCTCAATAGAAGGCTTTCTATCATGCCATGCTTCATATAGGGTAATAGACTGTAAAGCTTTTGTAGGACACTTGTTAAGTACATAAGTGGCACACATGATGGCCTCAAGCCAAAAAGAATGCGGCAAAGCTTGACTTTTGACCATACATCATGCCATTTTTGTAAGTGACCTGTTTTTCCTCTCAGCAACACCATTTTGTTGAGGCGTATAAGGCACTGTACATTGGTGTTTTATCCCACGACTAGAGAGAAATGCATTCAATTCATGAGACATATACTGGCCCCCTCGATCAAAACGGAGGGTGCCCATAGTACATTTCGATACATTTCCAGCCACAGCCAGAAATTGTTTGAAGCAAATAAAAACTTCGGACTTTGCTTTAAGCGGAAATACCCATGCATGCTTGGAGTAATCATAAATGAAAGTCACGAAGTACAAGTAATTGCCCAAGGACGGAGTTTGCATGGGCCCACAAACATCCCTATGCACAAGCTGCAACCTGCATGAGGCCCTAACTGAACCATCCTTTAGAAACTTAGAAATTTGCATTTTATCCAAAATACATCCTTCACAAACATGTTTGATAGGTGCTTCAAGAGGCGATAAAGAAGCAACCATATCAAATTTCTGCAAACGCAGCAAACTGGTAAAATTCAGATGTCCAAAACGTGCATGCCACAGTTTTGCATCTGAAATAACCCTTGAATTTGCAAGTGCATTTGCAAAATTTTATCCACACTTGTCATACAAAGTGAGCTTATACAGCCCATGGCACAAAAGGCTAGATGCAACAATTTCATCACCAAAACTGAGATCATGAACTATACATCTGTCATCCACAAATTTGACTACAAGTCTAAGTCTAGCAAGTGCAGATACAGACAAAAGATTCTTCTTGATCCCAGGTACATAAAGTGCATCAACAAGTGTGAAAGAACTACCATTTGCAGCAGTAAGCACAATCTTTCCAACTCCTTGAACCAGATAAGAGGCATTGTTGGCACAAGTGACTGAATTCCCATGAGGGACAGACTCAAGAGAGGTGAGGAATCCACGATGTGAGGTAATGTTCTTTGTAGAACCACTGTCAAAATACCACACATGTGAATCGATAGCAACTGACATGCATGCATCATGGACAACAGGATTGTAAGTGCACTCTACACTAAAAGCCCATTTTGCATCAACATCAGCAACACAGTCTCCTTTCACAGAAGACTCAACAATGGCTGCATTTGTAGCGGAACCAACAGTTGTAGTGGAACCACCCTCTTGCTTCTTAGCCTCTTTGGCCTTCAACTTAGGACACTGCTTGATCAAGTGATCATTAGATTTACAATAATGGCAACGCATCTTCTTTTTTCCATGATCACCAGAATTTCCAGGCGAATTTCTACGAGCAGAAGCATTAGAAACATAAGTTTTGCCACTCGCAGTAGAACCATAAGAAGTGGCTGCATTGCTGTTGCCACCCTTTCTTTGAAAATCAATAAAAGCCTGTTCAATTGCATGTTGCCTAGTCTTGTTTTTTCTTCAAAGTGACTCTTGCAAACAACAATGTGCATAATGCATCAAACTTGACAACTTCAGGATTTCCTTGGGTCTAAGTCTTCAAGTACTAGCAAAAGTCTGGTAAGAATCTAGTAAGGCATCAAGAACAATCTCCACAAGGGAACTGTCTAAAATGACTTCACCTGTAGAAATAAGTTGCTCATTGATATCCTTGACACCAGCAAGGAAAGTGTCCATATCATCTTCCTCATGCATAATATTTGAATCCAGCTCTTTACACAGTAAAGAAATTTTAGCCTCATTGTGGCTTGGATAAAGACCTGGTAGAATATCCCAAGCCTGTTTTGCAAATTTTGCTGAACAAATGCGAGGAACAATGGTGCGCTTCACAGACAACGCAATCAATGCATGAGCTTGCACATCCTTTACATCCCACCAATGAGCTTGTTCCGATGTAGGCAAAACAACTGTAATAGCAGCAATTCTTACAGCAAGACCTGCAACATCCTCAACATCGCCTACATCCTCAGAACCGGGACATACATCAATGCCTGACACAATATTCCAAACGCCCTTTGACACAAGAACATGTTGCATCATGTACGCCCACATAGGGTAATTGTTCCCATCCAACTTTTCATCAGTAGCAAACATCTTGAACACATCTGTGTTGTTGTCAGCCATGATAAATGTTGCACTTGATGTGAAAACGTCCCGAAAATAGGAGAAACGAAGCAGGAACAACACGTGCTATATAGCACAAACCATAGAAGACTGTAAGGCATTTGTTATGCAAAAAACAACACTAACAAATTTTTTTGCACAAAATGACAAAATTGCATGTGCAAACCTTCCTGTAGAAGCCTACCAAGCAGGCCTTAAAGCATACCAAAACATGGAAAACAAATGTAAAAACTATCCTTCTCCAGACATGGAAGCAGCTAAGCTGGAAGCTTATCAAAATTTGGTAAGAATCATGCAAGAAATGCTGGAAAAACAAAAACCCAAGCTTGAAAGTATCGCAAAAACTGAAGAGCTTGTGGTAAGAGACACTAAAGAAAAATGCGATGTGGTGGCAGAACCCCACCTTGAAACAAAAGAACCAGAACTTATAGTGCCGAACAACGAAGATGCCTTAGACAGAATTCCATTCGTAGAAGAAGACTGGCTAGGACACTTATGGGAAAAAGTGAGAGAGCAATGATGGGAGCCTAACTCTGAAGTCAGCTCCTATAGAGGAAGTTTGGTTGGATAACCTACCTTCTGATGTGAACATAGATGTACAATCCTTGTATGGGGATTGTGGATCTGAAGCTTCAAGAATGTCAAAACCATTAACCACTTGGGAGATAACGAAGATGAATCTGTGCTGTGTAAGACCACTCAAGTAAAAAGAGCTGAACATACCCTAGAAGTAGACAACATTCATTCAATCAGGTCTGCACCCATCCAATGCACTCTTACCTTGGGAGAACTATTAAAACTCAGACCATACTTATGGAATGATCTACAGAAAACCCTAGAGAAGGTGGGAATAACGGGATTAAACTCAAAAAATTTGGGAAAATTGAAAAATGAAATGGACAACAAAGAGATTTGATTTGTTTCCACGATTAAAGTTGGAGAATATTACGAAGGGGAAGAAGGAAACACCACCCTCCCATTGAAATATAATGACATTGAAACCATGGCAATACTAGATAGTGGAGTTGGCATAGCCATAGGAGTATGGGAATCTTGGGGACAGCCAATCATTAGACAAACACGAATGAAATTGCAATTGGCTGACGGACACATTGAGAGACTTTTAGGACTGCTTGAAAAAGTGATAGTCAATTCTTGTGGAATTGAATATCAACACACTTTTGCCATAGTAGACTTTGGGAAAAATCTCAACTATGAAATCATATTGGGAAGACCTTTCATGCGACAGGTACAACTTATCCAAGATTGGGAAAACAATTATCTGTACTTGAGGCAAGTGGGATCTATAACAAGAGTAATATAAAAGATCACACTTTTAGAGATGTCTTGAAAACACCGATACAAGAGTTTGATTCGGTCTCTTCGGCTGAAACTAAGCTTCCATCTTGGTTAAACAAAAACACTCCTATTTGGATGTGTGGAGCTTCAAAAAATGGAAGCTTAAGACAAGAGGAATGTATCCTAGAAAGGGAATGCACAAACGAAGCCTATGTACTTGAACCCTTTCTAGAGCATTTGTTTGAGCCATTCGAGTGGACTCAAATTTTAGCGACAATGGATGTATGTGTGAATACGTCTTTGCCTACTCAATTTTTCAATGAGGATGGCTACGACATAATTCCCATCCAAATGATTTCAATCCTCAACATTGAAGACAAAAATGAGGAACCCAAGGACTTAATGAAAGCTTAACAAGTCTTTTCAGACCTCTACTACGATGCAACAGATGAGTTAGATAAATACTCAGCTACCTCAGAAGATTCAGGGTCAAAAAAAGAACATATGAGAGCTAAGTTACTCTTAAAAGGAGGGGAGGAAAAGTTTATTGACTTTCCAAACCAAAAATCGAGAAGACAAAAATGGTATATACGAAAAAGAGACACCAAAAACATTAAAACACGACCTATGCCATCAGTCTCCAGTAGAACATAATTCTTGATGCAGATAGATGCAAATGATTGTGTTAAAGACAAAATCACTGGCAGATATCCTTCAAACAAAAACTCAAAAATGTCTCAAACATCGAGAAGGATACTCAAGCAAACCCACAGGATAAGAAACCACTCATAACCAGAGTCGAGTGGAAAAAGAAATATCAAGAGTTGAAAAAGGCTCTAAAGGAGATATACATGACATAGATGGAAACCACAGAAGAGGATGGTAACGATGTAATGAGCATTCCATCCCATTACAAAAAATATACTCTCCAAGATCGGAAAATAATAGTTGAACAACCTGTTAGGGAACTACGAAAACAGGGCGAGTCTTACGGAGGGTCTGAAAACGCTAAAAAGATAGATTTGGTTGAACCAAGAGAAGAGCCTAGACCTGCTTACATTGTGAATGACCTAACATAATAAGAAGAAAATCTTTTGCTAAGCTTATTAAAGGAATACTGAGATATCTTCACTTGGTCTTACACGGATCTCAAGGGTGTTGATCCATAATTCTTTCAACATACCATACCCATGAGAGATGATGCGAAACCAAGTAGACAAAGGCCATACACATATAACAAAACATTTGACAGGAAGATAAAAGAAGAGATTAAAAAGCTAAAGGAAGACAAATTCATTTACAAAATTGAACACACAGATTGGGTGTCTCCAATTGTGGTAGTACCCAAGAAGAATGGAAAATTACGAGTGTATGTTAATCTCAAAAAATTGAATGCAACTACTATTAGAGAAAACTTTTCTCTTCCAATCACTGAGCATGTTTTAGAACGAGTTGCAGGAAAAGAAGCTTACAGCTTCTTAGATGGCTTTTTGGGATACAATCAACTTTTGGTTGACCCAAAAGATCAACATAAAATTGCTTTTGCAACAGAATGGGGTATATTTGCCTATCGGGTTATGCAGTTTGGATTAACTAATGCTCCAGCCACATTTCAAAGGTTGATGAGCCATGCTTTCAAATAATATCTTAGGAAATTCTTAGAAGTATATATGGATGATCTATACATACATTCATCAATCCGCACTGATCATTTTGAACACCACAAAAAGGTATTCGAAAAATGTAGACTTTATAGGATTTTCTTAAATCTTGAAAAGTGTACATTCATGGGTAGACAAGGAAACATTCTTGGACATATAGTGTCTAAAAATGACATAGCTACTGATATTGAGAAGATTCATGTCATTGCTGATTTTCCTAGACCAACAACAGTCAAGGGGGTACAAGCCTTCATGGGGCATTGTGGATATTACCGACGGTTCATCTACATGTATGATATTATTGCAAAACCCATGTATATCTTGATCACACACTTTGAGTGGACCGAGGCTTATGAAGAATGTTTCATGAAGCTTAAGCAAGCTCTCAACTCAGCTCCAATATTGAAAGCACGTACATGTAGATGCTTCCAATTTTGCTATCGGTTGTATACTAGCTCAACCAGGAGACGGAAAAATTGACTTTCCTATTTCTTATGCTAGCCGACAATTGAACATGGTGTAAAAGAATTACACCACCACCAAAAGGGAAGGATTAGGAATGATCTATGCCGTTAAAAATTATAGACATTACCAATTATCCAAAGTTTGTGTTCTTTGTGGACCACCGAGCTTTGTTATATTTAGTCAACAAGCCATGCAACACAGGGAGAATAGTGAGATGGTTCATCATTCTCCTAGAATTTGATTTCACTGTGGTTGTAAAAAAGGGCACTACACATAAACAAGCAGATCATTTGCCAAGGATTGTTTCAGCAAAATCACCTAAAGGGGTAGATGATGATCTACCAGATGCTTATTTGTTCTCAGTGGAAATGATACCTAGATGGTCGGCAAACATTGTGTCATTGATGACAATAGCCCAAGTGGATTCTTCCTATCACAATCGGATTAATCGAGCAATCGGCTATGTATCAATTACTAGCTGGTAGGCTATACAAAAGAAATCGGGACGAGATATTTCTTTTATGGATCAATCCTAAAGAAAAAGAACATTACCTAAGTCAAGCACATGTTACCATAGTAGGACTTCACTTTACGGAAGACCAAAGTATGCAACAAATCTTGAGACTTGGAGTATTTTGGCCGACTATGAGGAAAGATGTTCAATCTTTTGTAAAGGATTGCCCTCAATGTAAAAACAAACACCCATACCTCATGTAACACTGTTTCAAATGTCACTTGTTCCTAAGTGGAGTAACTATATAGTTACTTACCTATCAAGCCGAACATTTTTTGAGGATATGAGTAAACGTCATCAAAGAGAAATTGAAACTGAAGCAAGATAATATGCTCTTATTGGAAACCAATTGTATCGGAGAGGTAAAGACCAACATTTGCGTCTTTGTGGAAAAGAAGACGAGTATATTCCAATTATAGAACAAGCACATGTTGGATTAGCTGGAGGTCACTTTTCTAGTGAGACCACTGCCAACACTTTTTGCATATATGCTAAAGAATATGTTCGAAGGCGTGATGCTTATCAAAAATGGCAACACGTGTAGATAGCATGCCCTTAAGACCAATGGCTAGAGATTTCACAAAATGGGGTATAGATTTTGTTGGACCAATACAGCCACCTGCTTATAGAACCCAAGCTCAATATATCATTGTAGCTACATACTATTTGATCAAGTGGGCCAAGGCTAAAGAAACTCAAAAGAATGATGCCAGAACCACTACTGCATTCTTATATGAGTATGTATTCACAAGATATGGACTCCCAATAGAAATTGTCAGTGATTGGGGAACTCATTTCCTCAATGAGGTAATTGAGTATTTGCTTAACGAGTTTATGGTCATCCATAACAAATTAGCTCCCTATCACCCACAAGAAAATAGACAAGTTGAGCATACAAATAAAATTCTTAGCTTGGTGCTGACTAAAGTGGTTAGTGAAGGAAGAATAGACTGGGAAATGAATTTGCATGCAGCTCTATGGGCTTATCGAGTTTCATTCAAAACAGTTTTAAATGCTACACCCTTTAACCTTGTTTATGGTCTTGATGCCATACTGCCAATAGAATTTCTATTGTCGACATTAAGGGTAGCATAGAATCTTGAGTGGACTGGACATGAATTGTCAAAAAGACTTGAAGATTTGGAAAAGCTAGATGAGCAAAGGCTAACGGCTGTAGCTCACATCTATGCACAGAAGCGGAAACAAAAACAGCTTTTGATTCCCACTTAATCACAAAAATCTTCAAGAAAGGGGACTTAGTTTTAGTCTATTCCCTTAAGAAACACATTCCCAAGTTTAAGAAAAAGGGAAACGGACCGTTTATCATTGAAGATGTATCTCCAAGTGGAGCAGTAAAATTGTCCACCCTAGACGGTGAACCAATGGCTAATTGGATTAGTGGATGTCATTTAAAGAAATACAATTTGCCGCTAACCAATGAATTGCTAGAAAGAATGCATGCATCCAAGCAGAGAAAGATTAAATGACAGCAGGTAATTGATGAAGCCCAAGAGGAATCTCGGCTTTGGGTACTCAAGCGGAAAGCCGCTCTCAAGAATCGACAGATACCGATTCCCACCAACACTCTAGAAATAGATACCCGACAATGGGAATTACCTAAAGACGCAGTTTCAATAGATGATGACTGGTTAGACGGAATGGACCTGCGCATCGAAGTACAACTCAACAATCATAGCACCAATGCTTTGGTCGACACATGGGCTAGAGTAAATGCAGTCAGTTATTCCACATACAAGAAGGCAACAAGTCAAGAATTGACAGTAGGAATAGCGACTATCAAAGGATGCAACAAGAACCCAACCCCAACATTGGGAGTAGTCAACTTGAACGTGATAGTACATGGATGTTCATGTCCTCATCAGTTTATATGCTTACCAGATGAACACATGAATGAGACTATGATTCTTGGAATTCCCTGGATGCGGACATACAAAGCAGTACCAGATTGGGATACAAATCAGCTAATGCTATCACCTAAAGGCGGACAACTCATAGTTCCAATTGCACCAAGCAAAGAGGAATGGAAAAGAAGCAATCAGCAGACCAAATTATGAAGTAACCAATCTTCTCCATCACCCCGACATGCAAATGCGACAAGTAGCATGTAAGGAGTCAGGCAAATTTGGGTACCAAAAGCACAGCTTAAGGATAAGTCGATTCAAATTTGGGTGCTTAAAACTTCACCGACAAAACAAAAGAAGGTTCAAAGGATTAAAACACAGAAACGAGCATCTCCAAACAAGGAACCTAGCATGAAATTGGTTTGGAAGAAAAAGGAGCACTTATCTTCTCCACAAACTGTACAACCAATCAAGATATGGAGAGTTAAGTCTCAAAAGACTCCACCACACTATACAACAACAAGCAAACCAAGCTTACAATGGAAGGAAAAATCTCGGCAGCAAACAAAAGTGCTACCAACAACAGCTCAAGCAATCAGTGTGATGAAGCATCCTGATGGTACAATCAAACAAAGAGCACACAAGGTACAAGATTTCTCTTTGGAAGACATCAACATCAAACCTCGACATCAGAAACTCTTGAGTTAATTACTCAAGACCCAGCTCTTGCACAACATAATGGTTTGAATTGCATTGATCTTCAAAGCATGGTAGAGCCAACCACGACTATGCATAGACACGATTGTTCAATCCATGCACACAGTCGTCCCGGAGTACGCCATCTAGGAGGGGTGGAAGGGCACTAAGCACTAAGTAATTAAGGGCAATGTTTGAAGAGGGAGGAAAAAAGTTCGATGTTAACGTGTGATTTTTTGCAAAATTACCTAATAATGCCCTTATAATTCATCATCAAGGGAAAATTCACTGATAATATATTTTCGATGAGTGTAAATAGTGTATGTACTATTAGAAAATCATCAAAAAATAGTCCTTTTTGGATATTTTTCATCATTTTTGTTAATAATGAGACTTAAAAATAGAAAATTCCAACAAAAAACAATAAAGTTGTGTTTTTCAATGGACTTTCTTAATTATTAGATTTTCACTTTACTTTTTTTTATAGCATTTTACTATTTTCTTTGATTTTTCAAATAAACAGGTCAAAAATTAATAATAAATAGCAGGGAAGCTCAGATGGAAAAACGAAAGACACGATGGTGATCAGAAAGACAAGGCGGACAAGCACAAAAATTTTCATTGAAATCAGGAGATGGAAGCGGGAAGCCTAAATTAGGCAGCCAAGCCTACTTTTGCAAAATTCTTGCAAAATGAGCTACAGGAATCCGATCAGGGAACTTTTTGAGTCTAACATAGATTTCACGGCCTAGTAGGACTAATGGGGGAATTTGGGGAAAATTGGTTCAGGCAGTCCGGGTATAGATATGCAAGATAGGCTAAAACCACCTCATTTCCACTTGCAACCTGTACAGAGAGAGATTTCGACCTCTTTCGCACGACTTTTCCGGAGTCCACAGTTGACCGTTTTCAGCGCCGTCTCACATGAGACATGAGGGATAAGTTCTTTACTCGTTAATGATCCATTTTGTACAGCCGGTAGCTAGTCTAAAGCCCTAGAAAAAACCCTAGAAACCGATCAGTGCACGAAGAACTACAACCAAAAATCAACCATAGCGGCCTGTCAGCTCGACCAAATCAGATAGGATTTGAACCATAGCATGCCCTAACATAATAGAACCTTTCTATATCATCAGTTGACCATCCGACAGGGGTCGAGGGGGTCCCTAGTAGAAAAGCTAGGTTTTTGTCGAATGTCAGAATTCCGATCTGACTCCACAGATAGCTTGCCTACGAGGTTCATATACAATGTATATGATTGGTTTGGTGAAATCAATCAAGTAAAGCCCTTGAAAAGCAGAAAACGGCTCGAAGGTTATAAAGCGTCAAATTCGACATACGGGGTCAAACTGACTCCAAATGAGCCAGAATTGGACGAGTTGCTTCACGACTATGTTGCGGACAAGTCCAAAGCCTCAAAGTTGACTGAACAATACAACAGGAAGTGTAGTCACAAAAAACGGTGATTTCAGAGTCGACAAAGCACAAAGTGATGCCAGCATGACCAAACTTGACAAAATTCAATTTAAGACTTGTTTTAGGTGTATAGAATGTGTCTAGGTCAAAATTTGTAAGTTTTGCAATTTTTTTGTCACTGCTGTAAATAATCGCGATTATTTACTTTTGCATCAGTTTTGCTTGAAAATTGTTACATCTCCTCACCTATCATGTGTACACACCTAATACATGCCAAAAATCAAGTATGAGCCAAAATGAGCACCTATAACTTGAAAAATCGCCAAAAAACGCAAAGAAGACTTTGCAAGCCAATTTTTGGGTTATAGACAACATTTATTGATCCAAATCACCTTATATCTCATACACAGGGTATATACAATGCCTAGAACCAGTTTGTACCAAAAAATGTCAATTTTAGAAGAAAAGTTAATAATCGCGATTATTTACTTTCTAGTCAAAATTTGAGAGTTTTGATATTTTGCCATCATACATCCAAAGTACATGATGTGTTAAGACCACTAGCCAATTTTGAACCAATTTGGATCTCAAAATCTCAAAGTTCCTTTATATCTATTGTTTCAGAGACCTAAAGCCAAAATCTGGTACCATTTACACCCTATGCATTCAAATGAGCCCATAATTTCACTCAGAGTATGTATTTGGTATACACTTCAGGCCATGAAGCCAAGTTTGCAAAAAGTTGAAAAATTTGCTCAGCTGTAAATAATCGCGATAAGTTACTTTGGTTGCAAAAAGTTGTTTTGACTTTACAGTTTTGTTCCTTGCATGTTTTTATGCATCTATGCTTGTTCAGAAATTGATTTGAAGAAAATTGGTGGACCAATATTGATAACATTTCAGACTAAAGGACATTTCAGAGAAAATTCCGACAAATCTGCTAACTTTGCACTCTTTTCACTGAATAGGAGCCATGCAAGCAGTAGAGAGGGCCAAGAAAAAGCTCAACCAAAAGGAGAAGTTGCAGGAACTACCCGCCTATCAATTAGACCCAGATTCAGTCAAGGGAGCCAAGGCAGCATATCTCTCTAGAGAAGAGCTAGAAGAACATCATACCATAGTCTTCACCGGCAAATTCAAGAGTGAAGAGGGACATCAAGTGGAGTTGAAACTCCTACCTAAGGAAGTGTATGATGTTTCCGCCAAGCCAGAGACCAAAGAAGCCAACCTGCAGGCTGGGACTCAGAGACTTCTATGAAATGGAGCCTTGCGGAGTGGATTTTCAGAAAGCTTACGAGCTTCTATCGACAATTAAAGAAGATGGAACCGCCCAAATATCTGACACTCAGGGAAACAAGGTCAAGGTGTTCATAACCAAAGAGATAGTGGCAGAGGCACTCAGACTGCCTACAGAGGGAATGACCATGAGAGCAAGAGACAGAAAAACAGCAGGAACCTTTACCAAAGAGACAACAGTGGCAACATTTGTAGATCTAATTCACAAACAAGTGGGAGAGCCAGATCGATTATACCATCAGCACTTCCATTTCTTGGCAAAAAGGCCACCAAGGTACACCACACAAAATCACGCGGTTTCCACCACATTCACACAAGTTCTCAAGTCAACAACCAGGCAACCCGTGGACCACGCCCAGTATGTCCTGACCACCTTGAAGGGCACCAAGAAAGATAGCAAGATTACTTACTTGGGTGCGCCAAAAGTTTTGACCAGAATAGCATACCATGCCATTGGCATGACATAAAATCTACCATCCGCCTTTGATCAAAATACATGGATATTGGCAGCACAACCCTCTCCAAAAGCTACAAGGTCAAGGAAGAGATCTTATAAATCCGATGAAGAATCAACTGATAGCTCACCAGAAAGGCATAACAGCGAGAGCTCTGACAACGAGGAAAAGAGAGCGAGAAGAGAAGAAATGAAAAGAAAAGCTGTTGCCGCCCACCAAGAAGAGCCCGCGCAAAAACAAGCACGTTATGAAAGAGAGAAACATGCCTACCAATGCAGCAGACAAGCATAAGGGAAGGACCTAGAGAAATGAGTACCTAGAGGACTTAAAGGCCCAAGAACAAAGCACCACACTAGAAAAGAGGTGGAGGATCCTACCAAAACTTTGGAGAAAATCTACCAAGAAGCCGAAGCCCTCAAGCTGAGAGGAGCCGAAGAAGCGGCTAGGAAGGCGAAAGATGCAGAGGTACAAATACAAGCCGAGGAGACGGCTAGAGAGGAAACAAAAGAGCAGGGCTATGAGTCTCGCAGACCCACTTCACCTCCCACGGAACAACAGGACCGTCCTATGCCAAGCTCACCACAATCACCTGAAATGGAGAAAGAATCTGAAGCCACCAGAGAAAACAAATCTGCACAAGAGACTGACCAACAAGAGAAAGCAGTCGAAGCTACTCAAAAGCCAAAAGAGACAAAGGCAAATGAATCCACACAAGAGGCCATTGCTACACAGGAGCAGGAACACCAGAAAGAAATTGAGACAAAAAAGGAAGTGAGACCTGCATCCAAAGAGGCTACACAGTCTGAGCCAACACCCTTACCTTCCACATAGCAAGAAACAATTGAGGCATCCACAAAGCGTAAGGATGACAAGGAAAAAGACCAACCCTGTACCTCCACGCAATAAGAATCACCAGCTATGACGCAGCAGAAAGACACACATGAGGCTGCAGGCACATCAACCCAGCTGGCTAGCTAGGAGGATTGGCAGTCAAACGACGAGGTAATAGTGCAAGTGAATGAATATGCAAGGCAAATGCAAGACATGACAGAGAGACTCCGTTCAACAGCACTTAGCCACAACACAAAGGCCAAAGAACTTGAGATGGTGATTGACGCTCTCCAAAGAGAGTTAGAAGACAGAATGACTGTCATCACCAATCTTTAGAGGCAAGTGCAGGAGATGAAAGCTGAAGCTGAACATCATCAGGCTAGCAAAAGGTCGTCAACAGAAATAAATGGAAGAGTTAGGTGATCTACTCACCAAACTAATAGATGCTTGCAAAGCTAAAGACGAGCAGCTGACAGAAGTTACAAATGAACTTCTTACGACATCTTTGTCAGGTCAAAAAATTCAAGTGCAATTGGATGTTGCAAATGCTTCTTTGCAATACTTTGAACAGAGAATAAATGATCAAGCAATCTTCTTACGGCAAATTAGAGAAAATCTAGCCATGGCCTCGATCAAAGGAACTGATGAAGTCTAAAGGACACTAGAAAAGAAGAACAAAGACCTCGAATTAGAATTAAAGCTAGAGCAATCACATTGCATGGACTTGGCATTGATGTGGGTCCAGAGAGAAAAAGAGCTCCTAAAAGAAATATCAGAGCTCAAAAGAGTCAACCAACTCCTGAGGGAAGGAAAGACTGATAAGCAAGAAGAGGCATGCCCTTCAGAGCTGCCACAGATAGAGATACCCTCTGTCTGCTCTGCTGAGTTTGAGACACAATCCACGACAGAGCTGAGTGGTGAAGATGAATTTCAGATAAACATTACAGATGCAGACACAGTGCCTATGGTCCAGCTATCAAAAGATAAGGAGGATGCACTAAAAGAGACGATCAACCAAGAGGTGGATGAGCAGTGGAAAGCCGCAATGGATTGGGAGTTGAGAGTTCTACACTCTATCAACATCACTCAACTCACTCCCAATCAGATCAATGCGCAATGGCATCATCAACCCCTGCCATACCCTCTCATAAAAGTGGAATTACTACATGTAAAAGGGAGGTTGTACAAAGACATGCAAGAAGATGGCGCAGATAAAGACCACCCAAAGTGGAGGTTAAGCTGGTTGAATAAGAATCCGAGATATTTGATTCTGTTCACAAGAGCACCTGCAGCCCTGCAAAGAAATCCCACATTTTGTCCAGTACCCAGAGTAAGGACATGGCAAGAGCATGAAGCACTTAAAAAGAAGAGGCTGAACTATCCCAGACTGCCAGCTCCAGAGAAAGAATAAGCAATAGAGGAATACATGGTGAAAACCCTAATGGGCGCCATGTCTTTCTTCAAATGTCTACCAGATCTCTCATGCACAATGTTATACAAGATATGCCAAATGCTGATCACTTGTATTGAAGTTTTTCATGAACCATAGCAAGCAGGTACCCTGTGGATGTCATTCCTCAAGGGAAATAAAGGTTTGTGCTATGATCTCAGTGGCCAGCCTTTCAAAGAAGTACTCTATGGCTTCTACGCCCGGTGTATGTTCTTTCCATTGCATAATATGTTGGCATTCAAGGAAGCATTCTACATGGGATTCTTCACCTGGCGAACGAAGATATTTGCGCCAATGATCAACAACCTCACATCAAGGTTGTTGACCGCTGGGTCAACAACACAACATAACTCAAGTTTCGTACCAAAGTCTTATCTTTTGCGAGTTATGAAATGCTGCGGATTATGGCTATAAACGTCATTTGTGATGAGTAGTTATTCTAGTTTCAGAAGCCGGGGTGCAATGGCACTTCCAGATTGTAAATACAAAGCCATTTGACCCTTTCAGCCCCATTTTTGGTTAAACCTAAGGTAGCCTTAGTATATAAGGTACCTAGGTCATTTTGTAAAGGGGAGACTTTTTCATAATCAAAACTTTAGCGCTGCCATCTACTGTGTGTGAGAGAGAAAGAGAGTGAGCGTGAGTGTTATCCTCTCGCTACGCCCGGCTCGCTCGACACATTGGAGATCCGACTGCACCATTGTTGTAGGCTCGAGGAGAACTATGCGACAATGCCAAGCATTCCACGTGAGACAAAGCGCACACGTCGACGCATCTACGAGCTATTTGTGGCCGTAAGTGTATCAAGCGATGTCTGTTTTTTGCGTGCTAGTAGTCTATAGAATCATGGCGACATAAGCTACGCATAGGTATTCATAAATTTCAGTTTCAGACACTTTCAAAATTCTGCTCTGTCATCCTACGCGTTTTCCGCAGATGGAAAGCATGCACGAACAGGTAAGAATATCACAAAGTCGCAAGCTTTCACAACTCAGGTTTGAGCTCCAAAGAAGTTGATTCAAGCACAAAAAAGTCAAGAATTCATTTGGATTCCAAAACAACCACAATATCAACCTTCAAAGCCTGAATGAAGTCCCAAACCAAGCGTACAAGGGATGAAGCAAAGACCACTGTCGACTCACACAACAAAAAGGTGGATCCCAAAGAAGTCTCTTCAAACACAAACGAAGCACGGGCAAGTATGGGTTCCCAAACGAGCGTCAGCAACAAAACATCCAATAATCGCACAGAAATGGGTCCCAAAGCAGAACAACAAAATTGTTGTCAATGCATCGCCGCTTGAATTCTTACAATTCTTCCTACGATTACAGTACAGTTAGAAGAGAGCAAGTAGCTTCAATCAAGCAACGATATAGGAGCTTCAAAGACCATTACATTTCTTAGAATAGGAAGCCTCGCCAACAAATGCTAATAAGAAAATTGCTTATACCCACATCTTGCACAACATAAATCTTTTCCATGCATTGACTGTGTATGCATAATAGGGCTACATTACAAGGCCTGCATAGGCACAACTTTTAATTGCCCAAGCACAACACATACCCTTTGCGATACCCTGTCGTAAAGGATGACTCCAAATAAGAAGGGGAGAGGCATTTTGAATGCGGACCTAACATTATGACTATTAGAGGGCAATGTTTTGTGAGATGCATTGAATTTTTGCGTTTTATTGTGATAATTTTTTGATGAAATTTAGAGTATATGCCCTCATAGTAGTGTTACAGAGGAGTATGGGGACAAAATCCATATATGAGCCCCTAGGGACATGTGTATAGTGTACATAGCATTTAGATTTCTATTTGAATGATTTTTCTTTTGTGAGATTTTCTTTGTTTATTATTAAGAAAAATTTAAAAAATCCATAATCCACATGAGGAAAAGACTGACGAGAGGCCTGAGCACTACAAAGAGAAGAAGGTACAGGAAAACGATGAAACTTCACAAAATATGTCTCAGCAACCACTACAACAGCTGAAGAACTTGTCACAAAGCAGTGTCAACATGCAACCAACAAGTCATAAAAGTCAGAGTCAAGTAGCTAAGCCACAAAATGAGTGAGGTGTTAGTCCCAAAGCTTCAAGTAATATTCTCTGTGGTCTAAGCGTCTTAGCTATTCTAGGTACTGCTCAAGCTGGAAGAGTTGAGCATATTTACGTTGGGTCGCTCATGCTGGTATAGATGAGCAAAAGAGTCGAAGTCTAAGTACTTAAGTCTAGTGAAGTGAAGGGGAAGGTCCAAAAGACACTCATGTACTGAGCACACTGAGATACGAGTGGAGAAACTTCTACATTGAAAACCCTTCTTAGAAAGATGGAAGCTATTGAGATATCTTTTGATGTCACATGTGCTACATTTATTCCTTGAAACACCCATCATCTCCTTCTTTCACATTGCATGCTTTTGTTGACAAATTTCTCATATGCATATAGAGTGTCCCATAATTGGCACTTGCATCAGGCACTCTTTCCGTGTTTCACCCAAGCACTCACCTTTCATGAACATGTCCTTCACGTTCAACTGCTCAACTCCAATAAGAGCGTATACCACAGGCTTTTTTTTTCCCACCGGGTTTTTTCCTTTGGTCATCCAGGTTTTAGACCCTAATCTAAAGACACCTATCACCATCCTCTTGTACATATTCCTTCTACATCAACAATAAGGAAATGCTACTCAAATCAATTGACAAATGAATCGGAGCACCAATTTCAGATCATAGCATACTTCTCCTCAATGGCAAGTCGAAGAATGGCCTATAATGACAAAGCTGCAGACAACACGAACAACATGATTGCACAGGAACAAAGAAGTCCCCAATGAAGAAGAGCACACATAAAAGTAATCAGAGGATCTCAAAAGATGAATGGTTACAATGATAGATGTCCACTCTAATGGATCATAGTTCTTGTTGAGGTTCGACAAAGTTACAAGCAGTGCAACAGATGAAGCCAAAACGATAGCAAAGTGTTGACCGCTGGGTCAACAACACAACATAACTCAAGAACAAAGAAGTTCTCAATGAAAAAGAGCAGACATAGGGGTAATCAAAGGATCTCAAAAGCTTGTCCTTGATAATGCGCATCGAATGCTCGGCAGGGTTTTGAACCTCAAATTAGAATAATTAAGTCTTGGATTCGGCTTGACAGATAGACTTCGCATTGGAGTGCAACTTGGCCTAAAGAAGTTAAGGGTTTAGCCATACAATTTCTACAAAATCCTTACAAAGTTGTCATTGGCTCACAAGATCAGAAAGCCAATCACTCAATTCTACAGATTGTAGGAGTTGTTTCTGAGAATCACAACTACTCCGAATTGGCAGATTTGCTGGAGCAAGTGATGGTTGGAGCTTTCTCTATCCATGATGATAAGGGTCAAGTTAAACGACATTGGGTTCTTTTTGAATTTAGATCTGGCAGTAGACCTATAATGTCAGAAACAGATGCTGCAGCTTGGAGCGTGGATGTGAAAGACATAAAGTTTGTCATCAATTATGATTTTCCTGAATCATGTGAAGACTATGTACATCGGATTGGACGAACAAGACAAGCTACTGCAAAGGCTATAGTCTATACTTTCTTTACAACAACAAAACGATAGCAAAGACCAAATCGCCATCAACAATCAGGTCATGTCGGGGACGACATGAACACGGAAGGGGGGAATGTTGACCGTTGGGTCAAAAACACAACATAACTCAAGTTTCGTACCAAAGACTTATCTTTTGTGAGTTATGAAATGCTGCGGATTATGGCTATAAACGTCATTTGTAATGAGTAGTTATTCTAGTTTCAGAAGCCGGGGTGCAATGGCACTTCCAGATTGTAAATACAAAGCCATTTGACCCTTTCAGCCCCATTTTCGGTTAAACCTAAGGTAGCCTTAGTATATAAGGTACCTAGGTCATTTTGTAAAGGGGAGAATTTTTCATAATCAAAACTTTAGCGCTGCCGTCTACTGTGTGTGAGAGAGAAAGAGAGTGAGCGTAAGTGTTATCCTCTCGCTACGCCCGGTTCGCTCGACACATTGGAGATCCGACTGCACCATTGTTGTAGGCTCGAGGAGAGCTACGCGACAACGCCAAGCATTCCACGCGAGACAAAGCGCACACGTCGACGCATCTACGAGCTATTTGTGGTCGTAAGTGTATCAAATGATGTCTGTTTTTTGCGTGCTAGTAGTCTATAGAATCGTGGAGACATAAGCTACGCATAGGTATTCATAAATTTCAGTTTCAGACACTTTCAAAATTCTGCTCTGTCATCCTACGCGTTTTCCGCAGATGGGTTTAGAGTGAGGGTTTTGAGTGTAGAAGCTTAGGGACAGGTGTATCCTAGTGATGGGATGGTGTTCCTTAAGTTTCGTACGAATCTAGCATGATTAGGGGAGTTACCTTTCGTATGTGTGTATGTGGCTAGGTGGTGTAGTTGAGAGCAGTGAGGTTCTTGATTGTGGTTTAGTTGGCCTTCCAGAGTGTTGTATGTGTAGGATGGTCTCAGCCTAACAAGCTAAAGAGATTTCCTCCGTGTGCCTATCGTGTCATCTGTGTCCTCGATTGACATTATGTTGATCTAGGTAGTGTTTGCATGCACTTCATGGGTGTGTGAGTCGCTCTCGTCCAACAAAGGTTTATAGGCTACTCAACGGTGGAGCTGAAGAACAGAGTAACCATGCAATTTTTGTAAGTGCCAGACAAAGAAAGAAAAATCACATACGAGAAGGCGCTGAACGCGCTAAAAGACCGACTTGCCAGCCGCCAGTTTGAAGACTGCTTCAGCCCATAAAGTTTTGTCAAGGGATGACACAGGCGAGGAGGGAGGGAATGTTAGTAGGAGGGGGGAATGTTAGCAGCAAGCTAACATGGACACCATTTTTCGGAGTTCTCTTTGTAAAACACCTATTATTTTGATAAATAAGGAATATTGTAACTCTTATTTTCTTGGATAAACTCTGTAGTTAATGAGCCGGGGCTACAAGCTTCCAGATTGTATCAGCCAATCATTACCCAGCTTGGGTAGAACTCCAGATTATTAGTTTTGATCACCCAAAAACCTTGGCTAAGATATAAAAGCCAATTTTTGTAAGTTTTTTATAAGTTTTTGGATAAGAAATACACAGCGTGAGCTAATGACGCTCACTCCTCTCTTTCTCACACTTCCTACTCCCTCCCCAATTGTCACATTGCAATTGTGTTTGTTGCATTGCAACCGCAAATAAGAGCTCTACGCATTGACGTAAGCAGTTCACAGTAATTCATAGCTTTTGGCGTCGCCGACCCACGGCCTAATTTCATCATAACTAGGAATTTACACTTTTAAATAAGAAACTAAGCATAGGCGGGATATTGGGTCATCATTGCTAAGCATTTAGATGCATTCTAGGTCAAAAACGGCTAGATCAAAAATTCACTGTTGTTAATAATCGTGATTTTGGAACTTGACCTAAAGTGGGGTTTGAGACCATAAGCATGTGTGCTTAGGTCTTATAAACTTGTCCTAGAAGTTTCGTTACATTTGGATGTCATTGATGTTGTAACAGATGTGATTTGTTTGTCGATGAGCGATTGGCTTTTGGTGATTTCAGTCACTTGAGTGTAGCTTGAGTTAGATGCGAGTTGTTAGTTGTTTTCCGAGAGATTGACACCCTCTTGTAGCCTCTATGCACTAGTCGAGCCTGCTTCATCCGATGGATTGACAAATTAATCGTGGTTCTCGCTAATACTGTAATAAGATAGGATGGTGAGGTTAGACATGCGTCCCACAACAACACTTGTAAGCGTTTATCATAGCTGTTAGTGCCCCTTGTACACTAACATACAATATCACCTTACCTATAATTTAGCATGTCTTCTCTAGCCATGTGGCAAAAGCTCCTATCCGCCATATGTTTGAGCTTTAATGCCTGATCCAAGGCTACATTTAATTATGTTTGAATTTCCAAACACAAGCATTGCAATTATTTCCTTCTAAGTGTGGCAAAAGCTTGGCAAGTGAGAAGGTGAAAAAGTGGCGTGTTTGCCATTGCCATGGTTTGAACTAGGGCTACTAGCACGGGTGTTAGTGGCTGCATCTATAATGAAAATGGAAAATGATTTATTGTAGGTGAGAGGTGGAAAAAGATAAAGAATATGCATAAGGACATCATGTTTATGTTTATTTTATTATTCAAGTGCTCTTTATGAGCTATGGCCATTTATGTCCGACCGGCTAGAATGTATTCACTTTGAGCATTTAAGAAATCTATAAATAATACATGCGAGAGAAAAATGGTCACTCTTGCACGGGGAGAGATTGCACCCATTGTCTGTGTCCTTCTCATCTCTCCCTTCTCGTCATGCTGGTGTAGCACTTCTCTCTAGGAGGTGCATGCATGATATATTGAGTGACTGAGAGGGGTTTCACCTCAATTGGGTGAGAAAATTGGGTTCAGAGCAGACTTTAGCACTTTTGACTGAAAAAGGCAAGAACAGCTAAAATTTGGGACTTTTGAAATCCAAACCAAAATCTAAGCATACCACTGGGTTACTGACATCAAGGGGAAGCTGTGGGACAAGTCTAGGGTCAAACAGGCCAAAAAGACATCTTACGCGTAGGATGTCTTCTGTGTGATTTTGGACTCCAAACCAAATTTTGAGTATACCAAAGTGATCAGCAACTCAAGGGGAGCCTGTGCTTTGAGTTTGAAGCCATTCTGATAAAAAAGACATCCTACGCGTAGGATGTCTAAAGCAAGAAATTGAAGCCAAACATTGACAGTGGGCATAGCAAGGTGTTGTATAGCCTAAGGCAAGCCTCCTAGTCAATTTTGGTCCAAATTAGAGTTGATTAGGCTGATCAAGATCAGCAGAAGGCTGTCGGAACAGATTTTTGACTCATTGACCAGCTTATAGGTGTCCAAATCAAAAAGTAAAAATAGTTGAAGACTCAACACATCAAGGGGAAACCATAGTGCAAAAATCCAGGAAAAACAAAGCAGGAGACATCCTACGTGTAGGATGTCTATTGGGGCCTACTGAAGAGAAAATTTGACTGGGTTTAGACAGTGAGAGTCCATTTGGCTTAAGGGTTCCAGAACTTCTTTCAGAAGTGAATTTGGACCTTGTTTGCCCATTTGACGGAGCAAAGATTGAATTCAGACTTTTTCGCGTAAATTGACCAACATCCGAGGGAAGTAAAGTTTCAGATTAGCCGAACTAATCCAGAACATCAGCAATGTATAAAATACAGTAGTGGTTGAGATTAACTCTCCAGTTATACCAATCATTACTAAGATAACCTCTAGCAGATAAATGCTTTGATTTGATTGTCAAAATTAAACGCTTGTGTACAGGTATATTCAGCAACAAAGCAAGAAGTTGTGCAAAAACGGATCCTTTGTCAGGTGAGTGGTTGGATTTGTGATAAATTGCATTGATAAGTTTGATGAATTTAAGATCACGAAGATACATTGTTAGAGAACAGAAAGTGGCAGGTGACCAAGGTAGCTTAGTGTCCACTGAAGAGAAGGCAAGGATAGATCCACTAGCACCAATTATTGAGGAAGGTAGTGATACTGACACTTCGTCAGACAAATCTTTCTTCATGATGGGTAGTCAACAGCCGGGAGGTTTCACCTATGACGGACCGATGCCAGGAGGAAGCACCTCCCAAAATCCTTTGAATGATTCCAAACTTACTGTGATCTTTTTAGAGGGAACAAACTCGAGGGAAGCCCTAGTCTATTCTGACTATCGAGGACGCAAGTGCATTTGTATCGAAGAGAGACTAGCTCAAAGATTGGAGATAATCCGAGTCTATGATGATGGAGATAGATTCCGAGACGAAGAAAGGAACCACTATGTGATAGTTAGTAACCCTAAAGATTACAACAGATATGGAGATAATGTGGCGAAAGGGAAAATGATTTCAGAAGCTCAAGAACCGCCACCAAACCTTGAACGGCCCGGAACTATTTTTATGTATGATAAGAAAACAACCAGGGTTCCAACTTATAATGAGAATGTGGGAATCTACAAGCATGAGAGTGAGGGTATAGTCTCTTACTTTCGCAGCAAAGAACCATACGTAAACAAATTAAGCAAAGACAACGTTCTTTGACTTTCATGTGGAGAAGCAACCAAGCAAGATAATCTCATCCAAAGGAAAGAGAAGTTATCACTATATATGGATTTCAAACGGGCACCAATGTACATTGAAATGGTTGAGCAAAAATTATGGATGACAAAGCTTCAATATCATGCACCATTGGAAACTAAATGGGAAGCTTTCAAGAAAGCTATTTATTCTTGTGCGGAAGAATGCTTTGCCATAAAGCATCTCCATGGTATCAACAAAGATAGATCATGCAAAACATGGTTTGATAAAGAATGAAAGAAGCTTGATGCAACTATGGACAAAGAAAACTATCAAAGTCATTTGCATACATACAAGGCATTGATTCAAAAGAAGAGAAGAAGATGGGAAGCAAAGCAACAAGTTTTTCAAGTCCAAGAAAAGGCACATGCATGTGGAAGATTTTGGAAAAACTTCAGGGGCAAGCAGGTTGAGAATTTTGGTAACATGAATCTAGTGGATATGTACACACATTGTAGGAAATTATATGAGCAAGAAAATGCTGAAAAAATGTCATTTTATGGTTCACTCCCATGTATGCCCTCTTTTTTTATTATTGAGAATGTATGCGGTGGGCTTAAAAAGTTGGCCACTCCCAAAGTGGGAGATCTTCAAGGTATCAAGCCGGAGATAATCAAATGGAAGGGAGATCTTACCCATGAGTGGATGTGTGATATGTTCAACCTTGCACTTCAACATGGTATGCCTTATGGTTGGAGTACTATTTCGGTTAAGCCTTTGCATAAAAGACGGGATGTAAAGAATGTAAACAACTACCGGACTATAATGATTGGGTCTCTTATGGTGAAAGTTGTTTGGGTGCATAATGGAGATGAAATTGAGTGATTGGGCTGAGGAGAATGACAAGCGTGCAAAGGGACAAGCGGGTTTTTGTCGATGACATAGCACCATTGATCATCTTGTCACTCTTCGTGTTCTCATGGAGGAAAGTCGGTTGAAAGGCAAGAGATTGTATTGTTGTTTTGTGGACTTTAAGAAATCCTTTGATATGATTCCACGTAACAATTTGTGGAGAAGGATGGAAGAACTACAAGTGCCAAGTGAGTTTATGCTTGCGGTTTCTCGAATCTATGAGAAGGTGATTTGTCAATTACGCATGGGAAGAAAAATTCCGGAAATTTTTGTAAGCACTATTGGGGTTAAACAAGGATGTCCATTGTCACTGACTCTCTTTGGTCTATGCATCGATCAATTGGAACAAATGGTACTTGACTTTATGCAAGAAGAAAGCATTGAAGAGGTCACTATTTGCAATGCGGTAATCATGCTTTTGTTGTATGCGGATGATGTAGTGTTTTTAGCACACACTTTTGAAGATGCACAAAAGCTTATGGTTGTCCTTGAGAACTTTTGCTTGCATAATGGGCTGATTGTAAATGAATCCAAAACAAAGGTTATGCTTGTGAAAACCAACCATAAGGAGAAGCCATGCGTTGTGTACAGCAATGAGACACTTGAAGTTGTTGAGAGCTTTAAGTACCTTGGCCTTGAGGTTCCGTCCAATCACAAGTGGCATGAATGTGCTATGCGTCGTTTGGAAGCGGGAAAGAGAGCATATTATGCATTTGAGAACATGTGTAATACGGGAAACATCAAGTGTTGGGTTCTCAAGAAGTATCTTTTTGATGCATTGGTGACACCGGTTCTTCTTTATGGAGTTGAACTGTGGGGCGGAAGCATCTCAAAGTCTACTTGGAAAGAGTTTGAGAATGTCCAAAAGCGTTTTCTTACAAACTTTCTCCAAGTTAATACACAAACACCATATATGCTCCTACTTCTTGAGTCGGGATCTCTTCCAATTGAGGTTATGGGCATGGAAAGGGTTGTGGAGTACATGATAAAGATGCGTCAAAACCCCTCACATCGACTTCCTACAATTGCATGGGAAGCAAGCAAAGAAGTTCAAAAGACGCATAAACTCAAGATCTTGAGCACGGGATGGATGCAAGACATAAAGAAGTGGTTTGGGAGATGGGATGCATTACACTTGCTACATGAGGTTTCAATTGACTCTCAAGTGAATGAAGCTTTTCTACAACGCCAATGTATTACGGCTTGGGAGAAATCCGGTGGGTCAAGATTCATACATTACACCACCCATATTGCCCCCAACTACAAAACCATGTTCTCCGCTGAGAGTGGAAACCGTACTCACACTTACATGCTTGAGCCTATTCCCTTGTCCGCGATATATACTATCGCAACCATTCAACTTAGCTTCCATTTCCTTCGATACGAGATAGGGAGTTGGGGCAATGGAGAAGAGTCAAATCGACTATGCACATTATGCTCAATACAAGTTCGAGAGTCTGAATACCACACACTACTAGAGTGCTCAGCTTTTGGTCACATCCGAATTCTCTCACATTTTCAACCATAACTTAGAACTACACACTTTCCTCTCCCAGCCACAATGTGGGCTCTCCATTGTGACTCTCATCACCACAATTTTGGGTCACTCATCAGCCATACACATACTACATCACATGTAACTTTGGTCTGTCATATATTAAAATCGATCTCTCTCTCTCTCTCTCTCTCTCTCTCTCTCTCTCTCTCTCTCATAGACAGAAGTTCACTCTTTTGATCATAACTTCTTCATCCAAACTCCGATTTGGGTGATCTATAGCCTCAATCCAAGAGCACGAAGGCCTCTACACATTGATGTAAAGACGAAAATTTTCAGAGTTATGGAAGGCATTTTTGTAACAGAATTTCCGAAGTGAAAAGGTTCAAGAAAGTTGACTCTGATCTCTTATTTTACATACAATGTCTTCCGGAACTCGCAAGGGTTGGTCTTCTTCAACAACTTCCACAACCATTGTGGAAAATGATCCAAGATATCCTAAGTGTGGAGATAACAACACAACCGCTCAGCCAACGACATCGAAAACCATGATTGTGGCATACTTGGTATCATTGCAAGAGACCGTAAACAAACAAGGCGAAGACTTACGAGCACTTGCAATGGAGAATGGCACACTAAGGGTACTTGTGGTTGAGAATAAGACTCTCAAGAGGACACTTGAGATGTAAACAACACAATTGATGCAACTTGAAGAGGAAGTCAAGGAATGTAAACGCTCTCTTGTGGTCTTGAATGCTTTGAAGAAGCAGATGAGCAAAGTAGAGTATGACCATGTATTGAAAGAGGAGAAATTTGACACCATGAGCCGAGATGTATGCGACATGAAAAATGTATGCACAAACAAGTCTTGGACTGATGTATGTGGTAGCAATGTGGTTTCTAATTTCTCATTCATGCAAGATATGGCTCAAACAAAGAATGTTGAGAATGTGGATGTGGACGAGTTGAAGGAACAGCAGCGACGTTCCAAGAACATTGTTATTCATGGAATTCCCGAATAGAAGCTAGAGACACCTCCTTCTCTTGCCATTGTTATTGAAGATTTCTTCAAAACCCACTTTGGCATGTCCGGAGTTATGGTCTATGGAGCACATAGAGTGGGGAAGCAAGGAGCTCCTCGCTCGGGAGAACGGCCAATTGTATGCACCATGTTGGATCTATTTGAGGGATACAAAATGTTTTGTATGTGAAGATCGCACTATTAAGCAACAAAATATGTGTCGCAAGGCATATGAGGAAAATAATAAGAAAAACAAGAAGATCTCTCATGAAGAAAATGTGTCCAAGGAGGAGGCAAGTCCCTCGAGAAAATACGGATGCGTGACCTATGCGATCGAGTTACAATTGCAAATATGCTTTGGAATTGTAATGAATACCCATGGAATGCGGGGGTTGGCATTGATGAACTAAGAAGCAAAGCCGATGTTGTACTTCTTGTTGAAATTTGGGAGCATGATACACAAAGGATTAACGGCTTGGAGGATTACAATGTACATTCATTGATGTGGTCAAAGAATCTCAAGCAACGAAGAGGACAAGGAGGGGTAGCATGTATGGTTAAGAAAGGATTGGAAGATTTTGTATCAATTGTGAAAGATGACAAGTACAAATGTTATGTATGGTTGAAAATTATGACACCAAAAAGAACACCCATTTTTGTAGCCGGTTGCCACATTCCTCATCATGATTCTCCCTTTTATGCTTGCATGGATAGAGATCAGCCATTTTTTGATTTAGAAGAGGACATTGCTTATTTCAAAGGCGAAGGTGATGTTATTGTATTTGGGGATATGAGTGCTCGCACAAAAACATTGCAACATGATACTCAACAATTTGATATGCCATACATTTCAAGGGAGTTGCAGGAAGTTCACTTGTATTATCGTTCTTCAATGGATGAGAAAGAGCCGGATCACTATGGAAAGCTACTTTTACACATGTGTGATAGCACGGGTATGCTCATTGCCAATGGTGTATCTTTGTGGAGTGGAACCAATGGATTTACATGTAGGAGACATAATGGGGATAGTGTGATTGACTATATGCTACTCTCCGAAGCCATCATGTATCACATAAAGAGTTTTATGTTTGGCCAATGGACTCCAAAATCCGACCATCGCACCTTATGTATCGACTTTTCATGTGGAGAAGCAACTAAGCATGATAATCTCAGTCAAAGGAAAGAGAAATTATCACTATGTATGGATTTCAAACGGTCACCAATGTACATTGAAATGGTTGAGCAAAAGTTATGGATGACAAAGCTTCAATATGATACACCATTGGAAACTAAATGGGAAGCTTTCAAGAAAGTTATTTGTTCTTGTGCCGAAGAATGCTTTGCTATAAAGCATCTATATGGTATCAACAAAGATAGATCACATAAAAGGTCGTTTGATAAAGAATGTCAAGATGCTCGAAAGTTCTTGATAAAGCTTGATGCAACTATGGACAAAGAAAACTATCAAAGTCATTTGCATACATACAAGGCATTGATTCAAAATAAGAGAAGAAGATGGGAAGTAAAGCAACAAATTTTTCAAGTTTAAGAAAAGGCACATGCATGTGCAAGATTTTGGAGAAACTTGAGGAACAAGCGGGTTGAGAATTTTGGTAACTTGAGTCTTGTGGATATGTACACACATTGTAGGAAATTATATGAGCAAGAAAATGCTGAGAAAATGTCATTTTATGGTTCACTCCCATCTATGCCCTTTTTTTTTACTATTGAGGATGTATGTGGTGGGCTTGAAAAGTTGGCTACTCGCAAAGCGGGAGATCTTCAAGGTATCAAGCCAGAGATGATCAAATGGGCGGGAGATTTTACCCATAAATGGATGTGTGATATGTTCAACCTTGCACTTCAACATGGTATGCCTTATGATTGGAGTACTAATTGGGTTAATCCTTTGCACAAAGGAGGGGATGTAAAGAATGTAAACAACTACCAGACTATAATGATTGGGTCTCTTATGGCAAAGTTGTTTGGGTGCATAATGGAGATGAAATTGAGTGATTGGGCTGAAGATAATGACAAGCGTGCAATGGGACAAGCGGGCTTTCGTCGATGCCATAGCACCATTGATCATCTTGTCACTCTTTGTGTTCTCATGGAGGAAAGTCGATTGAAAGGCAAGCGATTGTATTGTTGTTTTGTGGATTTTAAGAAAGCTTATGATATGATTCCACGTAACAATTTCTGGAGAAGGATGGAAGAAGTCCAAGTGCCAAGTGAGTTTATGCTTGCGGTTTCTCGAATCTATGAGAAGGAAATTTGTCAATTGCGCATGGAAAGAGAAATTTCGGAAATTTTTGTAAGCACTATTGGGGTTAAACAAGAATGTCCGTTGTCACCAACTCTCTTTGGTCTATGCATCGATCAATTGGAACAAATGGTACTTGACTTTATGCAAGAAGAAGGCATTGAAGAGGTCACTATTTGTAATGCCGTAATCATGCTTTTGTTGTATGCGGATGATGTAGTGCTTCTAGCACACACTTTAGAAGATGCACAAAAGCATGAGAACTTTTGCTTGCATAGTGGGCTGATTGTGAACGAATTGAACACAAAGGTTATGCTTGTGAAAACCAACCATAAGGAGAAGCCATGCATTGTGTACAACAATGAGACACTTGAAGTTGTTGAGAGCTTTAAGTACCTTGGCCTTGAGGTTCCGTCCAATCACAAGTGGCATGAATGTGCTATGCATCGTTTGGAAGTGGGAAAGAGAGCATATTATGCATTTGAGAACATGTGTAATGTGGGAAACATCAAGCGTTGGGTTCTCAAGAAGTATCTTTTCGATGCATTGGGGACACTGGTTCTTCTTTATGGAGTAAAATCTCTCTCTCTCTCTCTCTCTCTCTCTCTCTCTCTCTCTCTCTCCAGTAGCACTTCTAGATTCATTTTAGCATCTCTTTATGTATATATGTGTGTGTTTATACATCTCCCCATGACACACACAATAGACACTATGACCATTAACCTAATGATATTTTTTCACCCATGCTCAAATTCCTCTGTTGTCATTTACGCCTTTTCTTTGCACCGATGCTTCGGAATGAACAGTTGTAGTTACATGAGTGAAGGCAAGTCTATATTGCCCTGACTTACTTCAGGATGACCTCACTTCAATAGCAATACAGATTTGCTTTTCACCCAACAATAGTGCATGACCTTCAGGTCCCGCTCATCGACCTCAATGCAAACACCACTACCCTCTTATCTCACCTCCGCGAGCTCGCCACTCAGAATACCCTCTTCATGTGCCTGCCTCCATGCAAGTTCCCCAGTGGCATAAAAGTCACCTTTCACTTGCAGGTTAGAGGATCCAAGCAAGAAGCTACACGTGCATATAATCGTGCAAGTTAATTATGGTTTTTTCATATTTGGTCATTTAGACCTTTCCCTTGCGTTGTACCCATGCTAGCATTGATGTGCATTCCTACCATTTTCATCTCTCTCTCTCTCTCTCTCTCTCTCTCTCTCTCTCTTCCTACAATTGCATGGGAAGCAAGCAAAAAATTTCAAAAGACGCATAAAAGCAAGATCTTGAGCACGGGATGGATGCAAGACATAAAGAAGTGGTTTGGGAGATGGGATGTATTACACTTTCTACATGATGCTTCAATTGACTCTCAAGTGAAAGAAGCTTTTCTACAACGCCAATGTATTACGGCTTGGGAGAAATCCGGTGGGTCACGCTTCATACATTACACCATCCATATTGCCCCCACCAACAAAACCATGTTCTTCACTAAAAGAGGAAACCGTACTCACACTTACATGCTTCATCCTATTCCCTTGTCCGCGATACGCACTATCGCAGCCATAAGGCTTAGCTCCCATTTCTTTCGATGCGAGATAGGGTGTTGGGGCAATGGAGAAGAGTCAAATCGACTGTGTACATTATGCTCATTGCAAGTTCGAGAGTCTGAGTACCACACACTACTAGAGTGCTCAGCTTTTGGTCACATCCGAACTTGCTTCTCTCACATTTTCAGCCATAACTTAGACCTACACACTTTTCTCTCCCAGCCACAGTGTGGGCTCTCCATTGCGACTCTCATCACCACAATTTTCGAGCATTGAGAGTCACTCATCAGCCATACACATACTACATTACATGTAACTTTGGTCCCATAGGTCATATTTGACCTCCGATGACAATAATAAAATCTCTCTCTCTCTCTCTCTCTCTCTCTCTCTCTCTCTCTCTCTCTCTCTCTCACATACACACACACACACACACACACACGCACGCACACAAAACGCAGCCGTTTTTTGACCTAGTAGAAAGTAGTCCACTCTTTTGATCGTAACTTCTTCATTTAAACTCTGATTTGGGTGATATATAGCCTCAATCGAAGAGCACAAAGCCCTCTACGTATTGATGTAAAGACAAAAAATTTCTGAGTTATGGAAGGCATTTCTGTAGTAGCATTTCTGAAGTGAATAGGTTCAAGAAAATTGACTCTCATCTCTTATTTTACAATGTCTTCCGGCACTCGCAAGGGTTCTTCTTCTTCAACAAGCTCCACAATCATTGTGGAAAATGATCCAAAATCTCCTAAGTGTGGAGATAGCAACACAACCACCCAACCAACGACATTGAAAACCATGATCATGGCGTACTTGGTATCATTGCAAGAGACCGTAAACAAACAAGGCGAAGACTTACGAGCACTTGCAATGGAGAATGGCACACTAAGGGTAGTTGTGGTTGAGAATGAGAATCTCAAGAGGACACTTGAGATGCAAACAACACGTTTGATGCAACTTGAAGGGGAAGTCAAAGAATGTAAACGCTCTCTTGTGGACTTGAATGCTTTGAAGGAGAAGATGAGCAAAGTAGAGCATGACCATGTATTGAAAGAGGAGAAATTTGACACTATGAGCCGAGATGTTTTGCGACATGAGAAATGTATGCACAAACAAGTCTTGGGCTGATGTATGTGGTAGCAATGTGGTTTCTAATTCCTCACTCATGCAAGCTCTGGTTCAAACAAAGAATGTTAAGAATGTGGATGTGGAGGAGTTGAAGGAACGGGAGCGACGTTCCAAGCACATTGCTATTCGTGGAATTCCCAAAGAGAAGTTAGAGACACCTCCTTCTCTTGCCATTGTTATTGAAGATTTCTTCAAAACCCACTTTGGCATGTCTGGAGTTATGGTCTATGGAGCACATAGAGTGGGGAAGCAAGGAGCTCCTCGCTCGGAAGAACGGCCAATTGTATGCACCATGCCGAATGCGACCAAGCGAAAGATTATCCTTGATAATAGTTGGATCTATTTGAGGGATACAAAATGTTTTGTATGTGAAGATCACACTATTAAACAACAAAATATGCGTCGCAAGGCATATGAAGCAAAGAATAATAAAAACAAGGAGATCTCTCATGAAGAAAATGTGCCCAAGTAGGAGGCAAGTCCCTCAAGCAAATAGGGATGTGTGACCTATGAGACCGAGTTACAATTGAAAATATGCTTTTGGAATTGTAATGGATACCCATGGAATGCGGGGGTTGGCATTGATGAACTAACAAGCAAAGCCGATGTTGTCCTTCTTCTTGAAACTTGGGAGCATGATACACAAAAGATTAACGGCTTGGAGGATCACAGTGTACATTCATTGATGTGGTCAAAGAATCTCAAGCAACGAAGAGGACAAGGAGGGGTAGCGTGTATGGTTAAGAAAGGATTGGAAGATTTTGTATCAATTGTGAAAGATGGCAAGTACAAACGTTATGTATGGCTGAAAATTATGACACCAAAAAGAACACCCATTTTTGTAGCCGGTTGCTACATTCCTCATCATGATTCTCCCTTTCATGCTTGCATGGATAAAGATCATCCATTCTCTGATTTAGAAGAGGACATTTCTTATTTCAAAGATGAAGGTGATGTTATTTTATTTGGGGATATGAATGCTCGCACAAAAACATTGCAACAGGATACTCAACAATTTGATATGTCATACATTTCAAGGGAGTTGGAGGAAGTTCACGTGTATGATCATACTTCAATGGATGAGAAAGATTCGGATCACTATGAAAAGTTACTTTTACACATGTGTAATAGCAAGGGTATGCTCATTGCCAATGGTGTATCTTTGTGGAATGGAACCAATGGATTTACATGTAGGAGACATAATGGGGATAGTGCGATTAACTATATGCTACTCTCCGAAGCCATTATGTATTGCATAAAGAGTTTTATGTTTGGTCAATGGACCCCGGAATCCGACCATCGCACCTTATGTATTGACCTTTCATATAGAGAAGCAACTAAACATGATAATCTCAACCAAAGAAAAGAGAAGTTATCACTATGTATGGATTTCAAACGGGCACCAATGTACATTGAAATGGTTGAGAAAAAATTATGGATGACAAAGCTTCAATGTGATGCACCATTGGAAACTAAATGGGAAGCTTTAAAGAAATCTATTTGTTTTTGTGTGGAAGAATGCTTTGCCATAAAACATCTCCATGGTATCAACAAAGATAGATCACGCAAAAGGTGGTTTGATAAAGAATGTCAAGATGCTCGAAAGTTCTTGAGAAAGCTTGATGCAACTATGGACAAAGAAAACTATCAAATTCATTTGCATACATACAAGGCATTGATTCAAAAGAAGAGAAGAAGATGGGAAGCAAAGCAACAAGTTTTTCAAGTCCAAGAAAAGGCACATGCATGTGGAAGATTTTGGAAAAACTTCAGGGGCAAGCAGGTTGAGAATTTTGGTAACATGAATCTAGTGGATATGTACACACATTGTAGGAAATTATATGAGCAAGAAAATGCTGAAAAAATGTCATTTTATGGTTCACTCCCATGTATGCCCTCTTTTTTTATTATTGAGAATGTATGCGGTGGGCTTAAAAAGTTGGCCACTCCCAAAGCGGGAGATCTTCAAGGTATCAAGACGGAGATAATCAAATGGAAGGGAGATCTTACCCATGAGTGGATGTGTGATATGTTCAACCTTGCACTTCAACATGGTATGCCTTATGGTTGGAGTACTATTTCGGTTAAGCCTTTGCATAAAAGACGGGATGTAAAGAATGTAAACAACTACCGGACTATAATGATTGGGTCTCTTATGGTGAAAATTGTTTGGGTGCATAATGGAGATGAAATTGAGTGATTGGGCTGAGGAGAATGACAAGCGTGCAAAGGGACAAGCGGGTTTTTGTCGATGACATAGCACCATTGATCATCTTGTCACTCTTCGTGTTCTCATGGAGGAAAGTCGGTTGAAAGGCAAGCGATTGTATTGATGTTTTGTGGACTTTAAGAAATCCTTTGATATGATTCCACGTAACAATTTGTGGAGAAGGATGGAAGAACTACAAGTGCCAAGTGAGTTTATGCTTGCGGTTTCTCGAATCTATGAGAAGGTGATTTGTCAATTACGCATGGGAAGAAAAATTCCGGAAATTTTTGTAAGCACTATTGGGGTTAAACAAGGATGTCCATTGTCACTGACTCTCTTTGGTCTATGCATCGATCAATTGGAACAAATGGTACTTGACTTTATGCAAGAAGAAAGCATTGAAGAGGTCACTATTTTCAATGCGGTAATCATGCTTTTGTTGTATGCGGATGATGTAGTGTTTCTAGCACACACTTTTGAAGATGCACAAAAGCTTATGGTTGTCCTTGAGAACTTTTGCTTGCATAATGGGCTGATTGTAAATGAATCCAAAACAAAGGTTATGCTTGTGAAAACCAACCATAAGGAGAAGCCATGCATTGTGTACAGCAATGAGACACTTGAAGTTGTTGAGAGCTTTAAGTACCTTGGCCTTGAGGTTCCGTCCAATCACAAGTGGCATGGTTGTGCTATGCGTCGTTTGGAAGCGGGAAAGAGAGCATATTATGCATTTGAGAACATGTGTAATACGGGAAACATCAAGTGTTGGGTTCTCAAGAAGTATCTTTTTGATGCATTGGTGACACCGGTTCTTCTTTATGGAGTTGAACTGTGGGGCGGAAGCATCTCAAAGTCTACTTGGAAAGAGTTTGAGAATGTCCAAAAGCGTTTTCTTACAAACTTTCTCCAAGTTAAGACACAAACACCATATATGCTCCTACTTCTTGAGTCGGGATCTCTTCCAATTGAGGTTATGGGCATGGAAAGGGTTGTGGAGTACATGATAAAGATGCGTCAAAACCCCTCACATCGACTTCCTACAATTGCATGGGAAGCAAGCAAAGAAGTTCAAAAGACGCATAAACTCAAGATCTTGAGCACGGGATGGATGCAAGACACAAAGAAGTGGTTTGGGAGATGGGATGCATTACACTTGCTACATGAGGCTTCAATTGACTCTCAAGTGAATGAAGCTTTTCTACAACGCCAATGTATTACGGCTTGGGAGAAATCCGGTGGGTCAAGATTCATACATTACACCACCCATATTGCCCCCAACTACAAAACCATGTTCTCCGCTGAGAGTGGAAACCGTACTCACACTTACATGCTTGAGCCTATTCCCTTGTCCGCGATATATACTATCGCAACCATTCAACTTAGCTTCCATTTCCTTCGATACGAGATAGGGAGTTGGGGCAATGGAGAAGAGTCAAATCGACTATGCGCATTATGCTCAATACAAGTTCGAGAGTCTGAATACCACACACTACTAGAGTGCTCAGCTTTTGGTCACATCCGAATTCTCTCACATTTTCAACCATAACTTAGAACTACACACTTTCCTCTCCCAGCCACAGTGTGGGCTCTCCATTGTGACTCTCATCACCACAATTTTGGGTCACTCATCAGCCATACACATACTACATCACATGTAACTTTGGTCTCATAGGTCATATTTGACCTCCAAGGACGATATTAAAATCGATCTCTCTCTCTCTCTCTCTCTCTCTCTCTCTCTCTCTCTCTCTCTCTCTCTCATAGACAGAAGTTCACTCTTTTGATCATAACTTCTTCATCCAAACTCCGATTTGGGTGATCTATAGCCTCAATCCAAGAGCACGAAGGGCTCTACACATTGATGTAAAGAAGAAAATTTTCAGAGTTATGGAAGGAATTTTTGTAACAGAATTTCCGAAGTGAAAAGGTTCAAGAAAGTTGACTCTGATCTCTTATTTTACATACAATGTCTTCCGGAACTCGCAAGGGTTGGTCTTCTTCAACAACTTCCACAACCATTGTGGAAAATGATCCAAGATCTCCTAAGTGTGGAGATAACAACACAACCGCCCAACCAAGGACATCAAAAACCATGATTGTGGCATACGTGGTATCATTGCAAGAGACCGTAAACAAACAAGTCGAAGACTTACGAGCACTTGCAATGGAGAATGGCACACTAAGGGTACTTGTGGTTGAGAATAAGACTCTCAAGAGGACACTTGAGATGCAAACAACACATTTGATGCAACTTGAAGAGGAAGTCAAGGAATGTAAACGCTCTCTTGTGGTCTTGAATGCTTTGAAGAAGCAGATGAGAAAAGTAGAGTATGACCATGTATTGAAAGAGGAGAAATTTGACACCATGAGCCGAGATGTATGCGACATGAAAAATGTATGCACAAACAAGTTTTGGACTGATGTATGTGGTAGCAATGTGGTTTCTAATTTCTCATTCATGCAAGATATGGCTCAAACAAAGAATGTTGAGAATGTGGATGTGGACGAGTTGAAGGAACAGCAGCGACGTTCCAAGAACATTGTTATTCATGGAATTCCCGAATAGAAGCTAGAGACACCTCCTTCTCTTGCCATTGTTATTGAAGATTTCTTCAAAACCCACTTTGGCATGTCCGGAGTTATGGTCTATGGAGCACATAGAGTGGGGAAGCAAGGAGCTCCTCGCTCGGGAGAACGGCCAATTGTATGCACCATGTTGGATCTATTTGAGGGATACAAAATGTTTTGTATGTGAAGATCGCACTATTAAGCAACAAAATATGTGTCGCAAGGCATATGAGGAAAATAATAAGAAAAACAAGAAGATCTCTCATGAAGAAAATGTGTCCAAGGAGGAGGCAAGTCCCTCGAGAAAATACGGATGCGTGACCTATGCGATCGAGTTACAATTGCAAATATGCTTTGGAATTGTAATGAATACCCATGGAATGCGGGGGTTGGCATTGATGAACTAAAAAGAAAAGCCGATGTTGTACTTCTTGTTGAAATTTGGGAGCATGATACACAAAGGATTAACGGCTTGGAGGATTACAATGTACATTCATTGATGTGGTCAAAGAATCTCAAGCAACGAAGAGGACAAGGAGGGGTAGCATGTATGGTTAAGAAAGGATTGGAAGATTTTGTATCAATTGTGAAAGATGACAAGTACAAATGTTATGTATGGTTGAAAATTATGACACCAAAAAGAACACCCATTTTTGTAGCCGGTTGCCACATTCCTCATCATGATTCTCCCTTTTATGCTTGCATGGATAGAGATCAGCCATTTTTTGATTTAGAAGAGGACATTGCTTATTTCAAAGGCGAAGGTGATGTTATTGTATTTGGGGATTTGAGTGCTCGCACAAAAACATTGCAACATGATACTCAACAATTTGATATGCCATACGTTTCAAGGGAGTTGCAGGAAGTTCACTTGTATGATCGTTCTTCAATGGATGAGAAAGAGCCGGATCACTATGGAAAGCTACTTTTACACATGTGTGATAGTACGGGTATGCTCATTGCCAATGGTGTATCTTTGTGGAGTGGAACCAATGGATTTACATGTAGGAGACATAATGGGGATAGTGTGATTGACTATATGCTACTCTCCGAAGCCATCATGTATCACATAAAGAGTTTTATGTTTGGCCAATGGACTCCAAAATCCGACCATCGCACCTTATGTATCGACCTTTCATGTGGAGAAGCAACTAAGCATGATAATCTCAGTCAAAGGAAAGAGAAATTATCACTATGTATGGATTTCAAACGGTCACCAATGTACATTGAAATGGTTGAGCAAAAGTTATGGATGACAAAGCTTCAATATGATACACCATTGGAAACTAAATGGGAAGCTTTCAAGAAAGTTATTTGTTCTTGTGCCGAAGAATGCTTTGCTATAAAGCATCTATATGGTATCAACAAAGATAGATCACATAAAAGGTCGTTTGATAAAGAATGTCAAGATGCTCGAAAGTCCTTGATAAATCTTGATGCAACTATGGACAAAGAAAACTATCAAAGTCATTTGCATACATACAAGGCATTGATTCAAAATAAGAGAAGAAGATAGGAAGTAAAGCAACAAATTTTTCAAGTCTAAGAAAAGGCACATGCATGTGCAAGATTCTGGAGAAACTTGAGGAACAAGCGGGTTGAGAATTTTGGTAACTTGAGTCTTGTGGATATGTACACACATTGTAGGAAATTATATGAGCAAGAAAACGCTGAGAAAATGTCATTTTATGGTTCACTCCCATCTATGCCCTCTTTTTTTACTATTGGGGATGTATGTGGTGGGCTTGAAAAGTTGGCTACTCGCAAAGCGGGAGATCTTCAAGGTATCACGCCAGAGATGATCAAATGGACGGGAGATTTTACCCATAAATGGATGTGTGATATGTTCAACCTTGCACTTCAACATGGTATGCCTTATGATTGGAGTACTAATTGGGTTAAGCCTTTGCACAAAGGAGGGGATGTAAAGAATGTAAACAACTACCGGACTATAATGATTGGGTCTCTTATGGCAAAGTTGTTTGGGTGCATAATGGAGATGAAATTGAGTGATTGGGCTGAAGATAATGACAAGCGTGCAAAGGGACAAGCAGGCTTTCGTCGATGCCATAGCACCATTGATCATCTTGTCACTCTTTGTGTTCTCATGGAGGAAAGCCGATTGAAAGGCAAGCGATTGTATTGTTGTTTTGTGGATTTTAAGAAAGCTTATGATATGATTCCACGTAACAATTTGTGGAGAAGGATGGAAGAAGTCCAAGTGCCAAGTGAGTTTATGCTTGCGGTTTCTCGAATCTATGAGAAGGTGATTTGTCAATTACGCATGGGAAGAAAAATTCCGGAAATTTTTGTAAGCACTATTGGGGTTAAACAAGGATGTCCATTGTCACTGACTCTCTTTGGTCTATGCATCGATCAATTGGAACAAATGGTACTTGACTTTATGCAAGAAGAAAGCATTGAAGAGGTCACTATTTGCAATGCGGTAATCATGCTTTTGTTGTATGCGGATGATGTAGTGTTTCTAGCACACACTTTTGAAGATGCACAAAAGCTTATGGTTGTCCTTGAGAACTTTTGCTTGCATAATGGGCTGATTGTAAATGAATCCAAAACAAAGGTTATGCTTGTGAAAACCAACCATAAGGAGAAGCCATGCATTGTGTACAGCAATGAGACACTTGAAGTTGTTGAGAGCTTTAAGTACCTTGGCCTTGAGGTTCCGTCCAATCACAAGTGGCATGGTTGTGCTATGCGTCGTTTGGAAGCGGGAAAGAGAGCATATTATGCATTTGAGAACATGTGTAATACGGGAAACATCAAGTGTTGGGTTCTCAAGAAGTATCTTTTTGATGCATTGGTGACACCGGTTCTTCTTTATGGAGTTGAACTGTGGGGCGGAAGCATCTCAAAGTCTACTTGGAAAGAGTTTGAGAATGTCCAAAAGCGTTTTCTTACAAACTTTCTCCAAGTTAAGACACAAACACCATATATGCTCCTACTTCTTGAGTCGGGATCTCTTCCAATTGAGGTTATGGGCATGGAAAGGGTTGTGGAGTACATGCTAAAGATGCGTCAAAACCCCTCACATCGACTTCCTACAATTGCATGGGAAGCAAGCAAAGAAGTTCAAAAGACGCATAAACTCAAGATCTTGAGCACGGGATGGATGCAAGACACAAAGAAGTGGTTTGGGAGATGGGATGCATTACACTTGCTACATGAGGCTTCAATTGACTCTCAAGTGAATGAAGCTTTTCTACAACGCCAATGTATTACGGCTTGGGAGAAATCCGGTGGGTCAAGATTCATACATTACACCACCCATATTGCCCCCAACTACAAAACCATGTTCTTCGCTGAGAGTGGAAACCGTACTCACACTTACATGCTTGAGCCTATTCCCTTGTCCGCGATATATACTATCGCAACCATTCAACTTAGCTTCCATTTCCTTCGATACGAGATAGGGAGTTGGGGCAATGGAGAAGAGACAAATCGACTATGCACATTATGCTCAACACAAGTTCGAGAGTCTGAATACCACACACTACTAGAGTGCTCAGCTTTTGGTCACATCCGAATTCTCTCACATTTTCAACCATAACTTAGAACTACACACTTTCCTCTCCCAGCCACAATGTGGGCTCTCCATTGTGACTCTCATCACCACAATTTTGGGTCACTCATCAGCCATACACATACTACATCACATGTAACTTTGGTCTCATAGGTCATATTTGACCTCCAAGGACGATATTAAAATCGATCTCTCTCTCTCTCTCTCTCTCTCTCTCTCTCTCTCTCTCTCTCTCTCTCTCTCTCTCTCTCTCTCATAGACAGAAGTTCACTCTTTTGATCATAACTTCTTCATCCAAACTCCGATTTGGGTGATCTATAGCCTCAATCCAAGAGGACGAAGGCCTCTACACATTGATGTAAAGACGAAAATTTTCAGAGTTATGGAAGGCATTTTTGTAACAGAATTTCCGAAGTGAAAAGGTTCAAGAAAGTTGACTCTGATCTCTTATTTTACATACAATGTCTTCCGGAACTCGCAAGGGTTGGTCTTCTTCAACAACTTCCACAACCATTGTGGAAAATGATCCAAGATCTCCTAAGTGTGGAGATAACAACACAACCGCCCAACCAACGACATCGAAAACCATGATTGTGGCATACTTGGTATCATTGCAAGAGACCGTAAACAAACAAGGCGAAGACTTACGAGCACTTGCAATGGAGAATGGCACACTAAGGGTACTTGTGGTTGAGAATAAAACTCTCAAGAGGACACTTGAGATGCAAACAACACATTTGATGCAACTTGAAGAGGAAGTCAAGGCTGTATGCGGTGGGCTTGAAAAGTTGGCCACTCGCAAAGCGGGAGATCTTCAAGGTATCAAGATCGAGATGATCAAATGGACGGGAGATTTTACCCATGAGTGGATGTGTGATATGTTCAACCTTGCACTTCAACATGGTATGCCTTATGATTGGAGTACTAATTGGGTTAAGCCTTTGCATAAAGGAGGGGATGTAAAGAATGTAAACAACTACCGGACTATAATGATTGGGTCTCTTATGGCAAAGTTGTTTGGGTGCATAATGGAGATGAAATTGAGTGATTGGGCTGAAGAGAATGACAAGCGTGCAAAGGGACAAGCGGGTTTTCGTCGATGCCATAGCACCATTGATCATCTTGTCACTCTTCGTGTTCTTATGGAGGAAGGTCGGTTGAAAGGCAAGCGATCGTATTGTTGTTTTGTGGACTTTAAGAAAGCCTTTGATATGATTCCACGTAACAATTTTTGGAGAAGGATGGAAGAAGTCCAAGTGCCAAGTGAGTTTATGCTTGCGGTTTCTCGCATCTATGAGAAGATGATTTGTCAATTGCGCATGGGAAGAGAAATTTCAAAAAAAATTGTAAGCACTATTGGGGTTAAACAAGGATGTCCATTGTCACTGATGGGGGCTTTTCACAAGCCAAGCTCCCATACCCCTCTTCTCTCGTCCCCACCCCATGAAAACCCCCTCTTAGGGAGGGAGTGATAAAAGGCATTGAAAAAAGTAAGAAAAAAATAAAGTATGATTATGTAAATATATAAGAAAGGTAAAATAGGCCACCTCATGCCTGCGGGGTAGCCCATCCCCACCTTGCCTCCTTTTTCTTCACTGCTGTCCCGCCGTGTGTCCCTTTTCCTCTCCTCCACTCAAAAGGTCAACCCCCTCTCTCTTCCCCTTGTCCTTTCTCCTTTCTCTCTCCCCTCAAGCTACCCCACCTCTCACCAATAATGCACCAACTCACATGCAACTTACCCTATCTTCCAAAATAGTATACCCCACCCCCTCTTTCTCTCTCCTATCATATCCCATGACCCAAATACCCCCCTCTCTCTCTAAAGGGCGCCATGTCTCTTGTCTTGTAGCTAAATAACCTCCCCCACACTCACACACACTGAGTTTCACTGAAAAAGGTGCCCACAGACCCATCCCCACCCGGTGGTTACCTGATTTTTCTTGTGTTCACACACATCTGCACACAGATTCACCTCTGAACACACTCCCCTCTCTCCCCTCTTGTAATTACTTTATTCTCCATGTCGCCTCTCACTTTTTTTCATCAACCCATCTCTCTCTCTTAGTCTCTCTCTCATGAGTCTGCTGCTCTAGCACATATACACACAGCCAGACAAGTGGGGCCCACAGTCACATGGCCTATGTAGATAATGATTTCTTCATTTCTAAATTCTAGAATTTCTCACCCCTCCTCCCCTATATAAAGAGGGGTCACCATCACACAAAAACACACAACATCACCAAAGAACACACTATGCACTGTGTGTACATAGTGCACACACACACACACCCACACCATCACCATCACCGCAATCACCATGCTTGTCTTGAGCATGACCTCTACACCCTTGGCTATGGAAGATGAAGGGCAACTAAATGAAGGATGATGGCCATAACCCTCGTGCGAGTCTTCGCCATCAACTCCCACCTATTCGCCATGTACTCTACCCGCTCTCCCTTCTTATTCCCCTACCCTATGCTCCCCATTTCATCACCTTATTCTCTAAATAAAGCTTGAGGTTTTGTGAGTATGTTTTCTTGCAATGTTTTGCCAATGTGAGGTGTGCGGAATCGCCACCTAGTCTTGTGTTTGGAGTGAGCTTGTGTATGTGTGAAGGGTGTGCGGATTCGCCATCCTTTTGTGGTGCCTAAGTACTAAGCCGATACACCCCCTCCCTCACTCTCTCTCTCTCTCTCTCTCTCTCTCTCTCTTGATCTCATTCTCTTTCCTCTTCATCATTACTCCCAAGCATCCATCTCTCTTGGATGAAAACTTTGTTATGATGGTGTGTTGTTTGCGTCCTAGCCGCTGAAGCTAGGTGGTGCCCCCTGTTTGCTTTACCATGACAGGCTCGAGGCGCGCCATTCAGTCCCCGGTGTTTTAGAGGCCGTCGGGGGTTCGGGGTTCGCTTTGATCCCGTCATTTGGTGCCCCCACTGAGGATCTTTTCATGAAACCCTTCAGTTTACAAGACTGAAACCCCTAAACTATTGTGAATGGATGAATGGCTAGCAGGATTTGCTAATTGGACGACAGAGGAAGAAGAGCTCCAAGCACAACTAGACGAACTCCGCATCTCCATCGAAGCTCGAGTACCAGGCGTAACGGTAATCGATTTGCAGTGGGAGAGTCAACCAACACGCCAAACCCAGTGGATATACATAGGCCAAGTGCCAAGAAGAAGAAGGAGAAGGTCGAAACCATGTCCGCAACCTACAACCAACCCACAACAACAAAATGGAAGGAGCTTTACACAATAGAGAATCAACACTATTCTACTTTGAGAATCGGGTAACTCAAGTCACCGAGGTAATTATCACAGTCAGTTTTCAAGTCGCACCTGATGCTGCAGCACAGATAACGGAATCATTGGCTCACACTCTCACTAGAGAAACTAGGGATCTACTGAGTTTGTTTCAGGAAAGAACACCACCCTCTCCCACAAGCTTGGACAGTGACTAAGCACCTCTAAGCTTCACATGAATCAGTACAACCTACCTCAAGACAGATCACACATACCAACACGTGTACGCTCAATCAAGGTAATACTGGATTTGAAGGCTCACTACCAGCACGTCATTGACACCATGCTGGGTGGGGAGCGATTTTTTGAGGTTCTAGCATCAGATCAACCATTTGTCTTACCTTTGGTACAAGGCAATGTACCGTTTGAAGTTTTAATCTATGTCCTAGTATAAGAGGGTATACACGCCTCCTTGTAAAGAAGAAAAAAACTTTTGCAAGTTAAGCAGTGTGTCTTTCTAGCTCTCTCTCAGTAATCATGGCAAGTGTAGCATTTCCAACATTTAAAGGAAAGAAGGGGGAGGATTTGGTAACAGACTTCCTTGATGACTTTGAAGTAGCATGTGTAGTGAGCAACAAAGATACGGATGAATCCCGGGTTAGAATCTTTAAGCATCTCATGAAGCTAGAAGCTAGATCATGGTACAATGCACTTCCACAAGCAACCAAGGATGACTGGGAACCCTTAAAAACCGCTTTTAAGAGGCGCTTTGGGGGAGGTACCACTTCGGAAAAGTTGTGGGACAAGTTGAGAGACTTGAAGCAGGAGGGTCTTTTAGAATATGCCACCTATGAGTCCAAATTTGTGGATTTGTGGGAATGGTGGGTTGAGTCACTGGCAAGGGGGGAAGCTGCACCCGATCTCCTAAAAAAAGATCGGTTCACGCATGGCTTATGGCCGCTTCTCAAGGAGAAGGTGAAAGGTAGATTCCCGGCTACGTACGAGTTAGCCGTTGAGATTGCTCGCCTTAAGGACAAGAAGCTGCGAATGAAAGCCAAGGAAACCAAATCAACAGAAGCAGGAACATCGCGTCGACCAGCAACTACGACAACCACCATACCACCACCACCGGCTCTTGGGGTAAGAGATGACCAACAAGATATGTTGGCCCATATTACTGACCAACTGCAGAATTTGTCTGTCCACTTAATACAGCAAGGGAGGAGTCAAGAAAGAGATCAAGACCCTGGAAGAGCACGACGACAAAACAGGGAGTATCATTGCTACAACTGCGGAGAAGATGGTCACGGTATGTACTACTGTCCCAAACCACGACAAAACTATAATAGAGGAGGTAGGAGGAACCAATTGTCACCCCCTAGAGAAAGAACACCCCCACCCCGAGCACCACCCCCACCAACACAAATTCTACGTCCACCCCAGACACCACTACAAGCATCCATCCCACCTCTTCCACCAGCCCCACCAGCTGATCGCCCTGTAAACATCATAAGGCTAGAAGAGAAAGGAAAAGCCATAGTAGTGGATCCACCCAGAGCAAAGGAGAGGGACAAGGGTAAGGAGAAGGTAACCTTTTTAGAACCACTTGAAGCCATGACTGTGAAAAGAGCTAGGAGGGAGAAAGCTACACAATCAGATGATGAGAGAAGCATGAGAGGAGAAACTAGCAAGAGGCCATCCAGGCCACGACGGAAATTGGGCATCACCGACTTCCAGCTAGGGGAAAGTTCTAAGCCCTATGATCTAACACTGGATGTGGCAGAGCAAGGACCGAAGATTACATGGCCACAGCTGCTACATCTTGTACCTAAAGTAAGGCGACAATGGTCTAAAATGGTAAGTACAAGACGCTCCAAAACAAAGGTAGCCGGAGCAATTTCGGGATGCAACATGGATGACATCCTTCCAATTGTCGACGTAAACATAAAAGGAAAGAGGGTTGGAAACACCTACATTGATGGAGGTGCACAAATCTGTGTAATGAGCGAAGCTATGATGCTTCGATTAGGGCTCGAGGTTGACAGGCCTTCTCCATGCAAGGCAAAGATGGCAAACAACGCAAAAGTAAAGTGTGTGGGTGTGGTAAGTGCCATGAAAATCAAAGCTTTCAACACTGAGGTAGAGGTAGATGTTTTTGTAATGCCTACTAAGGGGGAGGGCTATCCACTAATTTTGGGAAGGCCATGGTTGATGGCCATGAAGGCAAAACAAGACTGGGGTACTGGCCTTCTACGCATGACCGGTAAGAAAGGGGAGACAATCTACTACGACATGAGGATTGGCAAGCAGAAGCAAATGAATCTGGAAACATCGGCAGATGAAACCACTAGCAAATCTTCCAGTTCTGAGGAGGAGACCACATCCACCGACGAAAGTGACAGTTCCATTGATTGGGTATCATTATGAAGGATCCACAAAGGGTACGCACAACTGGTGATCCATCACCAAAAGGGCAACCCAATGAAGAGGAGAGCAAATCATCTGGCCTAGGAGGAAGTAGGTTGAAGGGTATGTTGTCTACAGAATTAACACTTGAGGAGAAAGATAGTTTTTTGCAAATGTTGATGGGATTTCCTAACCTGTTCATTGACAACTATGAAAGAATCACAGGCATTACAGTGGTGGAACATCATATTAAGCTGAAGGAAGGGGTAAAACCAGCTGTGCAAAAGCTATGACGATTGGGGGTCATACAAGAAAAGGCACTCTTGGCCGAGGTAAGGAAACTGCTGGAGGCCGGATTCATCTATCCTATAGAAAACTCAGAATGGGTGTCACCCGTAGTGGTGACGCCTAAAAAGAATGGTAAGTGGAGGGTCTGTGTTGACTACAAACCACTAAATGCAGCTACAAAGAGAGACCACTTTCCTCTCCCTTTCTTGGATGAAATTCTGAATGAAGTAGCGGGTTTTGAATGCTATACCGTCTGCGATGGTTATTCAGGATACTTTCAAATACGCATAGCCTTGGAAGATCAGCTAAAAACCACTTTTATCACGCCATGGGGTTGTTTTGCATACAGGGTTATGCCATTTGGTCTCACAAATGCACCTGCCACATTCCAAAGATATGTCACATATGTTTTTCAACCGTTCTTTGGAACATCCATAAGAGTGTTCATTGATGATTTTTGTATATATAGCTCCCGTATTTCACATTTAGAAAAGGTAACTAAAGGTTTGGCCAGGTTGCAGAGCCTAGGTGGGCAATTAAATGTGGATAAATGCCACATTGGGGAGAGTAAAGTCATTCTACTAGGCCATGAAATTTCAGCAAAAGGTATCAACGCCGACCCAAGTAAGGTGTCCGCACTCATAGCCCTACCTTCACCAACGACCGCACGTCAACTGGTCTCTTTTCTATAGAAGGTGAGGTATTTAAGTAGATTCATACATCTACTGTCACAACTTGTTCTACCACTGCAACAACTCACTCAAAGATCAACTTTCACTTGGGACGAGGAAAGCGAACATCACTACAACAAGGTAAAGGAGGTCTTAGCCACTCTGCCAACTATCTCACCACCTAAGTGGGATGAAAAATTCTATGTCACCTCAAGTGTTGGTGATGACTCATTGGGGGCTGTGCTACTCCAAAAGGATACGACGACATCTTTCATGAGGCCAATCTACTTCTCTAGTCGAATGATGACAGCAGGAGAGAAAGGTTTCACCCATGTGGAACACTTAGTCCTAGCTCTTAGATTTGCAACTACAAAGTTTAGGTCATATTTGCTGCCTAAGAAATTTGTGATTCTAACCACGGATGAAATATTTCCCTATGTTGTACAACACATGGATGTGTCTGCTAGAATTACTAAATGGCTAGTTCGTCTGCAAGAGTTTGACTACACGGTACAGGTAGAAAGCACGACAAGGGCAAGTTTGGGGGGACTCATGACCTACCAAGTCTTTGAAGGGAAGGAGAAGCAATCTAAGGAAGGAGAAGTCCGATTACCTCCAGTACCACCGATGGTAGAAGGAGCATACTCTCTCTACTTTGATGGAGCCTACAAGCGAGCGTCCGACAAAGCAGCTGCAGGCATAGTGGTCTTTGATGACAAAGGGACAAAGGTATTTTCGTTGGGCCAATTGTTAGATTCACATTCTAACAATGAAGCTGAGTATGCAGCACTAACCAAGGGTCTACAATGGTGCGTCTCACAAGGTGTACAACGCCTTAAAGTATTTGGGGATGCTCTACTTTTGGTAAGGCAAGTAAATGGAGCATGGACATGCAAGAATCCTAGTTTAAGGACTCACTTAAGTGGTGTAAAAACCTTGTTGGGTAAGTTTGAAGAAGTTCAAATACACCATATCCCAAGGGCTCAAAACCAAGAAGCAGATGCCCTAGCAAGTGAAAGACTATAGGAAGTGGTGGTTGGAGCAATAAAGCTAAACCTCTCTCTATTTCAAGGCAGTGATGCCTTGCCTGACATCATGCATTTTTTGGAAATAGGAGAATGCCCATCAGATTTAACAAAGGGACAGAAGCAATGGCTGACGCGGAAGGCCACAAGGTATCGACTCATCAATGATGGTTTGTACTGTAAGGGTAAGGACCAAATACTCAGGAAGGTCCCTCTCTCTCAGGAAATCACGGGAGTAATTGCTAGTTGTCACGACGGGGTTTGTGGTGGTCACTTTGCCCTAGACATAACAAGTAGGAAAATCTTGCAGGCAGGCTTCATATGGCCTAGCCTCAACCGTGATGTACACCACTGGTGTAAAACGTGTAAGTTGTGTCAAAAGGCCGGCACTAGGTCACTTATGCCTGAACCACAGACACCTATTCTCTCATATGGCCCATTTGAAAATGGGGTATTGATGCCATTGGGCCATTACCTAGGGCCAACTCAGGAAAATTCTACATTATCATGGGGGTCGACTACATGACTAGATGGGCAGAGGCTACAGCCACCACTAGAATCACAGCGGTACAGGTAGCTAAATTTATCTACGAGCACATATGCTGTAGGTTTGGCACACCTTTAGAGAGCATCTCTGATAGAGGGCCAGGTTTCAGAGCAGACTTGGTAGGAGAATTAATGCAGAAACTGGGCATTACAAGGAGGCACTCTTCACCATATTACCCTCAATGTAATGGCCTAGTTGAAAAGGTAAATGGAATGGTTTCTAAAATTATTACCAAGCAGGTAAAAAATCATCCTGGAGACTGGGATAAGTATCTACTACCAGCTTTATGGGCCTACAGAACTTCATTTCGTACATCCTTGGGATTCACACCGTATCATCTAGTATTTGGTAAGGAAGCAATCTTGCCCATTGAAGTGTAACTACAAAGTCTCAGAGTAATGGCAAGCCAGCTTCAACAGCCCAACATGCATTTGAGAGATCACATCATCAACTTGGAAAGACTGCAGTTGGACAGAGAAGAAGCAATAAATTATTATGCAGCACAAGCAGAGCATAGACGGCTTAGTTTTAACGAGCATCTCCGGAAAAAAGAATTGAAGAAAGGAATGTTGGTGCTCCGCTACGACAATCGCTTCGACACGTGCAAGGATAAGAAACTCCTACTCTGATGGGAAGGTCCTTTCATCATCAGGAAAAAGTATGCCAATAGAAGCTACCAGCTTATGGAGGCTGATGGAAAACTTCATAAAACCAGGGTAAATCGTTGGCGACTTAAACCTTATTTTCTTCGATTTGACCAGGCTCCACCAATTGACATTCCAAATGAGGACACACCATCAGCCGCCACCTCTGACGATAATGATCAAACAGATGAGCTAGAGACATGAATGCCTCTAGCCAAAAGGGGAGGGCTAATGATGGGGGCTTTTCACAAGCCAAGCTCCCATACCCCTCTTCTCTCGTCCCCACCCCATGAAAACCCCCTCTTAGGGAGGGAGTGATAAAAGGCATTGAAAAAAGTAAGAAAAAAATAAAGTATGATTATGTAAATATATAAGAAAGGTAAAATAGGCCACCTCATGCCTGCGGGGTAGCCCATCCCCACCTTGCCTCCTTTTTCTTCACTGTTGCCCCACCGTGTGTCCCTTTTCCTCTCCTCCACTCAAAAGGTCAACCCCCTCTCTCTTCCCCTTGTCCTTTCTCCTTTCTCTCTCCCCTCAAGCTACCCCACCTCTCACCAATAATGCACCAACTCACATGCAACTTACCCTATCTTCCAAAATAGTATACCCCACCCCCTCTTTCTCTCTCCTATCATATCCCGTGACCCAAATACCCCCCTCTCTCTCTAAAGGGCGCCATGTCTCTTGTCTTGTAGCTAAATAACCTCCCCCACACTCACACACACTGAGTTTCACTGAAAAAGGTGCCCACAGACCCATCCCCACCCGATGGTTACCTGATTTTTCTTGTGTTCACACACATCTGCACACAGATTCACCTCTGAACACACTCCCCTCTCTCCCCTCTTGTAATTACTTTATTCTCCATGTCACCTCTCACTTTTTTTCATCAACCCATCTCTCTCTCTCATGAGACTGCTGTTCTGGCACATATACACACAGTCAGACAAGTGGGGCCCACAGTCACATGGCCTATGTAGATAATGATTTCTTCATTTCTAAATTCTAGAATTTCTCCCCCCTCCTCCCCTATATAAAGAGGGGTCACCATCACACAAAAACACACAACATCACCAAAGAACACACTATGCACTGTGTGTGCCTAGTGCACACACACACACCCACACCATCACCATCACCGCAATCACCATGCTTGTCTTGAGCATGACCTCTACACCCTTGGCTATGGAAGATGAAGGGCAACTAAATGAAGGATGATGGCCATAACCCTCGTGCGAGTCTTCGACATCAACTCCCACCTATCCGCCATGTGCACTACCACGCTCTCCCTTCTCATTCCCCTACCCTATGCTCCCCATTTCATCGCCTTATTCTCTAAATAAAGCTTGAGGTTTTGTGAGTATGTTTTCTTGCAATGTTTTGCCCATGTGAGGTGTGCGGAATCGCCACCTAATCTTGTGTTTGGAGTGAGCTTGTGTATGTGTGAAGGGTGTGCGGATTCGCCATCCTTTTGTGGTGCCTAAGTACTAAGCCGCTACACCCCCTCCCTCACTCTCTCTCTCTCTCTCTCTCTCTCTCTCTCTCTCACTTGATCTCATTCCCTTTCCTCTTCATCATTACACCCAAGCATCCATCTCTCTTGGATGAAAACTTTGTTATGGTGCTGTGTTGTTTGCGTCCTAGCCGCTAAAGCTAGGTGGTGCCCCCTGTTTGCTTTACCATGACAGGCTCGAGGCGCGCCATTCGGTCCCCGGTGTTTTAGAGGCCGTCGGGGGTTCGGGGTTCGCTTTGCTCCCGTCATCACCAACTCTTCTTGGTCTATGCATCGATCAATCGAAAAAAATGGTACTTGACTTTATGCAAGAAGAAGGCATTGAAGAGGTCACTATTTGCAATGCGGTAATCATGCTTTTGTTCTATGCCGATGATGTAGTGCTTCTAGCACATACTTTTCAAGATGCAAAAAAGCTTATGGTTGTCCTTGAGAACTTTTGCTTGCATAGTGGGCTGATTGTAAATGAATCCAAAACAAAGGTTATGCTTGTGAAAACCAACCATAAGGAGAAGCCATGCATTGTGTACAACAATGAGACACTTGAAGTTCTTGAGAGCTTTAAGTACCTTGGCCTTGAGGTTCCCTCCAATCACAAGTGGCATGAATGTGCTATGCATGGTTTGGAAGCGGGAAAGAGAGCATATTATGCATTTGAGAACATGTGTAATACGGGAAACATCAAGTGTTGGGTTCTCAAGAAGTATCTTTTTGATGCATTGGTGACACCGGTTCTTTTTTATGGAGTTGAAGTGTGGGGCGGGAGCATCTCAAAGTCTACTTGGAAAGAGTTTGAGAATGTCCAAAAGCGTTTTCTTACAAACTTTCTCCAAGTTAAGACACAAACACCATATATGCTCCTAATTCTTGAGTCGGGATCTCTTCCAATTGAGGTTATGGACATGAAAAGGGTTGTGGAGTACATGATAAAGATGCGTCAAAACCCCTCACATGGACTTCCTACAATTGCATGGGAAGCAAGCAAAAAAGTTCAAAAGATGCATAAAAGCAAGATCTTGAGCATGGGATGGATGCAAGACATAAAGAAGTGGTTTGGGAGATGGGATGCATTACACTTGCTACATGATGCTTCAATTGACTCTCAAGTGAATGAAGCTTTTCTACAACGCCAATATTTTACGGCTTGGGAGAAATTTGGTGGGTCATGCTTCATACATTACACCACCCATATTGCCCCCAACTACAAAACCATGTTCTTCGTTGAGAGAGGAAACCGTACTCACACTTACATGCTTGAGCCTATTCTCTTATCCGCGATACGCACTATCGCAGCCATTAGGCCTAGCTCCCATTTCCTTCGATGCGAGATAGGGCGTTTGGGCAATGGAGAAGAGTCAAGTCGACTATGCACATTATGCTCACTGCAAGTTTGAGAGTCTGAATACCAACCTACTAGAGTGCTCAGCTTTTGGTCACATCTGAACTTGCTTCTCTCACATTTTCAGCCATAACTTAAACCTACACACTTTCCTCTCCCAGCCACAGTGTGGCCTCTCCATTGCGACTCTCATCACCATAATTTTGGAGCATCGAGAGTCACTCATCAGCCATACACAAACTACATTACATGTAACTTTGGTCCCATAGGTCATATTTGACCTCCGAGGACAATAATGAAATCTCTCTCTCTCTCTCTCTCTCTCTCTCTCTCTCTCTCTCTCTCTCTCTCTCTCTCTCTCTCTCTCTCTCTCTCTCTCTCTGTTGAGCCGAAGAACAACACAGTCACACTTTTGCAACTATTCATTGTAATAAATGTCTTGCCAACATTATTTTTCATTGAGTGAATCATTTGTAATTAGCGGGACTCGATTGAGTTTCCAGATTGTATTCCATTCAAGTAGGCAAGATAGTTGTGCCCGCATTTGTAAGTAGAGATGATTTCACACCTCCAAGGCTGAGGTATAAAAGCCAACTTTTGTAAACCTAAAAGGAGGACTTATCATTAATCAAAAGTAAAGTTTTTGAGCGTCGTGACTGTGTCTGAGAGAGAGTGAGAGAGAGAGTCTTATCCTCTTGCTACACAAGATACAAAGAAGCCATTCAAGAAACGACACCGCCATTGCGATAGCAACGGCGAGGGCTACGCACCAATACCAAGCATGCGTGCATACGGCTTCTACGCGAGGCGAGCTCCCACGAGCTTCTTTGTGAGTTTTCTCTTGATCTGTGTGTCAAAATTCAGCGTGCTATATATCGATAGAACCGTTGGGAGTAGAACTACACATTAGAACCATCGAAGTCAAGATTAGATGACCTGTAATTTTTGGCATGTCTTCATACACGATTACTGCACGGAGTGTTTGCAGGTTGAGATTAGAGTGTAAATTCATAGGGTATTGTCCGAACGTGGTATATGGACTCCCCTTTGAGTTTGAGGCTGATTCGATGACTTTTGATCATGTTTCGGATAGCGTTTGCTCGTAGGACGGATTTTAATCATTTGCGTTTTTAGAACTTAGATTTGATTTCCTTGGTAGTGATTGTCTCTAGAAGGTCGAGTAGGTGATTGACACCCATCTATTTGTTTCCATGCGCCTGCGGGTCAAGCTCCGTCCTCGTCTGACATTCTTGTTTGTTGGTTGAGTTCTCGCTATTACAGCATCCGCTAGCGGCGTAACCGCCCAACATTTGGCGTCGTTTCCGGGGAAAAGAGCCCTAAGTAGGTGACCTTAGACTAATCCTACGAGGTGATGTATATCTTAGTTAGAAAGGTCTAGGAGTGGTGGACTCCGAGTATCTTTGAGAGGCACTAGAAAACTTGTGGTATTCCTGGGTCTTTCGTGTTTGGCAGTTTAGTTTAGATTAGATTGGTTTTATTGGAGTTTGAGTGGTTATTGACATAAAAATCATTTGCTCCTCCGTGTGTGGCAGTAAATCTCTTTATATTTTTAATTGCAAAAAACCCATTTTATGATTAGAAGTAGCTTAGGTAGGACCTGATTTGATCCTGATCTAGAGCTATCAATTGGTGTTCTATTTGCTTGATGTGTTTGATTGCATGTTAGATCACTAAAAAGAGGATTTGGTAGTGAAATATGCAATAAACAAAGTTCAAAGAAATTTTCTGTGAAACTGAGTGTTGGTGAGCACTTAAGAGAGCTCTTGGAAGAGTTTTGTGTTGAAAAACTGGAATTCTGTAACTTTAGACATCATACGCGTATGATGCCTTAAGGGCTAAACAGAGACCAAAACAGAAAATTTGACATTACGAGAGTGTTCAGAAGGGGGGTTTTACCCTAAGATCAACTAGAAACAAGGGCTTTAACAATCCTAGAAACCCAAAAGACCAAGTCAGAGTGCAAAAAATGCAAGGAATAGGAAAATTTGATTCAGAGCTTATTATTGCATTCAGACTTGATAAAAACACTTGAAACTCAAAGATAAACACTGGAAGAAGCTTAAAATTGAAAACTGGGAAAATCTGTGTCAGCAGACACCATACGCGTATAATGTCTTTTGGCACTTGCTGAAGTGATTTTTCAAATTTGACTTGACAACATTGTTACAAACACTGTGAAAAGCTTAAATATTGTATCTTGACCAAAATTGAGCAAAAAGACATCATACGGGTATGATGTCTCTAACCTAATTCTGGGCATATTTTGATATTTTGCTAACACAGATCCTTTGTACTAGTTGTCTAGAGCTTGTATTTCAAGTTTCATGTCATTTGGATCACATTTGACCCCAAGTCAAAAATCAGAAAATTGCCAAGAAAAGCCTAATCTCGCCATAACTTGCACAAACAGAGTTCAAATTGAATTTTGTGAGTGGACAGAGGATAAGGGTGATACTTAGAGTAAGCAAAGCAAAAATATCCAATTTTTGTGAAAAAAGACATCATACGCGTATGATTAAACAGATACCCAAACTGAAAATTTGACATTACCAGAGTGTTTGGAAGGGGGGTTTTACCCTAAGTATGACTTGAGATAAGGGCTATAACACACCTTGAAACCTAAAAGACCAAGTCGGAGAGGAGAAAAAATGCTAAGAATACGCGTATGATGACCACTTGAGTAGTTGTGAGCAAATTTTGACTTTTGACCTTGCAAGCTGATACAACATACTGTTTCAATCACCCATAGCAAGATTGGAAGAGTTTGGACAATTAACTTGAGAGAAAACGAGTGATTTAAACCTAGGAGACTGAAAACCAAAAACCTGAGTTTTAAAGCAAAACAGAGTTTCAAATTTTGTTTTAACCACATCTATTTGATACTCTAGACAGTGTGAACACTTGACAGAAACAGATCTGAAATCTGGACCAGTAGACATCATACGCATATGATGTCTTTTTGCACTTTTGGAGGTGATTTTTAGTTTCTAACTTGACCAGTAGCTTGTAAACATAGTCCACATCTCAAATATCAAGTTTGGATCAAAATTGAGCACTTAGACATCATACGTGTATGATGTCTCAAAGGTGATTTTGAGCCCAAAAAAAAAAAAAAGACATCATACGCATATGATGTCTTTTGGAAACTCTGGGGGTGATTTTCAAATTTTGACTTGACAAGTTTCTTGCAAACATAGTGCACAGCTTACATATCAACTTTTGACCAAAATTGGGCAAAGTGACATCATACGTGTATGATGTCTCAACTCTAAATCTAGGGCAAATTTTGAATTTTTGCTAACACAGATCCTTTTGACTTGCTGTTTAGAGCCTGTGTTTCAAATTTCATATCATTTGGAGCACATTTGACCCCAAAAAAAGTCAAAAGTCGGAAATTGACAACAAAAGCCTAATCTGACCTTAGCTTGCACAAACAGTGGTCGAATTGATTTTTGTGAGTTGGTAGAGGGTTAGGGTGACACAAAGAATCAACAGAACAAAAATCTCCAAAATCTGTGAAAAAAGACATTATATGCATATATAGTCTTTTTTGGCAAATCTGGAACAGATTTCTCAGTGAAGTTGACAGAAGTCTTCCATCTGATCAAACAATCCCATTAACCAAGTGTCATTCAATTTGGATCACTTTTGACCACAGAAACTAGGAATAACAAACTTCCAAGACTGAAAAGTCAGACTCCTCGAGAAGAAGTAATGTATTCAAGATCTGGCAGATATCTCCAGAACAACCAACAAAGATTAAGGGAACTCGTCTGGTTAGGAGATCGTATGGAGATAAATCCATTAGCAACTCTTAGACAAGAAGCTACAAAAGGTCTTGGAGAACAAATGCTACGCTTAGGAGATCACATACATGAGGCCGACTCGTTCTCTCAGTACAGTGATTCATCACAGACAACAGAGTCCACGACTAAGCCAACCATAGGATTTGATCTAGATCAAGAAAAGCTAATAGAGGAGTTGGTTCAAAGACTTGCTCCTATTGTTAAGCCAGAATTTAGGGAACCCATGTAGTATGAGAAAGATCAGAATTGGACCAATCACACAACAGAGGAGTGCTACTACACAGGGTCCGTGCAAGATAGACCCTATGAACGACCACTAGCACCAATACAAGCACCAAGGTATGCACACGAGAAATTGCCAGTACCCCCAGGTTTTGAGAGAGTAACACCAGTCGTTCGGGGATAACCACAACTTATGTCAGAGGTCAAACCTATACATTTGATAAACGATTGTCCACACACAGAAGTTGTGCCAATCAATGTTTATTGCCTCAGTTGTGCCACAGATCATTTCATTTGTGATTGTCCACAGAAACCAAATAGGGTAGCAAAGGCTGCAAAAAATACCGAGTCTATTGTATAGTTACCAAGCAGCTCCGAACACGATAATGTTGTGCCTGTTAAAGCCATGACGAGATTAAAAACGTAAAAAGCTACTGAAACCCCGTCAAGTGAAGAGCCTAAAACGGATATTCCAAGCGCGACACGAAGACAACGTAATACATGGAAAGCTAGGAAGGCAAGGATGAAAGTGAGAAAAGAACGTGAGGAAGAAATCCTAGAATAAGAGTTAAGACAAGCGAGAGAAAGATTAGAGAAATTAGAGAGTCAAAACAGAATTCAAGAAGATGACTCTGAAAAGGAGAAGACAAAAAACGGCAAGGAAACAACAAGTGTGAGCTCAGAAGGGTCGGTGTTAGTTGAAAAGCTACATGAACCATTGGACGCACTGATGAGAGCTTACAAAGCAAGAGTAAAGAACACTCAAACCCAGGAACAACATTGGTTGACATATCCGAACGCAGAACTGGAAAAGCACAGACTAGAGATGTGTGAGAAAATGATCGAGACGGCACAAGCTCTATTAGAACCGCAGAGAGAAAAACTAGAGCATGAGACCAGAAACCCAACTCAAACAAATGCTATCCCTTCACCACATGAACAGATAGCTGAAACCGCTAAAAGTGCACAAAAAGCTGAGAAAATGAATAGGGATGAACACATAGTGATGAACACAACTGATCACGAGATGGAAAGTTTTCATCCTCTGATATAGAGGTCGTATAAAAGAGACAAAGATTATGATGAATTTTGGAAACAAGTGAGAGAGGCAAACTTAGCAAATGAGCTAAGTTTTCAAGCTAATCAGACAAATGGGGAAAAGGATATCAGGAACCCACCCATCGAGGAATTTGAGGCAAGATCTCAGATAGACCTAGATATGCACTCATACTGGGGAGATAGAGGCTCTGTTAGATCAATAGAGAGTAAACCTCAATCGTTGAATACCTTACCCTCATACTTAGGAGAGTATGAAGCCAAATCCGAGATTCGAGCACTTCCCTCACAAGGAATCTCTTCAGAGAAAGCCATGGACTCGCAAGGATTGATAGAGATATTGTCAACTCCAGTGACATGCACTATCACCCTAGCTGAGCTTCTAAGAATACAACAAAATATGTGGGCAACAGTAGGAAAATTCTTAGAAAAATTTGGCGTAAAAGACCCAACTTCAAAGCTGCAAGAAGGGATACAAGAGCTGAATAAGCCGCAAAAAAATGCAAAACCGGTACCTTTGAACAAGGTCAGAGAGTATTGTGAAGGAGAGGATGAGAAATGGGGAAAACCGGCAATCAGGAAAACAAGGTTGACACTCCAACTAGCTGGACATATGGAGAAACCTTTGGGACTCTTAGAGAAATTCATAGTGACTTCTTGCGGGATTGAGTATGAGCATACATTTGCTATTGTTGATTTTGGCAAGGAGAGCAACTATGATCTCATACTGGGAAGACCATTCATGAGACAGCTGAAAATGGTCCAGGATTGGGGTTACGACCACATATACCTGAGACACAAGGAAACCATGACACGAGTAAACTTGAAAGACCATAGTTACAAGGACGTGAATCGAACACCTGTCGATGATTTTGATTCAGCTACATTACCAGGAACAGAACTTCCAGCTTGGCTAGGTAAATCCAAAGAGCTATGGATGTGTGGAGCTTCAAATTGTGGAAGCCTGAAATGCGAGGAATGTTTCCTAGAAAGGGCGATTGAGGATGAAACTTACATTGGTGAACCCTTTCCAGAGGAAGTTCTTAAACCATTAGAATGGACACACATTCTCGCCACACTAGATGTCTGTGCGATTCCAGATGGTCCCACAACAAAGTTTTGCGACAAAGACGAATACGATGTAGTTCTGTATTTCATGATGGGAGTAGTGATTGATAAAGAATCAGATCAGAGTGATACACTAGCGAAAAAGGATGAACGAGAAAAGATAAATGAAGAGGATATGTATCACGACATTTCGGATCGTCTAGATTGGGGAAATGACGCAGACAAGGAGTCTTCAGACAACTCTAGTGCACAAGAGGAAACAATCAAGGTGTCAGTGACCGGAGCTATCGACAAATTCAAGGACCAGCAAGAAGTTCAAGAAGTGATGCTTACACAAAGCTTTATCAAGTGCGCAAAATCTGCTAAACCCAGTGAAATGGCAGAGAAGCTTAATTTACAAGAAGCTGACACAAGATTCAAGGCACAAGAATTAAAGATTACTAAAGCATGCAAGGAGGACATGAAAGACCTAGTAGTGAACAAGAAGATCAAATTCTTGATAAGTACGCATGAAGGAGTCAAGTTAAATTTCACAGCAGAGATTGATCACATTACCATGACGAATGTTATGTCATATGGCATGTGGTCACTTTTAGGTAAACCAGAGCTTTATGAAATTCAAGTAAAGGTTTTTATCTCACCAGGAATAGAAGTCATAAGTTTGGGGATTGCAGAGGCGAACCTTAAACTACAGTCCAAAGAAGTAAAAGACAAATTCCTAGTGGTGGACTCTCAAAAAATGAGTACACACTTGATTTTGTCAAAGCAATGGGCGAAAATGTTTGAAGAAGCACGTGAATCTTCAACAGTGGTTAAGCCTACGACAACTCAAAGATATTCGGCCACTATCAACAAAGGAAAAGCTAAAGCAAGTGAAACAGTGTTCTGCAACCAAAATCGTTCACTTCAGTCAAAGTCTTTAGCCCAGTCAATTCACATACACGAAGAAGCCTCTACATCAAAAGTCAAACCCTCGACAACACAATGGAAACCAAAGCGCAAAGTCTATCAACCAAAGTTTCCATCACAACAAAGCCTCCACAAAAGAAAGAAACAGGTCAACCAAGTGTTAGTATTCAAGGAGTACATGAAGGACAAAGATCCAATTTGGGTACCAGCATCAAAAGAACCACGACAAGCAAAAGTCACAGGTTGGATAGCATCAAACAGTTCAATAACTGCTCAAGGCTACTATGACAAGAACATCAAAGTATGGGTCAAAAAACCAAAGGTAACAGCTTGGACATACCCACCATGTGGTATCTCTTCACAAAAGATCAACGGGGCATCAAGCGCAGGTCTAACTATTCATACACGAGTAAAAACAGGTACAGGAATAAGAAGAAAAGACCTTCCAAGCAACAAACATTGAAGCAGTTGTGGGTACCAAAGTCAGAGCTCTACGGTGAAGATACCCCACAAAGTCAAGCTAAGGTCACATAGCAAGCAGTGCAACGAATGATCCCAATCAAGCTACTGGAAGCACAAGGATACTATACAGGTAACACTCAAATTTGGTTGCCAAAGATTAAAGCTTCCCCTGAGATCATGAAGAAAACTCATGTAGCACAACGTGCCCAACAACGACAACCCAACTACGCAACCATGAGTGCTACAACTCCAAGGTGGATCCCTCGTCATTTACTACAGGAGCAAGGCTTTTACAAAGGTAACAACAATATTTGGACACTGAAGCCAAAGGACCATCAAGTCGAACAAGCAACAAGGCAAGTGGAAAAGCAGGTCACACAAGGACCAAGGACAACTTGGATTCCAAAACCTATAGCCGGAACTCAACAACAGAGGCCCACAACTAGTCTACAGCCTCTTATCAACAAAGGTAAAGCAAGGATACAAGAAGAAGTCATAGTTTTAAAGAACAGAGTCTGGAAGAAGACTTCATCAACCTGTGCACGTGTGTCGTACCTGTCAATGCTAGGGACTTGCCTTACACCGTTGTCGAGAAATTTGCGGTCTTGCCAGGAAAGCACCGGGCTTATGGCTGTGAGAGTTTGTGAGAGAACTCAACAAAAACTATATGAAGGAGTTAAACCATAGATGCCATGAAGACTAGGGTTTGGAAAGAAGTGCAATCAAAGAAGACTCACTCTTTCTCTCTTGCACTCACACACACACACAAAGAAAGAACGCAAAAGAGAATGTCAAAACAATACGAAGATGAAAACATCAAGGCTATGGTCATATCGTATCATGGGTAATATGAAAGGGTTAATGGATGAGTTAATGGCATTCAATCTTGGCTGACCAAATAGGCTACGAATTGTTCTTTGGAATTGTAGTTTTGTGCTTACCATATAATATATATTTTGTCTAGTGATTGGGATTAATTGTGTGTATAAATCCTCTTGGTTCATAGCAAGATAACTACGCTTACATCAAAAGAAAAATTATAGTCTATGAGAGGTAGTATGATGGGATCCGGTGATAGAAGTATTTCATTGAGCCTTTCAGGGCCGAAGAGAAACACTATACGTTGTTGAAAGTGTATTTTACGGCTAATCCATACGTTAATTCTAATAGATCATACAGAGTGAAAGCGATAGAAATGATCATCATGTGGGTTATTCATCTAGGATAGTATGTGAGAAATGTAGATATGAGAGAAGTGAAGAGATGAGAAGTTTCCCTCCCAAGCCCTATTCTTGCCCGTAGGCAATAAGGATACTGCGGGGAGAGATGTACCTGTAGCAAAGAGAACCTAGAGAGGATGAATTACTAAGAATGAGAGAGATAGGTTTGGTTAAGGAGATGAGATTAGATACATATATATATGTTGGATTAGAGATGAAAATGAAAACAAAAAGAAATCAAGAAAACATCAATGTAGAACACATCTTACTTGAAACCCTTCGGCACCATTATTGATGGGAGAGAGAAGAAGAGGGGAGAATTCAACATTGATTGATACGCCAAGTACAACACCTTCTTTGATTAGAGTTGATCCTCCAAGGATAGCGTACAAGAATGGCTAGTTTTCCTCTAGGAGAAAGTGTAGGCTTGGGCTTATGTTAATGGGGCTAAGTACAATTAGGCATTACGACTCACTCCCTCAAGAATTCCTCTCATCAATGGCTTGAATGCTTGAGTTTCTTCCAAGGAAGAAGAGGTCCCCTTTTATAGGTGAAGGGAACCCACAAGGGTTTACACAAGAAGAGAGGAGCCAGTGTGAACAGGAATTGGAAAAGTTGAAAATGAGCTGTCCCTGCATGATGTGGGCAGACTGGGGTCCAGTATTTTGATCATATCTCCTCAACCGTAGCTCTAAATAAAAAAGTAAAAATATGGGCAAAAACTTCAGCTCATTAGCTACGATTTTCATTTTAAAATCATTTTCCAATTCGGATTGGAACCTTGTGTAAAAAATTCATCGAAATAGGGTACAATTTTGGCAACAAAAGTCTTCTTGTGGTCCCCTTAGCATAGACTTTTATTTGATTCCAATGGACACCTCATGCCATATGAAAGCATGACATTGCTCCTTGACAAAGTTTTGTAATCATGCTTGCAATAATGCATTAAAATAAGTGTATCTTTGAAATCATGCCACTTAGTGTCCCACTAGGATTTGATTCCCTCCTAGTAGCTATTTAAAAAGAAATATAAGAAAAATATGAAAAATACATAGAATATATATAGATTGGAAATTACCCTAGATATAGGATCTAAATAGGGTGTGAGATAATAATGAGATGGTAGAAAGAAAGAATCAATGCTTTTTGCCCCAAGTTAAAGAGGTGGAGCTATTGACACTTTTCCCATAGTATTTTTTTGATGGTAAAGTAAGAATACATTACCCTTGAGATAAATAATAAGATGAGATAGAAAGCTTATTTTTATACTTACATATGCATATGTACAGTATAGGAAATATAATTATGTATCTAAAAAGTTACAAGATAACTCTTATAGCATGTGTTCCCACTATGTACATGTCACAGCACGACACCGTGTGCGAGCCACAAATGGCTCCAAGCACACAACTAGCCTAAACTAGTAAGCTCAAAGATGGCGTTGGTGTGTCACTCACCGCTCTACGCTTCCTGTCGTGGAGGATTCCTCCCTGCAAAGAAGAAGGAGCCGCCGTCGTGCCGTCATCGCAATGCTCGATCACTCTCTCTCTCTCTCTCTCTCTCTCTCTCTCTCTCACATATGCACACACACAAGGAGGTGAAGAAGAAGAAGATGGAGATGGAGATGGAGCAAGAGCACTCTTCTATTTCACACATGAAAGAATGAGGTTTTTTAGGTTTAGATTGACTTTTATATGGGTTCACCCGTTCACATTTGGGCGCCCACACTTAGCCAATCTTACCCAAACGTTTTACGTTCCAGTTTTAGAGTGCGCCTCTCATCGGCGATCACTCTTAACCATTCCTATTGGACCGACAAGCCCGGTACCTGACTCTACCAAGTAAATAGTACAATGTCTGTCGTAGGTGATATGGTGTCCATGAGCCGTGAGGGTTAACATGCCCCCCTTCCTGATGTAGAATCCGTCCTCGGAAGCTATTGAGTTGAAGCTCATTCGTCGAGGTGGAAGAGCATTTGAGATGAATGTCCTTAGCCTTCTTCAGTCACTGCAAAATCAAACAGCATTGGCACAGTAATTGCATTCTCATAAGCAATTAAAAAGCATATGCAATTGTAGACAGACAGTTTGATTGGTAACAGAATTTTAAACCATTTGTAAGCAATAAACATTAAATTGCAATATAATCAAATGCATAAACAACTGTAAAGGTAAAAAATTAAGCAAGTCTAGGGTCGCTAATTTAACGGTCGAAAGGTACTAGAGATCGACTATTAATACCATGGGTAAGCTTCTTAATTTTCTCTGGTCAATTAGGTTGTTTAATCACGAGAGCCAAGTATTTCATGTTCGAGGGCTGACTAGAGGCTATACCTAGAAGACCTTGTAGTTAAGCTACGATAAAAGGAATTTCTCATGAAATCATCGCCTGACTGATTACTTTTTCTTTGACCCCCCAAGTCTTTTCACAGTGATTCAATTTTGATGTGTGTGCTTATTTTGTATGCCTTGGGTTTTTTTCTTTTCAAGGAAAAGCGCCCACACTGGGAACCTCTAGGGCTCTAGTACCATAGGCGATACATGTGAGTGAAGTACCAAATCAAGCTGAGATTCCTCTTCCAGCTTAAGATTTTACATTGTGGCACTTTGATTTTTATTTTATTTTGTTCATTTTTTGCATTTTAATTTTTTAACTTTGGGGGGTCATATAACACTGTTACCCTCCCCAGGCTCATCACACTAGTAAACTCCCTTTATAATACTTAAGCTAAAGGTCATGACCATAGGGACTAAGCCCACTAGAAAGCCCTAGTACATTTCACACAATGCTGCCTAAATCGGATTAAGAACCTAAGTAGCCATTGATTATTAGGAAGGCATTCCCCATGGTATTAAGAGAAGATCTCTAACACCTAACTTGGTCAAACTAGCTTAGCCGGACTGCTTGATTTTTAAACCTAGACAACTGATTATGACAAAAATTTACATTGAATTTAATGTTTGATACTAAGCAAAGGCACTGAATATTAGGCTACCAATCACAATCAAAGCAGACAAACATAGATGAAAAAAAGATAAGAGGCAATGCTAATGGACAAGAAACACCTGTTTGTGTTGATGGTCGTGCTTGATTTGAAGAGTGACTCGAGATAAAGATTCCATGAAAGTCGAAATCCTAACCACAGCAACATGTTCCTGTACACACTAAGAGACACAAAGAATACCTCTAGGAGGCACATCAGTGGGAAAAAGGAACTTTGCTAATCACTCAACTCTAAAACAGAAACACTCCTATCGTACTAATCTTACCTACCCTCCATCATTCGAATGATGAGGATCAATGGTGTCCTATGACATAGGTTTCTGTTTCAGTGTACCGAATGTGAATGTGTAGGTCTGGGTCAATGTTTCGACTTTTATTGTGCATACTCGTTTGCTAATTGCTCTTGCTCTTTATTTTTTTTGTTTTTTGTGAGTATAAGGCTTTATATGTACATTCCCTAAGATTGGGAGATTAAGAGGTCAGGGAGGAAGGGTGAGAGGGGAAGCAAGTGAATGATGGATGTCAGCAAACACTCCCCCCTTCCTTGGGTAGATCATACCTTTTGAAATGATGTTGTCACCCTTTGAAACCAATTGTTCCAGTTGGTAATAGGTGAGGATTTTTTCCAGTATTTTTCTATTACCTTAGGTGCCTCATCGAGTTGCAAGGGTGGTAAGGTACTCTCCCAGGATCGAACTTGAAGTGGTTCATCAGGTGATTCTTGAACACTGGGAGGTGTGGATTCCTTTGTAGCTTCATGGAGGTCCCCTATTGTAGGTGGAGGTTGTGGAGAAGCTTTTACCTCTATGGATGCATTACATGAGGATCTAGAAGCTTCATGGGACTCCCCCCTTCCTGAGCTAGGTGGAACAAATCGTTCTTTCTTTGGTACCCAAACTAGCTCTGGAGCGGGTATGTAGCATTCAGTGATTTTTTTCTTTCCACGATCGTCAATTCGTTTTGGAGCTACAGGATTGGGCTTACATGGGTCAGGTGATAGGTAAGAACACAATCTACGTTTTGGCACCCAGATTTGATCATTTTCTTGATAGTAGCCTTGGGCTTCCAATAGTCGTTTAGGAATCCATCGCAACATTTTCTTAGTTTTCTTGGAGCGAGTAGGACGTTTCTTACAAGGCTTCTGTTTTTTAGCACTAGCTATGGTCGCTAAAGAAGCTTTAGGGACCCACTTATATGTTTTCTTCGTTATATGAGAATGAGTCTTGTCAGGAGCTATATGCATTGCTTGTAGCATATTTAAGGGTACGAGTGGTGGCATTTCATCCCCCTCACGTGTTACCCAGGTCGTCCCCCTATTTCCCCAAGTGTCTATTGTTGCTGCTAGGTGGACCCAATCTACATTTTCCGACTCAGTCATCCCAGGTAGTACATCCATATAAGGAGAATCTTCCCCAACATCAGTGTCTGCTTTACACTTGTAGCAATATTTCAATGGGGCCGAGTGAACTATGGTGTCAGATCTATGATCAATTATAAACCTGTTTCCTAAAGGATGTGCTCGACCAGTTACAAGATCCACTCGAATGACAGAATCTTGGAACTGCAGGTAGACATGGTTTTTTGACCAGTCATGCACCATTTTTGCTTCCCTCATGAAAGGACGTCCTAAGATCATCTCAGATGCCGTAGTGTGCTTGGAGAAATCCATAACAATGAAGGTAACTCTTATTTTATGTCCAAAGACCTTGATCCTAAGATCTTCTAGCATCCCAATAGGTTTAACAATAGACCCATTGGCCATCTTTACTACTATGGTTGTGGTCGCAAGGTGAGGTCTTCCCATAGTTTCCCAACAATTTTTAGTCACAATGCTAACCCCAGCGCCACCATCAAGGATTCCCTTCACAGTTAATCCCTTGGTAGTGATTGGTATGGTTGCATTGGATTCATCTCCCTCAAAGTATTGTCCCAACTTGTTAATAGGTATTTCTATAACAAGGTTCTCATCTAGGTTGGGTTGTGGATCTAAGTGTTCCTCCTCTATTGGCGTCTCTCTAGGTCCATCCATCTGTGCAAATTGTGGTAGCCCGACCTTCAGTTCTCCATTGAGGAAAGCTCAAAGAGCTAAGAATAGCTCAGGGTCTCCATATAGTTTGGACATGATGGTGGTTCTAACTTCGGAAGCCATGAAATCCATCAATTTGGCAATATTTAGCGGCACCTTTTGGGCTTCAGTCCCTTGATGTGGGGAAGATGGGATCTCCATTTCTTCAATAGGGTCAGGCAGTCCCTCTGTAAACATTCTTTCCAACAAGAAGCGAGTACGCCCACTTTCCCATGACTTTAAGTCACTTTCTTCTTGGATGACACTAGGAATGGCTAAGGGTCTATGGACTTTTTGAGGTTATTGTTGCGTAGGGAACATCGTGTCTGTAATCTAGATCTGCCTAGGTGCTGGCTCTAGATCCCTTTGGGTATCTTCTACCAAACCCCTTAATTGCTTGACTCGCTCGATCTCCTCTTTAGGGTTTGGATAAGTTCCCATCTTTTTCTTGGATCCTGGACATTGTGGCTCATGACAATCTTCCTTGTTGGTTTCTATCTTAGTGGTCGTTTTGGTCTCCATGGTTTCTCCTGAATCAGAATCCTCTTCAGCGTCATTCATATATACTGGGTCGTCACCAATCCCTATGTTGGTCTTTGAACTAGGGTCTGACTTCGCTGCTTTTTGCGATCTCTTTCTTCGTGTTTTCTTCTTTTTCTGAGATTGGGCAATTAATGCCGTGTCTCTTTCTTCAAGAATATAATTTTTTTTTTGGAGCATCGATCGTGTGAGTATGTTTACTGGTACCACAGGTGTACTTTGTGATGGCTCCTTGGTAACCTCAATCAAGTTTAATGGCATGATCTTCGGCGCATTTGGATTATTTGGACATTGGGCAATCAAATGATCTATGCCACATCGATTACACATGAGTATTGGCATTGTAGACATGCTCACTTGATTGGTTTGCATTAGTGTGGCGTTCTTTTGTAGCCTAATAGGACACTCGGTTACATGATGTGGACCTCCACACTCATAGCATTGAAGAGGTGGTCTCTTAGCAATGTAATTGATTTGGCCTCTTGCCGCAAGAGCAGCTACTTGATATACAGGTTTGACTTGTCCCCAATAGTCCTCCATGTAGTATTGTGGACTTTCTTCAATCGCATCCATTCCATAGGCAATATTAGGGTCTATATCTTCCTCACGGCTTTCCAAACAAGCAATAGATGACTCACAACCCACTTGATTCACAGAAGTGATTCTCGGATGTGGTGGTTGCGGTCCTAGCACTGGAGGTGGTAAGGGTGTTGTTTGAACAACATTTTGGGCCCTAGGGACCATGTGTTGTGACGTTTGTTCAAGAGGTGGGGCCGGCATCAATGCAGGCACTCGAGGTGTGTCTGTCCATGCTAAGGTTGGTCTATTGGCCATCGCTCGCTTAAATACTATGCAATCCTTAGCTTGGTGACCATACCTCCCACAGGCATTTCAATTCCCATTGAATTTCACTCTAAAAGTAGGGCATTCACTGGTACTATGCGGACCATAGCATACTGAGCACCATTGTTGCTCCCTTCTTGGATACATGTGATTGTTTTGCGGGGCACAATTGTCTCTAAGACTCTCTTGAATAGCCTTGGTGAGATCTGCTAAAGTCATCTCAGATATCTTTGGCTCCTTAGCAATAGGCTTTAGGGTCATTGGTTGATGCCCCGATGCTTGCGAGCTAAAAGATTTAGGCTCAACAGACACTCTTTCTCCTTGAATCATTAAATTATCCTCCAATTGGATAGCATTGGTGGTGACTGCTTCCCAAGTGGTGATACCTCTAATGACTAGGCCATTGTAGATATCCTCATGTCGTAATCCTCTAATGAATCTATCAAGCAATTGATTATTATTGAAGCGCTCATTTGGATTACAACGAGAATTCAAATGCTTTAAGCGACTAATAAAGTCTCTCACCGACTCTCCTTTCTCTCTTTGGGCTTTCTGGAGCTGAGAGGCTACACCCCAAAGCACTCCCTCTCGTATGTATTCTTTCAAGAACAGTCTCCTAAGAGTAAGGTAACTCGTTTTTTCTTCCACCCTTAGGGTTCTATACCAATCCCCTGCCTTCCCACTTAAGGTTAGTCTTAGAGCATTACTCTTATGGAGGTCATTGTGTTCTCCTAGGGAATCGCATATTTGTTCAAACACTTCGATATGCTTTCTCACATCCCCGTCTCCACTAAATTTCTGTGTGAGCTTGGCTATTTGCACTTCCTTACTTCTAGGTTCTCTATCAGGCGTGTTACGCATATTCTCAGCAATAGATCGTCCGATAGCTTGAGCAAATGTTGCCAAGTCACCTAAGTGAGCAGGCATCATGGGTGAAGGCGCTCCAGAGACTACATGTGGAGTAGGTATTGGCATTGGGCTTGGCGTATAGGAAGCCCTTGGGTTCCATGTTTGGTACGGTGTTGTGCCAGGTGGCAGCCCAAAGTTCATATGTGTGGCTCTAGGCATAGCAAACGTCGGATGGGACATGCTAATGCTAGCCGGTATGGTCCCATGGTAATAGGAGCTTGGGTGTTGTGGTTGTGGAGCATAGGTTGTTGACACAATGGGAGGGGTAGGGACTACATGAGTATGTGGACCCATAGGTGCATACGATTGGTACGCACTTGTAGGTACTATTGCAGGCATTGAGGTACCATGTAGTGGCGCTTTACTAACAAATGAGGTCCATGGCGTGTTTCTTGGCATGCCCATCATTGGGGTAGGCATGGCAGTCGTGGTGTCATCAAGGGAAAGATGAGCTAGACTTGGAAAAGTAAAGCTATCACTTGTGGGCTCAAAGTGTACTGAGACCCCTGGCGAAACAACATATGGAGGATCCATCGGACTTACCGAGGGAGTCTCCATTTGCGATAAGGTCGGTTGTTTAGCCTTCCCTGTATCCAAGAATCTCATGAGACCCGTTGAAGGCATATGGATTCCCTTGTTCTGTCTCTCTAGCTCAATAACCCTATGGATGACCTCACAAACCCTTTGTTGTTGATCCTCCACACTAGTAGCACCCGTTGTGGATTGCAGGACATCTAACCAACCCACGTGATAGGTGTGACCTGTGTATAGGTCGGTTAGAGTTTCTGTTTGTAGTTCGTACTCCCAGTTCTCATTTAAGAACGCTCCATCTAGGATTGAGGTGCTAGGGGTGTCTTTTGAACTAGATGCAATATGGCTCTCTATAGGTTGACCCTTAGTGGTCGCTAATTCAGGATCACTGGATTGCTCTCCTAACAATGATATCGACATAGGAGATTTCACTTTTAGCTCTCTTCGTTGCTCTTCCTTGCGTAAGCTCTCGATTTCCTTTTCCCTAGCCGCAATGATATACCGCTCGACTTCTTGTACTTCGGCAAGGCTTCTACCATCAGGTAATATAACCTCGGAGGAAAATAGCTCTGAAGAGTCAGGGGGTGCAGTGAATGGAGTATTCACGTGCACACTCTCTAAGGGCCTTCGGTCTACGTTGGTCATGAATGGAGAATTTACTTCTCCACCCCCCTCTTTTACATCATTAGCCCCATGTTCGGGGCGAGTGGCTCTACTAAAGGTTTCCTTCAAGCGGCTAAGCACGCCCGGCCCGGACTGTGGACCCATGGCATGCATGTCTTCGCTTGAGCTATTAGGATTAGGCATTGGTTAACCCTCCATGACGTCGTAGTCAGAAGAAGAGTCACTAGACGCTATATGCGGGTCATGAGTGGTACTACCTCGAGTTCTCGCTGAGGGCCTAGAGGAATAAGGTAGAGGAATAATGTGGACCCATGGCATGCATGTCTTCGCTTGAGCTATTAGGATTAGGCATTGGATAACCCTCCATGACATCGTAGTCAGAAGAAGAGTCACTAGACGCTATATGCGGGTCCTGAGTGATACTACCTCAAGTTCCCGCTGAGGGCCTAGAGCCTAAGGTAGAGGAATAATGAGTGTCCGCGTAAACGGAGACACTCTCAATATGATCTTCCTCTAGCACACGACCAGAGCGTAGGTGCATATGACCTCGACACACTAGAGGTGTTGGTGAGTGCCCGTGAAGGCCGCTCACCTAGTTTTTAGGGTGTTTACAAAACCCAAATTTTTAATATAAATTTGTCCCTTTTTTAACCGAACCACAAAATATGGCGTGCGATAGCTCAAAATGAGCGTCTTGGCTAGAGGAACGCGTCGTACTTTACAGCGTCCAATTCGGTTACGTACAACCGTTGGAATCCTAAAATTAGTCTTTTCCTAGTGGCGAGAGGACTAAAATTAGTAAGTCCAAAGGGTGAGTTCTTTTGGGCTTGGGGGAGTACACCACACTCACTCTTTAATTTTCAAATTTTTTATTTTTTATTTTTTTAACAAAAATATTTTATTTTTTGGCCTTGGGGGAATAAGTGGACCATGCTGTCTACACTCACGCTTTTTGGTTTTTTTTTTTTGGTTGGTCGTTGCGCCGCGCGGTTTCAGTGGCCTTGGGCCACACACCCCCTAACCTTCCACCTCCCCTAACTTTTCAATGGTCTTTTTTTGGGACACACACCCCCACTAACTTTTCAATGGTCCTTTTTTTGGGACACACACACCCACTTCTCTTCTAACTAAACTAAATTTCTCTTCTACTCTTCTAATACTAACAACTCTGCTAATTACTAATTGACAGTGAACCAACTGTGAAGTTATCTACAACAACTAACTACTCTTCTCTTCTCTAATTGCTAACTGACAGTGAATTGTAAAGTTACCTACTACAACTAACTACTTACTCATTCACACACTAACTACTAACTGTGCAAATAAAAAAATTGTGTAAAGATAGGAATTGAAACAAATCAAGTTGTCTACTAACTGTGTAACTAGAAATTGAAGCAAAACACTCATTCAATACTAACATTCTAACTACTAATTGTGCAAAAGATAATGTGCAACTAGGCATTGACAAAAAACAAAGATTATACAGGAAATGAAAGCTTGCAAGAATTGACTTCTTCTCCTCTTCTTTCCTAACAAAAACACCCACATAAGAAGCATGGAGTGCCTCTCAAGCTTGGTGGAGGGCGATTCCCCGGCAACGACGCCAAAAATGTGTGCATGTGTCGCACGTGTCAATGCTAGAGACTTGTTGTACACCGTGTGCGAGCCACAAATGGCTCCAAGCACACAACTAGCCTAAACTAGTAAGCTCAAAGATGGCGTTGGTGTGTCACTCACCGCTCTACGCTTCCTGTCGTGGAGGATTCCTCGCCGCAAAGAAAAAGGAGCCGCCGTCGTCGCAATGCTCTCTCTCTCTCTCTCTCTCTCTCTCTCTCTCTCTCTCTCTCTCATACACACACACACAAGGAGGTGAAGAAGAAGAAGATGGAGATGGAGATGGAGCAAGAGCACTCTTCTATTGCACACATGAAAGAATGAGGTTTTTTAGGTTTAGATTGACTTTTATATGGGTTCACCCGTTCACATTTGGGCGCCCACACTTAGCCAATCTTACCCAAACGTTTTACGTTCCAGTTTTAGAGTGCGCCTCTCATCGGCGATCACTCTTATCCATTCCTATTGGACCGACAAGCCCGGTACCTGACTCTACCAAGTAAATAGTACAATGTCTGTCGTAGGTGATATGGTGTCCGTGAGCCGTGAGGGTTAACACAACCATTGCTTCAACCTCAAAACCTGTCTCACCACGCAACATCAGTGTGCTACCAAAGCATGAAGAGCAGGTATTTGTCAATGTATTTGATAAAATGGCATCACAAAACCAAACCAAAGAGAATGGCCTAAACCTCAATAACATATGGAATTGGATTTCAGGACGTGATCAGGTAAGTCCAAGTCACCATTAAAAATACATGGCATAAGAGTCTAGAGTCGGGCAGTTGAGCCACTAAATAAGCAAAGTGTCAGACCCAAGCTTCAAGTCTAATATTTTCTTTGTGGTCTATGAGTCTAGCTAATAGATATAAGCTCAAGCTGGAGAGTTGAGCATATATATGTCATGCCGCTCATGCTGAAAGAGGTGAGCATAAGAGTCGAAGTCTATTATTTTGTACGGTGGAGAAAACGGAGTAGTCCAAAAACACTCACACACTTGATGCAGTGAGGAAGAGTGGAGAAACCTCGTCAACAAAAACCATTCTTGTGCGAAGTGATAGGTTTTGCTACACTTGCTTTAAGAAGAACCCCTCAATACTCTTCTCTGGCACCGCATCTTGTTTAACATGCATAACTCTGTGCAAGCATATAGATATCCTCACATTGGACATATGCATCAGACACTCTTTGGTGTTCCACCCATGCACTTACACAAAAACAGGATGATGACTCGGAATGCAACGGAACTTCACAAGAAGTTTAACCTTATAGAGATCAAAGAAACCATGGAGTATCTCCGGGTTTGGACAACCAAAAGTGGGTCTAAACATCCGATTCGGCGGCAGACACACAAAGCGCCATTTTGGCATAACAGCCAAATTTGGCACCCATTCGCCACAAAACTTTGCGAAAAGCTTCGAATGACCATCAACGACGAATGTCTACAACCAAAATCCAAGGCAAAGCCATTTCACTTACCAATGTGGAAAAAGACGCTTTCGGACAACTAAATGGCAAAAAGTGTCCGATTTTGACTCTCGGACAGGTCTGTTTTCAACCAGTAAAAGGTGGCGATTCAGGTCGATTCCCGCGATTCCTAACTGTTTTTGCGAGATCTACAACTTTGCAGAAGAAATTTTTTTACAAATTCCTCACTGATTTTCTAATATTCAGCTCAAAAAATTTCATGTTTTCTGAAAATTTCAGGTTTTCCGCTTTGGCGCAGTATGCGAGTTTGATGCACTTTTGGAAGAACGAGAGGTGCTCAAAATTAAGTGCATAAATTATGAGCTGAAAATGTAATTTCAACTTCCGCAGAGCTTGTGGTTTGAGATTTTGTGGTAGATGTGGGCAAAGAATCACGGAGACGTATACACACCAACAGTGGTCTCTTGAGAGACGCGGTTTTTTGAAACACACAGATATAGCTTCTTTCGCAGGTTTCATAGGACACTTTGGCAAAAAGTGGTGTAAAAACAATCAAGGTCAACCTGAACCACATAGACAACTCACACAAGCTCGGGATACAACTCTCGAGGACTAAGATCAAGAGAAGTCTACTTCGAAACCAAAAGACGGACTCAAAAACTGAAATGCCTACAAAGGGGGCTTTTAGCTAAACTTGTGATTTTTAAAGTTGAAAAATAGCTACAAGGGCTTAGGGCACAAGCACAACACAAGCCTTGCATGAAAAAATCATTTTTGACAAATCAGACATCATACCCATATGATGTCTCACAGCATTTTTGCATATAACACTCCACTTCTGAGTTCATATTCACTATATACATGGTAAGACCATCCAAAATACAAAGTTACAGGAGATTTGGACCTAGGTAATCGATTGCAAACCCAAAAAATGCAAAGAAGGGCATAAAACCAACATATGACCCTAAACTTGCAAAAATAGCTCCAAATCAAGTAAAACTTTGTAGGAGTGGTGTAAATAACATGCACAAGCTATTTGGATATCAAAACTGCAATTTGGCCAAAAAAGACATCATACCCATATGATGTCTTTTCACTCATTTTGGGCTAGAACTTAATGTTTTTCATCATATTCTCATTATACACATAGAATATAAGCCACACAACAATTTTGGTACCATTTGGACAAGTATATGGCCACATTAGTCCACTTAGCGGAAAAATCCCGACCTAAAGCCTATTTTTATCCAAATTCAACCATATTCAACTTCAAATGATGATTTGAGTACAAACAGTACTTTACCACCATGTAAGGAGCTCACAGAACCAAAATCGTGCAAAAAATCCACAAAAGACATTATACCCATATGATGTCTCATGGAGCAATTTTGACCCAAATTCTTTTCAAGTTCCATAAGATCATTGCAGAAGCCATTATAAAGCCAAATCCAAGCCAAAAAACCAAAATGAGCCAAATTGGGCCATATGGACATCATATGGGTATGATGTCTCCAAGGCACTTTGGCACATTTCAGAGCTATTTTGACCATACAAAATTGTTCAACATGTGATATGAGAGCCATCTACAAAGTTTTATCCCATTTGGATCCCAAAATCCAATCCTCACTATCTCAACAAAAGCTTGATTAGGACTAAAGTGGCCATAACTTGACCAAATGAGATCCAATTGCCAAATCAGGCATATATCTATGATGTACATGCTATCAACTATATGCATATCAAATATCAAGTGATTTTGAGCACTTCGACATCATACCCATATGATGTCTCTAGCATGAAAATGCACCCAAAATTCATATTTTCCCATATGCATTGCATCCTTAGGCCCTGAATAGCTTATGTTTCAATTTTGAAGTCATTTGGATAGTTAAAAGCTTAGTTTTGGCAATCAATAGGAAAAAGACGCTAACTTTTGAAATTGGAGTTACAGAAGCTATGGATACAAGAAAGTCGCCTACAAAGCGGAAAAGAGCCACACTCAAGGACAAAATAGTAGAAGCAGAACCCAACACTGAAGCCTACGAAGACATGGATAGAAGAGGCAATCCTTGAAGAGCAAGGAATCAAGGTTTATCAAGGGACATTCAAAGATCCTAACCATCGGCAACCAAAGAGCCATCGGGATTCCACTAAAGCAAAGCTCAAAAGACGTCATGCCAAGGATGACATGAACGCGGAGGGGGGGAGTGTTGAGCCGAAGGACAACACAGCCACACTTTTGCAGCCGACATTATTTTTCATTGAGCTAATCATTTGTAATTAGTGGGACTCGATTGAGTTTCCAGATTGTATTCCATTCAAGTAGGCAAGATAGTTGTGTCCACATTTGTAAGTAGAGATGATTTCACACCTCCAAGGCTGAGGTATAAAATCCAACTTTTGTAAACCTAAAAGGAGGACTTATTAATCAAAAGTTGAGTTTTTGAGCGTCGTGACTGTGTCTGAGAGAGAGTGTGAGAGAGAGAGAGAGAGACTTATCCTCTTGCTACACGAGCTACAGAGCAGCCATTCGAGAAGCGACACCGCCATTGCGATAGCGACGGCAAGGGCTACGCACCAATACCAAGCGTGTGTGCATACGGCTTCTATGCGAGGCGAGCTCCCACGAGCTTCTTTGTGAGTTTTCTCTTGATCTGTGTGTCAAAATTCAGCGTGCTATATATCGATAGAACCGCAGCAAGTAGAACTACACACTAGAACCATCAAAGTTGAGATTCGGTGACCTGTACTTTTTGGCATGTCTTCATACGCGATTACCGCACGGAGTGTTTGCAGGTTGAGATTAGAGTGTAAATTCATAGGGTACTGTCCTTACGTGGTGTATAGACTCCCCTTTGAGTTTGAGGCTGATTCGATGACTTTTGATCATGTTTCGGATAGCGTTTGCTCGTAGGACGGATTTCAATCATTTGCGTTTTTAGAACTTAGATTTGATTTCCTTGGTAGTGATTGTCTCTAAAAGGTCAAGTAGGTGATTGACACCCATCTATTTGTTTCCATGCGCCTGCAGGTCAAGCTCCATCCTCATCTGACATTCTTGTTTGTTGGTTGAGTTCTCGCTATTACAGCATCCGCTAGCGGCGTAACCGCCCAACACTCTCTCTCTAGCCAACATCACTTCTAGATTCATTTTAGCATCTCTTTATTGTACCTAGACATGGTATCAAATTCACTAGTTTGTGAGGGAGTGGTCCTAGATGTACATCTTGGAGAAAATTATCGAATAGTTTTTTTTGCTTACGTGGGAGGTATATAGGTATTTCATAAAAGGGAATCAAGGGAGATGATGGATTTGTGACGGAAAACCAAAGGGAATGCCTCAGAGGTGGCAGCAGATAAGGTCCCTATACAAAGATTTTGCCTTTGGAGTTAGAAAGGGAAAGCGCAAGGGGAGAAAATTTGTTGTTTCTTTCCTCTCTCTCTCTCTCTCTCTCTCTTTGTGCTACATGTGTGCAATGTGCAAGGAGGAGCTGTGGAAAATATCTTTCAGGATGTTGATTTCCATATCACAACAAATGCTTTTGGTGTTCATCGTGTTTCTAGAGTAAGAGGGCTCAATTATTTTTGATACATTTAGCCATGGCCCATGTGGATGTCATTTATTGGGCTAAATGTCCTAGCAACATTCATCAAAATGGGCCCGATGGTGAGTGACGACTATGATGAGTGTCAACATGCGTCTTTGTCGATGTCAAGTTTTTGGGTATCTGCCATGTTGTCAGCATGCAAGCCAAGGTGGTTGCATCTCTAAGGAATGGGGGTAACCCTATGCTTTCCACCCCTACCTCCATTCCGTGGAAGGCAACAAGCATAGTGTTGTTCAAGATACGGTGTTGTTATAGACAATGCTTTTGTCGAGGGATTTTATGTTTGCAAGTTGAGTCGGATCAACACCGAGCTGCTTGCTATGAGAAACGTCAAGAGAGAGATGCACAGCATAAGAGAACTTGACACAAAAACACCTTAGAAACCTTAAATTATACTAATGAACTCAAAAGTTGAATACAGCTTGACCATTGCAGCAGGCCCTCTGTGCTCTTAAAGCTGTCGAGATCTTGAGCAGAATCATGAACACCAAAGCCTGAATTGCTTAAGTTCCCTTCCCTTGCTCTTCCCCCGACCACCGTCACATGCTTGAATATGTTCTCTGTTGTTCCGAGACCAAGCATGGGAACCACCTTCTGTTTACTGGTATAGTAAATAAAGCAACCTTTTAGGTTTTTTCTTTTTTAACTCCCCTACAGAACGTCAGCTTCTCCAGCTCCTCTCTTCTATAGTACTCGCAATCGGCCTTGTCCACTCACTCAACATATGCCACCCTTGCTCAAAAGCTTTTCCCCTCAGCTTGCTCGACGCAACTCCATAGACGGCTAATGGCTTTGACCCCACCCTTGGTATAACCTCCTCACAATTCTGCAAACTTTCGCTAGCCCAGGCCTCGTTTTCCTTGCTTGACGGAGGCTCCCAACTTCAACCAGCACTGCCCTCACACAGAACCTGCAGTACTCACTACCCTTGCTAGCCTTTGTTGCTCGTCTTGGCCTGCAGCTTCAAAAAAGCTCTCGTCCTCGCATTGGTCTTCTACCCAAATCCTCTCGTTGGCTCGCTAGCTTTCCCTTCTTCTTGTCAGCCTCTTTTTTTTTGCAATTGACGATGCGCTATATACGACTCTATGCCTGCTTTTTATTTGCTTCTTATTAATAGCTTTGTTTTCAAAATTACACCTTGAACATATCACACATCCACACAAGGGCTTGGAGAGTGGGGAAGAAAGGGAAGAATGGGACAAGTAGCTCCAAAGAAAGAGTTCTCATTATGTGCTTTCCTACCTTGGAGGCTAGGAAGGAGTTTTTGAAGAAAAGACCAGCACTCAAGAAGACCAAGATTTTCTTGGGGGATCATCTCACCCTAGCATAGATAGCGCACATGCAAGAGAAGATGCCGGAGATCAAGGTAGCCAAAGAGAGAGGAAAGATTGATTTTTACATAGGAGGGAGAGTAGTGATTCTGGAAAAAAACACCACATGAGAGTGCGAGACCTATGAGACAAGCCTAAGACTAGCAACATGGAATTGTAATGGCTCACTGAAGCTAGATGTGGGCACCTTTGAGGATTTCTTCACAGGAAGAGACATTATTTTCTACTCAAAGACACATCAGACTCCCGGTGGCACTTTACCTAGAGTGTCGGGGTATCGTTGGGAGACTACTTGTAGATGGGATGTGAGATTAGAGTATAGAGGACGATGGTTAGAGGTGTGGTAGTCTTATTTAGGGAGGAGTTGCAGTCCCTCATTCGTATTGTTCATGGAGATGAGCATGCTAGGTATTTGTGGTTCAAGGTGAGAGCGGAGATTGGGAGGCCACTTTACATCGCAATATGCTATTTTCCACCAAGCACAACTCACCATGCATCCCCCAAGGGACAGCCACCTTATATGATTTTGGATGAGGATATATGGGAGTTCTCTAGAGATGGGGATGTTATCCTTCTGGGGAACTTCAATGCCAGACCATGCCACTCTTAGAAAATCTTCCGTGATACCTAAGAGGAGATGTTGAGAGAATTGGATGTCCATGATATGGGTTTGTCCAAGTGTTCACAGGATGAGGAGAACACGGGTTATGGGGGATATTTTATAGACATGGGGACTGCACATGGACTAGCCATTTTGAATGGTATACAGAGATTTCCAGCATCGAGTGGGTTCACTTGTTTTCCTCACAGCCATGGGGCTAGCACTGGATTATGTTTTGGCTCAACCCAGTTTTATGCCCTCTATTCAAGATTTTACAGTCGGGCCCAGGCCTATCGGTGTTGCGGTAGATCATGCCCTTCTCATGTTTACCGTCTCTTTTCAGTTCAACATAGCTCAATTGACACAAACATGCACACATACTCGATACAATTTCATGTTAGAGACTGATTTTTTCTACATAGATGGCTACTCCCGGGCTGATCAAAATATAGAGGACGATGGTTAAGACAATTTCATGTTAGAGACTGATTTTGTCTACATAGATTTTGTCTACTCCCAGAGTTTACCCCGATAGTGATAGAGACATTACATGATACAGTAGCAGAGGCATACCCACACAGCCAGCCTGAGCACATACATTGTTTTGGGATCATTCCCCAGAATCATTGGTATGATGAGGAGTGTAGAAAAATGAGAGCCACACTTCATAGAGAGGTGTCTTTGTTGTCCTCCTAGTGTCTAACCGAATCAAGTCCTGTCTAATGAGCTGATTGGTCTCGATCCGTGTGAGAGACAAGAAGGGTGCATCTGGATGGGGGGTAGTCTATCCATGTCAAAACTATGCGGCTTGAACCAAGGTGTCATCTGTGCATACGAACAAGAGGTGTCTCCCTGTGAGGCAAGCTATCGAGAAGACTCCAAAGCTAGATGGGCATATTTTTCTTTGGGGAGATCCCAGATACTATGCATGAAATATGGTGAGTGTCCCAATGATTAGTGGTGGAGTAGCAAGCTCTACACAGATAATATCATGTGGTACAGAGGGCTTGGTCTTAGTCATCCGAGAAGTCATAGATACTAGAGGCCTCTCCATGCACTTCCATCCATCAGTATTGTTAGCCCAACCATGGCGGTCCACTAATGACCCCCAAATCTGCATCCCATAAAGCATAGCTGATGTGACTAGAGTATCAAAAGGCCATAGTTTTGTTTGAGGTTCCTGAAACACTGAACCTATAAGCACATCCTCTTCATCTTCCCTAAAGCCACATATGTTCTTGTTAGCCTAGTCATTGCTACTCTCCTCAAAGAAAACACTGGGCCACTAAAGACCACACCAAGGTAAGTGTATTCATTTGTATACTCCACCGTCCCGTGACCATATGCAAATGTAGGTGCAGATTGTTTGACACACTATGGTGTGGTGTTGAACACCATAAACTTGGTCTTGCCAAGGTTCATCGATAAGCCGCTACCACTAGCAAATGTGTGCAATGTATCCAAATGTCATTGCATTCCCTCTAGTGAACCTAAGATGAATGCAATATCATTTGCATATAGTAGCAATGAGATCAAGGTCCCTAATAATTGTGCTCCTTTGTCACCTCTCCTCTCAATGTGTTCTGAAACCTCATTAACATAAATACCAAATAAAGTAGGGGAAAGTGGAAAACCCTGTTTCAACCCAATAGTGGAGACACCCTATCGAGAGTGCGGACCTGACCCACAACTTTCCTATACAGGGCCATGATCCACAAAATCAGCTTTGTGGGTACATCCATCTCCAGTAACTTGTGCATCAGTTGAGCTCTAGGAGCTATGTCAAATGCTTTGTGGAAGTCCACAAAAGTATAGTAAATCCTCCTACCATGTGATTTTCCCTCTTCAATAATAGCTCTGAGTGTCAATATGCGATCAAGAGTGGAAAAACCTCTCCTGAAACCTGCATGTCCTGATGCTCATATGCCTGCTCTCTCTGCCCATCTACTCAATTGTTGATGCTCAAGAATGGAAGCATATAACCTAGCCAGTGTGTGCACAATCATAATGGTGCGATAGTTCCCAGGCTTCATTGGATCTCCTGCCTTGAAAATAGACACAACAATCAGCATACTCCAAGTATCGGGAAAATCCTCACACATGGCTCGATTGAACATCAGTGCTAGAAGTTTTGAAAGCATATCTTAGGAATGTATAAAGTTCTCCGCTACCAATCCATCATGATCAGATGCTCCCCTAGTCCTCATCCTGCCAATAGCTTTCTTCACCATCTCAGCGGTAAAGAAAATACATGTCTCTGGACATGGCATCAGGGGGTTTGGTAAAGGCGGTTGTTCTGGAACTGTGTAATGATATGCTGCATACTCACCCCACGTCTCAGTGGATGTGATAGCCAGTGGAGGGGAGTCCTCATGAAAGAATCTCCATGCCTCACCTGAGTTCTGGCTCAAGAATAGCTTATACGAATCCTTCTCTAAATTCAACCCTTCTTCTTGGACATGGTAGATTGCCTCAAAAGGGAATATCTTCAGCTCATGGGAGCCCCCCTGGGGTCGATGTAACTCACAAAGAAAGATTTCATTGGGTCCTTGAAGAAGTCAAAACATAAATGAGAAGGTGGGAGTATGCTCTTCTCCCATTCTTGAGCCAAATTAAAGTGATAAATTCAATTATGCTCCCTTTATATTGCCTTCACTAGGGTTATACAAATTGGCGAGCGGGTATTTTCGAGTATTGAAATAATTGAGCAAGTCCTTTCAAACAAGCTAGATAAGAGAAGTTTATAAATTATACGATTTCTTGAGCTTAAAGACCAAAGTAATCTGGCCGAATTCACAACACGTGGCGATGGTGCATATCTTCAAGACAATCTATCATCCTAATGGCTCAAATTCACACACTCCTGACATATGATTAATGTTGGACTCCCACAACAACTTGGGCAATCATATGAGTTGCTACAGAGGTGTAGCCGTGAAAATTAGAAAACTTGCATATCTTCTCGCATAATTCAAGACTACACATGCTTGATGCATGGTGCCATGACCCCTTGGCTTTACGCACTCCATACTTGTCTGCCCCCCACCTCACCCAATACTACTTGTCTGCATCGACTGGCCTTCTCTTTCACATTTAATGGTGTTGAACCACTAGTATCCTGTTTGATTCTTTAAGTTTTTTATTTAAAATCATTGGCCCCTCGTTTGATGCTTTCAGTTTTTTACTGAAATCATTGGCCTCTTTTTACGTAATTACAATTACAATTCCAAAATTTCTTAAACTATCTCATCCTTAATGTTGTCGTCATTAGGATCGGCAACACCTACTCATCCTCCTGACTACGAAGCCTAGTAGAACCATTGGTAATTGCAATGTTGAGCTGAGTGGCTCGCTCCACAATTGATTTCCGCTTCAAAGTGGAAACATTGTGAGCATTCTCGGCATAAAACTTCTTGTTGTGCATCATAAGAAGGTCCAGTTCAGCAAAATTGTGCACCAAAAACTTTGTGAAACCATTGGGTATCACATGCCTTATCTTCTTGTTTGAGCCATACCCAATGCTAGGCATCAAACTGCACCCTCTGAATTTCCTCCTGACACGTGAATGAATACCCTTTGGTCTATGCGAGCTTGGCTTGACACAGATCTTGCGATCACTTCTGTCAGCAGCCTCACCATGCAGCCTCATGCGCTATTGCAACTCTCGGCAACGAACTTCCTCATGGTTCTTCTGGAAGCCCTCAAGCTGGCTTGCCTGCCATGCCCTCAACTGAGCTTTAATTACCCCGTCTCCTATGTAGATCGACTCCACAAGCTCTGCAGACATTGAAGGTGCGCACGCCTCTTGCCAATGATGCTAGCGGTGCCAACACAATCCATGAGGTGCTTCGAGCCACCCTCCCTGCGTAGGTGGTAAAACCGGCTCAAGCACAGCCTGTTTTCAGGCGATGCCAACCATGGCGAGTCCCTGCGTGCTCCTGACCATCCCATCTCACATGCCAAAACTCCAGAGATGGGACCCTTGACATTCCTACAGCCAACTTGGTCGAATCGGTTACAGGTTGAAACTGATACCGCCATCATGAAAACGTTTATTGCTCCACTATAAGCCCCTTGCTCAGCAGTTGACCATGGTGTTGCTACCCTTGCAGACGGCTATGATATCTTCCCTTTGAACTTCTTCACAGGCTTCTTCACAATCCTGGGCTAGACACCGAGGGGGGTCACCATGGCTGCCGCTCTCGCCTCCCACCTCTCACACCTACTCCATGGTCTGCTGCTCCTTGGTCTTGGGGTGGTCTGTTGTTGCCGCCCTTGCCTCCTACCTCTCACACCTACGCCCTGGTCTGCTGCTGCAACCATTCCGCGCCGGCGCGGACTGGTTGCAGTAGCAAACCAGTGCGGGTAGCGTCATCTACAAAAAGGGAAATTTACCAAAATAAAGTTTCCCTCAAATTTCAAAAATTCCCAAAGTACCCCCCATATTGTCCTAAATTCCCATTTAATGCCCTTTAGATTTTCCAAAATTCCCAAAATACGCCCAGTTTTGAGACTAAATTTCTTCCAAGATAAAAAAATTTGTAGCTCTCATAAGAACACTGAATATTGTCTATCAATACAAGATGCTAAAACTAGAATTTGAGCTGGTTATGTAGGCTTTGCAAACGAATTGCTTCATTATTTTTAGAACATAATTGCCCTTTTTGTGAGGTAATTTGTGGCAAATTACATGCTATTGTAAAAAAGGAATAAAGATTAGAAAATCTTGAAGAATCCAGCCAAAATAGATACAAGGGTATTTTGGGAATTTCTAAAATTTGAGGGTATTTTGAGAATTTCCACAAATTAGAGGGGTGCTTTCATAGTTTTCCCTTGAAAAAAATAGCATTTGTCACAATGAGTTGGATTCCAAGATTATGTGAATGATTTACTTTTTGTTGTCGTTTGTCTCAATTGCACCTACAATTATTGTGTTTTGCCCATTTGCTGCTTCCTGCCCATAGAATCACGTCCACACAATCCGGCTCTTGCTAAATATCAGACTCTCCAGGATATGGGATCCTTGAGAGCTTGCCATGTAGCCGCGGGGACAACCTGCTTAGTAGATTAACCAGTCAACAGTTCGTTCCACCAAACATGTTTGAACATAGGCTACAAATGAGTACGAACACTATTCAACATAGCTCGGGATCCGAAGTAGGGCGGGCTACGAATGAGCACGAACTCTGTGCAACACAATTCAGGATTTGAACCAGCACTCTCGATTCATTCCAACATGATATACCCCATAGCACTAATGACGTTCGCTTACAGTCCGATATTTATCCTAAGTCATGAACATACGAGAATATTGTGACAGATTGGAGGGACATTGGATTGCAGCCATAGACGTCGACATGTAGAAGAAACAGTTCTATTGTACCTCTGTTCATGTGATGGTTGCTCTTGTTTACCTATTGTTGCAAAAGATCTGGCAGGTTTTGGAAGTTGTAAATCACCATTCTTTGAGCTGGGATATCCTAGGATTAGATGATTCTCTAGTTGTGCCATGGCCTTCGGGTGTTTTTAACATTGAGAGAATCACATTATAGACGCTTTTAAGGAATTGTTGCTTCATGAATTTATCTTTGCATCCAACAGGAAAATGCACCTGAGACTTTGGCCTTTCTTATGTAGAAGAACTTGCATTTGGCTTTGGGTCGTATCGTTTTTGTCTATTGATCTCACAATAGACTCCTCGTTAGGCAAGAAATTGTCTCAAGGAAAGTGGTTCCAAAAGCAAAATGATCCGATAAAGCAGCAATTTGGAGGTCCTGCAAGGCACCTCTTAAAGCTTTATTTTATCCTTAAATTTGCAATTAGGAGGGTTCAAAGAATTAAGAGGCATCTTAGAAGCCAATATTAATGTTGCACAAGCTACCACCGAACTTAAGCGAGACGAGATGTTTTGACTTGAACTTTTGGTAATTAGTAAAATGGAGCTTGCCAAATTTTTTACGACCTATTTTGAGAGGAGGTATGCCACATGGAATTGAATTGTATATGTTTCAAGTATGAAGAGATTGCTTGTGCCTCGGGTATTCAATGTTTATATTGGTTCTAAAATCTCATTTTTTGTCGATTGAGTGTTGGATTTGTGTAGTGAAAGTAATGTGCATGGCATAATTTTTTCCTTTCACCATTGTTGCTATTGTATCAATTTGCTCGAATTTGTCTTCGCTCTGTTTTTTTTTGCTCGGTGATTAGAAACCCCCCCTTCCTTCACTAGCCCACTTCTTAAGATGGCTAAGTGTCACTAAAAAGAATTCTTAAAACTAGAAAAAGAATTTTTATGGAAAAACAACACGAAGACCTCCAGACCATGGCATTGGGCCAAATGGGAGTTAGTCATTCAACTGGTGGACCAATGAGGTCTTCGAATTCTTAACCCAGTTGTCCATATTGAGGCCCTATGTGCCAAATTTATGATCTCCTTGGCTAAACAGGAACAAGCTTGGGCTATCGTGACCAAAGATATGTTAGATGCAGCTAAACTTGGTTCAAAAAGCGGCAAGTGGAAAGGGGTAGAGTTTCACGACAAGCTTTTAGCCCAGGTGGCATCTCAGGGGAACTGGTGAGGACGTGCAAAAGAGCAGTTGGGGTATTGGAGTAGGGAGAAGAAACCACGTACTTCAAGAACTCCATCTTGCACTGATCCCCTTTGGCTTGCTAAAGTTGTAGGACCACCACAAAGCCCCTATTGGATAGAAACTGCTAGGAAAGTGAATAATAAGGGTCTGAATTGGCTTGTTCACTTCTAGGACAATAAGAGTAAGAGCTGGAAAAGCATTGACTTGCTGGTAACCCAATATCAACTAAATGATTATGAGATATTGTAAGTCAATAGAGTGATAAAAGAGCTCGACAAGGTTGTAATACCAATCTGTGAATCCGAGATTGAATGGAATGCTTGGAGATGGCCCAGAAGTAGTCTTTTTTGGATCTTTTGGAAACCCCATTCTAAAGGCATCTATCATGCATTAATGCACGAGAATAATTGGTCTAGCCCCATCAATAAAATATGGAAGAGACAATGGCCAAAAGAATCGTGGGAGGAAGTCATGGTGAACATCTAGAAGCCAAAGTGGCCACAGTTTATGAAGACATTTTTGTTGAAGGTGATGTGGAGTGCTCTACCGACGAGCGTAAAGATCCAAGAAAGAGAAATTGGGTTCGATCGTTGCTTGGGGTGCATGATAGCCAATGAAGATCTGACCCACCTATTTATGGAATGCCATGCAATCAAAAGTCCTGCTCTTCTTCTTTGCACTCAAACTGTCAGGTACTTTTTCTTTCACCATATATGGCAGGCAAGGAACCGCCATGTGTTTGAAAGAGACCTTGATGTAGAAACCTTCTCAAAGATTATACAAGAAAGCAGAGTGATGATCTATACACTTGGAAGCAAGCAAGACTTGGGAGATTGATTCAACACCTCAAGGTTGAGCCTAAGCTTGAGGCTGTTTTGTAATTTTTATGTCGTGCTTAATACAATCCACTCACAAATTGTGAGTTTTGAAAAAAACGGGATGTTTTGAAAGGTTTTTAATTTTGTTGAGATTGGGTAAACCTAATCAAAAAATTAAAAGATATTCCTAATTCAGAGATTCTCCCAATAACAACAAAAACGATGTGTTAGTTTATATCGTGCAACAAAACACACAAGGAGGAAGCACATAAATATACAAAAATATCATCTAGACATGAGAAGGATGGATACAACATTGCATGGGTGTGTGTGTGTGTGTGTGTGTGTGTGTGTGTGTGTGTGTGTGTGTGTGTGTGTGTGTGTGTGTGTGAGAGAGAGAGAGAGAGAGAGAGAGTGCAAGGACACTTTAAAGAGAAGAAAACACTAAAGGAAAAATAAAAGAGAAGATAAACACAAATATACAATGTGAAGTCAATCCCCTCTTTATATGGACACAAAAGGTCTTTTGACTTTTCGCCTTCATATGTTTTTTGACTTTCCATCTTCATCTAGGCTTTTCAATTCCTAAACTCACCCTTCACTTATGCACTTAATATGTTTTAAAATATTTTTAATTTTTTTAAGATTGGGTAGACTACCGACATAATGCAACTACAAGGATACAAAAGGGAAAATAAAGGAGAAGAAAAACACAAATGGACCAATGTGAAGTCGACCACCTCTTTATATGGACACAAAATGTCTTTTGACTTTCCACCTTCATGGGTCTTTTCATTTCCTAAACTCACCATTCACTTATGCACTTAAGATGTTTTGAAAGGCTATTTGTACAATCTCCAAAGCTTTTCAGTAGATTCGGAGTCCCAGTGTAATATAGAGAAGTCAAGGCTGATCTCCCTATTGAAAAATTACTCATTTGACCCTTCTGTCTGGTCGCGGGAGATTGTCACAAAAGGGAATATCTTTAGACATTTGGGAGCCCCCTTGGGGGTGGATGTACTTACAAGCAAAGATTTGAGTGGGTGCTTGAAAAAATCAAAACAAAAATGAGTAGGTGGGAGTATGCTCTTCTCCCATTCCCAAGTCGGATAAAAGTGATGAATGCCTCTATGATTCCGTATATTTCCTTCACTAGCCTGCTTCTCAAGATGGTTAATTGTCACTGGAAAGAGTTCTTGAAACCAACAAAAAGGTTTTTATGGAAAAATAACACGAAATCTTCCAAACCATGGCAATGGTCCCGTTGGGAATCAGTTGCTCGGTCGGGGAATCAAGGAGGCCTCGGAATTCTCAACCTTGTGGTCCGTGCAAAAGCTTATTGCACCAAATTTGTTGTTTCCTTGGCTAAACAGGATCAAGTTTGGGTTGTCATGATCAGAGATATGATTGCAGCAGCTAAACTTGGCTCGAAGGGTGGAAAGTGGAGAGGGGTGGAGGTTCATGACAAACTGCTAGCCCCAGCGTGGTCTACCTTAAAACTGGGGTGCAGCTCTGGAGAATTGGTAAGAAAATGCAATAGAGCAGCATGAATCTTAAAGTGGGGGGAAGAAACCAGATACTTCAAGAACTCCATTCTGCATTGGTCCCCCTGGCTTTCCAAAGTTGTAGATTCGCCACAAACTCCCTATTGGATTGAGATGGCCAGGAAGCTAAATAATAAGGGTTTGAAGCGACTTGGGCACTTCTGGGACAGTGCCAACAAGAGTTGGAAAACCATTGACCTTATGGTTACCCAGTACCATATTAATAGCTTGGAGGTCTTGCTTGTCCACAAAGTGATGAAAGAGCTTGACAATCTAGTGATGTCAATCTGTGATTCAGAGTTGGACTGGAATGCCTAAAAATGGCCCGAAAGCAGTTTCTTATGGAAAGCCCATACTAAAAGCATTTATCAGACAATGATGCAAAAGAAGAATTGGTCTAGCCCTCTTAACAAGCTATGGAAAAAGCAATGGCCGGAGGAAAGGTGGGAGCATGTAATGGAGAACATATGGAAGCCAAAGGTTCCGCAACACATGAAGGCTTTCTTATGGAAGGTTATGTGGGGTGCTCTACCAACCGGGGTGAAGATTTAGGAGAGAGGGATTGGGTCAGATCGATGCTTGGGTTGCAGGTTGGCTAGTGAAGATCTGGCCCACCTATTCATGGACTACCTAACTATCAAAGGCCTCGCAGGGAAAATATGCAAGTGGGTCCAAAGAACATGGAAAATTAGTTTTTTCAAGACCGACCTATTCCTTGGAGGTAAGAATTCAGGTAGTCTTGCACTCCTTGTCAACACTCAGATCGTCAGATACTTCTTCTTATATAATGTATGTCAGACAAGGAACCACCGTGTGTTTGAAGGAGGTTTTGAGGTGGCAAGCTTTGCAAAAATTATACGAGAAAGAAAAGTGCTAATATGGACACTCGAAGGATTGGTCTAGGACTACTTGTGCCTTGTTGTCAGCAGATGGAATGCCTAGGATGGGGGCTAATCTTGGTCATCGGTAAATAAAAGATCTCAGAATGACAAGATTATGGACCTTGTGTATCAAGGAGGAGGGGGCGGGTTGGTAGGGGTGGCTACCCTGATAGCCGATGTAAGTATGGTCCCTGGATGATGTCATGGCTTAACAAGAGCATGTCAAGACCTTGTAATTTTTTGGGCTGTTCAATATAATTCACTCAAAATTGTGAGTTTTGCTATTAAAAAAAAAAAGATGTTTTGAAAGGCTTTTTATTTTTTTGAGATTGGGAAGACCTAATCAATGTACGCTAAAGCTTATAAGTTCGACTCTCAAATGACCTGTAAATTGGAAACAATTACTACTTGGGGACCGCAAAGGGGTTTTTCTTCTTAGTTTTAGAATTAGATTTAAGTGTTTAATAAGTTTTTTAAATAGCCAGTATAGGGTACGATTTGGTTATTTTTTGTTTACAAGTTCATGCCAAAAGAGAGTCAAATCCCCTCCATTGTTCAAAGGCTCACCGTATTGGAAGATGCCTTAGAGCAAGAAGATAACCCTAAGATGGGTTGAAGGACCTCGTTACCTAGTTCCTAGAGCTTTCCAATGACCTGGAGTAGAAACACAAGAGATCATCACTTTAAAATGACATGGAGGTAATCTTAAGATTCTAGGTGTTAAATTGTCATGTATCTTGGACATTGTGGTGTGAGCTCTAGTCATGCACATCCCTTAGAATGCCTTGTAACATTGTTTTCTTTGTGGTATGATTAAGCCATGTTTTTTTCTGCTCCCAATTGAAGCTTTGGTGCCCCATTACTATGATTTCAATGACATACAAGATAATTACCAAAAATCTAGCCCTCGAGCTCTCTCCCCTCCTTGACAAAGCCATTACCCCCCACCAACATGGATTTATCAAAGGAAGGTCAATATTTGACAACATTCTGGCAGCAATGGTCAGCATAGAGCTGTTAACCCTCACGGACACCCTATCACCTTCGACGGACGTCTTTTATTTAATTAGTTGAGTCATGGACCGTCTTGTCAGTCCAATAAGTGTGTAGGTGATCGCCGATGAGAGGCGCACCACGTATCTTGTTTTTACATCAGTTTTACAATGACTGGCCACTGTGGGCGCCCATGTGTGAATGGGTCAGACTTGTATAAAAGGTCCATTTTGACCTAAAAACCTCATTCTTTTGAGGTGCATGCTAAGAACTGCTTTTGCTCTATCTCTTATCTTCTTCTCTTTCATGTGCTCATGTGTGTTTGTGTCTGTGTGTGTATGCTTGAGAGAGAGGGAGAGAGAGAGTGTGTGTGTGTGCGCGATTGAGCATTGCGACGGCATCGGCGGCCTTGAGGTGGTTGAGCGCGGCATTGGCGGCAGCTTCTTCTTCTTCGCGGCGAGGAATCCATCATGAAGGCGAGCGTAGAGCGGTGAGTGACACACCCTTTGCTCTCTTGAGCTTGGTAGATTTGTTTAGTTGTGTGCTTGGAGCCATTTGTGGCTTGCACACAGTGTATTGTCAAGTTCCTTACATTGACAATGCAAAAGACGCGCACATTTTTGGCGCCGCTGTCGGGGAAATGCCCTACACTAAGCTCGGTTAAGCATTTTACGCTTCCTTGTGATGCAATTTCAATTGTAGGAAAGGTAGGGAAGGGAGGTGTGTGGTTGTGTGGAAAAGGATTTGTGAAGGAAGGTGTGTGGTTGTGTGGAGAAGATTTTTGTTACACTGTACTGTCTTTTTTGTTTTCTGTTAAAGAAGGAGTTACAATTTTTTTGCAATGTACTGTTAGAATTAAGGTATTAGCTATGGAATGTTAGTTCTGTAAAGTTCAATGTTAGTTCTGTAAGGTTAGTTCTGTAAGGTTAGTTTTGCAGATCTGTTAGCTACTGTAGTACTGTGTAAACAGTGTTAGAGTGTGTGTGGCAGTATCTCTATTAGTTGTAAGTAGATAAGTTAGGTGTAGGTTAAGTGAGTGTGTGCGCGCGCGCGTAGCGCGGCCGCGGCGACTTTTTCAGGAAAAAAAAACTAAAAAAACTATATTAAAAAAAATCATTTTAAAAATAAGGATCAGGCTGGGGATCATTCCCCAAGCCCAAGCCCAAACCCAGACCTCAGTCCTCAGTCCTCAGTTTTAAAATATAGTTTATACACCTTTTTATATTTAAAAACTATTTTTAGGATTTCGAGGACTATAAAGACTATTTTTAGGATTTCGAGGGCTTCATGTAGCCAAATAGGGAGCTGTAAAGCACGGCACATTCCTTTAGCCAAAACTCTTGTCTTGAGCTATTACACGCCATATTTTGTGGCTTGGTTACAAAAAATAACCAAGAATAACGAAAAACTTGGGTTATAAACACCTAAAAAAAAACTAAGTGAGCAGCCTTCACGGGCACTCACCAACGCGTTTAGAGTGTGGAGGTCACATGCACCTACGCTCTGGTCGTGTGCTAGAGGACGATTACATAGAGAGTGTTTTCGTTTACGCGGACACTCATTATTTCTCCACTTTAGGTTCTAGGCCTCAGCGGGAACCCTAAACCATACCATTTAGCAATAACATGTCGTATCCGGCACCGGCTATGCCTAGGACCACACCTATGAACTCTGGACCACCACGTGGTACACCACCATACGAAGCATGGGATCCAAGGGCTGCGCGTATGCCAAGGCCAAGGCCAACTCCCATCCCACATGTAGTTCCAGGAGCGCCTGCACCTACGTCCACTATAACTGCTCACTTAGGTGACTTGGCAACATTTGCTCAAGCTATTGGTCGATCCATTGCTGAAAATATGTGTAACACGCCTCATAGAGAGCCTAGAAGTAAAGCAGTACAAATAGCCAAGCTCACACAAAAATTTAGTGGAGACAGCGATGTGAGAAAGCATATCGAAGTATTTGAACAAATATGTGATTCCCTAGGAGAACACAATGATCTACATAAGAGTAATGCTTTAAGCCTGACCTTAAGTGGAAAGGCTGGGGATTGGTATAGAACCCTAAGAGCAGAAGAGAAAACGATTTACCCTACTCAATCTTGATATATTATCGTTGCCACTGACTATGTAACAAAGTGGGCGGAAGCCAGGGCGACACATAAGGCTGATGCGAGGTCAACTGCCAAGTTTCTCTTTGAGAACATTATTACAAGATTTGGTTGTCCCTTTGAGATTGTGAGTGACAATGGTACTCATTTTATAAATGGAATAATCAAAGAACTCACTACCAACTTCATGATAGCTCACCATAAGTCCACACCTTATTATCCACAAGCAAATGGCCAAGCTGAGAGCACCAATAAAACCTTAATCTCTATCTTGACCAAAACGGTGGAAGCTCATCGCACAGATTGGGATTTAAAGCTAACTTCAGCTTTATGGGCTTATCGTACTGCATACAAAGTTGCCATTAATTGCACACCGTTTAAGATGGTGTATGGCCAAGAAGCGGTTATGCCATGGGAGTTTGTCGTTCCTAGTCTTCGAGTAGCATCTTGTGCGCTCCTTGCCGCACTGTCGAAGCAAGGGACTTGCCAATACACCGTGTGCGAGCCACAAACGGCTCCAAGCACACAACAAGCCTAAACTAGCAAGCTCAAGAGAACAAAGGGTGTGTCACTCACCGCTCTACGCTCGCCTTCGTGGTGGATTCCTCGCCGCGATGAAGAAGAAGCTGCAGTCGTGCCGCGCTCAACCGCCTCGCCGCCGTTGTGCCTTCGTAATGCTCGATCGCACACACACTCTCCCTCTCTCTCTCTCTCACACACACACACACAAGGAGGTGAAGAAGAAGAAGATGGAGATGGAGCAAGAGCACTCTTCAATTGCACAAATGAGAGAATGAGTAAAAATTAGGTTTAGTTGGCTTTTATAGGAGCTCACCCCATTCACACTTGGGCGCCCATGCTTAACCAACTAATCCCTTGAATGTCCAAGTTAAAGTGCGCCTCTCATCGACGATCACTCTACCTTTCCCTATTGGACCGACAAGCCCGGTACCTGACTCTACCGAATACATAATACACGTTCGTCGTAGGTGATGGGGTGTCCGTGAGCCGTGAGGGTTAACATGCCCCCCTTCCTGATGTAGATTCCGTCCTCGGAAGCTATTGAGTTGAAGCTGGTTCGTCGAGGTGGAAGAGCATTTGAGATGAATGTCCTTAGCCTTCTTCAGTCACTGCAAAATCAAACAACATTGGCACAGTAATGGCATTCTCTTAAAAAGCATATGCAGTTTTAGGTAGAAAAATTGATTGGTAAAAGAATTTCAAACAATTTGTCAGCAATGAACATTAAATTGCAATGTAATCAAATGCATAAACAGATGTAAAGGTAGAAAATTAAACAAGTCTGGGGTCGCTAATTTGACGGTCGAAAGGCACTAGAGATCGAATATTAATACCATGGGTAAGCTTCTTAATTTTCTGTGGTCAATTAAGTTGTTTAATCGCGAGAGCCAAGTATTCATGTTCGAGGGCTGACTAGAGGCTATACCTAGAAAACCTTGTAGTTAAGCTACCATAAAAGGAATTTCTCATGAAATCATCGCCTGACTGATTACTTTTTCTTTGACCCCCCCAAGTCTTTTCACACTGATTCAATTATGATGTGGGTGCTTATTTTGTATGCCTTGGGTTTTTTGCTTTTCAAGGAAAAGCGCCCACGCTGGGAACCTCTAGGGCTCTAGTACCATAGGCGATACATGTGAGTGAAGTACCAAATCAAGCTGAGATTTCTCTTCCAGCTTAAAATTTTACATTGTGGCACTTTGATTTTTTGCTTGTTCATTTTCAGCATTTTAATTTTGTAACTTTGGGAGGTCATATAACACTGTTACATTCCCCAGGCTCATCACATTAGTAAACTCCCTTTATAATACTTAAGCTAAAGGTCAATAGGGTTAAGCCCACTAGAAAGCCCTAGTACATTTCATACAATGCTGCCTAAATCGGATTAAGAACCTAAGTAACCATTGTTTATTAGGAAGGCATTCCCCATGGTATTAAGAGAAGATTTCTAATACCTAGCTTGGTCAAACTAGCTTAGTCGGACTGCTTGATTTTTACACCTAGACAAGTGATTATGACAAAACATTACATTGAATTAAATGTTTGATACTAAGCCAATGCGCTGAATATTATGCTACCAATCACAATCAAGGCAGACAAACATAGATGCAAAAAGATAACGGCAATGCTAATGGACAAGAAACACCTGTTTGTGTTGATGGTCGCGCTTGATTTGAAGGTTCCATGAAGATCCAAATCCTATCAATAGCAACACGCTCCTGTACACACTAGGAAACAAAAGGAATACCTCCAGGAGGCACATCAGTGGGAAAAGAGAACTTCGCTAATCTCTCAACTCTAAAACAGAAACACTCCTATCGTACTAATCTTACCTACCCTCCATCACTCAAGTGATGAGGATCAAAGGTGTTTTATGGCATAGGTTTTTGTTTCGCTGTACCAGATGTGACATGTGTAGGTCTGAGTCAATGTTTTGACTTTTATTGTGCATACTCGTTTGCGAATTGCTCTTGCTCCTTTTTTTTTTTTTTGTGAGTATAAAGCTTTATATGTACATTCCCTAAGATTGGAATTGAGAGGTCAAGGAAAAAGGTTGAGAGGGAAACAAATGAATGATGACTGTCAGCAAACACTCCCCCCTTCCTTGGGTAGATCATACCGTTTGAAATGAGCTTGTCACCCTTTGAAACCAATTGTTCCAGTTGGTAATAGGTGAGGATTTTTGCCAGTAGTTTTCTATTACCCTAGGTGCCTTGCCAAGCTGCAAGGGTGGTAAGGTACTCTCCCAGGATCGAACTTGAAGTGGTTCATCAGGTGATTCTTGAACACTGGGAGGTGTGGATTCTTTTGTAGCTTCATGGAGGTCCACTACTATAGATGGAGGCGGTGTAGAAGCTTTTACCTCTATGGATGTATTACATGAGGAGCTAGAATCTTCATGGGACTCCCCTCTTCCTGAGCTAGGTGGAACAAATCGTTCTTTCTTTGGTACCCAAACTAGCTCGGGAGCAGGTGTGTAGCATTCTGTGATTTTTTTCTTTCCACGATCATTGATTCGTTTTGGAACTACGGGATTGGGCTCACTTGGGTCAGGTGATAGGTAAGAGCACAATCTACGTTTTGGTACCCAGATTTGATCATTTCCTTGATAGTAGCCTTGGCCTTCCAATAGTCGTTTAGGGATCCATCGCAACATTTTCTTACTTTTCTTGGAGCGAGTGGTACGTTTCTTACAAGGCTTCTGTTTTTTAGCACTAGCTATGGTCACTAAAGAAGCTTTAGGGACCCACTTGTATGTTTTCTTCGTTACATTAGGATGAGTCTTGTCAGAAGCGATATGAATTGCTTGTAGCATATTTAAGGGTATAGGCATTTCATCCCCCTCAGGTGTTACCCAGGTCGTCCCCCTATTTCCCCAAGTGTCTATGGTTGATGCTAGGTGGACCCAATCCACATTGTCTGATTCCGTCATACCCGGTAACACATCCATGTAAGGAGAATCTTGGCCAATGTCTGTATCCTTCTTACAAGTGTAACAATATTGTAGTGGGGCCGAGTGAACCGTGGTGTCAGAGCGATGATCAATAATGGTTTTACTCCCTAAGGGGTGTACCTTACCAGTCACCAAATCCACTCTAAGGACAGAGTCTTGGAATTGCAAATAGACATGATTTTTAGACCAATCGTGAACCATTTGTGCTTCCCTCATGAATGGTCGTCCTAAAATCATTTCATATGACATAAGGTGTTTAGAGAAATCCATTACAATGAACGTATGTCGTACCTTGTGTCCTAGAACTTTGATCTTAAGATCCTTGAGCATCCCCATAGGTTTGGCTATGGTACCATTTGCCATCTTTACCACAATGTTAGTAACACTGAGGCGGGGTTTTCCCATGGATTCCCAACAATCTTTTGTAACGATGCTAACTCCCGCACCACCATCAAGAATTCCCTTTATAGTTAATCCCTTGGTAGTGATGGGTAGGGTCGCATTAGACTCGTCGCCTTCAAAATACTGCCCTAATTCGTTAATGGGTACCTCGATCACAGACTCGTGTCCATCTAAGTCAAGTGATTGCACATGATTTTCCTCATCAATCATAATCGAGTCAGGCCTATTTGGTTGCGCAAACTGCGGTAATCCCGTTCGTAGCTCTCCGTTAAGGAATGCTCGAAGTGCAAGGAATAACTCAGGATCTCCATACAGCTTTGCTATGATCGTGGTTCGGACCTCAGAAGACATGAAGTCCACTAGTTTGGCAACATTCATTGGCGTTTTGCAGGGTGTAGGTCCTTGACTAGGAACTGGTGAGGATGGAATCTCATATTCCTCAATGGGATCAGGTATTCCTTCGTTAAACATCCTTTCCAACAAGAAGGGTGTATGCTCACTTTCTGATGTCCTGTCCTCACTCCCTTCTTGGATGATACTAGATATGGCTAACGGTCTATGGTTCATGTGAGGTGGATGAACTTGCGTGGGAAACACTGTGTCATGAATTTTGACATGCATGGGTTCTGGTTCTAGTTTCCTTTGAGTCTCCTCCACTAAACCTCTTAGATGTTTCACCTGCTTAATCTCGTCTACAGGGTTTGGGTACGTCCCAATCTTCTTTTTACGATTCTTCCCTTTTTGCCCCTACGGTTTATCTTGGGGGTCTTGGATTGGATTTGGAAACACTTGTGGTGTTTTCAGAGGCTCTTTATGGTTTTCTCTTATTCGGTTTTCATTTGGTTCCATGTTACGGTTTTCTTTGTCGGTCTTTCCCTTTGTGGTATTGGTTCTAGTCTCCATTGTCTCGATTGAATCTGAATCATCCTCGAGGTCATTCATATACACGGGGTCATCTCCTGTTCCTATGTTTGTTTTGGAACTTGGCTTTGAATTTTCCGTATTCTGCGACTTCTTCCTTCGTGTCTTCTTTTTCTTTGCTTGGATAACTGAAATGGTATCCCTCTCTTCGAGGATATGGCCTGGCCCTTGAAGCATGGACCGTGTAATCGCATAAGCGGGTGCAACGGGTGGTATTGGCGATGTCACACTAGCAATTTCGACCAAATTTAGGGGTGTGATTTTAGGCGCATTTGGGTTATAGGGGCATTGGGCAATCAAGTGATCTATGCCACAACGATTACATGTGAGTATTGGCATTGCAGACGTGCTCCCTTGATTCACTTGCATCTGTGCAGCATTCTTTTGCAGCCTAATAGGGCACTCCGCTACTCGATGTGGTCCACCACACTCGTAGCATTGAAGAGGTGGCCTCCTAGCCTGGGTGTTGATATTTTGACCTCTGGATGCGAGAGCAGCAGCTTGATAAACCGGCTTGACTTGCCCCCAACAATCTTCCATGTAGTATATAGGACACTCTTCCAATGTATCAAGTCCGTAGGCAATACTAGTGTCTATTTCCTCCTCACAGCCATCTGGATAAGCATTTGATGGCTCGCAACCCACTTGGTTCATAGGGGCGACTCTTGGATGCGGGGGCTGCGGTCCTAGCACAGGAGGTGGTAACGGTGTAGCTTGTACAACATTTTGAGATCTAGGGACCATGTGTTGCGGTAGTTGCTCAACAGGTGGAGTAGGCATCAATACAGGAGCTCTAGGTGCATCCGTCCAGGCTACAGGTGGTCTATTTGCCATCATACGTTTGATCATTAAACAATCCTTAGCTTGGTGACCATACCTACCACATGCGTTGCAAGTTCCAATAAATTTTACTCTAAACGTAGGGCACTCACTAGTGCTATGTGGACCTAAGCAAATGGAACACCATTGTTGCTCCCTTCTTGGATACATGTGACTATTTTGAGGGGGTCGATTATCCTTAAGAGACTCTTGGATTGCCTTGGTGAGGTCTGTCAAGAATGTCTCAAATACCTTTGGCTCATTGGCAATGGGCTTTGCAGTCATGGGTTCATACTCAATGGCTTGTGAGCTAGTGGATCTCGTGTCAGTAGACACCCTCATGCCTGCTATCATCAAGTTGTCCTCTAATTGGATTGCATTGGCAGTGACATCTTCCCAGGTTGTGATACCTCTAATCACTAGTCCATTATAGATTCCTTCATTCCTCAACCCGCGGATGAATCGATCAAGCAGTTGGTTATTGTTGAAGTGCTCATTTACAGGGAAACGAGAGTTTAAGTGCTTTAGACGACTAATGAAGTCCCTTACTGACTCTCCTTCCTTACGTTCGGCCTTCTGTAGCTGAGATGCTACACCCCAAAGCACACCTTCTCGTATGTACTCCTTTAGAAACAACCTTCGAAGGGTAGGGTAGATTGTTTTCTCGTCCACCCTTAGGGTCCTATACCAATCTCCAGCCTTCCCACTTAATGTCAAGCTTAAGGCATTGCACTTATGTAGTTCGTTGCGTTCCCCTAAGGAATCACATACTTGTTCAAACACTTCAATGTGTTTCCTAGCATCTTCGTCCCCATTGAATTTTTGCGTGAGTTTGGCAATTTGTACTGCCTTACTTCTAGGCTCTCTATCAGATGCGTGACGCATATTTTCCGCGATAGATCGACCTATGGTTTGAGCAAACGCTGCCAAGTCACCTATGTGAGGAGGCAGAGCCGGTGGAGGTACTCTTGGAATCATATGTGGGAGAGGAACGGGTACCGGTCTTGGCATATGTGTAGATGATGCAGGATATGGAACATAACCGGGCATAGGTCCACTCGGATAAGAGCTAGGGAGCGGCACTCGAGGAGTATAAGCAAGTGGTACTATTGGAGGTGTGGGGGCCATGTGTGCATAAGGGGCTAGAGGCACATACGGTCAAGGCCCCATATTAGGTACTACGACACTAGGTAGTGGCACTGCGCTAACCGTAGATGTCATCGGTACATTCTCTGTCAGGCTTATCCCTGGAGTGAGCACTGTGTTTTCCTTAATAGAGGGTTGAGCCAAGTTAGGGAAGCTAAAGTTTTCGCTCGGAGGCTCAGATTGCATAGAGACTCCAGGTGAAATGACGTAAGATGGGTCCATGGGGCTCATTAGAGGAGTCTCCATTTGTGATAGAGTAGGCTGTTGAGCCTTACTCGTATCCAAAAATCTCATGGGGCCAGTTGAGAGTATATTTACCCCTCGGTTTTGCCTTTCTGATTGAATAATGCCATGGATAACATTATAGATCATTTTCTGTTGATCTTCGATGCTCGTGGCACTAGAGGTGGATTGTACAATCTCTATCCATCCTACATGGTAGGCGTGGCCAGAGTGTAGATCCGTCAACACCTCAGTGTGGAGGTCGTATGTCCAATGATCATTAATGAACAATCCTTCTAGAGTCGACGTGTTAATGGTTTCTTGTGAGGTAGAAGCAATGTTGCTCCCCGTGGTTTTACTTGTCACCAACGGTACTCTAGAGGGAACTTCTGAAGGAGGCAGCTCAACAGGGCCTTCTTGGTAAGAAGTTGGTAGGATATCCACATGGACACTCTTTGGGGGTGTGGGGTCCACGTGCGATGTGAAAGGAGAGTCCACTTCCCCACCCCCTTCGTGTGCTTCATTTGCCTCAGGTTCCGAGCGAGTAGCTCTACCTAATGTTTCCATGAAACGGCTAAACATACTAGTACTAGGCTGTGGAGCTTCGGGAGGTGCATGGCCTTCTCTCTCAGTGTTTTGGTTAGGGTATGCTTCCATGATTTTTGAGTCGGAGGAGGAATCACTAGCGGCTAGTTCAGGGTCTTGGGTGGTGCTACCTTGTGTCCCCGCTGAGGGTCTAGAGCTTATCGTGGATGGGTAATGGGTGTCCGTATGAACAGAGGCACCCTCAATATGCTCGTGTTCTAGCACCCGCCCAGAGCGTAAGTGCATGTGCTTCTGATACCCTTAGGTGTCAAAAAGCTGCTCTAGGAGGCCTTGTGACTAGTTTTTAGCGTGTTTTTTGTTTGTTTTTTTGCTAGATTTTTTAGAGCGTGTCGTGGAATGGGCCGTGTGATAGCTCGAAATGAGCGTATCGGTCAGAGGGTCGTGCCGTGCTTTACAGCCCTCCGTTTGGTCACTCTATGCTCTCGGAATCCCTAAAACTGTCAATTTCCAGTAGGGAACTAGGCCCAAACTAGAAAGTCTAAGGGTGCAAGTGGGAAGAGAAAGGAGGAGAGTGGAGGACTTGTCCCACATGCTCTCATTCTCTCTTGAGGGAGTAGGGTATATATATAAGAGTGAGTCTAGTATATATCATAGGACTGAGGACTGAGGCCTGGGCCTGGGCTTGGGCTTGGGCTTGGGCTTGGGAAAATGATCCCGATCCCGATCTATCTTTTATACAAACCAACCCGTCCGTTTTAAGAGTCACGTTTTTTATTTTCAAAAAATTTAGCCGCCCGCTCGCTCGCGTTTTTGATTTCCGAATTTTTTTATTTTTTTTTTGCTGCAGAAAATACAGAAAATTGAAAACGCAGATATGCAGAAAATTGAAAAACGCAGAAATGCAGAAATTGCAGAAAAGCAGAAATTGCAGAAATTGCAGAAAAAAACGCAGAAATTGCAGAAAATGCAGAAATTGAAAACGCCGAACTTGAAAATGCAGAAATTACGGAAATTGAAAAAACGCAGAGAATAGCAGAAATTGAAACTTGACAGCAAATGCAGAAAACGCAAAAAACAGAAATCTCCACACACTCCTTCCCTGCCTTTCCTATGATAGAAATTGCACCACAAGGAAGCGTAAAGTGCTAACCGAGCTTAGTGTAGGGCATATCCCCGGCAGCGGCGCCAAAAATGTGCGCTCCTTGTCGCACTGTCGAAGCAAGGGACTTGCCAATACACCGTGTGCGAGCCACAAACGGCTCCAAGCACACAACAAGCCTAAACTAGCAAGCTCAAGAGAACAAAGGGTGTGTCACTCACCGCTCTACGCTCGCCTTCGTGGTGGATTCCTCGCCGCGATGAAGAAGAAGCTGCAGTCGTGCCGCGCTCAACCACCTCGCCGCCGTCGTGCCTTCGTAATGCTCGATCGCACACACACTCTCCCTCTCTCTCTCTCTCACACACACACACACAAGGAGGTGAAGAAGAAGAAGATGGAGATGGAGCAAGAGCACTCTTCAATTGCACAAATGAGAGAATGAGTAAAAATTAGGTTTAGTTGGCTTTTATAGGAGCTCACCCCATTCACACTTGGGCGCCCATGCTTAACCAACTAATCCCTTGAATGTCCAAGTTAAAGTGCGCCTCTCATCGACGATCACTCTACCTTTCCCTATTGGACCGACAAGCCCGGTACCTGACTCTACCGAATACATAATACACTTCCGTCGTAGGTGATGGGGTGTCCGTGAGCCGTGAGGGTTAACACATCTCAAGAAGGTTGTGATGGTAACCCCTTAGTTGAGCAATTATATATCCTTGAAAGGCTAGATGAAGAGAGGCAATTAGCTGTGCAAAATGCACTCTTGGAGAAAGATAGGAGGAAGAAATGGTTTGATCGTCATCTAAAGAACAAGGATATCAATGTTGGTGACAAAGTCCTTATGTATGGAGTGCGTAACGAAAAGAAAAGGTTGAAATATGCGGGAAAAGGACCATATAGAGTATGTGAGATCACCCCACAAGGAACCATTCATGTGGAGACTCTTGATGGAGTTGAAACCATTGGATTCCTCAATGGGAGCAAATTTAAAAGGTACTATGATCCTCTAAGCCAGGAAGAACTACGTTCCATCCATCAAAAAAAGGCAGCCAAGGCTCAAACAAAATTGAAAAAGATACAAGCTCAAGCTGAGGCGAAAGAGCGCCAACAGCGCATAAGACGCCAGCGAGTGGCTTTTTAATTGTATATTAGAATGCAATTACTGTGCCAATTTTGGTTGATTTTGTAGTGATTGAAGAAGGCCAAGGACATTCAATCTCAAATGCGCTTCCACCTCGACGAACGGGCTTCATCTCGATAGCTTCCGAGGACGGAATCTACATCAGGAAGGGGGGCATGTTAACCCTCACAGACACCCTATCACTGTCAACGGACGTCTTTTATTTAATTAGTTGAGTCATGGACTGGGCTTGTCAGTCCAATAAGTGTGTAGGTGATCGCCGATGAGAGGTGCACCACGTATCTTGTTTTTACATCAGTTTTACAATGACTGGCCACTGTGGGCGCCCATGTGTGAATGGGTCAGACTTATATATAAGGTCCATTTTGACCTAAAAACCTCATTCTTTTGAGGTGCATGCTAAGAAGTGCTTTTGCTCTATCTCTTACCTTCTTCTCTTTCGTGTGCTCATGTGTGTTTGTGTGTGTGTGTGTATGCTTGAGAGAGAGGGAGAGAGAGTGTGTGTGCGATTGAGCATTGCGGCGGCATCGGCGGCGTTGAGGTGGTTGAGCGCGGCATTGGCGGCAGCTTCTTCTTCTTCGCGGCGAGGAATCCATCATGAAGGCGAGCGTAGAGCGGTGAGTGACACACCCTTTGCTCTCTTGAGCTTGCTAGATTCGTTTAGTTGTGTGCTTGGAGCCATTTGTGGCTCGCACACAGTGTATTGGCAAATTCCTTGCATTGACAATGCGAAAGACGCGCACAAGAGCTTGCATCATTCAATAAGTAAGAGTATGTTCTACTGCAAGTGGATTTAGATAAAGCTTATGATAGGATCACATGGTCTTTCATCGAAGAGGTCATGAAATCAATGGGCTTTGGGCCGCAGATGTGTTGGTTGGCTAGCACATTGGGTGTTGGTAGACATATTGAGCTTCTATTTAATGAGCAGATTGTGGGGGCTTTCAAGGTAAAAAGATCAATCAAGCAAGGCTTCCCACTAGCTCCTCTAATGTTTTCTAATGGATCTCATCCCATGGTGACAATGCTTGAAGAAAATGCTTCAAGAGGGAAGATTCAAGGGCTATCCTTACCCAAATAACGACCAACTACTAGCAAAGCTATTTGCAGATAATCCCAACAATGCAGCTTCACTTCAAAGAGGCACAAGATGAAGACACTTCCAAAAACCACACACCAAGGATGTGTACAACATCCTCATGGTCTCACTGGATTGTTCCTCCCCCTTGAACAAGCAGTGGGGCAAGCAGTGAGTGGAGTCAAGATGGGCGACGATTGTAAAGCACATTTGGTGCCCACAATGGCCGCTTGGGATGAAGGTCTTTGTATGGAAGGTACTTTGGGGGCCTTGCCAACTAGTGTGAAGGTCCTAGCTAGCGGTATTAGTCCAAATAGATGCCTACAATGCAGATCAACAAGTGAGAACCTCCCCCATCTTTTTAAGGAATGCCCATTGATTTGTGGCCTCGCACGAAAGATATACAAGTGGGTTTAAAAGACATGGAAGACTGGGTTCTTCAAGAACAATCTCTTCATATGGGTAGGAAGGTGTTCAAGATCCAACCACTACTTATCAATACACAAATTATCAGGTTCGGTTACTTCAAACACGTTGGTGCAACCAAAGTTGGTATGTGCAGGGAAGTGCTCTATGCCAAGCTATGGGTGCTAGCAGGTGCAGGACAAAGGGCTAAGGCCAATGTGGAGTACCACGGTAAGAAAATGATAGTGGAAGTGTATGTCTACTGTGGTTTTTTTTGGACAAAAAGTCTCCAAAATGGTCCAGTTGGGGTGACAAGTAAAGGTGTCCGAGATGATGAGTCGGTGCTCTAGAATGTGGTCTTCGAGATGCTATACAAGTTGGTAGACAGCTCATCACACGGAGCCCCGTGGTGAGAGATATTGAAGTTCAAAGTTAGAATTCTTTGCAGATCCCCAATGAATAGGGTAGATGGGGACAGGTGGCCTGAGGTGATATGAATGGACAAGCATGAAGTTCTCAAGCTGTGGAGCATCGGTCTTTTTGGATTGTCAATCGGGCCTTGAACGAGCAAGTTATGGCATGTGGAATATTTATCGGAGGTCGGGTATGTGCTCACAGGGCCGCATTGGTGGGCCTGCTAACAAAAATCTTTTTGAGCTTGCCAAGATTCTCAAAAATTGTATGCAATGTGGGGAGTCAGCGAAATTCGCAGCTCGCTGATCGGATTCATGGGCATCGAGATGGCCCAGTTCAAGCTGGCAGGCAAGAACTGTGGAAAGGGATTGTCAGGTGGCTTTTCTTGTTTTTTGAATAGATTTTTCAAGGGTGTAAGATGGTCGAAACACGGTGAAGCTCTCAAGGTTTGGAGCTGATAGCATGGGGGTTCTGAGGTGGTTTTACAGAATGGGTGTTTTGCAAACCCGAGTAAGTGAAGGCACTGACAAAAATGTTGCAGAGTGTTGGCCCAATTTTCAGTGGTAAAGAGGGTGTGGATGAATGGGTTGCAAATTTTGAGTTGTTTATGCTTTCATTGTACATGTGGAGTGATGAAGAAAAGCTTCAAACAGTGCCGCTGGTGCTGCGAGGTATTCAAAGACATGGTTCGATAGTCTAGAAGACGTGGATAGGCATAGTTGGATTGGTTTTTGAGAAAAGTTTTTGTGCCGGTTTCGCAAAGTGGTGTCAACCATTGAAGCAGATGCAAAGATCAAAGGGCTGTAGCAAGAAGTAAGTGAAAATTTTGATGCTTTTGTCAAAAATTTTGAAGCAAGCTAGAAGGATTTAGTGGCTATCATCGGAGTGGTCAATGCGGATGGTTTCAAACTAGAGAATTTTCTAGCTTGCCTGTGTCCTCGAGTTTGAGATAAGGTGGATGATGAAGAGCTAAAGGCTTATGCCGAGGCATTCACAGTTGCCAAGGTGAAGAGCAGGAAAGTGAGAAATAAAATGGAATTGGGCTTGCTTAAACCTGCAAATTGTGCCCCTGTTGAAGTAGCAATGTGCTCTATGGGCCCGTCAATGATGGCACATTTGACAATGACAAATTGTGATGTCTCCATGCCAGTGCAAATTGTGCAAGACACATATGGCATTGGCTCAATGGGCTGATCATGACCATTTCTAAATGCATCGAGTTTGAAAAACTTGTCTAGGAATCATGCCCTAGCAAAAGAGTCAGTCATACCAAACATATTGATCAAAAGTAGTAACAGACCTTGCCTTTGCATCAAAATTTTACTTTCAGAAGTCCATCTGTAAAATCCTGTAAGATAATTTCATACACGGATTATGGAACCCATGTAAATGAAATGGTATACCTGATGACCATGTTGTTATTGGATTAGTCAGCAAAATGCCTTGCATATCATCGTTGTCTTGACTCCCTTACCAAGACTTTCGCCCTGACTATCGTCTACCTTATGTCTTTGTGGCAGCTTGTAGTCCATCGGATGGCTCATAGCCTTCACACCATACATTTCTTAAGATAGGTTTACCTTTGGACAAGTTCAAGACCATGAACTCTTTTGTTTTTACATGAAAGCACCCTTGGTAGGGTTTCACAAGTTTTTTTTGAAAGCAACCATGATACATTGTGAAGTTATCAAGTTTTTCTATGCGTTTCATACATGCACCTTTAAAGAATACCTCCTTGGCATCCGCAGAAGTGTGATTGCTCAAAAATCCATGCCTCTTGAAGCATCTAAAGATATTGTGTGGCATATCAAGATTTTGTGTGGTCGATCACCTTCTTTGAGGGCTTTTGCTTTGCTTGATATAATTTTTGTAGTTAGATGCAGTTTGATAGTAGCTAACTTTTCTAAGCTATCTACTTTCAACACTGGGAAATCTAAGGAACTATTTTGATTCTCAATAAGATGCATAATTCACCAAGGCTAATTCTCTTTGAAAGCGACAAGGTTGAATTTATTGTGCTTTGACATATGTGTGTTAACAAGAGCACCTACTAGCACTCAAGATCCCTTATGTGTCATCTTTTTGATGGACTTATGCGAAGCAAAGCTTCACTATAGGGAATATTGCATAGAAGTTTCCAAAGTTTGGAATATGCTATCACCATACAAAGTTGGGAAAAATTTATAACATGTCTACCCGATTTTTCACTGGAGGTCAGTATGAACCACGCCATGAGGGCATGCACCAGCAGCTCTAAATTTATCAGCATACATGGCTATGAGCCAGATTCACACAAAGGAAACTGGCCTAAGAGGGGCAAATATGTTGTACAATTTCAAGTTCTTCTTGTTCTTCTGTTTTGCAAAGCAAGGTTCTTTGGTGATCATCATGAAAAGCAAGGCTTTGTTCCCCATGCTGGGGTATTGTTTATTGCCTTGAAATTAAGAGCAATGGTAGATAGGTTTGGGCATTGGAAATAAGAGGATATAAGCTCACAATGATGCAAATTGTCAAGCCTATTAGGGTAAGGTCTATGATTGACTATGTTCCTTGGGAATTACACGTTGGTGAAGTGTCTATGCCGATTGTGGAGGAGCTCATCAATGAGGATGAGCATTTCGTTAAAGAGAGCGTGTATGCGGAGGAAATAGCAGATGTCAAGTGCCCATTACAACTTGAAGAGGTGGAGCTTGTTCTTGTGGAGTGCTTATACGAGAGGGTGACAGATTGTGGCCAAGTGGTAGGTGCCGAGAGCTTGGGGTTGGATGATGAAAGTGGGCATGATGATGGTCTAGATTTTGTGGAGCATCTAGAGGATGATGATGGTGATACCGAATCGGCCTATGGTGAAGATGATGAGGCTACAAGCTCGAGCTTTTGGGAAATGAGCGAGGAGGATAAAGATACAAGCTGGGAGACAGAATTCGAAGGGTCGATGCTGGTAAAAGTGAAGTTACCTTGTTATATGCATGAAGATGTGGTGATTTCCACTATGAGTAAAGAGCACGGAAGAGTGTCAGAGCTTAGGAACGAAGAAATGCAGGTGAGGGTGCTATGCGGAACCATGCTAATGATGATGCTCATCAAGGTAGCTATAGAAGGTGCTTTGATTATACAATAGGTACATGGGTTTCCCAAGAAGAAGAGTGTTGTTGAGGCTAAGGAAGAAGAAAAATTTGAAGAAGATGGCACGCAAGAAGTATAATTGGATTCTCATCAAAGGGAAGAGCAGTTGCATCTAGCTATGGATGGCACAAAATATTCCGTAGGTACAAGTTCCTTTGGTCAAGAATGCATTGAAAATGAAGTTGATTGGGGGTTTGATGACTCGGTGGGTGAGATGGATGAAGAGACAGAGGTTCTTGTTGGGAAAGCTTTGACCAGAATGTAGGTGATACAAGGGTCTGTCCCTCTACAGGTGGAGGTTTCTTTTGGAGAGCAAAAGTCTACTGCTATGGTGGTGTCGGCGGAGGCATGTATGGAGGTGAGTATGGAAGTGATGGTGACAAGGGTGCCTATGTTGAAAGAGTTTCCTGCTAAGTTGTTAACCCTCACGGACACCCTATCACCTTTGATGGACGTCTTTTATTTAATTAGTTGAGTCATGGACCGGGCTTGTCAGTCCAATAAGTATGTAGGTGATCGCCGATGAGAGGCGCACCACGTATCTTGTTTTTACATCAGTTTTACAATGACTGGCCATTGTGGGTGCCCATGTGTGAATGGGTCAGACTTGTATAAAAGGTCCATTTTGACCTAAAAACCTCATTCTCTCATTTGTGCAATGCAAGAAGAGTGCTCTTGCTCCATCTCCTTGTGTACTAGTGTGTGTGTGTGTGTGTGTGTGTGTACTTGAGAGAGAGAGAGTGTGTGTGTGTGTGTGTGTGTGATTGAGCATTGCGGCGGCACGACGGCGGTGAAGCGGTTGAGCGCGGCGTAGCGGCGTCTCCTTCTTCTTCGCAGCGAGGAATCCTCCATGGCAGGAGCATAGAGCGGTGAGTGACACACCATTTCCCTCTTTTGAGCTTACTAGTTATGCTAGTTGTGTGCTTGGAGCCGTTTGTGGCTCGCACACAGTGTTACGCAAGTCCCTTGCTTCGACAGTGCGGCAAGGAGCGCACATTTTTGACGCCGTTTCCGGGGAATCGCCCTGCACTAAGCCCAAGAGGCACTTTGTGCTTCTTCTATGAGTTGTTTGTAGTAGGAAAGAAGAGGAAGAGGAAGAGGAATGAGTTATTTTTCTGCAAGTTGTTAATTTCTGTATTGTCTGCAAGTTCTGTGATTTCTGCATAATCTTGTGTTTTCTGTTTGCACACAGTCTTTGCACAATTAGTAGTCGTTAGCTTGTTTGCAGTGAATGAGTAAGTAGGTAGATAGTTAGCAATTTCTGTTTGCACACAGTCTGTACACAGTTTTCTGGTAAGGTTTGCCTGCACACAGTCTTTGCACAGTAAGGTAGTGAGAGAGGAAGTAGGTAGACAGTTAGCTCACTTTCAGTAAGCAGTTAGCAGAGTGGTTAACAGATTAGTTAGTAGATTAGTTAGTGGTTAGCAGCACTGTTAGTAAGTAGATAAGGTAGTGAGTTGTGAGCTGTTGACAGAGAGGTTAGGTAGGTGTTGACAGTGTGTGTGGCCAAGAAAGGGTCACCTAAACCGCGCGCGGTCGTCGCCTATGGAAGTCTTTGAACATGTGTGCGATTCCTTGGAAGAGCACAATGAGCTACATAAGTGTAAGGCTTTGAGTTTGACCCTAAGCGGAAAGGCTGGAGATTGGTATAGAACCTTAAGAGTAGAAGAGAAAACGATCTACTCTACTCTTAGGAGACTGTTCTTAAAAGAATACATACGAGAGGGAGTACTTTGGGGTGTAGCCTCTCAGCTCCAAAAAGCCCAACGAGAAGAAGGTGAATCCGTGAGAGACTTCATTAGCCGCCTAAAGAATTTGAATTCTCGATGCAATCCAAACGAGCGATTCAACAACAACCAATTGCTCGATAGATTCATTAGGGGACTACGACATGAAAGTATCTATAATGGCCTAGTCATTAGAGGTATCACTACTTGGGAAGCAGTCACCATGAATGCAATCCAATTGGAGGATAATTTAATGATTGCAGGAGAAAGAGTGTCTGCCAAGCCGAAGTCTAGTAGCTCGCAAGCGTCAGGGCATGAGCCAATGAAGATAAAGCCAATCGTGAAAGAGAAAACGACATCTGAGATGACTTTGACAGATCTCACCAAGGCCATCCAAGAAAGCCTTAGGGGTAATCGTGCTCCACAAAACACTCATATGTATCCAAGAAGGGAGCAACAATGGTGCTCAATTTTCTTGGGCCCACATACTACGAGTGAATGCCCTACTTTCAGAGTAAAGTTTAATGGGACTTGTAACGCGTGTGGTAGGTATGGCCATCAAGCGAAGGATTGCCTAATGCTTAAACGCATCATGGAAAATAGACCGCTTATAGCTTGGGCAAACTCACCTCGAGTTCCTGCATTGATGCCTACCCCACCCATGGAGCAACAGTTGCCATTACAGCACGTGGTCCCTAGAACCCAAAATGTGGTCCAAACCACACCGTTGCCACCTCCAGTGCTAGGACTGCAACCCCCTCATCCAAGAGTTACACCTATGAACCAAATAGGTTGCGAGTCATCTAGTACTTATGTAGATTGCGAAGAGGACATAGACTCTAGTATCACCTATGGAGTCGACATGCTTGAGGAGTGTCCCATGTACTATATGGAAGACCATTGGGGACAAATCAAACCGGTATATCAAGCTACTGCGCTAGTAGCAAGAGGCCAAAACATTAATAGTTTTGCCAGGAGACCACCTCTTCAGTGCTACGAATGTGGTGGACCACATCGAGTAGCTGAGTGCCCCATTAGAATGCAAAAGAATGTTGCACTAATGCAAATAATTCAAGGGAGTGCATTGGCAATGCCAATACTCACTTGTAATTGTTGTGGCATAGATCATTTGATCGCACAGTGTCCTAACAATCCAAATGCACTGAAAATCACACCATTGAACTTAATAGAGATTGTTGATGGGACACCACCAACTATAAACATAGCACCAGTGAATGCACTCACACGGTCGATGCTCCAAAAGCAAAATTACATCCTCAAAGAGAGAGATGCTGCATCCATTGGCCGAGCGAGAAAGAAGAAAACACGAAGAAAGAAATCCCTTAATGCTTCTAGCTCAAAACCTAGTTCAAAGACTAACATAGGGACAGGAGAGGATCCCGTGTATATGAATGACCCTGAGGATGACTCAGATTCGATAGAGACCACGGAGACCAAAACTGTTACTACAAAGAAAAAAGCCAGTGAGGAGGATCACAAGAGGGAATTACGACGAACACCAAAAGAGTATTCAAAGTTAAACCACCCAGTTGCGAACTCCCAAGATAAGCCACGAGAGACAAAAAAATGAGGATTGCAAGAGAAAGATTGGAACCTATCCAAACCCAACAGTGGAAATTGAACGAGTCCAACAACTGAGGGGTTTGGTGGAAGAAACTCAACAAAAATTAGAACCTGAACCCAAACATATCCAGATGTCGGACACAGTGTTTCCCACACAAGTACAACCTCACAAGAACTACAGGCCGTTAGCTATACCCAGTATCATTTGGGAAGAGAGTGAGGGTAGGACATCTGAAAGTGGACACACACCTTTCCTACTAGAGAGAATGTTTGGTGAGGGAATGCCCGACCCCCTTGAGGAAGTGGAGATTCCATCTTCACCATTCTCTTGTCAGGGTCCTACGTCCCACAAGATGCCATTAAATGTTGCCAAACTGATGGATTTCATGTCCTCAGAAATACATACGACTATCATATCTAAGTTATACGGAGATCCAGAATTATTCCTAGCATTGCGAGCGTTTCTCAATGGAGAATTACAGGCCGTATTACCACAGTTTGCACATATGAACAAACCTGACTCGGTAATGAATGATGAGGAACATTTAGCACCACCATCTGACCTAGCAGGACATGAATCTGTAATTGAAATACCCATTAACAAGTTGGGGCAATACTTTGAAGGTGATGAATCTAATGCTACTCTACCAATCACTACTAAAGGATTAACTGTAAAGGGGGTCCTTGACGGTGGTGCGGGAGTCAGCATGGTGACAAAGAGTTGTTGGGAGTCTATGGGGAGACCTCACCTTGAAGCCACAAGCGTAGTGGTAAAAATGGCTAATTGATCTATTGTTACGCCTATTGGAATGCTAAAGGATCTCAGGATCAAGGTCTTGGGACACAAGGTAAGGCAGAATTTCATTGTTATGGATTTTTCCAATCATCCTATGTCATTTGAGATGATCTTAGGGCGTCCATTCATGAGGGAAGCAAAAATGGTGCATGACTGGTCCAAAAACCACGTCTACTTACAGTTCCAAGACTCTGTCATTCGAGTTGATCTTTTAAGTGGTCGAACGCATCCTCTAGGAAATAAATTCATCATTGATAATCGATCAGACACAACAATTCACTCAGCTCCATTACAGTATTGTTACATGTGTAACGAAGACACAAATATTGGGGAGAACTCTCCTTATATGGATATCCTACCCAGAATGGCTGAGTCAGACAATGTCGATTGGGTACACCTAGCGGCAACTATAGATACATGGGGAGCTAGAGGAACAACTTGGGTAACACCAGATGGGGAAGAGATACCACACATTGCACCAGTAAACATGTTAGGTATAGCGCATGTAACATCCGATGATAAGAAAGAGGCACACCTACCTGAGAGTGAAACTGATGATTCCTCAAAGGCTTCAGGCCAATACACATCAGAAACGGAATCTCAGGGAGAAATGGATTCAGAACCTGAGGAAACATCGAGTGAACCAAGTATAGAAACTAAACACTCAAGGCCTAGTACGACCATCTATGGTAATTTATATGAGAGTGAAGAAGATACAAGCGAAGACCTATCAGGCGAGTCGAGTTCAAACATTTACCAAAATCAAAACCTTAACAAGAAACAAAGGTCATATAAGAGACGACGATATCGAGCAAATGTGAGAGCTAGGATAAACAAGGAAAGATCTACTGCATAATGGCTTAGCTATCTAGGGGCATGTGATGCTCATCGAAAGCTAGTAGACAATCGGGGTGAACATCTCCAGAGTGTCATGTGGTGCAGCCCGCTACCCATTGACCTCGCTCAATTGGAGGTTATAGAGCCGAAATTGAGTCGAACTATAAGAAGACGTCAAAACCGAGAGTTAGCACAACAACAAAAGGAGGCAGAACTAAAAGAAAGGTCTCTGTCAGGACAAGAGCCTGCTGACTTACATACGGCTCCTGAACATTTTAAATCTTATACCACGGGGGAGCGAAAGGTTGTGTATGAAAAAGCCCAACGAATACCTACCAATGGAATCAGTGGAGTCTATGATGGTCCAGCGGTAGTTAAAGAGATAGAATTAACAGAACGAGGTGAGGAGTCTAAACCAGTCTTTATTGCTCAAGACCTTACCGAAACTGAAGAGGCTGTACTTACGGAGCTCCTCAAGGAATACAAGGATATCTTTGCTTGGACATATCATGACATGAAGGGCGTTCCACCTTCTGTGGTGCAACATACAATTCCCATGATCAACATTGCTAAACCCGTCTAGCAACGACCCTATCTAATGAATCCTAAGTACGCCAAAATTGTACAAGAGGAGATTGAAAAACTTATCCAATGTGGATTCATATACCCTATTGAGCACTCAGAATGGGTTTCTCCAATAGTCACTATGCCAAAAAAGAATGGGAAACTAAGAGTGTGCGTGGACCTCAAGAAAGTTAATGCAGCCACTAGGAGAGATCATTATCCCTTGCCATATTCAGAACATGTGCTTGAAAGAGTTGCGGGCAAGGAAGCTTATAGTTTTTTAGATGGGTACTCTGGTTACAATCAAATCACAATTGCATTAGAGGACCAAGCTAAAACTGCTTTTATCACAGAGTTTGGAGTGTTTGCATTTCGTGTTATGGCTTTTGGCTTAACAAATGCCCCTGCTACATTCCAACGATTAATAAACACTGCATTTAAAGAATTTCTAAGGGAGTTTTGTGAAGCTTTCCTAGAAGACCTTTGTGTTTATTCTTCTTGGGAGAAGCATTTGTTATATCTACGAAAAATATTTGAAAGGTGCTGATTTTATCGCATCTCATTGAACCCTTTCAAATGCCAATTTTGGGTTAAGCATGGAGTCATTCTAGGGCATATAGTGTCCAAGAACGGGATATCCACAGATGAGAGTAAGATTAAAGCCATTGCCGATTTGCCACAACCTACGAACTATAAAGGAGTTCAAAGATTTATGGGCCATGTTGGTTATTATCGAAGGTTTATTTTAAACTTTGCCGAGATAGTGCGTCCATTGTACAAGCTTCTTATCGAGTTTCACTGGACGGAAGAATATCATCAATCTTATGAGTTATTAAAGAAGGCCCTAACAAGTGCTCCAATCCTGCGAACACCTGATTGGAATGTACCTTTTCATGTGCATATTGATGCATCAAACTTTGCTATTGGGTGTGTTCTAACTCGACCAGGAGAACATAAATTGGACTACCCTATTAGCTTTGCAAGTCGCCAATTAAATGATGCCGAGATGAACTACACTACTACAGAGCGCGAAGGTCTAGCTATGATTTACGTAGTAAAGAAATTTTGCTATTACCTTCTTGCTACCAAGTTTGTGTTTTATGTTGATCATCAATCATTGCTATATTTGGTACACAAGCCGTGTTCCACAGGTCGAATTACACGATGGTTGTTAATTCTTCTTGAGTTTGACTTCACCGTTGTTGTGAGGCCTGGGAGGAAACATGTCATGGCGGATCATTTATCCCGTATCCCTAATGGCGAAGCTCCTACGGGGGTTGATGATGAATTGCCTGATACTCCTTTGTTCATTGTTGAGACAATGCCTAAATGGAGTGAAAAGATTGTTAACTTCTTAGTTAATGGTTTTCCACCCAAAGAGCTGCACAAAGATATAGCTTGAAAATTAATCAAGGAATGTGAACCCTATTGCTTAATGGGTGGAACTCTCTATAAGAGAGGAAAAGATGATGTTCTTAGACGCTGTGCCCGCGAGGATGAGTATTTATATATTCTACAAGAGGCACACATGGGTGTAGCTAGTGGTCACTTTTCAGGAGAGTTGACTGCCCGAAATATCTTACAGTCAGGCTATTGGTGGCCCACTCTGTTTAAGGATGCATCACTTTTTTCAAAGGGATGTGATGAATGCCAACGCTTCAAGAAGCCACAAAGAAGGGATAGGATGCCTCTACATCCCATCAAGGTAACCCAAACATTTGAAAAGTGGGGCTTAGACTTTGTAGGACCGATTAGTTCGGCTGCACGTAACACACAATCATGATATATCATTGTGGCTACCGACTATGTAACCAAATGGGCTGAAGCAAAAGCAACACGAAAGGCGGATGCAAAAATAACAGCTAAGTTCCTCTTTGAGAACATTACCACACGTTTTGGATGCCCCTTTGAACTTGTGAGTGACAATGGAACTCATTTTATAAATTAAGTAATAAAAGAACTCACATCAAACTTCATGATATCTCACCACAAGTCTACACCCTATTATCCCCAAGCAAATGACCAAGCTGAGAGTACCAACAAAACTCTCATCTCCATTTTGACAAAGACAGTTGAGGCTCATCACACTGATTGGGACCTAAAGCTTACATCAGCTTTATGGGCTTATCGTACTGCGTATAAAGTTGCTATTAATTGCACACCGTTTAAGATGGTGTATGGCCAAGAAGCAGTTATGCCATGGGAGTTTGTCATTCCTAGTCTTCGAGTAGCTTCTCAAGAAGGTTGGGATGGTAACCCCTTAGTTGAGCGATTATATATCCTGGAAAGGCTAGATGAAGAGAGGCAATTAGCTATGCGAAATGCTCTAGTGGAGAAGGATAGGAGAAAGAAGTGGTTTGATAGCCATTTAAAGGATAAAGACATCAACGTTGGTGATAAAGTTCTTATGTACGGGGTACGTAATGAAAAGAAGAAATTGAAATACGCTGGTAAGGGACCATATCGAGTGTGTGAAATTACCCCGCAAGATACCATTTGTGTGGAGACTCTAGATGGATTTGAAACCATTGGATTCCTTAATGGGAGTAAATTCAAAGATATTATGATCCTCTAAGCCAGGAAGAGTTGCAAGCCATCCATCAAAAGAAGGCTGCCAAGGAACAAGCAGAGCTTAGAAAAATCCAAGCAAGAGTTGAGGCTCGAGAACAACAACAACGTCTTAAACGCCAACGAGAGGCTAATATGGGAATCACGCAAGCATTTTTCGAGGACACAGATGACGACTCATTAGAATCTGAGCCACCCCTACGATACCCAATTGAGCTAAATATCCCCTATGGGAAAGTTCTATACAATGCCTTATTAGATACGGGAGCTAAACACAATTTGTTATCCTATGGAGTTTGGTGTCAATTAGGGAAACTGACCCTATCCCTGAGTACGATGCAAGTCAAGGGCATTAATAAAAAGAAAACTGCTATTCTTGGAGTCCTTCAGACCCCTGTTGTCTATAACAATGGAAGCATAGTGCAGAGGTTTCTAGTCATGCCCGCAGGGGCTATGGAAGGCAACGTAAACCTGGGACGCACGTGGATGATGGCAACCAAATGCACTATTGATTGGGATACTGGTAGTGTCACGACGCGACCACCGACTCTTACCCCTATCATTCTAGCAAAGTCACCTACGTAGCAAACTCTAGAAAAGTTGAAGGATAGCCAACATTCACAAGCCAAGGTGGTTAACTCGTCTTTGTCGGCTACCCATGAACCTAGCACTTCAACACTTGTAGTTGCAGCAAGCAGTAATATTGCAAGTACTCAACCTACACGACCTAAGAGTACATATCAATGGGTCCCCAAGGCCTTACTTCCAACTACCTCAACCCTCCCATCCATTTCAAGAAAACATTTCCCTGGAAAACCAAGAGCGCGCTCTAGGAGAGTCAAGACCAAATCACGATGGATTCCAAAACGACTATTAGAAGCCCAAGGCTACTATGATGGAAATGAGCAAATTTGGGTACCTAAACATAAAATGTGTCCTTCCCTATCGACAACAAACCCATATGAGTCAAACAGTGTAACGCTAAAGCCAATGGCAGACCGTGGGAAGGGAAAGATCACAGAATTCTACACACCTAGTCTAGAGCTAGTTTGGGCTCCAAGGCAAAACCAATTTATTCCACCTAGCTCAGGAAGGGGGGAGTTCCATGAAGCTTCTAGCTCCTCGTGTAATACATCCATAGAGGTAAAAGCTTCTACAGAGCCTCCACCTACAATAGTGGACCTCCATGAAGCTACAAAGGAATCCACACCTTCCAGTGTTCAAGAATCACCTGATGAACCACTTCAAGTTCGATCCTGGGAGAGTACCTCACCACCCTTGCAACTCGACGAGGCACCTAAGGTAATAGAAAACTACTGGAAAAAATCTTCACCTATAACAACTTGGAACAACTAGTTTCAAAGGGTGACGACATCATTTCAAACGGTATGATCTACCCCAAGGAAGGGGGGAGTGTTTGTTGACATCCATTATTCACTTGCTTCCCTCTCAACCTTTCTCCCTGACCTCTTAATCTCCAATCTTAGGGAATGTATATATAAAGCCTTATACTCACAAAACAAGATAAAAAAGTAAAAGAGAAACAGCCATAACACAAAATCATAAAAAAAAATTATGCACAAGAACACCAACCTTGTAATATTTGCACTCTAACCATCATCTATTTGCGTGTACGGATATGGCTAGTACGCTAGAGTCATCCACTCCTACCTTGGGTGAGAGGTACCCTCGTTACTTTTCACAAATGTTTCACATGGTCTTTCCAGTGCTTGCATGTGAATGGGATTTGATAGGTACGCTAGCATGTGAGAGTAATTTTGAGGAGTTAGAATGGCTGATACGTCTCTTGACCACGTCTGATCCATACTTAGTAGAGAGCGTTTCTCCCATTGCACAAGCCTACCCTTTTGACCAAGATGACTATAGGCGTCTAGTGACCTTCTTAGTAAACATGGGCACCTATGATGAAGAAGAAAATCTACATGACTACACGGATGGCACATATGGTCTCATGGATAATGACTTTGTTTATCTCGACAACGAGGATAGGGGTTTAGCCTTAGGGTTTCCCCCCAACCTCTACAATATCCTATTCCCTTGACTCTCTAGGGGGAGTGCAAATAATTAGGTTAGGGTTCCTTATGTTTTTGGTTGTGTTCAATAAGTGTTGGTACCTTTTCCCACTAATGTGCCTCCTGGAGGTATTCCTTTTGTTTCCTAGTGTGTACACGAGCGTGTTTCTATTGATAGGATTTGGACCTTCATGGAACCTTTCTCTCGTTCACACTTCAGATCTAGCGCGACCATCAACAAAAACAGGTGTTTTTTGTCCATTAGCATTGCACCAATGTAAAATTTTAAGCTGGAAGAGAAATCCCGGCTTGATTTGGTACTTCACTCACATGTATCGCCTATGGTACTAGAGCCCTAGAGGTTCCCAGTTTGGGCGCTTTTCCTTGAAAAGCAAAAAACCCAAGGCATACAAAATAAGCACACACATCAAAATTGAATCACTGTGAAAAGACTTTGGGGGGTCAAAGAGAAAGTAATCAGTCAGGCAATGATTTCATGAAAATTTCCTTTAATCGTAGCTTAACTACAAGGTCTTCTAGGTATAGCCTCTAATCAGCCCTCGAACATGAAATACTTGGCTCTCGCAATTAAACAACTTAATTGACCAGAGAAAATTAAGAAGCTTACCCATGGTATTAATAGTCGATCTCTAGTACCTTTCGACCGTTAAATTAGCGACCCCAGACTTGTTTAATTTTTACCTTTACATATGTTTATGCATTTGATTATATTACAATTTAATGTTTATTGTTGACAAATGGTTTAAAATTCTGTTACCAATCAAATTGTCTGCCTACAACTGCATATGCTTTTTAATTGCTTATAAGAATGCAATTACTGTGCCAATCTTGTTTGATTTTGCAGTGAATGAAGAAGGTTAAGGACATTCATCTCAAATGCTCTTCCACCTCGACGAACGCGCTGCAACTCGATAGCTTTCGAGGACGGAATCTACAACAGAAAGGGGGGCATGTTAACCCTCACGAACACCCTATCACCTTCGACGGACGTCTTTTATTATATTAGTTGAGTCATGGACCGGGCTTGTCAGTCCAATAAGTGTGTAGGTGATCGCCGATGAGAGGCGCACCACGTATCTTGTTTTTACATCAGTTTTACAATGACTGGCCACTGTGGGCGCCCATGTGTGAATGGGTCAGACTTGTATAAAAGGTCCATTTTGACCTAAAAACCTCATTCTCTCATTTGTGCAATGCAAGAAGAGTGCTCTTGCTCCATCTCCTTGTGTACTAGTGTGTGTGTGTGTACTTGAGAGAGAGAGAGAGAGAGAGTGTGTGTGTGTGTGTGATCGAGCATTGCGGCGGCACGACGGCGGTGAAGCGGTTGAGCGCGGCATAGCGGCGTCTCCTTCTTCTTCGCGGCGAGGAATCCTCCACGGCAGGAGCATAGAGCGGTGAGTGACACACCATTTCCCTCTTTTGAGCTTACTAGTTAAGCTAGTTGTGTGCTTGGAGCCGTCTGTGGCTCGCACACAGTGTTAGGCAAGTCCCTTGCTTCGACAGTGCGGCAAGGAGCACACATAAGTGGAGTGGTACTTTTGAGGTGAGTATGGAAGTGATGGTGACAAGGGTGCCTATGTTGAAAGAGTTTCCCTCTAAATGGAGTGGTACTTTTGAGCATGAAGAAATGTCCAAGGGTGTGGACTTGTTTGAGTTGTCAAAGGAGATTTGTGTGTGTTGGTTGAAAGGTATGCTTATAAATGCGGTTGTGCAGTGGGCTGTCAAGCAGGTACAGGATTTCCTTGAGGAGGATCTCACTTTATATGGTTGGGAGGGAGGGCATGGTATGTTCCGTGTCGGCGATTGCACGTCTAATGTGAGTGGTAATGCGTTTGATGGTGCTTGGTTGGAAGGGGGTAGTTTGCCAATGGATTCTGGGAAGAGTGAAAGCACGTCGAGGACAGACTATGTGGGTGATTGGTTATGCGCTAGGATGCACCATTATGAGAAACTGCTGCAAGTAGATGGAACTGATCAGAGTCAAGTGTTCGACCCAAGTGGTAACCATGTTGTAATTTAGAGGGTTGGGCAACCCTCTTGAGAAAGGATGCGGGTAGGAAGAGATGGATTTTGTACATATAGTAGTAGTTTTGGAGTGCTTTTGGTTGCCAGTTTGGTGGTGAGGTTTTTTTAGGTGCAATAAACATGTGTGTGGTTGAACATAAACGTTCAACTATGGTGCAACCACAGTTGGTATGTGCAAGAAAGTGCTCTATGCCAAGCTATGGGTGCTAGGAGGTGCAGGACAAAGGGCTAAGTCCAATGTGGAGTACCTCGATAGGCAAATGATAGTGGAAGTGTATGTCTAATGCGGTTTTTTAAGACAAAAAGGCTCCAAAATGGTCCATTTGGGGTGACAGGTAAAGGTGCCTGAGATGATGAGTTGGTGCTCTCAAATAAGGTCTTTGAGATGTTGTGCAAGCCGGTCCAGACGGCTTGTCAAACGGAGCCCCGTGGTGAGAGATTTTGAAGTTCAAAGTTAGAATGCTTTGCAAATCCTTGACAAACAAGGTAGGTGGGGACAGGTGGCTTGAGGTGATTTGAATGAACAGGCATTAAGTGCTCAAGGTGTGGAGCATGCCGGTCTTTTTGGATTGTCAATATGGGCTTGAACGAGCAAGTTATGGCTTGTGGAATATTTATCGGGGGTCGGATATGTGTTCACGGGGCCACATTGGTAGGCTTGTTAACAAAACATTTTTTGAGCTCACCAAGATTCTCAAAAATTGTATGCGATGTGGGAAGTGGATCAAAATTGGCAGGTCATTGATCGGATTCATGGGCATCAAGATGAGCCCAATTCAAGCTAGTAGGCAAGAACGGTGGAAAAGAATCGTCAAGTGGTTTTTCTCGTTTTTTGAATAGATTTTTCAAGGGCGTAAGATTATCAAAACACAGTGAAGCTATCAAGGTTTGGAGCCGATAGCATGGGGGTTCCGACGTGGTTTGACAGGATGGGTGTTTGGCAAACCGGAGTAACCGAAGCACCGACCACGTGGGAAATGAACGCAAAAATCTATTTGGGTGTAAATTCAAAAGGCCAGGTTGGCTTAACTTTGGTGGAGTGGGCTTCAAAAGCAAAAGAGGGGGAAATAAAGGAGGAGGATAGAGAGCTCAAAGAACAGTAGTAGCGCCGGGGCTATTGCAAATTGCAAAAGTGACTTTTTAAGAAAGTGGAGGGGAAAAATGAAGAGGTGGGGAATCTCCCTCATCCCCACTGTTCCGGGTCGGAATAAGCGAGGCAGAGGCCGAGCCTGTTCTGTGTTTCGGAATAGTGGGGGTGAGGGAGATTCCCATCCGGCATGCCCAATCTTGCATTTGATTGGTTAGAATGTTGTTTGTGATATATGATTGGTTGGAATTCTCTCTAGGTGAATTCCATTGGTGGAGTTATGTTGACTGCACTATTCCTGTCCTATTCACTGTAAGAATGTTAATGTAATGGACGGTTGAGATTTTTTGATGTGTTGGAATACACAGGCCCAAGGTATGACGGGAAGGGAGTCGAGGGGTTTTTCGAAAGGAAAGAGTTTTCTTGGTGGTAAAGGGGGAAGATTGAGAAGGAAAAAAGGGGGAGAGCTTTGTGCGTGCAGGGTCGAGGCCGTATAAGAGAGGTGGCCGAAGTTGCATCAGATTGTAGAGCGCCGTGTAGCAGCTTGGAAAGGAAAAATTCAAGAACAACCACCAAAGTGTCCCCTCACTCCGGCGAGTGGAGATCGGCGATAGTGACTGAGGAGTCGATCGATGTCTTTTGGATAGAGAAAAGTGTTTGACGGACCGCAAAGAGTTTTTTTTTTAGCTCCCTGCACAGGGGGTTGTGCCTGTGGAGTAAAACCATGTTTTTTTCTTTTAGGGATAGTCATGGTTATGGTGTTCCGAAGGTTGTAATCAACATTTTGAAGCAAGTTCAAGCTCACTTTTTCCTTTTCAAGTGTTGATTTCCCTTTCCCCTTTTCTCTTTCCCCTGCTCTTGTTTGTGACGTGCGGTGTCAGCAGTGTGGAAGGGTGTGCCCCCCCCAAAACCGACGACGCCTATTGTGTACAGAGAGGGTGGGTAAGAGGAATGTGCGTGTTGAGAGGGTCAAGATCAACCGTAGAGGTGTACATGTGGGCGGGAGATCTTGTCAGTGGTAGGTGCATTGGGTGGAGTGCAGGCGAGGCCCTGCTAGTGCAAATTGTTTTTTCTGAAGGTGTTTTTGAGAGGATAGGGGTGTTGTGAGTACCCTGAGCTATATAGGGACAGTTGCTTGTGTTCTGGGTGTGTTCCTCATTCCCCCTCTCCACCGTTTAGAATGCCAAGAACTATCAGCTATTCAAAAAATCCCTTGAAACAACTAGGTTCATGGAGATCATTCAAGAAATCAAGGGAACGATTATAGCCAATGGAAAACAGAGAAACTCTGAAGAGTGGAATAAGATTGTGTCTGCCACAATATCTGAACCACATGGGTAAGTGTCTACTCCTAATCGAGCCAAATGTTTTGCTTTTTATGTGGGGTGGTCCCCCTATTAACCATTAGCCGATGGAAGATGTATGGCTCGACATGAGCATGACTAGTATTTTTTTGGTTGTTAGTATAATCCTTTCACGATTGTGAGTCCTCCACCCCCAAAAAAAAAAAAACGACATGTTTATTTTTTGTTTCTAAGGCTGCACTGAGTTTCCTTGGAGTTTATGTTAAAGTAGTTCACACTTGAGTTTTAAAATTTATGTTCACAATTATTTCTTATCAAGTTTACTAGAGCTCACATCAAAGTAGCTTGCATTGAATTCATAGCATAAAGATCAAAGGATGACCATGCGGTGCCAACATTTTGGATTCCTTAGAGCCGTTGGTCCCTCATGAAAGGTGTGGTTAGCCATAAGCAAGCTAGAAATGTTTTGGCTTCTTTTTCTTTACTTAGTGGACCCTAATGTGCTTCTATGGTGTGTTGAGCAAAGAAGCAGCCGTGACCAGGAGCCTCATGATTTAAATAAATGACCTTGCATAGTCTTTTAATATCGCCCAAAAGCATCACATGCGTAACTGCAAACAATGCCGACGGGTTGAAAGCTTTAGAGTAGTTCCACCTCGTTCTGGAGGGTCCCAAGGAACACACTCAAAGTTGAAAAAAGGGTCTTGGCTGCGTGTGAAAAGCAACCTCTTCAGAAATGCTGCAACATGAGGATTGTGGCTCCAACTCTTTGACACACCTAGATTACTATTCACAAGAGAGAGAGAGAGAGAGAGAGAGAGAGAGAGAGACCCTTGTGTTAACCCATGATGTCGCCATTATTCTTTTTGCATATGTTTAGTCATGGGTCGGGCTTGTTGGTTCAAGAGGTTTATAAAAAAGGCTGGTGATCGCCGATGAAAGATGCACCAGACCCATTTAGCATTGACTAACAAAATATGGGTGCTCGTATGTGAAAAGGACGACAAGCTCTAGATAAGGTTGTAAACTAGGGTTTTCAAGGCATTTTGAACGTGCAAGCTTTGCTTTGCCTTCACCTCTTTGCCTGTCTGAAAGAGAGAGAGAGAGAGAGAGAGAGAGAGAGAGAGAGAGAGAGAGAGAGAGCAAGCGATCGAGCATCCACACACATGTGGACAAGGAGAAGGACAAGTGGCAACACGGTGGCTTCTTGTCCTCTGCACGCACACGGAGTCCCTCAACCACAACACTGTAGGAGGTGAGTGAAACACCACCCTATAGACATAGAGCTTGTTTGCATCTGTCAGGTTGTGTCCTTGTAGCCCTGCGGCTCGCACACGGTGTATAGCAAGTCCCTAGAATTAGACATTTTTGGCACCAATGCCGAGGAGTTGCTCTGCATCAAGCTCTGCTTGTAGCCTACATACTACATTGTAGGTGGTTAATATTTTCTTTTGTTTACAGAGAAAATATTAGCAAGTCCCTAGAATTAGACATTTTTGGCACCAATGCCGAGGAGTTGCTCTGCATCAAGCTCTGCTTGTAGCCTACATACTACATTGTAGATGGTTAATATTTTCTTTTGTTTACAGAGAAAGGTTGGGAAGAGTGTGTATGTGTGTGTGGTTGTTTTTGCAGATCTGGAAGTAGATCTAGTGAAGCTAGCACTGTCTTCTTTTATTTTCTTTCAAAATTGTTTTTGATTTAGATATGTGTGCCTAGGTATTTTATTTCTGTAAATCTGAATTTGTTTGAGGATTGACCGAACGTGCGCCCACCTGGCCAGACACGTAGCTGGACACCACATTTGTAGTCTATTATTTTGTCAAGCTAGTGTAATGATACTATATGTAAATTTTGATTCTAGAGTAGCAGTTGATTCCCTGCGTTGTGATGATGTCATGATAATTGTAAAGGTCCGTGTGAGCCAGCCACTCGCCATTTAGAACGCCCTAGGTATAAAGATCAATAATTTTAATGTGAAGAGAGGCTTATCTTTAGAGAGGAGAAAGATCTCTCATGTATGTACGCTCAAGCTATGAAGCTGCTCCAACTTGCAGTTTTCAGGACCTTTTTCACGATGGATCGTGATTTTGTTACCTTGTCAGATTGCAACCAGACTTGGTAGGATAGTGTCCCTAGGTGTCCTAGACCTCCTCCTAAAGTTTTGTTGCATTTTGAGTCTGTTTGAGAGTCGAAATGGCGTGATGACCTAAAGTTGTGAGAAAGGACATAGGCAAATTTCCCAGATCATTGAGTGTTGGTCTGCTTGTTGAGTTGGTGTTTTTGCTTGTTAAGGTTCACTTCTTGAGATTGATGACCTCAAAGATTCTTTGTGCCCCATCCGAGCCACTTCCTTGAGTATTGACATTATGTTAGTGCGTCTTGATAGCTATGGTGCAGACGTCCGCCGCGGCGACCCGCTAACATTGGCGTCGTTGCGGGGGATATGATCCTTAGATGGTGAGTGACCTAGTGCGTACTTAGAGAATTCTTTTTTGAAGATATGCCTTCCATTCCATTTACACCTTAGTCGTGAAGCAGCTAGATAGGGGTTTTAGTGCTTGATAGAGTTTAGAAGTTGAGGACTTGCTAGATCTATTCTCTAGAGGTAAAGAGGGTTGTGAGTGAGATAGCCAAAAGCATTTCATTCTTCAATTTTCTCTATGATTTTCGAGGGATGTACTGCTTTTTGTTTTTGACTTTATTTTGTACCATTTTGTTTGTTTTTGTTTCATGTTTCATTTCAGTACTTAGGAGTTGAGTAAGTAGAAACTACCACCATCGAATTTGGGCTAAAAGATTGAGGAAAAAAAGACTGAAAACCATATTTTGACCGAAATGACTATAACTCTGAAATTCTAAAAATTTGATGGTAGAGACCTCAAAAGTCATCCAAATTCAAAAATTTCTGGATCAAGGGCATCAGTAGCTTCTCTAGAAGCAGTCTGGAAAGTTTGGCTAGATTCTGTGGAGAAAAATGGATCGCGATCCATGTATCCCAATGACCATTTTGACTGAAAACTCATCAGTGATAGTGAACATCAGTAAGACATTTGTCTGATCAAGTTTGCTTGAAAGAAAAACTCAAAAATCACATCAGAACTGTTAGGGCAAAAACAACAAAACAGGCATTGTAGACATAAAATTTGGGGTTTTTTAACGTTTCGGGATCCGAATTCAAAAAGGGGTGAGATTTGGCTTATACAGGGAATAGAGAACCAACAAAACAAAATTCATGAAAAAATGATGCTAAACATGGATCACGATTCATGTACCTTTTGACATTTGGGGTTGATATTTGACAAATACTTCCCTGATAACTAGTGGAACAACTTTGGCAAAAGGGAGCATAGCAAAAAATTGAAAAAAGTTGATTAAAACACCAAAACTCTGTCAGATAGCCAAAAACCGCAAGGCAGACGAAAAAACTCACTTTTGACTGGGAACAAATTGTCCAAATTCAAAAAGAAGTGGTGGAATAGACTACTGACACTGCAGGTACTCATCAGACCAAATTTGGTCTTCAGATGTGATGGAACTTGGATCGCAATCCATGTACCTCATCAAAAAAATTTGGCTGTGATTTGAGCAGTAGGTAGCTAGTATCATTTGGAACAACTTTCCCAAAAGAACTATATGCAAAAAAGTTGCAAAAAGTGGTCAAAAGAGCCAAAAACAGAACATTGTCAAAATTGTCACAGCAGACTGTAGAAGTGAGTTTTGGTAGGGAAAAATTGATCCAAATCCAGAAATTCTTTGTGGAGAAAGCTACAAACATCACAAGCTATTAGCACACCAAAGTTCAAATCCAAAAGTGGTGGAACATGGATCGCGATCCATGTACCCCTGAGGACAGAAATTTTTCTAGCCTGTAGCAGAGACCATTGTGAACAAAAGTCCCCAAAGATTTTTTATCAAAAAAGTTCCAAAAGTGGGCGAAAAGAGTCAAAATAAGTTCAAGGTGAAAACCCTAAAACAAACCTGGGGATTGACGTTTGCATGTACTAAACAAGTCCAAATCACATAAAAACCATATAGCAGGGATCAGTCGACCAAGAGCAAGTTGTGAGTCAAGTTTCATTACCATCTAACACGTAGGTACATGGATCGCAATCCATGTTCCTCTGTCATAGACTGATACCAAACTTGCACCATAGTTAGAGGACATCACAAGGAGTCTAGTGGTTTTGTCAAAAGTGAATTCGGATATCAAAAACCAAACCAAATGCCCGAAACTTCCAAGCACTCTGAGCAAGTGCAAGAATGGACCTAACTTTCAATCTAGAGGTCCATTTTCAAAATTTTTGATACCATAGGACCTAATAATCATGTTGATTCTGATGGTACAAACAAAAAAGTCAATTTGGGCTCCAAACATGGATCGCGATCCATGTACACATAGTGACAGCTTGACCTAGAACTTTCTAGATCAATAGAGCATACACAAGGAAATATATCCCCAAGTCCAATTTTGAAAACAAACCAACAAATTTGGGTCAAACGGGAGCAAAACAGGCGACATACCAAAAACCATTGTGCAGACCTAGTGTTGGCCATTTGACCTGTCAAAACAAGTCCAAATCCAAAAAGATTTGAGATTAAGCTTGTGGACATATTCAAGAATATACTCCTAAGAGATCAAGTCCATATGTGGTTGAACATGGATCGTGATCCATGTACCTCAACCTCAGAATTTGCTAAAAATTGGTATATAGCTTGCATATGAACTTGTCTACATACTGTCAAAATTTGGGAAAATTTGAAGAAAAAAAATTGGCAAAGGAACATGGATCACGATCCATGTACCTCAGCACAGTGCGGATATCTGACTTGATGATCTTGTATACATACTTGAGTACATCCCAAATCTTAAGTTGGAGCTAAAAATACCTTTTGGAGACCAAGATACAAACCAAAGTTTCTGTGTTCTAGTCCTGAGACTATCTTGAGTGATGTTTCGAGTGCAATTCACTTAAATTGCTCTAACTTTTGATAGACAACTCTAAATTGAGTCAGGTATAGCCAGGAAGAAAGCTTGTGGGCAAAATGATTTTAAAGCTGCGTTTTTTCTGGTTTCCTAAATCCAAACTTTTAGGGTACCCCAAGAGTAATTTCCAGAGACCAAAAAGTCACAAATTCTTGACTTCTGAGAGACCTGACTAGGGGCAAAAATGGATAAGTTGCACTAAGCCGAAGTGGTCTTGTCAAGGACTATCTTGAGAGATTTGAGCGAGCCTTGACCATGAAAATTCATCCACCACCAGGGTTCTCTACTCCACCTAGAGACATGAAAAACATTGCAATGCTGACAACAAGGGGACTGGGAGAATACCTAGAGGAGAGGCATCCTCTGATAAATAAACCAAACAAAAGTAATGAATCCATGAGAGTGCTTACAGATTATGCTCATGAGGACATATATAGATTCACAAACGGGGATCGATATATCTTCTACAAGTGTGTAGAACCCTATGCTGGAGAGATGCAATTCCATAAGAATCTCTATGCATTCACGTGTACAAATGACCATGAAGTTTAAGTTTTGATGGTAGATAAGTATAGAAGAGAGTACAAACTATTACCATATACATGTGGTAGTGATGTGTGTGAACACACTAGGACTGTCGGGGCATTTTTTCAGTCTTTAGGAGGTTTTTTTGCTTGTGCATTGTATTTACGCCCATCACTCTAGGGCTATCTATCTTTCCATTTCACACTGAGTAACACACACTCTATTGTGTGCCTTGAGCTTCCTTCGTCTTTTCCAAGCGTATAGGCTCAAAAATTTTATCTACCAGAATGGATCCTCCAGATTTCACGGTTGTTTCCTTGAATTCACTTCCAATTTCTTTCAACTTTTTTTGGAACAGCTTTTGTTCTTTCTCCTTGATTTCAACCCGTTGTTTTTGTTTTCTCATCTCATATCTTTTGCTTCTGCTTCTTTTGATTTTTTGAGAGGAAACTTTCGTATTTTCCGAATCATCAGAGGCGTTGTGTTTCTTTTTCTTTGCCTGGGCTCTAGTGATTACCTTGATTGGAACAATCGTTTCACTCTCTGATGAGCTACTAGGTATCACTTGGACTATATTTACTACAGTTTTACCCTTGTTTAAAGAATTTTTTGGAAAATCTTCTGGGAAGTGTCCTCCCTTTTTGCAACATTGTATGCAATAGGCTTCAACTGGCTTGAGGTTTTTGTCGGGCTCTGGACATTCATTTTTCCAATGATCATCTGCACCACAGTTATGACAATTACCCGTTCTTAGCTTAACCATGGGTCTTGCCATGGGAGGTCTGACACCTTGATTAGCTACATAATACATCGGTGCAAGATCTGGTGGAGCATAAGTCACGGTTTCTTCCATTGGTGGTGGATGTGAATTATACCAATCTCCTTCTACCATTACTATATATGGACTAAGCTCAGCATAGGGTGTAACAGACACTAATTCTTGTTCATCTATGACTCCTTCAAAGTGCATGTACTTTACAGGCATTGCATTATGCCCTGGATACGGAGGTTGTTGTCCCAACACAGGTTGAGGTATTTCCATACCGATTGGTGGTCTTTGAGCTTGGGCCATATTAAGTTGATATTTGTACATGGGTTGTCCTTGTGGACTCATGGGCATGTATTGAACATTCCCATCATACTTTGGTCTAAAGTAGCACTCATGGGTCTCATGGTTGGTCCATTTACCCTCGATTGCACACCATTTTTGTGGCCTAAATTGGTTGTCCTTATTGAGGTATCCCTTGTCCTGGTCCCCTCATAGGTGCTTTTTGCATGTTGTTCATCATGTCATTCATCCTTTTAAGCATATCTTTTATGGCTGAGAGTGGTGCTGCAGCAGTCGTTCCCACTTGTGTTGGTTTAGTAGATGTTGTTTTCTCACTTTGGTTATCTTTAGGGACATCTTCTTCGTTGAAAATATCACAATTGTCTCCTAAGTCAATAGCATCTGACACACACTCTTCTAGGGTTGTATGCTTTTTACTATAGAGTATAGCATGACGTTCTTTGTTTAGCAACCCCTCTAGAAACAAAGATACGAGTCGTTCTTCTGCAGGTATTTCTGGCCCTGGGCATCTGGCAATGTATTGTTTCATTAGAGTCACACAATCCCTAACAGACTCACCATGTTTCTGTTTAAAGTTGTAGATTTGATCTACCGTATTATGTTTGATCCCCGTTTTGGAACAAGTAGCTACAAATCAATGAGCTAATGTGTTTAAGTCTATGATTGACCTTGGTGGAATGTTTTGGAACCATGTCAATGCTTTTCCTTCTAATGTCATTCCAAACCCCTCGAATTGAGTATGGAAATTAAATATACGTTCTGCTCTTAGCACTAGCTTAAAGCTTGCTAAGTGGTCGTATGGATCCCCTGATCCACTGTATTTTTTGACCCATTTCTGAAAATCAGATGGTCTGACGCGTCTGTTTGGTTCAACTCCCGGTCTCCTGGCAGTTGGTTCTGTTCCGAGTCCTTCAAACCAATCTGTTGGAAATAGTGACTCATGTAGCCCTGGATTGACCTTAGTGTCACCCGCTTTTCTACGTGATGAGATGGTTTTTGGTTTCTTTACATTACTCTCAGATGATCTCTCACGGTGTTCATCTCTTAGAATTGTTTCTGGTCCTTGTCCCAATATCCAATCCCTTATGGAATACCCTTGGTATTTGGTTTGTTCTACCTCCTCAGGAGTCATCATAACAAAGTTTTTGTTATAACAATCCCTAAACAAATAGGTTGGTAGGTCTGCAGAACCCTTGTCCTTGATCTTGAAGATATAGATGATCTTCATGGCTGTTAGTTGTCATGGTTTGGCATGAGAATTCCGCGGACGATCTTTTATGTTTCTGTCTTTCCAACAATAGACTCCGATCCTAGGATTATCCATACTAAGCCGTTTCAATGGCTTCAAATCTACTTGATCGTATCCCTTGAATTCTAAAATTGGTGGTCCTTCTTTTGCTGACATATATGGGATTATGGTGTTTACTTCTAACCCCCATTTGTCTATCATGTCGGGGTTTTCGACTTGTAAATATTGAGTTCCATTTCGATCCATGTACATTTTTCCTTGTTTGTTTGCCATAATCTCTTCTTCGAACTCAATACCATGGTCATCAATGCGAATAGCATACTCCTCGTTAGGGTCCAGGTAAACCTGAGCTCCATGGTGATTAGTCTTATAAAATGAAAGTATATGCTTATAGCGCACTGTCATTCCGGTTTCCGGAGTGAGTCGAGTAAGAAGACATTTCGGATGTTGAATCTAAAAAAGTGTCTGAGACTTCTTCAAGAATTGTGTGCAAGGAATTTCCTTGATTCACGCTTTCTTCGGTGGATACTCTACTGGAGGTTTCTCCAAGTATACCCTGATTTTCTAGTACACGACCAGATCTAAGGTTCATATAGACTTATGAAGCCCTGGATAGAGTACTCACCTTTCGATTGACTTGTCGTCAATTTCCACTTGATTCGATTGCAACTTTCTGTCAAGCCACTGATTCCTCGTTTGCAACTTGATTCTTGTACAAATTTGAAAAAATCAAAGGTTTAATGTGCAACCTGGAAACTGAGTGAACATGTACCAATTTTTATCCGATTGAACCCAAAATTGCCCGGTGGCTTTATATTATGATGGTCTATCACTGTATAAGTTCAAAAGTCAAAATTGATGTCTCTGGGTAGCAGTAGTAAATAATCACGATTATTTACTTTTACTAGTTTTTTGTACTTTTTTGGTTGGTATGGCAAGTATACAACCTGTTAAAGTCCCTGGACAAGTTTAAACAAGTTTGGACAATTTATAATCAAGTTTATCAAATGTTTTGTGTCCGCAGACTCTGATTTAAAGAATCTGGCTTAAGTCTCACTTTTGTGATCCAAATTTCACCAAAATTGATTTGTGAGGTCTACTTGATATGCTTGACCTTGTGGTATACTCAAACTTGCAAATTTCTCAATTTTTGAAGCAGATGTAAATAATCACGATTATTTACTCCAGGTATATTTTTGTAATTTTTTGCCCCAAATTTGACACAGATCAGTTAAGCAACTCAAGTTAAGGTCACTAGCCAAGTTTCATGGATAATTTTTTGTCAAATGGTCATCAATTATCTGTCCGCAGACTAACTTTGGTCGCAATTTTCAATCCAGTGATCCAAATCTTACCAAATTTGGTTTGTGGGCTTATTACAACATGGTAAAACTAGTGGTATGCTGACTTGGTTAAAAAAGTTGAAAAATAGGGTAGATGTAAATAATCGCGATTATTTACAACTGGCAACTTTTTGCATCTTTTTGGTTAACTGAGCATGTACACATGTTTATCACATCAATATAAGCCTATGAATCAATTTTTAACAAGTTTGGACAATTTTTCCCCAATTTACACTCTAGATTTAAAAAGTCAGTACAAACTTTAGTTTCTACCCAGTTTTTTGCCAGTTTGGTGATCCAAATCTCTTGAGATTTTACAAAAGTTGTTTGTGGTATGAACCTTGGTCAATTTAGAGCAAAAAGTTAATAATCGCGATTATTAACTTCAAGCTTGAAATGAGCACTTTTTTGCAATTTTTTCAAAGACAGTCTTTACATGAGCTATTTTAAGCTTAGGAATCAAGTCAAAACTTAATTTGGCCTAAAATGTCAAGAAAAAGTAAATAATCTAAGTTTTGGCAAACTCTTGAAATGTTTACCTCAAAGTGTCTTTGAGCTTACCAACTGGTTCAAACAACTCTTAAGCTTACCCTCGAGTTGGATTGAGTGGTTTCGAGTCTTTTCGAGCTATTTCTAGTTGTAGACCTGAAATTTTGCAACTTCCAATAACAACTCACACTTGATTCTTTCAGAGAGAGAAATGTTTTGAAATCCACCTCGGATCCTACTTACCTTAGTCCTAGATTCTCATGCAATGGAGTTGTGGAAAGTGTCCACAAACACTCGTTTTCTTGTCTTTTATGTTTTTCTAAGCACTGATCTTAAGACTTGTCTCGTCTACCAATCATTCTCAAAATCCTAATCTATTTCTACAATCCTACAATCCTAAAGGCACTCAGCAAGTACGACTACTTCCAAGCTACCTCTACACAGCAAAAGACGACAATCTTAAGTTATGCGGTTTTTAAAAATAGGTTTTGAACTCTAGGCGAACCTAGAGGAAGTTAAAGGATAACTTTCACAAGACGCTCATGTTTTTCCCTAGTTTAGGTCTCTTCAATCCCTGGCAGCGGTGCCAAATGTGGGACGCATGTCTAACCTCACCATCCTATCTTGTTGCAGTATTAGCGAGAACCACGATTAATTTGTCAATCCATGGGATGAAGCTGACTCAACTAGTGCATAGAGGCTACAAGAGGGTGTCAATATCTCAAAAAACAACTAACAACTCGCATCTAACTCAAGCTACACTCAAGTGACTAAAATCACCAAAAGCCAATCGCTCATCGGCAAATCACAATCACATCCGTTACAGCATCAAATGTAACGAAACTTCTAGGACAAGTTTATAAGACCTAAGCACACATGCTTATGGTCTCAAATCCCACTTTAGGTGAAGTTCCAAAATCGCGATTATTAACAGCAGTGGATTTTTGACCTAGCCGTTTTCGACCTAGAATGCATCTAAATGCTTAGCAATGATTCCCCAATACCCCGTCTACGCTTAGTTTTTTATTTAAAAGTGTAAATTCCTAGTTATGATAAAATTAGGCTGCGGGTCGGCGATGCCAAAAGCTACGAATTACTGTGAACTGCTTACGTCAATGCGTAGAGCTCTTACCTGCGATTGCAATGCAACAAACGCAATTGCAATGTGACGACCGGGGAGGGAGTAGGAAATGCGAGAAGGAGAGGAGTGACTGCCATTAGCTCACGCTATGTAATTTTTATCCAAAAACTTATAAAAAACTTACAAAAATTGGCTTTTATACCTTAGCCAATGTTTTTGGGTGGTCAAAACTAATAATCTGGAGTTCTACCAAAGTTGGGTATGACTGGCTGATACAATCTGAAATCTTGTAGCACTGGCTCATTAATTACAGAGTTTATCCGAGAAAATAAGAGCTACAATATTCCCGATTTATCAAAATAATAAGTGTTTTACAAAGAGAACTCCGAAAAATGGTGCTCATGTTAGCTTACTGCTAACAGTTCCCCTCCTGCAAGCAGGTAAACCGGCTTTAGGGCTGCTAAACAGACTGACAGCTTGGTAGCGACGGGTTGTTGGCTTCCCAAGTGTTGCAAGGTGAGGCACAGGAACTCAAAGCTAATTAAGGACAACATCTTAGTATGTGAGTAGGGAATTGGTATAGCACAAAAGGTCTTTAGAGTTGTGGCTATTTGCAATGCAAGAAGGATCGGGTTCTCATGGCTAGCTAGAGTTTGAGTGAGAGAGGCCGAGGCATCATGGAGCAACATGCGGTGCAATTACTCACTCCTGCCAACAACTGCTAGCTGCATGTGAGAGAGCAAGTGAGTGAAAGAAAAATTGCACTTGTGAAACATAAGGGTAGGGGTGGGTACTTCTAGACTAGGAAAATTGTGCCACATGGTGTCTAGTTCCCCGCCTCCCCCCATCTGGAAACACAATATTGGCTATGAAGGGCTTTTCCCCATCCTCACCTTCTCTCATGTCTCTCTCAGACCCGTCTGGAACTCTCAAATTTTCCATTGTTGTTTTAACTTCACCTTCACCTATTTCCATAGCCCTTGTGTCGCCCCTCAATTGGCTCCAACTTGCTCATCCTTTGCAATAGTGCTTCCCTCCTACAGAAACACTTGTTGCACACTACCGCTTGTAATGAGCACATGGGGGTGTGCTAAGGATATTTGTTGTGCCTCTTCCTACCTTGACACAACCCACCCTATTTAGATCACCTGGTGGTTTCTCCCCGCATCATCAACAACACCACAATGCATGTGCCATTGACAACTGATTCCAGTAGAAGGTAGGTGCACAACTCATTCCACGTTGTTGGTCAACAACCACTTGTACATGGCATCCGATCTCCTAACAACTATGCATCCCTCTCCACCAAAGCCTCTCACTCTGTGCACTTGCTATATAGAAATTTTGAGCTACTATTGCCTAACCCCCATGACAACATACGAAGCATAGTCCCTACCTTCATAGAGCTGGCATTGAAAGGGTTGCCATGATACACATCGTGAACTCAACCCTCATTTATGTAGAAATAAGGATGTCGACTCTCTCTCTCTCTCTCTCTCTCTCTCTCTCTCTCTCTCTCTCTCTCTCTCTCTCTCTCTCTCTCTCTCTCTCTCTCTCTCTCTCTCTCACACACACACACACACACACACACACACACACACACACACACAAACAACCATTTTTTGACCTAGTAGACAACAGTTCACTCTTTTGATCATAACTTCTTCATTTGAACTCCGATTTAGGTGATCTATAGCCTCAATCAAAGAGAACAAAGCGCTCTACGCATTGATGTAAATAAATAATTTTTTTTGAGAAATGGAAGGCTTTGTTGTAACAGCACCTTAGAATTGAAAAATTGTCCAAACTTTGCGTTTTTGTTGCTGACTTGAAGGCAATGTCGGACAAAACTCGCAAGGGTGGAAAATCCACACTCGCCATGGAGAATGATGCAAAATCTCCAAGGAGTTTGGATGCTAATCCAACCACATCGTCTACAACAACGGACGCAATGATCATGGCTTACTTGGTCTCATTACAAGAAACCGTCAACAAGCAAGGTGAAGAGCTACGCGCACTTGCAATGGAGAATGGCACTTTAAGAATTCTTGTTGTGGAAAAGGAGCACTTCAAGAAGGCTCTTGAAATGCAAACAACACGCTTGATGCATCTTGAGAATGAAGTTCAAGAATATAAGAGCTCTCTTGTTGACATGAATGTATTAAAAGAGTGCTTGAGCAAAGTTGAGAGTGATCATGTATTGAAAGAGGAAAGCATAGATACAATACGGCATGATGTATGTGAGATAAGAAATGCATCCAAATCATGGGCTGATATATGTAAGGATAATGTGGTTTCTACATCTCCTATCACGCAAGCCGTTGTCCAAGCAAAGAATGTAGAGAATGTGGATACTCAAGAATTGCAAAAATGGTAAAAATGCTCAAAGAACATCGTCATTCGTGGAATCAAGGAGGAAAGCATGGAAACACCCCAATCTCTTGTGGTTGCTATTAAAGAGTTTTTTGCTACATACTTTGGCATGTCTGGAATCATGGCTTATGGTGCACATTGAATTGGAAAACAAGGAGTCCCTCGCTCGGGAGAAAGACCTATTGTATGTACCATGGCTGATGAGATAAAGAGAAAGATCATCCTTGATAATAGTTGGATCTACCTCAAAGGAACGGGTTGTAATGTATATGAGGATTGCACTCTTATGCAACAAAATGTACATCGGAAAGCATATGAGGAAAGAAGCAAGAAGGTTAAGGTGTCATCTCAAGAAGAAAAGTCACTTGAGGAGAATGCAAGTCCACCCAACAAATAGGGACACATGATCTATGAGACCAACTCACGCTTTTGCAAATAAGCTTTCGAAATTGTAACGGGTATCCATGGAATGCGGGAATTGGCATTGATGAGCTTACCAATGACTCCGATGTGATACTTCTTGTCGAAACATGGGAGCTTGATGCGCAACAAATTCTTGGATTTGACCGGTCCCCCCTCCAAAAGGCTTTTTATTATGGTTTCTCCCATCAAGAGAGACATTTTACAATACAATTCTTTTTGTTCCTTCAATACTAGCTAGTGCAATGAAGATGGAAACTTCATGCACTAAGCAAAACACTTATCAAACACAACATCAATTCCCTCATGGTCTCACATCCAAGACCTCACACACCTTCGAAGATGGTGAGAGCTAGCGGGGTATGAGAATAGATTGAGAGGAAGAACGAGTATTCTTACGAGAGATGTACATCTCCTCACATAACCACTCATATTAGCATAGCTTAGCCTAGTAATTAGCATGGTAGAGGAGATGAGCATGCATTGAAACTTGGCTCTTGGTTGGATTTGCATCACAAAGCCAAGAGTTGTTGGTGTAGGCCTCCCTTCTCACAAGCTTGGAGTAGGTGATAAGCTTTCCATTAAGCTTGAGAAGAGAGAGAGAGAGAGAGAGAGAGAGAGAGAGAGAGAGAGAGAGAGTCTTCTTACTCCACACATGAGCTAGTGTGAGTGTGTAGGTGATAATGCCTTTGAAAAATCATCCCCCTCTCTCTCTTGGTTGACCTCTCTTGCTATTTGCTCATGTTCACACCCTATTGGACCTCCCCAAGCTTAGCCAATGGAAATTAAGCAGCATAAGTGATAGCCTTCTGACATGTGTCCCCCTTTACCCTTTTGTGAGAGCTTTGGGTAATTAATTAATTCAACTAAACTCTCATTGGACCCCTTTGCCTCCTGGCCAATAGGAATCAGGCAAGCCATTGGGCTGCTGAATACTCATTGGACCCCTTGGGAGACTGTCCAATAGTCTTCTAGAGAGCTTAATTATTATTGTTTCTTTAATTAAGTGTTTTTAAATTAATTAAACTAAATTTACTCTAGCCTAATTCTCATTGGTCCACCTCCAAGGCCATCCAATAGGATTTGAGTATACCTTGTGGGCATCTGGGCTAGGGAGCTGACATGTGTCCCTCATTCCATTTTTGTAAAAGGAGCTTGTGTGAGTGTGTGTGAGTTTCTCTCTCATCTCCTACTTCTAGGGGTTGCCCCCTCCTATGTAGGGATGCATGAAGATTTTTGAGCACACACAAAGCATCCAATTTCCTAAGCTTTTGACCATTGGACACAACCTTTGAATTTTAGAACCTTAGCATTTTGGAGTCTTAATGGGTTGAGCCTTAGGGTCTTTTAAGCCCATTGTTGCACTTTTCTCTTTTGCAAATGCCCCCCCCTTTGGATCCCTATTTTCCCTCCTTTGGATCCCTATTGTGGCCAGTCTACCAGCTTAACCAATATTCTAGCTTTTTCTCCCCTGGCACTTCCCCATATTAAATGATCAGTTTAACATGAGAAAATCATTTAGGAGAATTAGATATTAGTTATTATGATAGATGGAGCTACAACAGGTTCCAAAGTCGTAGTTTTGAGCTTGTTGTGGTCCCCAAGATTAGAGACCATGCAAAGGGGAATCAAGGAGGAGCATGGAGAAGGTTGGGAGCAATTCAAATTAGCCCTAAAGTAGGAATACTTCATGGAGGACTCTGAAAGGGTTACAAAAAGGACCTTCTTGGAATGGGTTGCAAAGCCAAAAGAAGGACTTTCCATCACCAAACTATTGAGAGAGTTTGAGCGGCGCTATGCTCAGCTGTAAGGAGCAGAGCGAGCCACTTTGGATAGTGGAAAGACTGAATTGTTACTTCAAGCTACAGATTTTGAGCTCCAAGAAAAGCTAGAGCTACTCCTTGAAGACAAGAATATAGAACAGGGTCTTAAGGCTGAGTGGAAAGAGGTTGAAGACGTAGTCTCATTGCTTGCTAAGAGGCAACGTCGTAGGGACAAGATGGTGGTGAATGGTACTACCTCTCCTCCTAGCACGTCAAAGATTCCACCAAAGCCTACTATTGTGAGTCCAAAATGTGATAAGTCAATGCTTGATGAGCTTGTGAAGGACATGCGAGAAATGAAGTTAAAGCTAACAAGGCTTGAAGAGAAAGGAGGACAACCTGCCTGCAGGACAAAAATCCCAAATCAAAGAAGGATTTTTGCACAGATGCATATGGTGTGATGGCACATACCATGGTAGAAGGGATTGTGATAGCTTTAGTGATGCATATGGTGTGATGGCACATACCATGGTAGAAGGGATTGTGATAGCTTTAGTGATGCCTTAAAAAGAGATCTTGTGTTTTTTAAGGATAGCAAGATCCATCTACGGGAGACAGGTATGCCGTTAGGAACTAACTTTGGAAAAGGAGGTATGCGGAAGTTAGTGGAGGATATGGCAACCAGTCATGTTATTTCTGTAGTGGAGGCTGCTACCTATGGGGCAAAGATAGAGCTCATTCCAAAGAAAGCATTAAAGTCTACTCTAGATGCTTTTGAGGAGGCTGATAGCTTGTGGCCATATGCAGTAGCCTCAATTAAAAAAAGGGAAGGTAACTAAGCAGGTATTACATGAAGCTGGTGATTGCATACGCCATACAATAGGTTGGGATGACCCTGTGGACTCTTTATCAGTGCATGCCTATCTTGCAAAATGCTATAACAATGAACCAATTCATTAGGAAGAAGATGGGGTCTAGGAGGGCCTCTTTATTTGCCATGAGATTATGGAGGTGTTGACATTTGGATGAATAGAGACATGCCATGTGTGCAAGAATAGTGGGTGTGTAAGAGAGGTGTAAGAGTAGTCAAAGGATGCACTTATCTCCCAAAAAAGGGGGAGGACAAATTTATGATTTTTGGCCTTCCATAACTCCTACAAACGATCTCCGATTTGAGTGGAGATTATAGATCTAAAATCTACATGCTGAGCTCTTTCCATAGATATATTATATGATATACTTTTGCTTGCTACATTTTAAATTTCATTTTGGGGAAAATTTTTGAATTCAAATAAACTAGCCGTTTTACCTGTTTGAATTCAAAAGTTGTCCTTTGATTTGTTTCTTAATACTAAAGGTTTGACTCCATTAAACTACCAAATAAAGAGGCCCTCCTACACTCCATTCTCCTCCTAATGTGTGGCAAAGAAGTGTAGACGTGAGAATGGAGATGCAGGTCCTTCTACTTCAAAGAGGGTTACAAGAGCCAGAGGAAGAAAGGGTCCAGGACCTTCTTATGAGGCTCCACCACATGTGCCTCCTCCTCCTGAGATTCCTATGGAGGAGGCATCTACAGGGAAGAAGAAAGAGCAAGGAAAAGCCAAAGCAAAAGGCCCTGCATACAAACTACAATCTGACATTGAAGCTGCCACAAATTTAAAGCA